>NC_030828.1:49586632-50195844 GCF_001704415.2 Capra hircus | reverse complement strand
CATTTCATAAATGCACTTATGTTTCATCTATCTAGATCACTTCCATAGCAATGACCTATATACATATAGCATATTTAATATACATGTCCTCTGATATTCTGTCAGGAAATAATTATGCAAAATTGATAGATTATATAGCTAATATATTCAGAACTTAATCAAAATTGAATTTTACTATTCATTGTTATGAAACAAAAAATCTTATAGATGAAATTATCAAATTTGAAATAAACATCATTCATAAGGATCATTAAACTAATTCATAGAGAATCTAACTTTGGAAATTTATTCTGGATGTAGTTTTGCAGATTTACAACAGAGAATGATATGACATTTATTACAGTCACCAAGTTGAATATAATTTTCAGAGCTTCAGGTTCCAATATTTATGAAGAAAGCTAGGTAATTTATTCAGACTTTTAAAAATTAACAATTGTACAAAAGCCTAGAGACTTTATGAAACTTGTCTGGTGGCATCTATGCTTCATAGACGTGAAGTTAATCCCACACACTTGACTGGTAATGCTCTTTTGATTTATGATAAGTCATGAAAACATGAAGTTGAACTCACAATGAATAGAGTGAGATAGTGTTACAACATTGATCAGTCAGTTATATACATGCTTTACAAAAGTATTGCTTTTTACTCCTTTGATCTTCCTTATGACATTAAAGCAAGGAAATATAGATAAAGTGTGAACTTTGGTTAATAAAAATAATAATATATAGACACTGATTTAATAATTGTGAAAATATATCATATTGATAAAAGATATTAATATTATATTAGGAAAACTAGTGTGGGGTGTGTTGAAATTCTTTTGACTATCTATTCAGTTGTTTATATTTCTAAAACTGTTCTAAAACAGAAATTTATTTTAAAGTGGAGCTGCACTATGATATTTAGGGTGAAATGCTGAAGTGAAATACTAAGTTCTGATTATAAATACAAGTTTCTCTTCCTTTTTACAAAACCGTTACTTTGGGAACTATAAGGCAGCTCTTTTAACTTACTTACCCTACAGTTATTTTACAGATGTGTTGTAGTGCAGTTATTTTGATGAGATGATCTATTAAAAACCAAGTTTAAAGTATTCAAGTATATAATTTTATTTTATTTAGCTTTGTGGCATGTTTTATTTTTCTTTTTTACATCTTATTATACAGAATAAAAAGTTAAGACCAGAGGTGATAAAGATCACAAAATATTGTATCAAATGCCAATACACCAAGAAAATAGCATGTTCTAATAGTTTGTGATCCACTATTGTATCTACATTATTTTTGCTCACTGATAAATTAATTTTAATTTTATACAACTCCTGAAGTGATTCAGTCCTTAGGTGTACTGCCTCTAGCACCAATAAGTTAGTTTGGGAACAAGAAATTTATTTTTATTTGAAAGGGAATAAAATATATTTGAAAACATAGATGTGCTAAGTAGATATTAAGGGCTAAAAGAGCCATAATATGTGTGTTTTAACTTGGTCTCCATAGTCTTCTCATTTGTTCAATGTAGCATGTCAAACAGGACATGAATTATATACATAGATTCCTAAAATGTTGCTTTGTTGTCAAAACTTTGAAATCAACAAATTTCTGAAACTGCAGTTCTCTCATATGTTTGCACTGCTTGTTTGTTTTCTCTGAGGGAAGTCTTATTTCATTGTTTTAGGGATTTGAAATGCTGAGCTGAAACTCCAGTGTAATGAAAAGAAGGTAATCATACACGAAAGTTTATAGCTCTTGGCACTGTGTTCCATTATAGACATCCTGCAAATCTCTAATGCTGAATTTATGAGTGCTTTCTTACAGTAGCATGAAATTATTGAAAACTAACCAGCTGCTAGTAAGTTGCAAAGGAAAGAAAAAGGATTAGGGATCATGATTCCTAGATTTTATTACAAATTTTGTATCCTTAGTTAGTCAAACTGTCTGGGTATGAGAAACCTCATATGTAAAATCAGGGAGCAGGATAAAGCAATATTTAGGCTTCCCAGGTGGTAGGCACTAGTGGTAAAGAACCCTCCTGCCAATGCAGGAGACACAAGAGATGTGATTTCGATCCCTGGGTCAGGAAGACACCGTGGAGTAGGAAATGGCAACCTGCTCCAATATCCTTGCCTGGAAAATTCCATGGACAGAGGAGCCTGGAGGGCTACTCTCCATGCGGTCACAACAAGTTGGACATGACTGAGCAGTTAAATACACACACACTAAGCAATCTCTAAATTTAAAATATATATATAATTTTTAACTTCAAAAGCATTGCATGAAAACAAGCTAAAATCAGGAACAAAAGACAGCCTATGAATTTCTGAAACAAATATAGACTTCAGAATTTAGATTACATGATAAATAAAGGAAGTACAACCCATGTTTAATTCTAAGGGTCTTGCCTTATGGCTTTAGAAAAACTTATTTAATTACAAACAAGATAGCATCTGTTACATAGATTGGAAAATATGTTGCATGTGATCATCACTGATACTAAGTAAAACAGACTTTCAATGGAAAATATCTCAAAGAAAGAGTAACTGAAATGATTCTGAAAGTGGTAGCCAGCTTCCAAGATGGTTCCTGGTGGCACTCACCTCCTTATGCAGCTCTCTCTCACATTATATAGAGCTGTGTAACCAACACGACTTTACAAAAGTGTCAGTGCATGACTTCTGGTGCTAAAGCATAAAATACATAAAACACATATGGCCTTTGGTTTGCCTTCGCTCATGGATCACCTACCCTGTGGCAAAAGCCACATCTGACGACACTCAGGCAATTGCAGTTGCCTCCTTGATTACTTTATATCTGCAAAGTGCAGTAACTGAAACCATTACCAGACTAACATAAGCCTAACATTTGATTTTTTCAAAATGAAAGTTGCTGGCAATAAAAATTTTTATTTTGAACTTTCACTCCTTTCACATTCTCTCCACTGACAATCAATCGTTTAATAAATCGACTATTTGTTGCTGCTATCTCAATACATTCAATGTCATCATTGTCTCGGTGTCTGTTAACACTATTTCTCACCAGGATTTGATCATGGTGGGCCCAAGGACATATTCCTTCCGTCTCATGACTGAATCCTGAGCAATAAGCATAGTATCAGACATATAAACTTACATTTTAAAAAATACTCATTAAACAGGTAGTGATTAAAAGGCAAAATTTTCATGTCATTAAACAGAAGAAAAAAATTAAAAGAGAACCCTCAGAATATTTTCTCCAGCTGTTTCTGACCCCAAAGAAAGAAAGAAAGAAAAGTTTTAAGAATAAAATGGAGGATATTTTATGAACAGAGATGCTTTATTTGAGTATAAATCATTAGCTGCTGATATCTAAGCATGTTGCTGTGGCTCTACTACCAACAGGAAAAAACAGTGATACTGTTTATACAGTTATACTGCGTATAACTGGGTTGCAATTGCTCTGTAGAGAAAGGAGGCCAGCTGAGGAAGAAAGTCAGTGGTGACTCTGTAACTTATATGTTACAGGAAAGTCTTTGTTAAGTTTAGACCTTAGCTACAAATTAGTTCAAGAAGAGTCCAAAGTGTATAGACTAAAGTCATTGCAGTATCTCCTAGTTGTTTCTTTTTCTTAACTTCGCCTCTTTTGGTTTTTCCAGATACTTTATTGTTTCCTTATGTGTAATTTAAAATGAAATCATGTTTGGGGTAATTAAAAAAAATCCTTATATCCCTACTGAAATATTTAATCCACTTTATTTATAACCATCTTGCCTAAAGGTCTTTATAGCTGTGAACTCACAAGGGTCTGTGTGAATACAGTTATGACAATTTTAGATAGAAATGCTATAGTACAGTCCTAGCTATGGAAGTACAAACCTATAATTTCCACTTTGTTGAGACAACCATGAAAATAACTTTGCATAAAATAAAATCCAATAATGTTGCTCACCCACCCAGTAATATCAGAAAATAAGTCTTTTTGTATAAAAGCACATATCCAGAAAAGTTACTTTAAAGGAAAAACCTGCAGATTTTACCTGCCTATATATAGAATAATTCAGTTCTTACCTACTGCATCTTTCTCTCCTGTGATTCTCCTTTATTACTCACATAAATACTTCAATTTTGGTCTCCAAATGTATGTATGAGGGTTTGCCCCTACACCAAGCAATTCTCTGCTAGGCCAGCTAAAGAAGTGTGAAAGTGTTAGTTGCTCAGTCCTGTCTGACTCTTTTTGCGACCCCATGGACTATAGCCTGCCAGGCTCTTCTGACCGTGGAATTCTCCAGGTAAAAATATTGGAGTGGGTAACCATTCCCTTCTGAAGGGGGTCTTCCCAGCCCTGGAATTGAGCGTGGGTCTCCTGTGTTGCAGGCAGGTTTTTTTACTGTGTGAACCAACAGGAAAGCCCACACTAGCTGGGTGTCCTGAAACTAATCTTAAACCTAACAGTATTATTCAAGTTAGTGCCAGATCCCAGAGGATTAAGGACTAGGTCCCTTAAGACTGTCTCCCATCTCCCCCATATTTTGGACACCAATAGCTAGCCAGGGTATCACTTGTGTTTCTGATTAGGCTAGAAAACAGGGGATCCAATGATTCAACTCCTTGGGTTTGATTAATTTGTTAGAGTGGCTCACAAAACTCAGGGAAAAATTTATGTTTATTAGTTTATTAAGAATATGATTAAGGATCTGGATGAACATCCAGAAGGAAGAGATCTGTAGAGTAAGGTGTGTGGGAAGGGGTACAGAGCTTCCATGACCTCTCAGGATACTCTACTCTTCCAGCCACTCCACGTGTTTACCAACCTGCTGCTGCTGCTGCTGCTGCTGCTAAGTCGATTCAGTCGTGTCTGACTCTGTGCGACCCTACAGACCACAGCCCACCAGGCTCCCCCGTCCCTGGGATTCTCCAGGCAAGAACACTGGAGTGGGTTGCCATTTCCTTCTCCAATGCATGAAAGTGAAAAGTGAAAGTGAAGTCCCTCAGTCATGTCCAACTCTTCGCGACCCCATGGACTGAAGCCCACCAGGCTCCCCCGTCCATGAGATTTTCCAGGCAAGAGTACTGGAGTGGGGTGCCATCACCTTCTCCATCACCAACCTGAAAGCTCTCCAAATTCCATACTATTGAAATTTCATAGAGGCTTCCACACATCAGTTCAGTTCAGTTCAGTTCAGTCACTCAGTTGTGTCTCTTTGTGACCCCATGGACTGCAGCATGCCAGGTTTCCCTGTCCATCACCAACTCCCAGAACTTACTCAAACTTATGTCCATTGAGTTGGTGATGTCATCCAACCATCTCATCTTCTGTCATCCCCTTCTCCTACCACCTTCAATCATTTCCAGAATCAGGGTCTTTTCAAATGAGTCAGTTCTTTGGCATCAGGTGGCCAGAGTATTAGAGTTTCAGCTGCAGCATCAGTATTGATGCTGAATATTCAGGACTGATTTCCTTTAGGATGGACTGGTTGGATCTCCTTGCAGTCCAAGGGACTCTCCAGAGTCTCTCCACCACAGTTCAAAAGCATCAATTCTTTGGTGCTCAGGTTTCTTTATAGTCCAACTCTCACATCCATACATGACTATTGGAAAAATCATAGCTTTAACTATGATTTTACTTTGTTGGCAAAGTCATGTCTCTGCTTTTTAATAAGCTGTCTAGTTTTGTCATAGCTTTTCTGCCAAGGAGCAAGCGTCTTTTAATCTCATGGCTGCAGTCACCATCTGCAGTGCTTTTGGAGTCCCCAAAAATAAAGTCTGTCACTGTTTCCACTGTTTCTCCATCTATTTGTCATGAAGAGATGGGACTGGATGCCATGATCTTAGTGTTTTGAATGTTGAGTTTTAAATCAGCTTTTTCACTCTCCTCTTTCACTTTCATCAAGAGGCTCTTTAGTTCCTCTTCACTTTGTGCCATTAAGGTGGTGTCATCTGTATATCTGAGGTGATTGATATTTCTCCTGGCAATCTTGACTTTAGCTTGTGGTTCATCCAGCCTGGCATTTCTCATGACATACTCTGCATATAAGTTAAATAAGCAAGGTGGCAATATACAGACTTGATGTACTCCATTCTCAATTTGGAACCAGTTTGTTGTTCCATGTCCAGTTATAACTGTTGCTTCTTGATATGGAATCCACACATAGGCATGATTATTCTTAGTTCTATTTCCGGCCCCTCTCTCTGCTCTGGAAGATGAGTGATGGAGCTGAAAACTAAGTTTTTAATCATGGTTTTGTCTTTTTGATAACCAGCCCCTCCCAGGAGCCCAGCAAGAGTCACCTCACCAGGAAAAAAATGCTCCTGGTACTCCTGCCATTTAAGCATGTGCAAGGGTTTTAGGATCCTGTTTTAGAGGTGGAGTCAAACAAATATTAGAATAATAGGTGGTCCTAGTTCTTATCACGTAGGAAATTATAAGGGTTTTAGGAGCTGTGTGCCAGGAAGCAGGACAGAGATCACTATACATAGGGCTTCCCTAGTGACTCAGATTGTAAAGAGTCAGCCTGAAATGCAGGAGACCTGGGTTTGATCCCTAGGACAGGAAGATCCCCTGAAGAAGGAGATGGCAATCCATTCCAGTATTCTTGCCTGGAGAATCTCATGGTCAGAGAAGCCTGGCAAGCTATAGTCCATTGGGTCACGAAGAGTCAGACAGGACTGAGTGATTAACACTTTCAATTTTTGCCATTTTAAATAAAATAATTCTAAAAATCTTTCAATGAATGATGATATAATAAAGTTCTGACTTTATTTCTTATAATTTAATAAGATTTTTAAATAGATATCTTCTTAAATGGGTATATTGTGCTTATGCTGAAGTCTAATAACCCTGAAAGAATATATACAATACAACTCAGGCTTCTGTGAATTTTGTTTGTTTGACTTTTGCTTTGTGATTGGTTCCATCTACACCGTCATTCATCCTCTAATAAGCCTGTTCTCACAGCTCCCATTTTTCTTCCCCTTTCTGAGTACTGTGTATCATTTCTATTGTTAGTCCTTACTTCTGTCAATGTTACCAAAGATAACAAAAACATCAAGTACTAGAAGAAAAATGTACTTTGTGCCAAAACAGATTTTTCAAGTGCATTAGCTACTTCAGCTGGGTTAAATCGTTTTCTTTTATTTCAGAGTCTAAAACTAGCTTAGAAAGTTATGTTTGTTTGTTTTTAACTCCTCAGAGCTAGGTAAGTAAGGAATAACAAATCTGATATAGCCTAACACAATTGCATCCATCCATTTAATAATATATGTGAAAAACATATTATTAATATGTGTCAGGCACCAGTAAGGCACTTGAATATATGAAGAATCCATACAGGAAAAGGACTTGTCTGAAGATGGAAAATAAATTATTTGAAGACACATATAAGATATAAAGAAGATGAAGAGTTCAAAAAGTATCGTGGTCTGTTTTAACTGTCATAGTCAGGGAAGATCCACTTGAGACATGCAAGCTGCCTTGTTTTCTTCTGAAAATAGAAACATTATCTACCGGTAATAAAAGACAAATGATTTTTTTTTTTCATATAACAAAATGTAAAGTATACATCTAGAGCCTGACAATGTCACTGCCCCATACAGGTTTAGGCTCTCTTCCTAGAAGATAATCTAAGTCATAAAGTACAGCACTGTTTTCAACAACCATAAGAGGGAAGGACTGCCAATTATGTATCCCATGTTCTTCCCCCTTCCCCCTATTTTCCTTGGTACAGAGCCCTGATTTTATTGTAGGTGACAATGTGTTCAGCTAAAACGCTGCCTTCTCTGGCTTCCTTTGAAGATAATGGTGACCTCTACAAGATCTAAGTGAAAGTCATTGAATGGGGCACCCAGCAGAATTCTTTTTCTATTTGTCCTTTTCTCTACCTCTTATTGATGTCTAGAATGTGTTCTTGATGTCTAAGCTTCAACAGTCACCTTTTCAACTTGAATGCAGAAGCAATGTTAAGTAAGGAGAAGCATTACAGGAAAAAAAAAAAAAAAAGGAATTTTACTGGAATTTCCATGCAACCTCTGGATTATCTACCTCTAACTTCTTTCCACTGAAAAATAAAATCTTAAATTACTTGAGCTACTATAATAAGGTATCAATGAGTAGTTTAACTGAATTTCTAGTTGATATTCCACACATATATTTATACATAGAAATCATAGGATCGTTTTTCGCCATGAGTTTAGATATCAGTACAGTTCAGTCGCTCAGTCCTGTCCGACTCTTTGTGACCCCATGAATTGCAGCACACCAGGCCTGCCTGTCCATTACCATCTCCCCGAGTTCACTCAAACTCATGTTCATCGAGTCGGTGATGCCATCCAGCCATCTCATCCTCTGTCGTCCCCTTCTCCTCCTGCCCCCAATCCCTCCCAGTATCAGTCTTTTCCAATGAGTCAAGTCTTCGCACGATGTGGCCAAAGTACTGGAGTTTCAGCTTTAGCATCAGTCCTCCCAAAGAACACCCAGGGCTGATCTCCTTTAGAATGGACTGATTGGATCTCCTTGCAGTCCAAGGCACTCTCAAGAGTCTTCTCCAACAACACAGTTCAAAAGCATCAATTTTTTGGCACTCAGCTTTCTTCACAGTCCAACTCTCGCATCCATACATGACCACTGGAAAAACCATAGCCTTGACTAGATGGACCTTTGTTGACAAAGTAATGTCTCTGCTTTTGAATATGCTGTCTAGGTTGATCATAACTTTCCTTCCAAGGAGTAAGTGTCTTTTAATTTCATGGCTGCAGTTACCATCTACAGTGATTTTGGATCCCCCCAAAATACAGTCTTGCACTGTTTCCACTGTTTCCCCATCCATTTCCCATGAAGTGATGGGACCAGATGCTGTGATCTTCATTTTCTGAATGTTGAGCTTTAAGCCAACTTTTTCACTCTCGTCTTTCACTTTCATCAAGAGGCTTTTTAGTTCCTCTTCACTTTCTGTCATAAGGGTGGTGTCATCTGCATATCTGAGGTTATTGATATTTCTCCCTGCAATCTTGATTCCAGCTTGTGCTTCTTCCAGCCCAGCATTTCTCATGATGTATTCTGCATATAAGTTAAATTAGCAGGGTGACAATATACAGCCTTCATGTACTCCTTTTCCTATTGGAACCAGTCTGTTGTTCCATATCCAGTTCTAACTGTTGCTTCCTGACCTGCATATAGGTTTCTCAAGAGGCAGGTCAGGTGGTCTGGTATTCCAATCTCTTTCAGAATCTAATTCAAGAAAATTAGAGATACCAAGGGAAAATTTAATGCAAAGATGGGCTTGATAAAGGACAGAAATGGTATGGGCCTAACAGAAGCAGAAGATATTAAGAAGAGGTGGCAAGAATACACAGAAGAACTGTACAAAAACGATCTTCAAGACCAAGATAATCATGATGGTATGGTATGATCACTCACCGAGAGCCAGACATCCTGGAATGTGAAGTCAAGTGGGCTTTAGAAAGCATCACTACAAAGCCAGTGGAGGTGATGGAATTCCAGTTGAGCTATTTCAAATCCTGAAAGATGATGCTGTGAAAGTGCTGCACTCAATATGCCAGCACATTTGGAAATCTCAGCAGTGGCCACAGGACTGGAAAAGGTCAGTTTTCACTCCATTTCCAAAGAAAGGCAATGCCAAAAAATGCCCAAACTTCCTCACAATTGCACTCATCTCAAACACTGGTAAAGTAATGCTCAAAATTCTCCAAGCCAGGCTTCAGCAGTATGTGAACGTGAACTTCAAGATGTCCAAGCTGACTTTAGTAAAGGCAGAGGAACCAGAAATCAAATTGCCAACATCTGCTGGATCATCAAAAAAGCAAGAGAGTTCCAGAAACACATCTATTTCTGCTTTATTGTCTATGCCAAAGCCTTAGACTATGTGGATCACAATAAACTGTGGAAAATTCTGAAAGAGATGGGAATACCAGACCACCTGAACTGCCTCTTGAGTTTCAGTTCAGTACAGTTCAGTCGCTCAGTCGTGTCCGACTCTTTGCGACCCCATGAATCACAGCACGCCAGGCCTCCCTGTCCATCACCATCTTCTGGAGTTCACTCAGATCCATGTCCATCAAGTCAGTGATGCCGTCCAGCCATCTCATCCTCTGTCGTCCCCTTCTCCTCCTGCCCCCAATCCCTCCCAGCATCAAAGTCTTTTCCAATGAGTCAACTCTTCACATGAGGTGGCCAAAGTACTGGAGTTTCAGCTTAGCATCATCAGTTTAGATATACGTAAATGGAATAATACCATAAACAATATTGTTTGCTTACTCCATATTATATTGAGATTCATTTAGTTCCTAATTTCCACCATTGTGTGAGATTCTTTTGAGCATATAAACAATAATTTATTTATCTCCTTCATTGTTGATGGAGATTTGGGTTGTGTCCACATTTACTTTTATTACAAATAATGTTGCAAGAAGTAATCTTGAATATATCTATTGGGTGAATTATCAAATATCTTTTGTAGTGCATACTGTTTTTGAAATTCTTAGATCATTGTGAAAGTGAAAGTGTTAGTCACTCAGTTGTGTCTGACTCTTTGAGAACCCATGGACTAGAGCCCACCAGGCTCCTCTGTCCATGTAATTCTCCAGGCAAGAATACTGGAGTGGGTTGCCAGACCTTCTCCAGGGAATCTTCCTGACCCCAGGATTGAACCTGGGTCTTCTGCACTACAGGTGGATTCTTTACTAATTGAACAACCAAGGAAGCCCAGATCATTGTATATGAGCATTTAAACTTACATTTAGTAAAGAAAAACTGTTTTTACATACCTATATTTATGTAAACTATGGGTAGGAGGGAAAGAAGATCACTTTTTCATTAACATTTACTACTATTTTATTTTTATATTTTTGCCAGCCTAGTGGGTACAAACATTTATCTTGTTATTTGTATGTCTCAATTTCTATGAGATAGAGTATTTATCATATATGTTTGCAATATTATGCTTCAGTGAAAATGACATCATCTTTCTTCTTCCCATAAACTGATTTTTACTACTTTACATAAATTATTTTGTATTAAAAATGAATTTTATATCAGTTAACAATTGTAAATAAACCTCTGTGATATTAATACTATTTTCATTATCATGTAGTTGAATATATCAATCTTTATACTTTGTAATTTTATGTCTTGTTTAGAAATGATCCTGTAAATGCAAATAAGCAATGCTAAGTTCATAATCAATCAGAAATTAAATATATGTAAAGTGTCAAGAAGAGATCGCATTTCTATCTGTAAGTATAAGAGTAATCAATTTTCCAATTATCTCTCACTCTAACTTCCCATCTATTTCATTAATTAGGATTTTGAGGATTTTGGTCATTTTTTCTGGAAATCTATTATTTACTTAATTTTTTATCCTTACAAAATAGCATATTATTTTAAATACTATAGTTTCATAATTAACATAAAGAATTATGGCAAATTTCTCTTTTTTGTGCCCTCCAAAATATCTTGGCTTTTCTTGACAGTTGGATCTTCAAATAAGTTATAGAATCAAGTTGTCAAATTTCATGAAAATCCTACTTATGAGTTTGGAATTGCGATAAATCTACAGATGGATTGAGGAAATACTAACAATTTTATGTTTGTATATTTTCACTTATAAATATAGTAGGTAACTTCATTTATTTCAGTTTAGTCAGTTCAGTTCAGTCGCTCAGTCCTGTCTGACTCTTTGTGACCCCATGAATCGCAGCATGCCAGGCCTCCCTGTTTATCACCAACTCCCAAAGATCACTCAAACTCACATCCATCGAGTCGGTTATGCCATCCAGCCATCTCATCCTCTGTCATCCCCTTTTCCTCCTGTCCCCAATCCCTCCCAGCATCAAAGTCTTTTCCAATGAGTCAACTCTTTGCATCAGGTGGCCAAAGTATTGGAGTTTCAGCTTTAGCACCAGTCCTTCCAAAGTACATCCAGGACTGATCTCTTTTAGAATGGACTGGTTGGATCTCCTCGCAGACCAAGGGACTCTTAAGAGTCTTATCCAATACCACAGTTCAAAAGCATCAATTCTTCAGGGCTCAGCTTTCTTCACAGTCCAACTCTCGCATCCATACATGACCACGGGAAAAACCATAGCCTTGACTAGACAGTCCTTTGTTGGCAAGTAATGTCTCTGCTTTTGAATATGCTATCTAGGTTGGTCATAACTTTCCTCCCAAGGAATAAGCGTCTTTTAATTTCATGGCTGCAATCACCACCTACAGTGATTTTGGAGCCCCCCAAAATACAGTCTTACACTGTTTCCCCATCTATTTTCCATGAAGTGATGGGACCAGATGGCATGATCTTAGTTTTCTGAATGTTGAGCTTTTATTTATTTAGATCTATTTAAAATATATTTCAAAGCACTTGAACTTTTCTTTATAAGATCATGAACATATTTTCTACTTATTTGAAGTGTTTAAAATTTTTTATTGCATCTGTAAATGTCATATTATTTTTGATTTTTGTTTTGCTTGCTGGTGCCTAAAACTGTATGTATGAACCTGGTGCCTAAAATTGCATTGTTAAATAGAAAAGTAGTATGAAACTTATGTCTTGTTACTGACTAATGTTATACTTTTTAGTACATTAAATGGATTGAGTTAATGAATGCTATAGTGTTTTTTTAATTATTAGCTATCTTTTTCAGGTTAAATTGCATTAAGTTTTGTATCTAGAGTACTATATGTGTTTTCCAAAAAATTTTTGTGACTACTTCTTGTTTATCACTGTTATAAACTATGTTATAATTTATAACTATGTTCAATATTAAGATTGGCCTATGATATTCTTTTCTTTGCCAAGCCTGTCAGGCTCTGTTATCAAGGTTTCACTTGCCTGACAAAATAAGTTATTCAGTTTCTTTTTTCAGCTATTTTTTGGTAGGAAAAAAAAAGTTGTAGTAGATTGGACTGTTCTATGAATATCTGGTAAAGTTCAAATAAAAATTCCTGGGTAGACTTATCTTTTTTTAATGATGAGATGTAGTATTTGCATTTCTAATATTCAGTAGAATAACCCCTTAAATTCTCTTCTGATGAAAAGTGGATATAAATATAGTTCATTATCATATCCATTTCTATTTTTGAGTTAGCTTAATCTCTGGCTTTCACCTTACTTCCTACTCTGAGATCTGCTGTTTTGACCAGTATCCTCCTGCTCTTTTCCTACGTGCTTGGAACAACCCCCTGGGATATTTAATCCAAGTCAACATTTCCTACACTGGCACACATGCCTCAGATATTTTCTAGCTCACTTAAAAGTGACTTGCTCTATATACACTCTATTTAAGCAAATACTTATTACTCTTTTGGAGAAGCTTTATTTTGGTAGATATTGCAAAAGACAATTCAAGACTGGCTGTGATAAAAGGAAAAGTAGAGACTATCCATTGATCACTGAGGAAGGCTTTCTCACCTCTCCTTGCTATTCTTTGGAACTCTGCATTCAAATGGGTACATCTTTCCTTTTCTCCTTTGCTTTTCACTTCTCTTCTTTTCACGGCTATTTGTAAGGCCTCCTCAGACAGCCATTTTGCCTTTCTTTTTCTTGGGGATGGTCTTGATCCCTGTCTCCTGTCCAATGTCAAGAACTTCCATCCATAGTTCATCAGGCATTCTGTCTATCAGATCTAGTCCCTTAAATCTGTTTTTCACTTGCACTGTATAATCATGAGGGATTTGATTTAGGTCATACCTGAATGGTCTAGTGGTTTTCACCACTTTCTTCAATTTAAGTCTGAATTTGGCAATAAGGAGTTCATGATCTGAGCCACAGTCAGCTCTTGTCTTGTTCTTTTGCTGACTGTATAGAGTTTCTCCATCTTTGGCTGCAAAGTATATAATCAATCTGATTTCAGTGTTGGCGATCTGGTGATGTCCATGTGTAGAGTCTTCTCTTGTGTTGTTGGAAAATGGTGTTTACTATGATCAGTGTGTTCTCTTGACAGAACTCTGCTGGCCTTTGCCCCACTTCATTCTGTACTCCAAGGCCAAATTTGACTGTTCTTCCAGGTATTTCTTGACTTCCTACTTTTGCATTCCAGTCCCCTATAATGAAAAGTAAATCTTTTTTGGGTGTTAGTTCTAAAAGGTCTTGTAGGTCTTCATAGAACCGTTCAGCTTCAGCTTCTTCAACATTACTGGTTGGGGCATAGACTTGGATTACCATGACATTGAATGGTTTGCCTTGGAGACAAACAGAGATCATTCTGTCCTTTTTGAGATTGCATCCCAGTACTGCATTTCGGACTCTTTTGTTGACTATGATGGCTACTCCATTTCTTCTAAGGGATTCCTGCCCACAGTAGTAGATATACTGGTCATCTGAATTAAATTGACCCATTTCAGTCCATTTTAGTTCACTGATTCCTAGAATGTCGAAATTCACTCTTGCCATCTCCTGTTCCACCACTTCCAATTTGCCTTTAACATTCCAGGTTCCTATGCAATATTGCACTTTACATCAGACCTTGCTTCTATCACCAGTCATATTCACAGCTGGGTGTTGTTTTTGCTTTGGCTCCATCGCTTCATTCTTTCTGGAGTTAGTTCTCCACTGATCTCCAATAGCATATTGGGCACCTACCGACCTAGGGAGTTCATCTTTCAGTGTCCTATCTTTTTGCCTTCTTATACTGTTCATGGGATTCTCAAGGCAAGAATACTGAAGTGGTTTGCCATTCCCTTCTCCAGTGGACCACATTCTATCAGACCTCTCCACCATGACCCGCCCATCTTGGGTAGTCCCACACAGCATGGCTTAGTTTCATTGAGTTAGACAAGGCTGTGGTCCATGTGATCAGATTGACTAGTTGTCTGTGATTGTGGTTTCAGTCTGTCTGTCCTCTGATACCCTCTCTCAGCGCCAATGGTCTTACTCAGGTTTATTTTACCTTGGATGTGGGGTATCTCTTCATGGCTGCTCCAGCAAAGCACATCCGCTACTCTTTATGGTGGATGTGAGGCATCTCCTCATGGCTGTCGCTCCTGACCTTGGATGTGGGATAACTCCTATCAGCCACTGCTCCTGACTTGGACGTGGGGTAACTCCTCATGGCTGTTGCTGCTGACCTTGGATGTGGGTTAACTCCTCTCGGCCACCCCTCCTGACACTGGATGTGGGGTGTCTCTTTCCGGCCACTACTCCTGACCTTGGATGTGCATATCATGCGAAGATGAGTTCAATAAAGGATAGAAATGATATGGATCTAACAGAAGCAGAAGATATTAAGGAGAACTGGAAAGAATACAGAGAAGAACTATACAAAAAAGATCACCATGGCACAGTTAATCACGATGGTGTGATCACTCACCTAGAGCCAGACATCCTAGAATGTGAAGTCAAGTGGGCCTTAGGAAGCATCACTAGGAACAAAGCTAGTGGAGGTGATGGAATTCCAGTTGAGCTATATCAACTGGAAGATGATGCTGTGAAAGTGCTGCACTCAATATGCCAGCAAATTTGGAAAACTCAGCAGTGGCCACAGGACTGGAAAAGGTCAGTTTCATTCCAACCCCAAAGACAGGCAATGCCAAAAAATGCTCAAACTATTGCAAGATTGTATTCATCTCACATGCTAGTAAAGTAATGCTCAAAATTCTCCAAGCCAGGCTTCAGCAATATGTGAACCATGAACTTCCAGATGTTCAAGCTGGTTTTAGAAAAGGCAGAGGAACCAGAGATCAAATTGCCAACATCCGCTGGATCATCAGAAAAGCAAGAGAGTTCCAGTAAAACATTTATTTCAGCTTTATTGACTATGCCAAAGCCTTTGACTATGTGAATCACAATAATCTGTGGAAAATTCTTCAGGAGAAGGGAATACCAGACAACCTGACCTGCCTCTTGAGAAAACTGTTTGCAGATCAGGAAGCAATAATTAGAACTGGACATGGAACATCAGATGGTTCCAATAGGAAAAGGAGTACGTCAAGGCTGTATACTGTCACCCTGCTTATCTAACTTATATGCAGAGTACATCATGAGAAACACTGGACTGGAAGAAGCACAAGCTGGAATCAAGATTGCCGGGAGAAATATCAATAACCTGAGATATGCAGATGAACCACTCTTATGGCAGAAAGTGAAGAAGAACTAAAGAGCCTCTTGATGAAAGTGAAAGAGGAGAGTGAAAAAGTTGGCTTAAAGCTCAACATTCAGAAAACTAAGATCATGGCATCTGGTCCCATCACTTCATGGCAAATAGATGGGAAACAGTGAAAACAGTGGCTGACTTTATATTTTGGGGCTCCAAAAATCACTGCAGATGGTGATTGCAGTCATGAAATTAAAAGATGCTCACTCCTTGGAAGAAAAGTTATGACCAACCTAGAGAGCATATTAAAAAGCAGAGACAGTACTTTGTCAACAAAGGTCCATCTAGTCAAGGCTATGGTATTTCCCGTAGTCATGCATAGATGTAAGAGTTGGACTATAAAGAAAGCTGAATGCTGAAGAATTGATGCTGTTGAACTGTGTTGAACTGTGGTGTTGGAGAAGACTCTTGTGAATCCCTTGGACTGCAAGGAGATCCAACCAGTCCATCCTGAAGGAGATCAGTCCTGGGTGTTCTTTGGAAAGACTGATGTTGAAGCTGAAATGCCATTACTTTGGCCACCTGATGCAAAGATCTGACTCATTTAAAAGACCCTGATGCTGGGAAAGATTGATTGCAGGAGGAGAAGGGGATGACAGAGGATGATGGTTGGATGGCATCACTGACTCAATGGACTTGAGTTTGTGTAAACTCTGGAAGTTGATGATGGACAGGGAGGCCTGGCATGCTGTGGTTCACGGGGTCACAAAGAGTCAAAAATGACTGAGCGACTTAACTGAACTGAAGAGACTATCCGTTATAATGTAAAAATCTATTTTTATAAATAATAAATGTATTAATACTTTAATTGTTAAGTGACTGACAATGGACTATACCATTATCATTTCCAGGAAACATATTTAAGCTTTAATGGTCATCTTTAAGACATGCATGATTGTGTGCTCAGACGAGTCTCTCTGCCAGGGTTCTCTGTCCATGGGATTTCGCAGGCAAGAATACTTGAGTAGGTTGCTATTTCTTTCTCCAATGAATCTTCCTGACCCAGAGATCCAACCAGTGCAGGAGGATTCTTTACTGCTGAGACACTGGGGAAGCCTTAAGAGTTTAGGGCTGGCATTTAGGATTTCATCAGTGGGAAATTATCTGAGAATTGCAAAGTCCTGGCAGCCCTCAAATAGCAACCTGTAGCAAGGTGGCTGCTGTACATTTCAGCAAATTCCTACATAGTCAACAAATTTACTGATAAAATCTATAACTCAAGTTTTTATTTAAAACATGTAAAACATTAAAGTATTAGTTTGCTTCATCATTTTAGGGCCTGTTTTCACCATACTGAATATAACTAGGTAATAAGGGAACTGTGAATGTTACTCATGGAAGCCTGTTATGGCTGATTTTGGCTTAAAGTTACATGTGATTGTGTTTGCGCTTAGTTGCTCAGTCATGTCTAACTCTTTGAGACCCCAGAGGCTATAACCCTCCAGGTTCCTCTATGCATGGGATTGCCCAGGCAAGAATACTGGAGTGGGTTTCCATTACCCACTCCAGGGGATTTTCCCATTCCAAAGATCTCCTGCATTGGCAGGTGGATTCTTTGCCACTGTGCCACCAGATACAAGTATAAAACATAGCCATAGGCTTTTATTTACTGCACAAACTATAATTTCTTACAGAAAGAAGTTTTATTTGCCTGATTGACATTTTAGTCATGATTCTATATCCTATTTGATGGAAATAAGAGATGGAGGGGACTAAATTAAATAGGAAACAGAGATATTGTCATCATTAAAAGTAAAAATTAGAAGCTCACACCATCTGGGTTAGAAAGCTGGTTTCACAATACTGTGCAGCAAATTGCAATGCCTTATTCTGCCTAATTTCCTGATCTACAAATCTGATTTCCTGATCCGCTAATCTGATTTCCTGATATGCACATGTGTATACTCATAGCGTCAACCTCTTGGATACTACTGTGTGACTATTAAACTTGAAAACATTTTTTAAATGTTTGCATGTTATTCAAGTTATTGTTTTTTTTTCTGTTCTTGTTACTTTAATTATGATTATTATTTCCATTGCTATTACTATTTTCACTAATACCAGAAGGATTATGTATAAATCTGTGTATATTTAAAGGATATCAAGGTGATGAGCTACATACTAAAATTATTAGAGGATAAAACGTGTAAAATCAATTTCATGTACTGAAATTTTTCCTGGTTTTTCTTTTTTCTTAGTAGTTAAGAGCTCTTGCTTTCAAATCAGACTATCAGTATTCCAGTTCCAGCTATTCCCCTTAAGAAATATATTCTAATTTTATTGTGGAAATTTTATTTCAAACTTCATATTAATTTTTCTTCAATTCATATTTGCCATCTATATTGTTGAAGCATGTGAGGACAGATACATAAATTCAAAATAAAACCTGGATCAATAAGAAGTGATAGTAAATAGGTTAATGCAAATGATGAATTCCTAAATTATGTTGAGTAAACTGCTTATTATCATAGCTGAAAGTTCGTAGTATAAACCAGTAATGAGAATTTCTGAACTGTGGTTTCTGGAACTAACATTATGCATTAGAATTCTGCAAATAAACTAACAGAAAGTTTGCTAGCAGCCATCATCAATTTTAAATATATATATATATATATATTTAAGAGTTCAGGCAAGTGATCACAACACAAAGTAACTATTTCAAAAAATATATTGCCAAGTACAATATTCTTTTATCTTTTAAGTATGTCATATGAAAAATATAATGGTTGAAAGTTTTTCATTTAGTTTTTCTAGTGCTAATCTTCACAGAAGTGAACAGTGCCTGTCATATAAAATTTTGTGTGTGTTTTTAATATCAACAATAATATGGCATTGGATATCTTAGAATTCCTTTCTGAGGAATCAATCTAAAGAAAGTATTTAAATTCAAAAAGATAAATTTAATGTTGTAGAATGTTTTTGCTGTTAAAAATACAAAGGATTCAAATTATGAGGCATAAACCAACTCTGAGAAATAATCTATTCAAAGCTTTTCCACATTTTTGATGTCTCAACATAAGATATTATTTTCAGAAAAAAATTACTGAAGATTAAATGCTATTAAGTTACTTGAGAGGTAATATTTCATGTATTTAAACATTATTAATGAGTTTATATGGATTAATTTTTCACTAAAGCTCAATAACAATGACAAAAACCCCTCAATTTTTAGGTAAAGGAAAACAGGCATAGGTCAAGCAGAATGCTGAAGTAAACAATTTTTCACTATTTGCAACATGTTAACTCTAAACATTCCCCAGTATATCTAGCTTATTCAAAGCTAAACTTTAAGTAAATCAATAGGTATAAAAGAATGAAATTTGAATACTTCCTAAGAGCATACACAAAGATAAACTCAAAATGGATTAAAGACCTAAATGTAAGACCAGAAATTATAAAATTCTTAGAGGAAAACATAGGCAGAACACTCTATGATATAAGGCAAGGCAAGATCCTCTATGATCCACCTCTTAGAGTAATGAAATAAAAACAAAAATAAACAAGTGGGACCTAATGAAACTTAAAAGTTTTACACAGCAAAGGAAATTATAAACAAGGTGAAAAAACCCAAAGAGTGGGAGAAAATAATAGCAAATGAAACAACTGACAAAGGATTAATTTCCAAATTATACAAGCAGTTCCTGCAACTCATTACCAGAAAAACAAACACCACAATCAAAAAGTGGGCACAAGACCTAAACAGACATTTCTGCAAAGACAAACAAATGGCTCATAAACAGAGGAAAAGATGCTCTGCACCACTCATTGTTAGAGAAATGCAAACCAAAACTAAAATATCACCTCACAGCAGTCAGAGTGGCCATTATCAAAAAATCTACATACAATAAACGCCTGAGAGGGTGTGGAGGAAAGGGAACCTTCTTGCACTATTGTAATGTAAGCTGATACAGCAACCATGAAGACAGTACGGAGATTACTTAAGAAACTAGAGATAAAACTATTTTTTGTGTGTGCTGTTGCTTCAGTCATGTCCAACTCTTTGTGACACTATGGACTGCAGCCCTCCAGCTTCCTCTGTCCAGAAATTTTCTAGGCAAGAATACCGTGTGGGTTGCCATGCACTCCTCCAGGGGATCTTCTTGACCCAGAGATCAAACTCGTATCTCCTGCGGCTCCTGCACTGCAGGCAGACTTTTTACCACTGAGTCACTGTGGAAGCCCAAAACTCACATATGACCCAACAATCTCACTACTGGGCATGTACCCTAAGAAAGCCATAATTGAAAAAGACGCATATACCACAGTGTTCATTGCAGCACTATTTATAACAGCTAGGACATTGGAAGCAACATAGATGTCCATCAACAGGTGAATTGATAAAAAGAGCATGTTACATATATATAATGGAATATTACTCAGCCATATAAAGGAATGCATTTGAATCAGTTCTAATGAGGTGGATGAACCTAGAGCCTATTACACAGAGTGAAGTTAAGTCAGAAAGAGAAAAACAAATATTGCATATTAACACATACATATGGAATCTAGAAAGACTGATGAATCTATTTGCAGGGCAGCAATTTAGACACAGACATAGAGTACAGACTTATGGACACAGTGGCAATGAAACATATCCCACTACCGTATGTGAAATAGATAGCCCTGTATGAATCAGGGAACTCAAACCTGGGCTCTGTGACAACCTAGAGGGGTGGACGGTGGGAAGAAGATTCAAGACAGAGTGGACATATGTATACCTAGGCTGATTCATGTTAATGTTTGGCAGAAGCCAACATATTTTAAAGCAGTTACTGTTCAATTAAAAATAAGTAGATTTTTAAAAATTAAAAATTAAATAAAAAGGAAGAGCCACCTTCCACCTAAATAATATCTTAACAGTATATCACTGGAAAATCCACAGAACATGTAATATGAAGTCTCTCACATTTTTTATAGCTAAGATAAAGAATCATATAAGTTTGATGCCAAATCAATCAGGTAAATTAGTAACATATCAACGACCTCAACTAGAAGGAGTTGGCTAAAGACAGAATGCCATTTTCTAGGAGGACTCTTGCTAAGTTGCTTCAGTCGTGTCCGACTCTGTGTGACCCCATAGATGGCAGCCCACCAGGCTCCCCCATCCCTGGGATTCTCCAGGCAAGAACACTGGAGTGGGGTGCCATTGCCTTCTCCAGGAGAACTCTTAGTTATGTGTAAAGAATCACTACTTTGCCTTAACCCATTCTAGCATTTTAAATTAATGACCTAAATAAAGACATATTTGAAATGTTATTAAAAGCTGTTAATAATGAGAATTGATGACAAAATTAGGATGACATTTAGATTTGTATAATGGGGTAAATTTATAAGATTTAATATAATAGCAATGTATATAAATGCTTGAATATTCATTCTCAAATATAACTGCAAAAGTTTCAAGGGAGACGAATCTAAAAATAATCCATTTTGAAAATGTTTAATATATCGTATCATCCTATACTTATTGTGTTCCTATTATGTACTACTGGAAAAGGAAACAATAACCAACTCCAGTACTCTTGCCTGGAAAATCCCATGGACAATGGAGCCTGGCGGGCTGCAGTCCATGGGGTGGCAAAGAGTCGGATACGACTGAACGACTTCACTTTCACTTCTTTATTATGTACTAAATAGTCGTAAAACAGTAGCTTAATATGGTTACCAGAACAGAAACTGTGGATTAGCTCATAGTCAAATTATCCATAATTATAGATGGGATTGGAGAAGGCAATGGCACCCCACTCCAGTATTCTTGCCTGGAAAATCCCATGGATGGAGGAGCCTGGTGGGCCGCAGTTAAGAGTTGGACACTACTGAGCACTTCACTTTCACTTTTCACTTTCATGCATTGGAAAAGGAAATGGCAACCCACTCCAATGTTCTTGCCTGGAGAATCCGGGACAGGGGAGCGTAGTGGGCTGCCGTCTATGGGGTCACACAGAGTTGGACACGACTGAAGTGACTTAGCAGCAGCAGCATAGCTGGGATGACCTATGCCAAATAGATTTTAAAAAGTTCTTTAAGACATTGAGATATTATCTCAAGTGTTATATAAATTAAATATATCTACAATAAGGTGCCATTCTTAAATTCAAAGATATTACAAGGGTATTGACTAAGAGACTTCAGGTATTTGAACTCTGTTACATGAAGCATCATTAAAAATATTCCAAGCAGTTAGTCTGAAGCAATACAGATCTGGACTATGGAAACTCTATTCAAAACTACTTTTTTTCAGTAAGAGAAGGTGTATAGACATGTTCTTAAGATAATCATCAACATAAAGAGTTTAATAACTGGTGAGAAATTATTGGTTTTATGAAAAGAAAAAACTGGATTTATTTTTTCCTTAAAAGTTGAATTGGCTTCAATGTGTAAAATAAAGAAGACACATTTTGCTTTGTTTTGTTTACTGTTAATGAAATATAATCAATGTCAGGTTTTAATTTGTTCAAGATTCTAATCAGAAAATAGTAAATATGTTAAACACAGATGGGTGTTGATTTTAAAACAAACAATAGGATACTTTAAAATTAAAAATTAAAAAAAAGGTGAGTTAAGGCCAACATTGGTCTTCTTCTTCCAGAAGTATTTACTAATTACCTTAAAAGTCCCTTTTCCTGAGGGGAACAAAAATGTTGCATTACAATTCATTTTTATTTTTAATTTCATAAGGTCTGTTGGTTGGTTATATCCCCCTGAAAATTTTTGATAACCCACCAATAGGTTTTTCCTTGCTAGTATCTAAAGCAACTTCTATCAAAATATTTGTCATACTGAATTGTAACTCTGTGCTTATTCATCCCCCTAGACTGAGTTGATTCAAGGCAAAGACCATAATTCATTATTAATTGCACTGTGTTTACAATGGTAGCATATTGTAAATGTTTGATAAATTATTTTTAATAAGAAATACACTCTATCCTTTTGTAATTTTTCTTTTAGCATCCGTGAACACTGTCGCCTACACTAAACCATGCAAGTTATTTTAACATTTTTCAATGAATATGTAAAGTTATTTTAAAATACAAATTATAAGTTGGAGCTTTTTTAGTCTTATGGCATTGTTATACTTGTATTTTAAAATTAATTCTCAGGAGCATAAAAATAGCCATCAAAATAATTTCTTTTTAAAAAACTAAGTTTTACCAGATATCCAATTTGGCATTATTCTATGGAGTATTTTAATACCATGTTCAATGGATTTTCATTTACACTTGTATATTTTTGCTATGCTCAGATGGTAAAGAATCTGCCTGCAATACAGGAGACCTGGGTTCGATCCCTGGGTCAGGAAGATCCTCTGGAGAAGGGAACAGCAATCCACTCCAGTATTCTTGCCTGGGGAATCCCATGGATAGAGGAGCCTGACAGGCTACAGTTTGTGGGGTCTCAAAGAGTCAGACACGACTGAGTGACTAACCCACTCACAAAGATGTTAATCAGAGAGTTAAAGTTACATTTAGTATATAAATCATGAGGATTATCAATTTCAGAACAAAAAAAAGTTGATAATATGAAATAGAAGACCACACTGATACTATATGATATTCTATCAGAAATAAGTAGAAAATCTAATAATCACTCACATTATTCTCAATCATGGATCAAATATTTTAATATCATATATCACTATAAAAGACTATATACTTATTTTTAAATAAATGGTTTCATTTCAGTCTATTATTAAACATTCCAGTACAAAGGCTAGTTACTTAATAATAACAGAAATTTTGGACACAAATAGGAATTTAGGAAAATAGAGTCAATGATGATTAACTAATAGTTAATTAATATTTAAATATAAGTATAGATTAAATACATTTTCAGTATGATAAAATAGGGAATATGAAACATTGACATTCAAAAGCAAGTTTATTTATTTACCAAGTAAGTCAGTAGCAGTTCAGGGTTTGTGGGCTATATTTTGTCCTTAAAGTATATAAGAATTCAAGTAAAATGATATAATTTAAAAAAAATTAAAATGTAAAATAAATTAAAATGTATTTGTATGCATGTAAGAGCAGGAGAAACCAGATGAACTTTTTATGTACATATTAGAAAAAAATAATCACAATTAATATTTTATATCATAGATATTGTCTCCGTTCTCTTTTAAACAATAGAAATATATTATGTGGCAGAAATAGTTGACTTTGATTTATGGTTTTATGATTTAAATTACAGCATACACTTAAAGTGTAATTAAATTATTTCCATTTCCCTGGAAATATTGAGATAAATGATTTTCTTGAGGCATTGCCAAGAATAATTCCTTTGTATCCATAGTCAGCATATTCACCTCATTTGCATATGAACAAGAAAATTAAGATAATTTATAACATTTGAATTTTAAAATTATCTTCAAAGTAACAAGCTTAAAATCAATAAAACATAAAATTGATTTAAGAAAAAAATAAATGTATACCTTTGCCATACACTAGAGTTCCCAACCAGTGAAAGCTCTGAGCAAGGACTGAAATATGTTTTGCTTTGTGTGAACACTGTGTCTGGCTTAACCCAAACTTTTCCCTATCACTAAGCAAACCAGGCTGCCACCATTAGAGGATTAGAGAAGCTGACTACCATACACAGCTGCTACTGGCAAGTAGACAGTGATCAAGGGTCACATTTCAAAGGTCAGGATATGCAAGTCTGGGAAAAAGAACATGGCATCATATTGAGGTTCCATCTGTCCTATGACCCACAATCAGCAGGGTTAATAGAAGGAAAATTGGAAAGTTAAAGCAGCAGATAAAGTTATTAAAGGATAAAACCACTTTGGCTGGATGAACTACAGTACTGTCAAGGATTTAATATATTTGAATGATCAACCAGTAGGGCCTGCTGCCCCATATAAGAGACTGGGTTACCCTACTGAGGTACTCAATAACATAAACACTGACTCTTACCATGGATCAATGTGCTATGCTGCTGAGAACATCAAACTTCATCATGCCTGGAAAAGAAACTGTCTATTTGAATATGCAATGAGATATACTGCCAGGATGGGTGAGTTACTTTGCACTCCTGTGTGAGGGGAAACTACTCAATCTCTGTTGTCCTGCAGCAGACTGGACACGTTGAAAGACACTCTACCTGAAATGGAACATATATCATTGAAAGAAAGGAAAAAAGTGGGTACTGGTCTGGTATATCCTGCCTAATCCATCTCCTTATACCTGACAGTGGTATCTCCTCTGAGCAACATTCATGAAGTACAGTTCAGTTCAGTTCAATCGCTCAGTCATGTCTGACTCTTTGCGACCCCATGGAGTGCAGCACGCCAGGCCTCCCTGTCCACCACCAACTCCCAGAGTTTAATCTAACTCATGTCCATTGAGTCAGTGATGCCATCCAACCATCTCATCCTCTGTTGCCCACTTCTTCTCCCACCTTCAATCTTTCCCAACATCAGGGTCTTTTTAAATGAGTCAGTGCTTTGCATTAGGTGGCCAAAGTATTGGCGTTTCAGCTTCAACATCAGTCCTTGCAATAACATTCAAGACTGATTTCATAGACTGATTGGATTTCCTTGCTGTCTAAGGGACTCTCAAGAGTCTTCTCCAACACCACAGTTCAAAAGCATCAATTCTTCAGCACTCAGATTTCTTTACAGTTCAACTCTCACATCCATACGTGACTACTGGAAAAACCATAGCTATGACTAGATGGACATTTGTTGGCAAAGTAATGTCTCGGCTTTTTAATATGCTGTCTAGGTTGGTCAAAACTTTTCTTCCAAGGAGCAAGCCTCTTGCACAAGCATGATGTACAGGACTAGATCAAGTCCCTAAAGCTACCAATCTTCTACTCTTCAAGGCCAGGTGGGCATGTTCTGTGTTCCATTGATATGATTTGGCCACCATCTTTTTTCCCTCCATTGGCCTTGGAGGGTATTAAATAGAAAGTCCAGGAGGAAGGGTGAGAGGAATGATAGTTAAGGAGTTTGGGATGAACATGTAAACACTGCTATAAAATGGATCACCAATGAGGACCTACTATAAGGACATGGAACTCTACTCAATATTATGTGTCAGTTTGGATGGGAGTGAACTTAGCAAGAAGAATGGACACATGTATATATATGGTTGAATTCCTTCACTGTTCACCTTCAACTATCATATCATTGTTTGTTAATCACCTATATACCAACACAAAATAAAAAGTTTTAAAAAAGTAAGGCCATACTAAGTTCACTCAGCAAGTCTTAGATGATAGCTAGCAATGCCCGTCCTTATCAAACACTGAAATATCTCTAAAGAAAAAGGATGTTTTCCAAAGTAGGATGGACTTGGAAATTATTGATGCTTTGCAAGAAGGCACTTGTGCCATTATTAAAACAAGATGTTCTGTGTTCATATTTGATGAGTCTGCTAATGCATCATCTTTATTAAGTCATACGAAAGCACAGATAAACACCCTCAAGGATACAATCCAGTATAAAAACTTAAAAAATCAGTGGTTCTGATATGGGCCTCTTGGTAGTAAAAGCTGTCACTTATTTGATAATCATTATCTTTATCTGTGCTTTGTCTTGCATGTGCCTCTATCACTACTCTGGTATCTGCCTCCAGGGCAAACGGATAATCACCAGACAAGCCACCTCTGTCCAAGTGAAACCCCTTGCTGACCTCTCAGGGCACACTGGGGAAGAGAAGGTGGTAGAAGATTCTAAGAACTGATCATGAAGGGTAGAATGTTGTGGAGGGGGTCAGGAATTGAGAGGACATGATTGCTGGTTTACTCACAAGCTGAATCCTGATGATCAAATGCTCCTCACTCCCACCCCTGACTTTGGAATGATATTCTGCCCATCATTCCCACATTAGGAGCTGTTTCAAGGACATATCCTTGAGAGAGTAAGATGTTGAGACCATCTGGATAGCATACATGACTCAACCCAGTTAAGTTATCCACCTAAAGTTTTAAGATTTGACAGGTGAGTGCAGAGATCTACTCAAGACAAGCCTCATAAGTAAGTTCCTTTGCTTATTAAAGCAGAGAATATAAGAGTGATAATCAGGGGCTCAGGGCTGGGAGATTTGTAGTTCAATGGGTATAAAGTTTTGATTAGGCAAATGAATACATTCTACAGACTGCTGTACAATACGGTGTCTATAGTTAACAATACAGCTTTGTACACTTCAGCAATGCTTCAGCATTCATATTAAACATTCTTATAACACACACACACAGACACAAATGAAGGGACACAAGAAAACCCTGGGAGATTCTGGATATGTCTACTACCTTGATTGTGGTAATGGCATTCTAGGTGTTTGCAGATAGCTATGTTCATCAAATTGTATACACTAAATATGTTCTATTCTTTGTAGGTCCATTATGCTTCAATAAATCTGTGTTAAAAATTAGTTAACCACCATGTTGATGAATTATAAGTTTTAGCTTTTAAAATTGGTTAATTTCCCATGATAAGATTTAATAATTTCTACAGTTTCAAATTTTTTTTTACCAGATCTGCTAAATCTCCCACATTCGTTTATAAGATGCTACTTCATCGAAAGCAATGTATAATAAAGCATCTACATCTTCTCAGCCAAATTTGAAAAACTTTTTTCCTTTAATTATTGCTGTCATTTATTGACTAAAGACTAATGATAATTGATTATAATATTTTAACTGAATAATCTTGTAAGTTTATTTCTCCATTTTATATATACTGTATGGTAAGGGAATAGAACTTTAAGATACCAGAACTTGTGACTCCTAGGCTAGGGTTGGTCCTATTATACCATGCTGTCTCTTACTACAGGCCATAGCAATAAATTTTGAAAAAGACTTTAAATTATAGACATCAGAAATGAGATATTACTATAAATAATATATAAAATCAATAAGGGGTTTTATGGCATGTATTTAAAATTTTCAATATTTTAGTTTCCAGACTAATGCACTAGGATCAAGTAGGACAGTATTTACCTATGAGATGCTCAATACCGAATAAAACAAAAACTGATGTAAGCCAATAGAATTGTGGCAAATGCTCAAAGAATCAAAAATTTTAAAAAAAAATCGTTCCTCTTGAATCTTTCTCAGCTTGTGGCATTTTAGCTTATGGTCTCAAGATTTCTATTTCAATTCCAGTCATTGCAAAAATGAAGATTTCCACTTAATAAATTTTGCTTAACTCAAGGTTTAACTTTGTATGTGAAAATAATGCAGAGTTCTTGTCTAAACATTCTAATATAGTATATGAAAGATGATTTTCAGGAATCTGTATTTTAGCAAGCACCTCTAGATAACATTTATTATTACAATACCAAAGTTTGGGAAAACATTTTGAATGCTTTCCTCAAGGGCATCACTGATTACTGCAAGTTATACTTCTTGTTGTCCCCTTCATTGTCTGAGGCAATTAAATATTTCTAGTAACTCAGTAGAAGCAATAAAAATTTGCAAAATGAAATAAAGTTTAAATAACTAAACAGTTGCTACTTTTAATAAATTATGACCTGAAATTAGGTGAGATGTACTTTCTTAGTTTTCCTATTCTTAACATATATTTTAACATGAATTCTATTTAGTCAAAACTTTGGTCCCTTTGTAATTCCTACACATTGAGAGAAACACAAATTGGGGAAAAATGTAAAATATATTTTTAAAGTTTCGAATAAATTGTGTATAGATTACATCTGCTGGCGGATTTTTTTTCTGTTTGCAATTAGCAAGATTTTGTGAATGAGTTCTTATGAATAATACTACACTACTTATAAAAGGAGGTTTTTTTTTTTTTTTTGGTTCAAGAACAAATATATAACAAGGATAAAAGTCACCCAGAATTTCAAAGAATTGCTATGAACTCCATAATGACCAATTTTATTAATGTATACCCTTTGAAACTAATTGTATATTAAGTCTTGATAATATAGAATGATGGCCTGAAATAACTTTGCATGGAGAGAATATATTGACTAATATGTTTTTCTCCAAAAAGAAGGAATGTCTTTTAAGATAACAAAGGGTTTGAGCAACTTTGATGTGGAAGCTATTTATTTTATTCATAGAAAATTTATCTTGATTAAATACAATTTGTCAAATGAAATTGCTATTATACTTGTTAGTAGATTAGAGTAGTAACAAGGAAAAAATGATTAATGTAATTGAATCAATGCTTGTTGAGAGAAAGAAGGAATTATTTAATATTGTGAGATAAAATCTTATTGGACTAAATCAAAGTTTTTCTCAATATGGCTATTATTTCAGTAGCAGTTTTTCTTTGAGCTTTTTAGTTGGAACTTTGCTTTCTTTAAATTATTATTATACTAGATTTAGGTATGGATAAACTGTTTTGAATTTTGTGTCCACTCACAGTTTTCATAGCATAAGTTGTAAAAAACTATTACATTTTTATTGACGCTTTCTTTTTCTTTTTTTGGCTGTGCTGTGAATCCATGCCCCGTGCAGTGGAAAAGTAGAGTCCTAACCATTGGACCTTCAGGGGATTTCCTTTTTAGATGAGGATAAAATAAAATAGATACTGATTAATAATATTCAGAAAACAAAGATCATGGTGTCTGGTTCCATCACTTCATGGCAAATAGGTGGAGAAACAGTGGAAACAGTGGCAGACTTTTTTGGATGGGGGCTCCAAAATCACTGCAGATGGTGACTGCAGCCATGAAATTAAAAGATGCTTACACCTTGGAAAAAAGGTGTGACCAAACTAGAAAGCATATTAAAAAGCAGAGACATTACTTTGCCAACAAAGGTCCATCTAGTCAAAGCTATGGTTTTTCCAGTGGTCATGTATGGATGTGAGAGTTGGACTATAAGGCAAGCTGAGCACCAAAGAATTGATGCTTTTGAACTGTGGTGTTGGAGAAGACTCTTGAAGTCCCTACAACTACAAGGAGATCCAACCAGTCCATCCTAAACAAAACCAGTCCTGAATGTTCATTGGAAGGACTGATGTTGAAGCTGAAACTCCAATACTTTGGCTACCTGATGAAAAAAGCTGACTCATTTGAAAAGACCCTGATGCTGGGAATGATTGAAGGTGGGAGGAGAAGTGGACAACAGAGGATGAGATGGTTGGATGGCATCACCGACTCTATGGACACGAGTTTGAGTAAGCTCCAGGAATTGGTAAGGGACAGGGAGGCCTGGCATGCTGCAGTCCATGGGGTCGCAAAGATTCGGACATGATTGAGCGCCTGAACTGAACTGAATAGTTTATGTTATACAATTTTGGTATATATTAAATTTTAGAATTCTAAAATATACACATCCTGATGAACTTTTGTTCTTAATTTGATGAAATTAAAAAATCAAAGTGTCTATTTCTTTTTTATTTACAATATTATATGCAAATTAAACCCAGAATGAAAAAATATATATATATATATATATATATATATATATATATATATATATATATATATATATATATATCCACAATAGTTGGAACATCTGTCTTAAGTATTCCTCACTGATACCCAGCATTAAACATATTGCCTAGCATGCAGCAAGGACTCTTATTCAAAAATTTTTTGGAATCTGTCATAAACATGAAAAACTTCAATATATACTGTGGTCTCAATATATACAAGACTCAAATGTAAATAGATTTCCAAATATTCAGGCTTCCAGGTGGTGCTAGTGGCTGCTAGTGCAGGAGATGCAGGAGACGTGGGTTTGATCCTGGGGTTGGGAAGATAGCCTGGAGGTGAGCACGGCAACCCACTCCAGTATTTTTGCCTGGACAATACTGTGGACAAAGCAGCCTGTCAGGCTATAGTCCATGGAGTCAAAAAGAGTCAGATACAACTGAAGCAACTTTGTGTGCACTCCATTTAGTAAATAATTTGTGTTTTTTTAAATTTTTTTCTCTCACATTGTAAAGGAAGCACTATTAACACTAAGATTCTAAACTCCTTGGGGTATGAAATGAACTGCTGTATTGGAAAAGCAGGGTGTCTTAATACTGAGAAGAAAGCCCACTCTCCCTACATGTGCTTCAAATCACACAGTTTGATAGCTTTGATTAACTGTTCAATTATTCAAACTAGGTTGTGTCTGTGCGCATGCATGTTCAGTCATCTCAGACTCTGTGATCCCAAGGACTAGCTCGCCAAGCTCTCTGTCCACGGAATTCTAAGCAAGAATACTGGAGCAGGCTGCCATTCCCTATTCCAGGGAATCTTCCTGACATAGGAATCGAACCTGTGTCTCTTGTGTCTCCTGCAATGGCAGGTGGATTCTTTATGACTGTGCCACCTGGGAATCCCTAGCTTGTGTTTACAGATTTATTTTATACAATTACTAATTTGGACTATTTCAAAATAGCCATACCTATCAATTTCCATTATAAATTTTGTTTCTTGTACTTTTTGTGCTAGACTTGTCTTCTACTGCTAGAAATTTGATGTTTCAATCAATCACAGAGTACTAATAAAAAGTGGATCTCAATCATTTACTGAGACTTACTTATTTTTATACTCAGCAAAAACAAGACCAGGAGCTAACTGTGGCTCAGATCATGAACTCCTTACTGGAAAATTCAGACCTAAATTGAAGGAAGAAGGGAAGACCACTAGATCATTCAGGTATGACCTAAATCAAAACCATTACAATTATACAGTAGAAATGACAAATAGATTCAAGAGATTAGATCTGATAGACAGATGCCTGAAGAATGACGGATGGAGGTTCATGACATTGTACAGGAGGCAGGGATCAAGACCAACCCGAAGAAAAACAAATTAAAAAGGCAAAATTGTTGTCTGAGGAGGCCTTACAAATAGCTGTGAAAAGAAGAGAAAAAAAAAAAAGGCAAAGGAGAAAAGGAAAGATATACTCATTTGAATGCAGAGTTCCAAAGAATAGCAAGGACAAATAAGAAAGCCTTCGTCAGTGATCAATGCAAAGAAATAGAGGAAAACAATAGAATGGGAATGACTAGAGATCACTTCAAGAAAAGTAGATATAAGAAGGGAAAATTTCCTGCAAAGATGGGCACAATAAAGGGTAGAAATGGTATAGACCTAAAAGATGCAGAAGATATAAAGAAGAGGTGGCAAGAATACACAGAAGAATTATAGGAAAAAGGTCTTCATGACCCAGATAATCATGATGGTGTGATCACTCACCTAGAGCCAGATATTCTGGAATGTGAAGTCAAGTGGGCCTTAGGAAGAATCACTATGAACAAAGCTAGTGGAGGTGATGAAATTCCAGTTGAGCTATTTCAAATCCTAAAAGATGATGGTGTGAAAGTGCTGCACTCAATATGCCAGCAAATTTGGACAACTCAGCAGTGGGCACAGGACTGGAAAAGGTCAGTTTTTATTCCAATCCCAAAGAAAGGCAATGCCAAAGAATGTTCAAACTACCTCATGAATACACTCATCTCACATGCTAGCAAAGTAATGCTCAAAATTCTCCAAGCCAGGCTTCAACAGTACTTGATCCATCAACTTCCATATGTTCAAGCTGGATTTACAAAAGGGCAGAGAACAAATTGCCAAAATCCTTTGGATCATCAAAAAAGCAAGACAGTTCCAGAAAAATACCTATTTCTGCTTTACTAACTATGCCAAAGCCTTTGACTGTGTGGATCACAGCAAACTGTGGAAAATCCTTCAAGCAAAGGGAATAGCAGATGATCTGACCTGCCTCCTGAGAAATCTGTATGCAGGTCAAGATGGAACAGTTAGAACTGGACATGGAACAATAGACTGGTTACAAATCGGTAAAGGAGTACATTAAGGCTGTATACGGTCAGCCTGCTTATTTAACATATATGTAGAGTACATTATGAGAAATGCTGGACTGGATGAAGCACAAGCTGAAACCAAGATTGCCAGGAGAAATATGAATGACCTCAGATATGCAGATGACACCACCCTATGGCAGAAAGTGAAGAAGCACTAAAGAGCCTCTTGATGAAAGTAAAAGAGGAGAGTGAAAAAGTTGGCTTAAAGCTCAACATTCAGAAAACGAAGATCATGGTATCTGGTCCCATCACTTCATGGCAAATAGATAGGGAAACAACGGAAACAGTGACAGATTTCACTTTGGGGGGCTTAAAAATCACTAACAAGCCTCTTGATGAAAGTGGAGAGCGTAAAAGTTGGCTTAAAGCTCAACGTTCAGAAAACAAAGATCATGGCATCCGGTCCCATTACTTCATGCAAAATAGATGGGGAAACAGTGTCAGACTTTATTTTTGGGGCTCCAAAATCACTGCATATGGTGACTGCAGCCATGAAATTAAAAGACTCTTACTCCTTGGAAGAAAAGTTATGACCAACCTAGATAACATATTCAAAAGCAGAGACATTACTTTGCCGACTAAGGTCCATCTTGTCAAGGCTATGGTTTTTCCAGTGGTCATGTATGGATGTGAGAGTTGGACTGTGAAGAAAGCTGAGCACTGAAGAATTGATGTTTTTGAACTGTGGTGTTGGAGAAGACTCTTGAGAGTCCCTTGGACTGCAAGGAGATCCAACCAGTCCATTCTGAAGGAGATCAGTCCTGGGATTTCTTTGGAAGGAATGATGCTAAAGCTGAAAGTCAAGTACTTTGGCCACCTCAAGCGAAGAGTGACTCATTGGCAAAGACTCTGATGCTGGGAGGGATTGGGGGCATGAGGAGAAGGGGACAACAGAGGATGAGATGGCTGCATGGCATCACTGACTCGATGGATGTGAGTCTGAGTGAACTCCAGGAGTTGGTGATGGACAGGGAGGCCTGGCGTGCTGCTATTCATGGGGTCACAAAGAGTCAGACATGACTGAGTGACTGAACTGAACTGAAAATCACTGCAGATGGTGACTACAACCATGAAATTAAAAGACACTTGCTCCTTGGAAGAAAAGTTATGACCAACATAGACAACATATTAAGAAGCAGAGATATTACTTTGCCAACAAATGTCCATCTAGTAAAAGCTATGGTTTTTCCAGTAGTCATGTATGGATGTGAGATTTGGACTATAAAGAAAGCTGAGCGCCAAAGAATTGATGCTTTTGAACTGTGATGTTAGAGAAGACTCTTGAGAGTCCCTTGGACTATAATGAAATCCAACCAGTCCATCCTAAAGGAAATGAGTCCTAAATATTCACTGGAAGGGCTGATGTTGAAGCTGACTTATTTGAAAAGGTGTTGATGCTGGGAAAGATTGAGGGTTGGAGAACTGGACAACAGAGGATGAGATGGTTGGATCACATCACTGACTCAATGGACATGAATTTGAGTAAACTCCAGGAGTTGATGATGGACAGGGAGGCCTGGCATGCTGCAGTCCATGGGGTCACAAAAAGTCAGACATGAATGAGTGACTGAACTGAACTGAATCTTTTACTGAACTCAATCACTGGTGGCCTAGAGGAACTGAGGGGTTTTAATTCCAATCTTATAAAATAAACATATCTGAGCTGGGATTAAATCCTCACTTATTTCAAATATGAAAATTTATTCTGTAAGGGACTATTGATTCAAGCCTTGAAAGAAAAAACATGTGCATAGTTGAAATAATTGTGACTAACGATGCATATGATAGAGCCATATTTTGTGACTTTTTACCACCTGTATTCAATATTTATGTGAATTATAACTATGTGCTCACTGATTTAGCTACAAATGTAGTAAAAATGTACACTCAAAAATTACTTTAACAAGTAAACTGGGATTAATAACATTTTTAGCAACTTTTTGGTAAGAATTCATGAGGTATAGGCATCCCTCTGTATCCAAGAGGAATTGGTTCAGGAATCCCTTGTGGATTTCAAATTTCTCGGATGCTTGAATATCTTATATAAAATGACACAGCATTTGCATATAACCTCAGCACATCCTCCTGTATACTTAAATTGTCTCTAGATTACTTATAGTACCTTGTACAATGTAAATGCTATGCATGTGGTTGCTGGCATGTAGCAAGTTCAAGTTTTGCTTTTTGGGAAGTTTTTGTTCAAATATTTTCAATTAGCAGTTAGCTTAATCTGAAGGTGTGAAACCTGTGGATATGGAGGGCCAGCTAAATTTATATCAGTCTTTCTCATATAACTTAGTTCTTATTAAATCACTTTATTTATGTAAATATGCATTTGTGGGCATGTGATTATGTTTTAAGAGATTACTAGGCTGATCAAAATCAATTTGGGTGTTTATTCCTGTGTATATTTCTCTCCTAAACTTAATGAGTTAGGTAGCTCTTATTTGCCTGGAGAATCCCACTAACAGAGGAGCCTGGCAGGCTATAATCCATGGGATCACAAAGAAGCAAACACACCTGAGCAGCTAACACTTTCACTCACTTATTTCTATAAACCACCTCCATCCTTGGCCATCTTGTAAACCACATTATTATCGGCACTAGAATAAAACCTGGCTTATTGAAAAATTCCATTAGAAAACTCCCTCTGTGTCAATTTTCTGTACTCTAAAACAGCTTTGCATCAAAAGTATACTTATATACTCCTCTTTTATTTCTTTGAAAAAAGATCACCCTTTTTTCAGCTGTAGATTTAGTCCTCTGTCTATGCATACTCTAAACCTAACCTCCTCATGCTTATCCAGGATTCTCCCTAGGTCACTTTCACTCTTTCATGTTCACATTTTTATGTAGACACATGCTTTTGATTATCTAGGGCTTTAATACGAGAAGTGGCATTTTCTGTGTCATGTGGAAACTGGTTTGTTTTACATCATTATCTTGTTTTTTAAACAAATTAATTTTGTAATAAATATTAACAAACAATTATTTTATGGATTGTGTTCATTACTAACAAAAGAAATACGTTAACTTAGTGTAGGAATATCTATCCCTTCCCAGAAAAATTGTCCTTTACTCATATATCAAGATTAACATAAAGTTAAATATATGTCAAGAACCAAGTTTCACTAAGTTCCAAATTCCAGATCTTTGGTGGGCATTGCTAAAATACTTTTTCTGAATAAATGTTGGTCTGATATATGTTCTCAAAGTTATTCTTCTACAATTATTTTTCACCTTCCTCTATGGAAAATAGCCAAATTCAATATATTTTTTATAATCATCAACTGTACAAATTGATGTGTCTTATTTATATTTAAATGATAATTTTCATCTGTAAGAGAATATATACATAAATTGCATTCATCATTTGTGAGATGCCATAGCTTAGGAGAGCCATGATTTTCCCAGGATTTACAGCTTGTGGTCCTGGGGCTAGTATCCTGGAAAATTTTCTTTGGGCTAATTAATAGCCCTCTTGAGTTCAGACAATCTCTTCCCCATCTCTTTTAGTATATTGTCTAATTCTTTGTTGAGTTTATAATGGTCTTTTTAAAAATCTAAATTCCCAGTACCAGCTGATTACCATAACTTATCTTCCTCACAGAATAATGGCCTTTTTAGGAGGGCTATCTGAATTAAGTCTTTTTCCTTAGTGACTTTTATTTTCCCGCAACCCTAAGGAATGTTTTTTGGTTTGTTTGTTTCTCTCATTAATGCATCATGAGGCAGGCACAGTAGGACTGGAATAGTATTACCATGACCTCATTTTCTTGTCCACTGGTCTTAACATGATACTTACATCTTTATCCTTATGCAACAATTGTACCAACTTTCAGCATCATATCCTCCTACTAGGTAGAAGAAGGGAGAAGTGACATGTATCACTGAAAAACCTTTTCATTAGGTAGGAAAACAACAGATTTCCGCAAAATCTTAATTTTATATGTCTGCTTACATCTCACTGGTCAGAACTTGGTCAAAGGATCTCCTTTAATTAAAAAGGAATCTGTGGAGCTGTAAAGGTGGAGACTTTTTAAAAATTAAGTATATTGTCAATTGTCAACCTGATCAATAAATGAATAAACTATTGAGTAAGAAAATAGTTATAACTACCACACACAATATAAATGTCTATGTTAAAGGATTATGAACTTTTCCAATTTTCACATCAGGTTCTATATGACAAAAGACAATTTTTATGGTCACCTGTGAGGCAGTTGGCCTTCCATTCAAAGTTCAGTTCAGATATCAAGGCTGATGACACTACATATCTGATGTGTCCCCAAAAGGTATAGAAAGCATGTTACTTACAAAATTCTGCAGATGTGAAATAGCTTCAGTGTGCGAAAAAAGGAGACTGACCTAGATGTTTATTGTGGTCAGGGCGTGGGGCCTGGGTGAGGGTTGAATCTCCCATCTTCACCGAAGCAGAGACTACTGAGGCTGTCTTATCACTTGGCCAAGATATGGGGCACAACTTGAAAGAGGGAGGGTTGAGCCTTAAGAGATGTCAGTTATCCAAAAACAGAGTCAGACTCCTCACTAAACTTGAAGCCAACTCTAAGTATCTCCAACATCCCCCACCCCCAAGAAAGGTATCTTTCTGATTAGCAGTCTCATCCAATGGCACTGAGATACCTATTTTACCAATTCCATGAAGATTCAATGGGTTTGCTGTCCTTCAGATAGAAGTGCTTGCAATGAACTTTCCTCTTAGCACTGCTTTTATAGTGTCCCACAGGTTTTGGGTTGTTGTGTTTTCATTTTCATTAGTTTCTATGCATATTTTGATTTCTTTTTTGATTTCTTCTGTGATTTGTTGGTTATTCAGAAGTGTGTTGTTCAACCTCCATATGTTGGAATTTTTAATAGTTTTTCTCCTGTAATTGAGATCTAATCTTAATGCATTATGGTCAGAAAAGATGCTTGGAATGATTTCGATTTTTTTGAATTTATCAAGTTTAGATTTATGGCCCAGGATGTGATCTATCCTGGAGAAGGTTCCATGAGCACTTGAAAAAAAAGTGAAATTCATTGTTTTGGGGTGAAATGTCCTATAGATATCAATTAGGTCTAACTGATCTAATGTATCATTTAAAGTTTGCGTTTCTCTGTTAATTTTCTGTTTAGTTGATCTGTCCATAGGTGTGAGTGGGGTATTAAAGTCTCCCACTATTATTGTGTTATTGTTGATTTCCCCTTTCATACTTGTTAGCATTTGTCTTACATATTGCGGGGCTCCTATATTGGGGGCATATATATTTATAATTGTTATATCTTCTTCTTGGATTGTTCCTTTGATCATTATGTAGTGGCCTTCTTTGTCTCTTTTCACAGCCTTTGTTTTAAAGTCTATTTTATCGGATATGAGTATTGCCACTCCTGCTTTCTTTTGGTCTCTATTTGCGTGGTATATCTTTTTCCAGCCCTTCACTTTCAGTCTGTATGTGTCCCTTGTTTTGAGGTGGGTCTCTTGTAAGCAGCATATAGAGGGGTCTTGTTTTTGTATCCATTCGGCCAGTCTTTGTCTTTTGGTTGGGGCGTTCAACCCATTTACGTTTAAGGTAATTATTGATAAGTGTGATCCCGTTACCATTTACTTTATTGTTTTGGGTTCGAGTTTATACACCCTTTTCGTGTTTCCTGTCTAGAGAATATCCTTTAGAATTTGTTGGAGAGCTGGTTTGGTGGTGCTGAATTCTCTCAGCTTTTGCTTTAGATGTGTATAACGGACTTTTGGACTCAGAGGGAGAGGGAGAGGGTGGGATGATTTGGGAGAATGGGAATTCTAACATGTATACTGTCATGTAAGAATTGAATCGCCAGTCCATGTCTGACGTAGGGTGCAGCTTGCTTGGGGCAGGTGCATGGGGATGACCCAGAGAGATGTTGTGGGGAGGGAGGTGGGAGGGGGGTTCATGTTTGGGAACGCATGTAAGAATTAAAGATTTTAAAATTTAAAAAAAATAATAAAAAATTTAAAAAATAAAAATAAAAAAAAAATAAAAAAAATAAAAAAAAGAAGTGCTTGCAAATGCATGCCTTTTTTTTTTTTTCCTATCTTGCCCCATCTACAGCATTTGCTGCTCAGCTACTGAACTAGGATTTTATAGTTAACCCAACATCAAGTTCCAGAAGAAAGTACGCAATCAGTGCCACATGGGTTAGATTCTGTGTGATTTGCTAGTTTCTGCTTTTAGTTTTCCCAACTTTGCCTTCTCTGTCTTTTTTATTCTTTTGGATATGCTGAAATGTTTCTTACATTTATTTCTAACAATTTTACTGAGTTGTAACTTATATACCATAAAGTTCACCTATTTTATATTGACATATACAACTCAATGATTTTTTTTGAAATTTACAGACATATGCATACATCACCACAAACCTTAGAATATTTCAATTACTCTGTAGATAACTCCTACCTGTTAATAGTCAGTTTTCTGCTTCCACCCAAGTCCCAGTGAGTGTGTGTGTGTGTGTGTTCTTGCTAAGTTGCTTCAATCATGTCCAACTCTTTGCAACTCCATGGACTGTAGCCCACCAGGCTCCTCCATCCATGGAGATGCTCTTGGGAAGAATACTAGAGTGGGTTGCCATGCCCTTCTCCAGGGGATCTTCCCACCCCAGGGATTGAACCTGAGTTTCTTACATGTCCTGCATTGGCAGGTGGGTTCTTTATCATTATCACCACCTCGAAAGCCCACCCAAGTCTCACAAATTCATTAATTTGCTTTCTGTCTTTATATACTTTGTATATTTCCTGGATATTTTAGATAAACAGATGCATAATATTTGTAATTTTTTTGCATCTGGTTTTTTTTCACTGAGCATAATGTAATATTTTTAAGATTCATCTCTGTTGTGTATAAATACTTTATTTCTTTCCTACAGTTGAATAGTATTTCATTATGTAGATTTGTCGCAGTTTGATTAGCCATTAACCATGAGCCATAAACTTTTGCAATAGTTCCATTTTGGGGACATTATAAATAATACAGGTTTGAAAATGCATAGTCTTTTAGGGACTTGGTCTTATATTTTTCTTGGATAGATACTCAGAAGTGGAAAATTTAGGTCACATGGTAAATTTATTTAACTTTTTAAAAACTGCCAAACAGTTTTGCAAAGTGACATTGCCATTTATATTCACATCAGAAACACAGGGGAGTTTTAGTACTTCCAGTTCTTCCCCAACTCTTACTATTGCTTGTCATTTTGTTTAGAGCTATTTTAGTGAATGTGATGGAGAAGGAAATGGCAACACACTCCAGTGTTCCTGCCTGGGAAATGCCATGGACGGAGGAGCCTGGCAGGCTACAGTCCATGGGTTCACAATAGACAGGCCTGAGTGACTGAACACGAGTGGATATGTAGAGGCATGTCGTTTTCATTACAAGTTGCATTTCTATATTGACTAATGATGCGAGTTTCTTTTCTCTTTGTTTTTCATATGGACATTTGAAACTTCAGCTGCATTGCCCTGACTTGTATTTCTTTTGTTGATTCCACAATCTCTCTCAACACATACACACATACTTTACTTGATCTCAAATACATTATTGATAAACTTTTGTGCTCTGTTGTTTTGCTTTTCTAGTTCAATTATCTTCTTACAATGACAGCTGCTGCTATTTCCTACGCTTTTGAATGGCAAATTCTGTAGACCCATTAGTCACCAATGGGAGTGTTTTGAAGTACCAACTACAAACTACAGGCGTTATTCTTCTCAGAAGTCAGGTTGTTTCATCAAGTTTTTTTTTTTTCTTCTATTACGCTTTACTATGCATTTAATACATGACTTTTTTAATGCTTATAATGTACACATTTATTTAGCACACAGGTGCTGTTGATTTAACAGCTGGTCCCATGAGGAAAAAGTAATCACAGGGAAACTTTGGTTTTTTCCTTGATTAGACTGCCTTTAACAAGCAATTGTCTTCTAATTAGATTCAAGTTGCTTAAAATGAAGTAAGGAACTGTAAAATTTATTTACTTATTCCATTATGCAAGTTGGGGAATTGTGGGGTTTTTTTCAGTAAAGTCCTGGTACTAAATGTTCATTTACTAAGTGGGCATTCTGTGAACTGTTTCTTGGCATATCTTGTGTTGATTACTTGGGAACTCTGAAAAGAGACTGTGATCAATGGAGAGAAGAGGAGAGGGTCTGGCAGCTCACTGTGTGTGCCTCTGCCTCGGGGCATGCTCTCCTCTGCTGGAGGATGATAGCCTATTCATTATTTTTCCAAATTACAAATGGTTTCCCTACTTTTTTCCCCTCTATGAAACACTGAAGGAAATGTCAGTTGGAGCCAGTCATATAAAGTAATGAAATCCCTAGAGGAGAGCAAACGAAGACAACATAATTAAAATGATAGAATAAAGCAAAATGCTTTTATTAGCCACAATAAGAGAGAATGTGTGTAAATCCCCAATGCAGGTCTTGGATTTAAAATGTCTTTATGCCTAATATAAACAAAGGAGTCCATTTCTGAGGACTCCCAGATGTACCATCATGTAGTTAAATAACATTTTAGTGACATTGCATTAACTTGCTCTGCTGGAAAAATGATTCCTCACCAAAGTCCCCTCTGCCAAATAAATACACTAATATTTTCTCTTAAATAAAGAAAGCCTGGTGGAATTATATTTAAAGTGCCAATGAAAACAGAATCTCAATATAAATTGCTAGACTGTACAAAATAAAAGATATACTTCCTTTCATACTCACAATCTAATGATATTTAGGTAAATGAAGTAGTAAATTTGAAGACATTTTGAGAATAGAGAATAGAAACTGAGTTCCCATGGAATTAAAATAAACTGCTAATGGTCACACTTTGGTGAATTATGCTGTGGTTCTGTTTAATGGTTTTTAAATAGAAATATTAGTTTTGTTTCATCCTGCCTGTGTTCCTCTTTGTACCAGAGTTTTCTTTTATGGATTTCTCTATGGAGAAATATCTTTATCTTTAGGATTCATTTATGGAGGCAGAGGGATACTACCAATCCACCATCATAACTAACTCAGTTTACAGATGAATACCTGCTTGATAGTGAAGTGACAGTGTCAGCGGCTCAGTTGTGTCTGACTCTGTGACTCCATGGACAGTAACCCACCAGGCTCCTCTGTCCGTGGAACTCTCCAGGCAAGAATACTGGAGTAGGTAGCCATTTCCTTCTCTAGTGGATCTTCCCCACCCAGGGATCAAACCTGGATCTCCTTCAATGCAGGCAGATTCTTTATTGACTGCGCCACCAGGGAAGCCCTATAATAAATCGAAAAGATGCCTCATTCTTCAGGGGCTTTAAAGAGAAAGTCAAGCCTATGTTATGATTGAGGTTTTTAGAAGATATTTTATATACATTGTAAAACTTGTCACTTTTCACCAGTAGAGCATCATAAGGGATCCTGAATTAAGTTTTGTAATGTTAAAAAAAATGTTTTTTTTTTTTTTTAGAAACATCACTGATCTTCTACTTAAAATGTGACGATAACTGAAGAAGAAAAGGTTTCTACTCAGAGCAAATAACAGAGCTCTTTTTTTCCTTCAACTCACCGAATACTTTTGTACTCCAAATAGATGGATTTTCCACACCAAGTAGTCTGTGACAGTACTTGGGTGTCCTACAATTTAACTTCTGACACTATTAGAAAATAACATCAGATTCCACAGGTTAAGGGCTCCATTCTACAACACTATCCCCAACTTTAGATGCCAACTGCAAGTCCAGGAGATCATGTGGGCTACTGTCTGACCCATTATAAGCCAGAAGTTCCCAAGACCCCTCTAGCGAGGTTGAGTCTTTCTCTGAAATGCTTCACAGAACCAAATCATAGTTTTCTTACTAGATTTCTGGTTTATTGAAAGGATATAACTCAGGAATGGTCAGATGGAGGAGAGGCGCAGAGAAAGGTATGTGGGAGGGGACACAGAACTTCCATGCCCTCTCTGGGTTACCGTCGGCCCACTATCTCCACCGTTTACCACCAACCTGGAGACTCTCCAGACCCCTTCAATTAGAGTTTTTATGGAAGCCTCATTATGTTGGCATGATTGATTAAATCACTGGTTGAATCATTGATTATTACTGATTAACTCAACCTCTAGCCTCTCTTCCAAAAGTTGGGCTTTCCAAAAGTTACTTTATTAATATAAACTACCAGGGTGGTTAAAAGGAGCTAGTTATTAAAAAAAAAAAAAACAAAAAAAACTTACTTTTACCTTTGGAGCTATTTACTCTGGAACTATTTCAGGAAATGTAGCTTTTGAAGACATAAATACTCTATAAATATTATAACAAAAGATACTCCATCTCTCTCATTCCTTAGGAAATTATAAATTTTAAGAATTATATACCAATAATGGGGGGGATAAAATAAATATTTATTATAAATCACAGCATCACAGTAGCATAGTGCCATCAATTGAAACTAAGAATGCTTATACTTATGTCCCAGAACTTTTACTTTGAAAGTCTAACATTGGAAAAAAAAATCCAACTATACACTGGAAGTCTCAGATCTTAATTGTATCACTTATTTTAAAAAAAAAAACCTAAGTACCCACCAAAAATAAATGCCTATATAAATTTGATGTATCCTACAATTTAATACAAAGCATGTATAAATGAAAATTCAATCTGCATAACTTATTATGGGTATTCAAAAAAGTCTCTGAGCAGTATTTAAGAATAATTTACCTTAAACATGTATAAAATTATACAAAATACTATCTTCAATTGTTATAATGTTTTAACTATACATAAAAACTCAAAATCAATCATGAATGATTTTAAAAAATAATGATTGTCTCTGGTGAGGAAGTGAAGTGACAAGGGTCTGGAATGATGATTAGGGGATAATTTTAATTTTGTTAACAATATGCATATATTATAAGGAAAAACATATTCACCTACTACTTTATAATTAAAATTTAATAATATTGGATAGTTATTAAACTTTAATACTCATTAACATTTATGAATGATTTTTTGGAAACTGTTAAGTAAATATCATGTCTGTTCCATAATCACAGACTTATATTAAGGATTAAGATATATTTCTTCCAATATGTGAAACTATTTTCAGCAAAAGAACCATTTTTGTCAAGTCTGTATACCATAGGTAATGTATCTTGTAGCTGTCTATGAAGAAATCACATAGCTCAAACTTAATGTAAAATGTTAGCATTATACTTTTATAATAATGTTAACAGTGATGGTACATGTACAATAGGGTCTACTCTTCTATTAGCTCATCTGCTTGCATTATAACGAGCTGTATTCCATTTTATGATTCCCAGAGTTATGACTACAAAGAGTTACAAGCTACTATGTCTGTGTGATTGAGAGTTTCTTCACAAAGACTCATTCTACCAAAATTTTTATTTTAGAAACTCTCCTCTAACAAAAATTATTTTGAATTAGGCATTATATAGATTACAGGAGATGCTAGTGGTAAACAACCCTCCTGCCAATGCTGAAAGCATAAGAGATGAAGGTTCGATCCCCGGGTTGGGAAGACCCCTTGAAGAAGGGCATGGCAACCCACTCCAGTATTCTTGCCTGGAGAATCCCATGGACAGAGGAGCCTGGTGGGCCACAGTCCATGAGGTCACAGAGAGTGGGACGTGACTAAAGCAACTTAGCACACATATAGACTCCCTCACCAAGATTTTTAACAGCCATTTATACATAAACGAGGGATGGTTTAAATTTATGCTGGACTGTGGGCAAATCCAGAAGGGAAGAGTACTAGAATTAGGAAGTTTGAGAGCGAAAGGCAACTGTAGTTAAGGATCCAAAAGACAGAGGTGAGAAAGAAATGTGGTGTGGAGGGAGGAGGATCAGCTTCATGCATATTTTGTAGAGCCATTCTTTATTGTTCAGAGCTCTGAATAATAAGTCAATATGAGACCCCATGGACTGTAGCCAGGCTTCTCCATCCATGGGATTTTCCATGCAAGAATACTGGAGTGGGTTTCCTTCTCCAGGGGATCTTCCTGACCCAGGGATTGAACCCAGGTCTCCCACATTGGAGGCAGGCACTTTAACCTCTGAGCCACCAGGGAAGCCCATATACACTTTAAAAAATACATTCTCTTTTTCTGAGAAAATAGGTGAAATTTCTCTTTAAAGAAAACTTAGATTATTAAAGCTTCTGCTTGATTCATTTTCTGCGTGTTTTATCAAATATGCAATATTCTGCAATAGAGCAAAGTAGAAATATATTGATAAAAAATCACTTTAAAATCAATCTTGTTAATCTGACATGTAATATTCTGACATCTATAAATATCACTGAAATATTACAGTAGAAGAGTAGCTCATAGTCCTAAAAGCATAAATCTATAAAATAGCATGCCAAAATCTTAATTTTCTAACTAGTACCATTAGATTTCCTTTAGATTTTATTTATAATATAAGAAAATAAAATACAGTCTTATGATTCCATAAGATGTTTTGGATTTTTAGAAAACTAAAGGTCCCAGAGAAGGAGAGAGCCAGATGACATAACTATGGGATAAGATAAGGAAGAGCTTTTGATTTGTGCTCTTTCTTTTGCCAACATTTCCTGTGTGGATCAGTGTTTTCCTCTTTGCTTTTCAAAAAGCAATGGTTGTCAGCTAAAGGCTGTGGGGCAGTATGACCATAATGTGCCTGCTTGTCATGGTGGGTATCAGAAAACAACCAGTGTAGATGGCTTGGATGGCCTCAGATTGCCAGTTATCCTTCACTTTACCTTTAAACAATGCAATTATAATGGAATGAGACCATCTTTTGCAAAAAGCAATTTTTAGGGCAAGTATAAAGCAAAACCTGACAGGAAATCAACTAGCAGGTGTATCTGGAAAATTTGGTTTACAGACTTGCAGCCCTAATAACAAAGAGCCCTAATAAGTGAGCTATACTGAGAAACAACAGACTCTCTGATCTAACTCTCCTGAACAGGGATTGAACTCACATCCCCTGCAGTGTCAGTATTAATTCTTAACCACAGGACAACTAGGGGATCCCTTCAAGATGTATATTTTCATATAACAAAATTACAACAAATCATACTTTTGCTTAATACAACTATTCCTTCTACAAATGAAGATACCCTTGCTTAATCACCAAAAGAACACATAAAGTTCCAAATAGTTATTGCAACCACATGTGATGATTCAAATTCAGTCAGAATCCTACCTGGATATTCTGTAATGAATGCCTGCTATCACTGAGGAGCTTTAATTGATTACTTCAGCTTTTCTAATAAAATCATTCCTATTTTAGGGAGATTGAGCCATTTAATATTTTGAGTAAAGCACCCTTGAGTAAACAAGGGTAGCCTCATCTTGGAGTTGAGTTCCAGGGTTGCCCAGGGTCATCATTCAGGGTCCTTCTGAGGTGGGGCCAGAAGCCATGCTCCCTAGTAGAGTATCGCTATTGGTGTGGCTGTCTGCCTTACAGGGTCTGTAGGAAGGGCCGATGACTGCCAAGGGTTTCTGGTTTGGCTCCCTGGTCAGGCAGGTCCAGAGGCTACGCTCCAAGATGGGTGCGGCTGCTGGCCTGGCTCCCTGTCCAGACAGGGCCATAGATACAGCTCCACAGATGGAATGGTCCAATCAATGGTTTGGGACCTAAACTGGGCATAACTGCCAACTGAGATCTCAGGCTAGATGGTGCCCCAGGCTTGGCTCTGCAGAGGAACAGAGTCACCAGCTAGGGTTTCTGCCTAGATATCATCCACATAAGAATGCAGTCTGCCAAGATCCATGTGCTTCTTGCTGTGGGCCCCCAACCCCATGAGGCAATACCTAAATGGGACTCTCAGGAAGCATCTGGGAATGCTGGGGAATATGAATGCCTGCCTTAAATTCTAGTGTTACCACTGGAGACGCTGTCAGTCCAGGGGGACCCCCTTACTATAGCATCACATCAGCCTGGGGAGGGGCAATGTAGTCAAGGCGAAACCACTCCTCTTACCTTTTTAATGTAGGTTTTCTCAGTTTTTGTGGTCTAGCAGGATGTTTCATCTTCACCCCCAGGTTCTAAGATCTTCATAGAACTATCTTGTCTGTGGACAGATGCTGGTCACTTTAAGGGGAACTGAAGTCCGGAAACATCTAGTTTTCCATCTTGCTGACGTCACTCAAAACTGTCTTGCTCTTACTCGTTGTGTCTCACTCCATTTCTTCCTCCGTGTGGAAGTTTATGTTCCCCCTTTACACAAAAAGAAAGACAGAGAGAGAGTTTAAGAGTGAGAATAAGAGGAAAAACACAAATCACAGCAACTAAATAGTTCCTATAAAATAATATTTTGATAGAAATGGCCTATCTTCCCCACTTGCCTAATTTAGGGTCAGGGTCTCTTATTTTAAATTTCCAAGTAGCTTCCAAATCTGCACACTCTTTATTTTTTCAAAACAACACACTCTTCTTGAATTTAACAGGTCTGACTTTAAGGGACTTGCCCCCTTGCTGAGGAATAAAACCCAGACATTAATACTTATCTTCCATACCACATTATTTCATTTTCCCCTCTAGACCAATGAGTCATTTTTTTCTCTTTTGTATCTGTATCTTTTTGTATCTTTTTGTATCTGTATCTTTCTGTATCCTTTTGTATCTCTTTAAGCTCTTTTAACTTACTGCCCCAATTCTAACACAGACAAGAAAGGACACTGAGAATCATTTGCTCTGATGGTAAAATTACATAATATAATGACATTCATACATCCTGACCTTAACAGTTTCTATTTTGTAGGCAAAATTTTGCTTATTGATCAAGCCAGACAGTTTTAAAAATGGCTAAACTATTACCAAAAAAAAAAAAAAGATTGGAAGAATGACGTAATGGAAGAACCTCAGACCACAAGGAAATATTCTGAACGAAATGTTATACTTTATAATATAATATTGGGGAGAATCTCAAACTGCTGTAAAAGGCAGTAATTCCTTTTTTGTGTTTTATTGAAGTATTTCCTCATATAACCTTGCACTGAGAAGCATAAACATTTTCCCTGATAACAAAGATGGACATATAATGGAGCCCATAGAGGATAAGGCTGGAGGTTTGACATAAACATCCATCTCCATATGAATCGTCTTCCTCCCTTTGGAAGTCCCAAACTACTACCCCCAAATATTCTCTTTTGTCTTTCATTGTAGGTGGTATTTAAGGCGAGGATTTTGGACATTTTAGTGAATTACTTGGTTTTCCTGGGTCTCTCTTACTTATACCTGTCACTAAACATTTGTTTGATTTTCTCCTGTTGCTCAGTATCATGTCAATTTAGTTCTTATATCAGTCAGAAGAACTTAGAAGGGTAGAGAGAAATTTCTTCTTTCCCAACATAAGTTTTCACGTGAACAACACTTAGGTTGGTGGCAATGATATCAGAATTTGGAAGACCCCAAGTTGGGGCTTATCACAACTCTCATACCTCCCCAAAGACATTATTTGAACTCCAGTGTAAGCATGACCTTTTTATGGTTACAAGCATTGCTTTGCAGACATATAATGATGAACAGTTTGTGGTATGCAGAGTCAGTTCTCTAGAGGATGTGCTAAAATATATCATCCTATTGATCGGAATGGCAGACACCAAGAATTTAAATAACACTGAAGCTAGAGGACACCAATGATGAAAAAATACTCACTATGTTGTGAGTAGTTTTCAAAAATTCATTATACAATTGATCCTTGAACTACATGAGTTTGAACTGCATGAGTCCACTTACACATGGTTTTTTTCACGAAATACTATGTGATCTGTGGTTGACAGCGTTCATAGATGCAGAATGTCAGATAAGGCAAACACAGATGGCCTGCAGTAACATGCAGGGTTTTGACTACCTGGAGAGCCAGTGCTCCTAACCCTCATATTGCTCAAGGATCAACTGTACATTTCTGTAATTGACACAGAAAACCAAAAACAATTACATTTTTCTTCATCAAGGACTTCAGACATTCAGATTTTTATATAATGCTGGAGAAGACTCTTGAGAGTCCCTTGGACTGCAAGGAGATCCAACCAGTCCATTCCAAAGGAGATCAGTCCTGGGTGTTCTTTGGAAGGAATGATGCTAAAGCTGAAACTCCAGTACTTTGGCCACCTCATGCGAAGAGTTGACTCATTGGAAAAGACTCTGACGCTAGGACGGATTGGGGGCAGGAGGAGAAGGGGACGACCCAGGATGAGATGGCGGGATGGCATCACGGACTCGATGGATGTGAGTCTGAGTGAACTCCGGGAGTTGGTGATGGACAGGGAGGCCTGGCATGCTGCAATTCATGGGGTCACAAAGAGTCGGACACAACTGAACGACTGAACTGACTGACTGAAGATCCCCTATCCATCCTTTTCCTTTTGTACAATCTCATCATGTATAACTCAGACAGTTCAATGTTATTATTATGGAATTATTTCACTGTGTTATGATACAGTTATACCTTTAGAGGTGTCTGAAATTTTTTAGCTAAAATATACTGAGTTCTTATCATGTATCACTTTCTAGTTAAGAGCATTATATTTATTACTTTCTTAATACTCATTAGAATATTTTTATTTTATAAATTAGAAACCTCATGCTGATAAGTTTTTTAAAAAATGTTATTTTCCTGCTAAAATGTGGTGGATCTGAGTCATTGTTTGATTCCAAGACATCTTGCACACTAGCGAGTACGTATACAGTTGTCATGCTAAGTGAACTCTGTCGTCTTTTTTAAGTAATTTAACCTATTTTTATAGATTTCTATTTTTTCTAGCCAATTATACTGAAGATAAATACATACATATATACACACATATACACACATGTATTTATACACACATATACACAATCACAAATATACATATATAAAAGCATAGGTTTGTGTGTATATGTATGTATATGTGTATACCTATGTATATATATATACATATATATGCATACACACATATATATGGCATGTTTTTATTTTTTATTTTTAAAATAAATTTATTTAATTCGAGGCTAATTACTTTACAATATTGTATTGGTTTTGCCATACATTAACATGAATCCACCATGAGTATACACGTGTTCCCCATCTGAAGCCCCCTCCCACCTCCCTCCCTGTACCAAATTAAAAGCTTCTGCACAACAAAGGAAACTATAAGCAAGGTGAAAATACAGCCTTTGGAATGGGAGAAAATAATAGCAAATGAAGCAACTGACAAAGAACTAATCTCAAAAATATACAAGCAACTCCTGCAGCTCAATTCCAGAAAAAATAAACGACCCAATCAAAAAATGGGCCAAAGAATTAAACAGACATTTCTCCAAAGAAGACATACAAATGGCTAACAAACACATGAAAAGATGCTCAACATCACTCATTATCAGAGAAATGCAAATCAAAACCACAATGAGGTACCATTTCACACCAGTCAGAATGGCTGCTATCCAAAAGTCCACAAGCAATTAATGCTGGAGAGGGTGTGGAAAAAAGGGAACCCTCTTACACTGTTGGTGGGAATGCAAACTAGTACAGCCACTATGGATAACAGTGTGGAGATTCCTTAAAAACTGGAAATAGAACTGCCTTAAGACCCAGCAATCCCACTACTGGGCATACACACTGAGGAAACCAGAAGTGAAAGAGACACGTGTACTCCAATGTACATTATGGCATGTTTCTTAAAGTGTGTGTGTATACATGTGTTTTCACATGTGTAGATATTTTTGTCATTTGCAGTGTAACTGGTTAGAAAAAACTAAAAATTACAAAAATGTGTGAAATTAGTTTTAAAGGACAATAAAGTCCATTTATTATAAGAACTGTATATATAGCAATATGCATATATTTATATATTAGTTAGTGTGTATACTATATACACACACACACTCACAGTTGTTCACAAATCTATTTATTCTGTTTAGTGTTGGAAAGGTATATAACAAAGGTTGTTGATGAGACCCTTGGACTAAAGAGATTTTATTTTTGAGCTCTAAAATGTATAATTAGAGGATGTATTTGAACAAGCAGAAAAGAAGATAACTGACAAGACTATACCTTATACCTTCACAGTTGTTCTCCAGTGCATTTAGGTTTTAGAAATCTATCCTTTGAATAGGTGAGTGAAAGTTGCTGAATCAAGTCCTACTCTTTGTGACCCCATGGACTATACAGTCCATTGAATTCTCTAGGCCAGAATACTGGAGTGTGTAGCCCTTCCCTTCCTTAGGGGAATCTTCCCAACCCAGGAATCGCACCCAGGTCTCCCGCATTGCAGGCAGATTCTTTACCAATTGAGCTATCAGGGAAGCCTGATATAGGTATAATACTCTTATGACCTAGGACTTTATGGGTAATCTCAAATGAACTTGTTGGGTTGTACTTCATGGGCCTCCCAGGTCCATACTTGCCCAAATTCAAGACCAAAGAAAGAGCCTGGCGTGTGCAACAGAGACATCAGTGGTTTAATGGATATGGGATCTTACAAGTCTGAAGCAAAGTCCTGGAGCAACACCCCACTGTGTACAACAGATGGTGGTCAGGACATGGTGGCAGTCCTTGCTCCCAGGGGAGCAGGGGGTGGTTGCAGGAGGTTACAGTTTCAGAAGGAAGTGACATCAGGTTGGCTCATTGGTTACCAGGGAAACCTGCAGAGGGGCACATACTTTACTGCCACTTTGATAAGAACAATCATTAGCAAGGTTGGAAGGTCAGACGTGAATAGAGTGAGGGCAAAGCAGGTGTTGGTTGAGCAAGTGATGTATAGAGAGCAGGAGAACAGCCATCCTGAGTGGTCTGACTATACAATCTTTGGAGAAATATGAAAATACAAGGATAAATTTTTTGGAAAGGATGTTCACCCTCAATAGCTGAATCTCAAGATATTATGCATTCAGGTTAAAGTAGAATAAAAGCAATCATCCCTGATGACTCAGTTGATAAGAATCTGCCTGCAATGCAGGAGACTGCCTGTAGTACAGAACTGGGTTTGATCCCTGGGCTGGGAAGATCCTCTGAAGGAGAAAATATCAACTCATTCTAGTATTCTTGCTTGGGAAATCCCATAGACAGAGGAGCCTGGCGGGCTACAGTCCTTGGGGCTGCAAAGTCAGAAATGACTTAGCAATTAAACCACCACCACCAGAATAAATGGAATCAGACATTTTCGTATTAGTCACTTCTTAAATATAGATTCTAGTCATTTCTTAAATCTAGATTTTTTAAATTATAAGGTTTTTCCTGAGTATACTTGAAAATTATAAATAAATAAATGAATAAATATGAAAATCATTTTATAGACTGATTGGCATTGCTGAAAGAGCATAGCCTACACTATAGAAGCTTCTTTAAGGAGACAAATTTCACTTTCTCACCTAGTTAAAAAGGGCATTCATCACTACTTGACACACAGATGCTGTGAAATAAATGTACTTCCAAAGAACTCAACACCTAGTTCAATTTCCTCCTGACAGTAGCTTTCAAGTTATTTTCCTGGTAATTTTTGTGGGTCGACAGATAGCATTGTCGAAGTGCTAATTGACAGACACATTCCCCGAGTGACAGATGGTAGCACAGACCCAATTGTCAGAGTGCAATAATGCTAACTGTCAGAAAGGAGAAACAAACACATCAGAGACCCTTGTTTTACACACACACACACACACACACAGCACTGAACTACATTAAGAAGTTCATGTGTAGAAGTTAAGCATCACCCTTAAAAGACATTGGATCATAAACTATGCCCCAGAGACTTCCCTTAAAAAGATAACATCTCATAATGGTATCCAAGGTGATTTAGGGTAGTAGAAATAGTTCTCCAACAATTTCACAAAACTTATGGACACTGTTTGAGAAGGCAATGGCAACCCACTCCAGTACTCTTGCCTGGCAAATCCCATGGATGGAGCAGCCTGGTAGGCTACAGTCCATGGGGTCGCTAGGAGTTGGACACAACTGAGTGACTTCACTTTCGCTTTTCACTTTCATGCACTGGAGAAGGAAATGGCAACCCACTCCAGTAGCAATCCAAATCCAGAGAGTCCCAGGGATGGGGGAGCCTGGTGGGCTGCCGTCTATGGGGTCGCACAGAGTAGGACACGACTAAAGTGACTTAGCAGCAGCAGCATGGACACTGTTTATATATGTTTAACTTTCCTTAACCATGATTCACTACAGCTGTCCTAAGATATACAGTAAAGTATTATATTGACTATGTCACTTATAAATAAATACTTTGTGCCTTATTTTAATCTGTATTTGAAAAAAAAAGTGTTACTAGTATGAAAATCAAGGGATTAAGGTTTTATGTAAAATCAGGTTATTTTAAACTTAAATATATTCCAAGAATTCAGAAAAAGAATCCCAACTGGCATGTTGTATATTATGCTATTTATAAGAATGCATTTTAAAATGTACATGCTTTAATAAGTCTGCAGAAAGTTGAACATGTAAAGGAGATAAGAGTCATATAAAGAGCTATCAGAAGGACAGAGAAAACATGATTTTTAAGATCTCCTCTAGCTTTCATATTTTAGTCCCAGAGAAATTTCAACCTTTCTCTTATATGTCATTTTATGGGCAGGTTTACTGATTAAACTTGGCATGAATTTTATATAATGAACCTGAAAATAATCTCCTCACTCTGTCAAAACTAACACAGCACTCTGGTAAAATGACAATCAGGACAATGAATTAACAATAACTCCTGAAGAGCTTTAATTTTGTCTTTCCTGTTCTATGAGACTATTTGTTTAATTAGTATATATAGAAAGTATGACTTAGCTTCCATGTCCAAACATGCACATTCATAGCTCATGAAATGTGTTTCCTTTGGACTTGGAGGCATTGTAATCCCACTGATGATACCATTTTAAAAGCAAATTCATGTATATTTTCATTAAAGGTTAATTGTATTTCTAAGCATAGTTAAATCAAGAGGATTCAGGTTCTCTTTTGGTAACTAAGAAAAAAATCTTGCACTTTTCATTGAAAACAACTTCTTTCAATTAAGGTAGTGAACAGAACAAAAGTTAATGTCTTCAAGTCACACAAGTGACAAAAAACTAATTTTTAAAGTGCAAATGCATAAGTACAAAGAGAACAGGAGATATGAGAGCCAAACATGTTGGGAACTGTAAGCTAGAGGGTAGGTGATAGCTGATTGAACAACCCAGGGATGTCATATGTTAAATAGGATTGCAATATTTAGCAAATAAAAATAGAAGATGTCCAGTTAAATTTGAATCCCAGAAAAACAAGGAATGATTATTTTAGAATAAGTCTGTTCAAATTTAACTGAGAATCCTCTATGTTATGTGGCAACTCTAAGTCTTTGGTGGGAGAAGTTGAAAGCAACATAAGTAACAAAGAAAACATCAAAAAACTCAGGACATGCCTCTGGAAGCAGAGTTTAAGGAGGAGCATAAAAGAAAAACTTAAGCTGAGAGTTTTTATGAGGCAAACACCCGTTTAACTTGACAAGCAGACTAGAGAATTATTGCCTAAAACAGCAGTTCCCAACCTTTTGGCATTAGGGACTGGTTTTGTGGAAGACAATTTTTCCATGGATGGTGTGTGAAGGATGCTTTTGGGATGATTCAAGTGCATTATCTTTATTGTGCACTTTATTTCTATAATTATTACATCAGATAATAATGATGTACAGCTCTTCCTCAGATCCCCAGGCTTTAGATCCAGGAGGTTGGAGACTTCTGGTCTAGAGAGTATGAGATATTTAGAAAATTCAGACCCAGTAGATGTTAAATATTATAGTGAAAACTGGGACTCTGTGAAACAGGGTCCCAAACCTACCAGCTTTCATCCAAACTTTACTCTTAGAATACTGACAGGGAGATTTATTCTACTTAAGACAGAGACTTTCAGGCTTCCTTATGAACTCTGAACATGCCAGAGAAACAGCCTTAGATACTGACAGGAAATTCTTCAGGGAAAAAGCCCATTCATGTGCTTCTCCACTGATGCTCAGAAGTGATGGCCATGCACACATACACAGAAATTTCCATCAATCTAGTGCTGCCTTCATGTCTTCATAGACAGTCAAGTGAGGCTAGATATCTGAAGAAAATGTCTAAGAAGTAATACTGAGATCAAAACAAGTAAATACGGCTTTCCTGGGAGTTTGGTGGCAAAGAATCCACCTGCCAATGAAGGAGTCATGGGTTTAATCCTTCATCTAGGAAGATTTCACGTGCCACGGAGAAACTAAGCCTGCGTGCGACAACTATTATTGCTTCAGAGCCTGGGAGCCGCAACTATTGCTTCTAGAGCCCCTAGAGCCCATCGTCCAAAACAGAGACCACTGCAGTGAGAAGTTCACACGCCACAACTAGAGAGTAGTCCCCATGTGCCAGAGAAAACTTTGAGCAGGAACAAACACCCAGCACAGCAAAAATAAACAAATAAAACTATATATAGGTATGCATATATATATACACATATTAAATATGTGAAAAATAGAAACATGGAGGAGTAAGAAACTGTACAAAGTAAAGATAATTCTAAAATCTCACTGAATAACTGAATACAAAAATCCATGAAAAAAAGAGTGTTTTGGTAAAAGCACATTATTAATATTAAAAAAGACATGTTAAAAGCAAAATTATAGCATAATTCAATAAGTATTTCTTGAGTAAGTTCAAGGACACATCAAAAATTAAAGAAAATACAAGTAAAAGAAAGTTAAGAGAAGTAAAAGGTTCGGTTCAGTTCAGGTCAGCCACTCAGTCGTGTCCAATTCTTTGCGATCCCATGGACTGCAGTACGTCAGGCTTCCCTGTCCATCACCAACTCCCGGAGCTTACTCAAATTCATGTCTTTGAGTTGGTGATGCCATGCAATCATCTCATCCTCCGCCATCCCCTTCTCCTCCTGCTTTCGGTATTGCCAAGCATCAAGGTCTTTTCCAACTAGTCAGTTCTTCACATCAGGTAGCCAAAGTATTGGAGCTTCACCTTCAGCATCAGTCCTTCAAATGAATATTCAGGACTGATTTCCATTAAGATGGACTGGTTTGATCTCCATGCAGTCCAAAGGACTTGTAAAAGAGTTTCTCCAACACCACAATTCAAAAGCATCAATTCTTTGGCACTCAACTTTCTTTATAGTCCAACTCTCACATCCATACGTGACTACTGGAAAAACCATAGCCTTGACTAGACAGACCTTTGTTGGCAAAGTAATGTATCTGCTTTTTAATATGCTGTCTAAGCTGGTCATAGCTTTTCTTTCCAGGATCAAGAATCTTTTAATTTCATGGCTGCAGTCACCATCTGCAGTGATTTTGGAGCTCCAAAATATAAAGTCTGTAACTGTTTCCATTGTTTCCCCATCTATATGCCATAAAGTGATGGGACCAGATGCCATGATCTTAGTTTTATGAATGTTGAGTTTTAAGCCAACTTTTTCACTCATCTCTTTCACTGTCATTAAGAGCCTCTTTAGTTCTTCTTCACTTTCTGCCATAAGGGTGGTGTCATCTGCATATCTGATGTTATTGATATTTCTCTTGGCAATCTTGATTTCAGCTTGTGCTTCATCCAGTCCAGTGTTTCTTATGATGTAATCTTTATATATGTTAAATAGACAGGGTGACAATATACAGCCTTGATGTACTCCTTTTCCTATTTGGAACCAGTCTGTTCCATGTCTGGTTCTAACTCTTGCTTCTTGACCTGCATATAGATTTCTCAGGAGGCAGGTCAGTTGGTCTGGTATTCCCATCTCTTTAAGAATTTTCCACAGTTGTGATATACACAGTCAAAGATTTGATGTAACCAATAAAGCAGAAGTACATGTTTATCTTGTATTCTCTTGCTTTTTCAATAATCCAAAAGATGCTGTCAATTTGAACTCTGGTTCCTCTGCCTTTTCTAAATCCAGCTCAAACATCTGGAAGTTCATGGTTCACATACTGTTGAAGGCTGGCTTGGGTAATTTTGAGTATTACTTTGCCAGCATGTGAGATGAATTCAACTGTGCAGTAATTTGAGCATTCTTTGGCATTGCCTTCCTTTGGGATTGGAATGAAACTGACCTTTTCCAGTACTGTGGCCACTGCTGAATTTTCCAAATTTGCTGGCATATTGAGTGTAGCACTTTCACAGCATCATCTTTTAGAATTTGAAATAGCTCAACTGGAATTCCATCACCTCACTAGCTTGTTCGTAGTGATGCTTTCTAAGGTCCACTTGACTTCACATTCCAGGATGTCTGATTCTAGGTAAGTGATCACACCATCATGGTTATCTGAGTCATGAAGATCTTTTTTGTACAGTTGTATTCTTGTGTGTTCTGCATATTCTTGCCAACTCTTCTTAATATCTTCTGCTTCTCTTAGGTCCATACCATTTCTGTTCTTTTTTGTGACCATCTTTGCATAAAATGTTCCCTTTGTATCTCTAATTTTCTTGATGAGATCTCTAGTCTTTCCCATTCTATTGACTTTCTCTGTTCTTTGCATTGATCATTGAGGAATGCTTTCTTATCTCTCCTTGCTGTTCTTTGGAACTTTCCATTCAAATCGATATATCTTTCCTTTTTTCCTGTCTTTCACTTCTCTTCTTTTCTCAGCTTTGTAAGGCCTCCTCAGACAGCCATTTTGCCTTTTGCATTTCTTTTTCCTTGGAAATGGTCTTGATCCCTGTCTCCTGTACAATATCACAGACCTCCATCCATAGTTCTTCAGTCACTCTGTCTATCAGATCTAATCCCTTGAATCTATTTTTCACTCCCACTGTATAATCATAAGGGATTTGATTTAGGTAATACCTGAATTGTCCAGTGGTTTTCCCAACTTCCTTCAATTTGTCTGAATTTTGTAATAAGGAGTTCATGATCTGAACCATAGTCACCTCCCAGTCTATAGGAAAAGGTGGCTATAGAATTAATTCCAAGAGCAGTTATTTCTAAACAGAAGATTTCTAGAAATGAAGATATGGGAGGAAAACCATTGTTTGAATTTCAAATGGAAAGAGACTATCAAATATAATAGATATAAGCATTATATATATATATATATAGCTATATAAGTATGATAGATACAAGTAGATGCTTATCAAGTCTTAAATAATCACAAAATCTGAGGACTTTTCTCAAAGACACTGCATGTCCTATAAACTAAAAACAGTTTACTTACAAATGACCAACCATTGGATGAGCTGGGACTTTTTAAGTACAACACTGTAAACAAAAGCCAATGAAACAGCGTCCCAAAGCTGTGGGGAAAAGATTCCCACTTAGAATTCTATTCCAAACTTCAGAGTTATGTAATTATAAAAAGCTTTGCAGACATGCAAGATTTCCATGGATTTTATTCCACACCCATCTTTTTTTCAGGAAACTACTAGACATGATGCTTCCATAAGATGAGGGAATAAAACAAGAGGGAAAGCTTGGGATCCAAGAAGCAGTTGATTCAACCTACAAGAGAAGTAAAGGAAAACCTTAGGTTAAGGATAAGGACAGTCCCTAAATGATAACTGTAGAGCTGACTTTTAGAGCAACATATCTTTAATGAAGCAAGTCAGAAATTCTGGTAGACATGATTTCAAGAAGATAAAACTGACAGAATACTGGATATGTTTTACTGTACTGAGAAAAATATGTAGACAATTAAGGTATGGTTTAGATATGAATTAGCTTTAAGAATGGAGAAAACAATCCTAACAGCAACCAACAATAAGGAAGCTTATTAAAAAGGAAAAATTAAAACCTCAAAAATGAGCAAAAATAGTCATATTGTATTGATTAGCTGTGAACTACATTTATATAGATATGAAAATAAAATTACCTAGTATGTATGTGTACATTATGTATATGTACACAAACATATGGGGAAATATGGGGGACAGGAAAGTTGTACGTGGAGGATGGTGAAAAGATAAGTGAGTAAAAGTTAGCTAAATACTCATTTCCCAAGGTAACTGCTAAATAGCTAATGGCCAAATCTGAAAATTTAGGAAATACAGTACAAGCATATTTCTTAGACATATGAGCACAAATACTGAAAAAAAGACAAAGAATATAATTTGATTATTTTTAGGAATAGGAAAATAGTACCTGATGTTGAGGCGAGAGGTGAGCCTCAGAGCAGAGTAGGGTGCTTAATAATCTACTAGACACTATGAGTAATGTTTCAGCTAAGATGCCTCTTCAACTTAGAACATTCTAAACTAAGTTAAGGTAGGGCTTTTAAGAATGTGCTTCTTAAAAATAAATCCACACAAAAATGGTCAATTGATCTTTGACAACTGTGCCAAGAAAAAACAGTGGGAAAGGATAAGCAAAGGATAAGTGTTGTTAAACAAACAACACTGAGAAAATTGAAAATCCACATGTAAGAAAATGAATACACAAAATTAAACTATCGTATACAATAACCTAGAGAAGGAAACAGCAACCCACTCCAGTATTCTTGCCTGGAGAATTTCATGAACATAAAATCCTGGTGGGCTCCAGTCCCTGGGGTCACAAAGAATCGGACACGACTGAGCAACCAGCACACTTATACAATCCGCAAAATTAAGCTTTGCTGCTGCTGCTAAGTCACTTCAGTCGAGTCCAACTCTATGCGACCCCATTGATGGCAGCCTACCAGGCTCCCTTATCCCTGGGATTCTCCAGGCAAGAACACTGGATTGGGTTTCCATTTCCTTCTCCAATGCATGAAAGTGAAAAGCGAAAGTGAAGTCGCTCAGTCTCGTCAGACTCTTAGCGACCCCACGGACTGTAGCCCACCAGGCTCCGCTGTCCAGGGGACTTTCCAGGCCAGATAAAAACTTCAACATAAAATGAAAAATATAAAACCTCTAGAATAAGGGGAAAACCTCATGATATTAGTTTTGGAAATGACATCAAAAGCACAGACAACAAAATAAAAAATAAATAAGTGGGACTTCATCAAACCAAAAAGCTTTTACACAGCAAAGGAAACAACAGAGTGAAAGGCAACCTATGGAATGGGAGAAAATATTTGTGAAATCTTATGTCTGATAAAGAGTTAATTTCCAAAATGCATAAGTAACTCCTGCAACTCAGTAGCAAAAAGAAAAAAAAAAAAAACCCTAATAACCCAATTTAAAAAATGAAATAAAGACTTGGACAGATATTTCTCCAAAGAAGACATATAAATGGTCAACATCACTAATCATCAGAAAATGCTAATCAAAAACAGAGCTACTATTGTTTTATCCAACAACCTCACTTCTGGGTTAGCTATCAAAATATTTAAAATCAGGGTCTCAAAAACATATTAAACTATTCATTGCAGTGCTTTTCACAATGACCAAGATGTAGAAACAACCTAAAAATCCTTCAGTGTACTGAATAAATTGGAGAAAATGGGACATACTGTTAATCTTGAACAACAAACATGGGGGTTAAGGTGATGACCGTACTAGCAATTTGAAATTCCACATAACTTTATAGTCAGTTGTCCATTTCCAAGATCTGCATGCTCAGATTCAACCAATCAAAGATAGTGTGCGTTACTTTTTGAAAAAAAAAAAAAAAATGAGTATAAGTGGAGCCAGGCAGTTCAAACACATGTTGTTCAAGGGTCAACTGTACATTTCAGTAGAATATTATTCAACCTTAAGAAAACAGAAAAGAGAAGGAAATCCTGTCATTTGTGACAATGTAGATGAAACTGGAGGACATAGTGGAATAAGCCAATCTAAGAAGGACAAATACCACATGATGCCACTTATATGAGGTATATAAAATAATGAAATGTAGAAGCAGAGGATAGGATGCTGGCTGTCAGAGGCTTGAGGGAGGTAGATATGGGGAATTTCTGATTAGGATGTATAAAATTTCAGTCATGCAAGATGAGTAAGTTCTAGAGATCTGATGTACAAAGTTGTAACTACAAATAGTGATAGGGTATTATACATTTAAAAATCTATTAAGAGAGTCCATCTCTTGTTAAGTTTTCTTAGTATAATTTTTAAAAAAAGAGTATGAGTCTGGAATTATTTTCTGAGCATCTGGCTTACAAATATAAGTCTTGTACTAATGAGTGAGTGCAAGTCTTTCAGTTGTATTTGACTCTTTGCGACCCCATGGACTATAGAGTCCATGGAATTCTTTAGGTCAGAATACTGGAGTGGGTAGCCTTTCCCTTCTCCAGGGAATCTTCCCAACCTAGAGATTGAACCCAGGTCTTCCACATTGCACGCGGATTCTTTACCAGCTGAGCTACAGGGGAAGCCCTGTACCAGTGAAAAATCTGAGCTATTCTTCATCTGTGTAAAAGCTGTTTTCTGAAGATTCTACTTTCTTTTATTACATACAGTTACTTGCAGGCTACACATTCCTAGAAATAGTTGGAGAAAGGAGAAGCAGGGTTGGACTGAGGTTAGATAACTGATGGGGTATATTTAAAGAAAAACACTTCAGTATCAGCATATGATGACAGAATAATCAAGACTTTTCTACTCTATTCTATGTCACAGGACTAGGAATCTCAGTGATGAATAATGTTATCTCAAGACAGCAGAACTGTATTCGTCACAGGGAATTGACTAGAATCTTATAACTGACTTCCTGCTGTGATTGTAGCTCTGAGGGGAGATTCGCTTAATAACTAAGTAAAGAAAGATGGAGAATAAGTATCATGTACCTTTCAGCTGATTATAGAACATGGATTCAAGCCATTTTCTCAGCTGAAGGATAATCTAAGAAAGTAGTTAATAAATTTGACATATTCAAGAAAAAATTTCAATGAAATAACCAAAATGTAAACTATAATTGTCACATATTTGTCTTTTAACATTACAAGGTAAAGTCAATGTTATATACATCAGATTAGAGGAAAATATTAACTACTGTGTAACAAATTCAGACTGTCCTTGGATTTCTGTTTTCAAATGCCAGAAGTCAGCACAGTGTCAAGTACTGGGGTTAGCAATGATGACTATATATTGGGGGTTTACTATGTGTCTGGCACAGTTTATTCACAGCAAAATCCCTGTCGGGTAAGAACTAGTGTTATCTCTCTTTAAGAAGTGAGGAAATTGAGGCATGGATGGCTTAAAGTTCTTATCCAAGGATAGATCTTATAAAATGATTGACATAGGAATTAGAGCTAGGACCTCAGGCTTTATAATAAGGACTATGGTGCTGTGTTATGTTCTCTCTTCCAAAATGTAGGACCAAATAATTTTAACATTTACAGAAGAAAAAGCAAAAAGATGTTTTAAAATGTGCATAAAGTCAAAAATTATAACCTCTTTCTGACTCAGAAAAGAAACAAAGATTAGAATACAGGACTGCAAAGGATAAGACATAAAATAACTGAAAGAGGTTATCTAAACTGGTTATGCACAAAAGACATATTGCATAAAATATATTAATTTAATATAATATTCTGCATCTAAAACCCCAGCTATTTTAGCACATAAATAAATATGGAAGGTATGGTTCCACATTTAATAAAGTAGGCCAAAATTCTTTCTTTACAAAGAGAAACTTTTATAAAAACTATATTAATCTTAAAATAAGATGGAGAATTATATAAAAGTGAAAAAATATAAGACTGAAAATTTCAGATCTGTTCGCTCAACTGCTTGAGTCATTTCCTACTCTGTGTGACCCTATCGACTGTAGTATGTTATAAACTGGAGCAATATATTGATTCTTATGTAATCGTTGTGTCCAACTCTGCAACCGTCTGGACTATAGCCCACCAGGCTCCTTTATCCATAGGATTTCCCAGACATGAATACTGCAATGGGTTGCCATTTCCTTCTCCAGATCTACCTGACCCAGGGATTGAAACCACATCTCCTGCATTACCACTGAGCTACCAGGGAAATCCCAATATATTGATAGATAATATCAATTTTAGCATATGTTGACATTTCAAGTAATCTATTACAGAAATGGAAATTTCACTATGGCTTGTTGCATTACTATTAGATTGTTTGCACATATTGTGTGATGTATTTATTGCACAGAAAAGAATCATAAACCTGGCAGTGACCAATTACATAACCAGGAAAACAGAAAACAATGTAAATAATATAACAATGCACTCACATTCTGAAATGTGTCACTGGTGGTTAGAGAATATAAATAATCATTTTTGTTAGAAATCAATGCTATTTTCTTTATTATCATGTTACATGCCATGTGATAGTCATCGCCTGGTGTAAAACCTGAATTACTTGGTCAATTGTAATTAAAATGAAAACAGGAATAAATCATTTTCTCATTATAAAACTAAATTGACATGGCATTCATAAGTATTTTCTCAGCAAATTTCAGTTGGAAAGAAAAATGAAAGAAATTTAGATTATATTTCTATAAATTTCTGCTGTTAAGCTTTGGAGTTAGCAAAGAAGATTTGTATTATTACTATTCCAAGGCTGTTACTTGCTGTCAATTACATATGCAATCCAGGAAGTAGCATAACATTTATTACTTTTGTTCATGAAGGAAATAGAAGATATTCATTAGTTCTGGTTAAATAGCCCAATCCTTTCTGTCAGAGTGACAAGACAAGGTCTCTTGGATACATAGTAACAAATCCTGTAACAAAGGAATCCTGAAAGGTAATTAAAAAGGACCAAGGAGCAATTGGATCTTATCTAAAAACCTCAAAAAGTGACACAGCCCATAATATTAAGAAAATGGCACAACCAGTCAAGTTGTCAGTCTCCTCTGTCTCTTGCTGGTTGTGTTCTAAGTGGAAGAACAGCTGTGGGAGAGCACAGAGTGCTCATCACTATAAGGCTTTACCCTTTATCATTCTCCTGAGAGTGACATGCATTTTCTGTCTCAGACACACATACATATGGAAGTGGCTAAATATGTACATTTCTACTCAAACTTTGAATAATATTAAGTATTAAACTTTGTCTTTTGACATCTGCCCTCTGAAGAACATAACTTCTGTCCCAACCTTTAAGAATTTACAGTCTACATTTCAACTCCGTAGCCATTATTAAATGCAAATTCTTTCAATGCATGAAGATTGAACATTTTCAGTTATGTAAAAATGCACAAGCAAACGCTTGCTAAAAACATGTGATTTGTTGTTATAAAGTCATATTTGCATGTTATTAGATTCATTTTACATTATAAAGCACTGCCTTAATGCACTGAAACCTTTCACAGTTTAAATAAGAGGCTTTAAGGAAAAGAATAAAATATTGATCAGTTTATAGCTTATTTCTTCAGTTACTTTTGTGAATATTCCTGTTAAGAGACAGGTGCAAAATGATTCTAGATGAGTAGTACAGAACAATGTAAATCAGTGGTTCACTTTACTATTTGGCAAAAGTGTAAAACTTAAATATATAATTTATATTTTGAGTCATTAGGTATTATTTATTATATACTATGAGCTCTATTATTATTAGGAAATTGTTCTGAAAATTACATATCTGAAAAATTTCCATAGTATATATAATATATACATTATATAGTATATATTCTATATATATTATATACTCTGAGCTCTATTATTATTAATAGGAAATTGTTCTGAAAATTATGTATATGAAAAATTTCCATTACTATGGTATTAAGCATTTCTACCCTTCTTTAAGTTTCCTTTTTTCAATTAAGCTGCTGCTGCTGCTGTCGCTTTAGTCATGTCCTACTCTGTGCGACCCCACGGACTGCAGCCTACCAGGCTCCTCTGTCCATGGGATTTTCCAGGCAAGAGTACTGGAGTGGGATGCCATTGCTTTCTCCTTTCAATTAAGCTAGTGAAGCAACATTTTATTCGGAATCTGTCTTATAAAATATACTCAGGAGGTAGTAATTGACAACAGTGAATAGGAAACTCACTTTTGACATACAGATCCAAAGTAAGATGTGCACTGAGTTTTAGCAGCCAGGTGGCTTCAACCAAGAAAGGCATGCATTGAGTCTCTGCCTGGTCCATTCTGAGGTCAGTAGTCTTAACCAGATTAAACTACCACATTTTCCATCTTCCTTTTCCATCAGTTCTTTCTGAGGCAAAGCATAGCTAATTTGGATGCTCCTTCATGTTCCTTTTCTTTAGTTAAGTGACCTCTCCAGGACACAACTAGTTTTCCCAAACAGAAATAAGTGACTTAGAGTAAATGATAAAACTTAATAAGCTCGCTCATAAATGCAACTATTTTCTTATTTTCCTATAGTAATTTTATTTACATACAACTTTTTACTGAATGCTTTCACTAGATATGATCTAGTGGTTAGTAGAACTATGAAGAAAATACAGTCTCATTGGATTGATTTATCTCATAGAGAAACTGAGCTTTAAGAAAGCTGTGCCTAGAATACAATGTTGGAGATTCATGTAATAGTCTCAACTATTGTCTTGATAAAACCATGTGCACTTCTAACATCTAAGCAGAATTTAGTTTAAAACTTCTAGTACACATAATTAAATATTAAATTTATTATGCATATTGATGTCTGTTTGCTGATTTAGCTATATTAAAGTACCATGATACTTTTTATGTTATTCTTTCTTTAAAAGTTTGCTTTGGGAATGATCCCCAAGCAAAACTTGATGAAACAGCATATTCTTTGTCATGTTTGACTTTTTAATTATAGAAAGAAATGTTCCGTAGAGCTACTATGAACAGTTAGTATTAATGTGAGTATGGCTTTCCAAAGCAGTGTTTTCTGATAGGTTTTCATTCGTGTGGCTTGATTTGCATTATCAACAACCAAGGATTAAAAGACAAGAAAACTATGGATAATATATCACAAACTTGATTTACAAAATTTCCATAGGCAAAGCTGTTTGCTGTACATCAAATTAGCAATACAGGCAAGATGTAATTTACACTTGCTTTCAGGCAATGTAGAGACAGAATGCTTAATTATTTATTAATGAAGCCTTAATTAATCTTCTGAAATTCATTTGTTTGAGAAATAAGGGCTTTATCTTACAAGGCAAAATATCAAGTAATTAGCAATATAAAAACTGTACTCTGTTGAAAATTCAAATGTGCACTTAACATCCACAATCTCTATGCAATGATGCTAACACTAACATCAGTTATTCAATCTCCATTACTTAGAGATTTAAAATTTAATAAAAGGGCATAATTTGTATGGTCTAGTTATTTTTAAATTGTTAATAAGCCTCCATTTGCCTTAGAATATATATATATATATACCTACATATATGTAATTTAAAATTAAGACTACTCACATATTATTTTTACTTAGATTTCATGACAATGGATGGATTTTTGCTATAATTTCTGTCTCAAATAATGATATCTGTTATAGAAAAATAGCATAAACTGGTATGTGTCTATGGAGAAAAGTTATAAGCTAAATATTACATACATTATTTATAAAAACTGTGCATGGCTTTCTTGATTTAATAAAGAAATATAATGTTAAATGTTAAAATACTGAATGCTCCTTTAAAATGTGTCCTTCCAAATATTTTTATAAGACCAAGTTCTATTTCATCAGAGAAAATGTTGAGGACATTTTATAGATGAAGAAATTATTTGAGTAAACTTGCCCAAGGTGAAAGGCTAAAAACGTGGCAGATTAAGACTTGCAACCAGGAGGCCAAGTTCTCTTCATTCAAGCAGATAATATATTTTCTCCAAGAACCTTGTACACACAGGTCCCTTAGGTTTTCCAAGACTTTACTTTCATCTAAAAAACCAAGTAACTTAGCCAGATACCTTTCATGTCTGTTTCATATTCAAAAAGCATATCTTTGTACTTATTTCTAAAGAACTTGTTGCTTTTTGGTGTCTCACTTAAGAAGGTGCTTTTTTTTTTTTGAAAGCAGGAAGAGAAGACTCTTGAAATAAATAAAAAATACAGTGAGACATTATATGTAATTTCAAATAAAGTTCAAAAAAGAAATATTGAAGCTGTCTAGAATACCCAGAGGGAAACTTGCAAAGCAGATAGAATTTCCTCATGATCTTGGAAAAAATAGAAGGGTGTGGATGAACAAAAGGGAGTCCCGAAAGAATTTTCCTTGTAGTGCTGATGGTGGGCACAGTAAAAGCTGAGCAAAGATATGGTAGGAAAACACATCAGGCCTTATGGTGAAGATAAAGAGTAGGTCCATCTCATGCCACTTGAGAACATGCTCAATTAAACTGCCTATTTGTATATTACAGCACAGAAGTAACTTTTTTCCCCCACAACTCCTCCTTGTATATTATTACAGTTAAGAGAAAGACAAGAAAGTCTTTTTATAGAGTACACACAAGTAATACATAACAATACACAAAAATTAAAACATTTTCAATCTTACAGTACAATATCTTGAAAAGTTCAGTAGTACAGTACAATAGCTGACATGCAGGGGCTCGCATGGAGTGAATAGGCAAGAAGGGTTACTGACTGGAGGAGGGAGAGGGGGTGGGAGACAGTAGAGCTGAAGGGTCATCAGCAATACAGGAAAGAGAGCAGGCTGCAATTTCACTCACACCTGATGTTGATGGCACAGGTTCTGGTTCCTTGCTGGAGTCAATTCTACTTTCGTGCAAAATAAATGATACAGTGATGTCTGGATAGCAGTCCTTTTTGTCTCATCATAGATGACATGGTATTACTGGATTACATTCTGAATGGCTGCTGCAACCTTCCTGTATGGTTTAAAAGTTTGGGTCCTGTGCTTCAAAAACTAACAGGGCCTCTTCAAGAAATCCCCTTGCCACTGTGAATCTCTTTGGTTCTTCAGTAGTACCAGCTATTGATACATCACCACTGCTTTTATGGTTGCTTCCAGATATCCTGGGCTTGAAATAAATACACTGTACTACTGTACTCTATACAGTACTGTAAAGTACACAAAAGCACAATGACTTATACAGGATGCACGCATGACAACATATGCCAGATGCATGAACTAACTTACATGATTTGACATATGAACACACGCTCAGATCTTAAAAGTTTGCAGCTTCAAGATTTTTATGCAGCTTGTATCTCTTAATCTCACATGTTTGGAAAAGACTCTGATGCTGGGAGGGATTGGGGGCAGGAGGAGAAGGGGATGATAGAGGATGAGATGGCTGGATGGCATCACTGACTCGATGGACTTGAGTCTGAGTGAACTCCGGGAGATGGTGATGGACAGGGAGGCCTGGCGTGCTGCGATTCATGGGGTCGCAAAGATTCAGACACGACTGAGTGACTGAACTGAACTGAATCTCACATGTTAAGTAGCTAGAATAGGAAAAAAGAGTCCAAAATGGAGGTGGCTAAAAGACAAAGAAGGGAAAAGCCTGCGAAAACAGAACAAAGGAAGGTCCGAGGATCGGAGTGAGGACCTCAGGTAAAAAAGCAATTTATGCCATCTATTGTACCTCTTGATTCTGAAAAACTTGTGGTTTTCAAGAAACTTGTGGTTTCTTGAAATGAATCAAATATATAAAACATAGCATATCATGTATTTCCCACCGTTGTGAAGACCTGATCACAATAGTTATGCCATCTATTGTACCTCTTGACTCTGAAAAACTTAATGCATAGCACTATTTTCACTGATGAATGTATGCATTCACATTCATTGGGATGAATATAATGTTAAATAAATTTCTCTTAAAAAAAAACATTACAACCATGCATCAAATTTATATTTGAAACTTGAAGAGAAGAAAAATAAGCCCTAGCTTGGGGAGGATGGGTATGGAGGGAGAGAAGAAGAGGCAGTATAAATAAGAAGATAGTAAAATGCTGGACTATCTGCCTAAAGGTTATTAAACTATCCTATCAGGTGACTAGTGATCCTAAATTTCCAAAGAATTTTAGTTTCATTAAAGTCTATCAAAATATCATTCAAGTATTTAATTCAGAATACCAAATATGCACACAAATGGCTGAATTACAAGGATGTTCTGTATCCAAAAGACTTAGGACCATTTTCTTTCTTCAGTTCCAGTGAATAAAATATCTGCTTACTTCTGAAAAAGTTATTAATTGGATTTGTTGGTTATTTTATTACTTTTAAAATTCCATACAGATATTGGCTAATTTATATAGTAAATATGCAGTCATAATTACTAGTAATATTGTAAATACATTGATATGATTCTCTTAAATAATTTTACTACATAAGGGAAATTTTCCAAACAAAAATCTCTTTGCAATTCAATTTCCATGGTAGATATTTCAGTTAGTCTTTGGACCTGAAACTTTATATTTTGTATCTTTGAATTTATTTGCCTTCCTCTTTACTCCTCTCTCCCCTCTTCTCTCTCTTTTGCAAGTGTAATGAGAAGTATTAACACACATAAAGTTCTTGGTCTGGTTTGGTTCTAACAAGTGACGCATATGAACTAAGGTAAGAGAATGAACTTCTGTCAAGACAATTCCTAAAAACAGGAATCCAGAGCTATATTTTTGATTACTTCTATTTTCTCAGAAATTAAAATAATGATATTTCACTGCCCTATTACCACTTCTTATGTTTAAAGGACAGAAATTAAGAATCCAGTGTTTCCTCTCAAGGTTTTCCCATATGTTTCTTAATGTGAGATCACATTACTAGAACTGCGAGTGAACTAAACCATTTAGTAAATACTAGTTAAACATCCTGGTACTGACAGGGTATTTTAGGTATATATGAAGGGTTGATCTTGTTCCATAGTTCCATAGCTTGTTGTAGCTAATAAAATGGAATTTATCTGTAATTTTGGAGCTCTCAGAAGCTTAAAAAATTATAGCCAGATATGAAAGTAGTTTCACTCTTATTGAAGCTATGAACACAACTATATTTCAATGAAGAATGACATGAGCCAGTAAAGAGACTTCAGATAATATTTGTTCCATTTATGTGTGGAACAAAGTCATAGCTTTTACACACTAATTTTAGACCCTGACAGAGAAAAAAACCTAAAAAATATGTTTAATTGTTTTCAAATATGGAATGGTTAAAAATAGTAAATTTAACATTTTTTTTCTCAAGGAGGCTGTGATTTTCTGAGCTTGATCACAGGAATAAATCACTTCTATTGCTATTGTTATTGCTGTTCAGTCCTGCCTGACTCTTTGTGACCCCAGGGACTGCAGCACACCAGGCTTCCCTGTACTTCACTATCTGAGTTTGCTCAAAGTCATGTGCATTGAGTCGAGGGTAACATCCAACCATCTCATCTGCCCCCTTCTCCTCCTGCCCTCAATCTTTCCCAGCATCAGGGTCTTTTCCAGTGAGTTGGCTCTTCACATCAGGTGGCCAAAGTATTGGACCTTCAGCTTCAGCATCAGTCCTTCCAATGAATAATCAGAGTTGATTTCCTTTAGGGTTGACTAGTTTGATTTCCTTTCAGTCCACGAGACTCTCAAGAGTCTTCTCCAGCATCACACTTCAAAACCATCAATTCTTCAGCACTCAGCCTTCTTTATGGTCCACCTCTCACATCTCTATATGACTACTGGACCCCGATGTTGAAAAGGAACCAAGATAATTCTATTGTTTTAGATGTTGCACCCAAGCACTATATTTTGGACTCTTCTGTTGAATATGAGGGCTACTCCATTTCTTCCAGGATATTCTTGCCCACAGTCATAGATATATGGTCATCCAGATTAAATTTGCCTGTCCCTGTCCATTTTAGTTCACTGATTCTTAAGGTATCAACCATTTTGCATCTTCTGTTTGACCACATCCAATTCACTTTGATTCATGGACCTAACATCCTAGGTTCCTATGCAATATTGTTCTTTACAGCATCAGATTTTACTTTAGCCACCAGACACATCAACCATTGTGCCCCAGCTACTTCATTCATACTGGAGTAATTGCCCTCTACTCTTCCTCAGTAACATACTGTACATCTTCCAACCTGCAGGGTTCATGTTCTGGAATCATTTAGTTTTGTCTTTTCATACAGTCCATGGGTTTCTCATGGCAAGAATATTAAGTGTGTTGCTATTTCCTTTTCCAGTGAACCAAGTTTTGTCCGAACACTTCACTATAACTGGTGTGTCTTGGATAGCCTTGAACAGCATGGTTCAGAGCTTCATTGAGTTACACAAGTCCCTTCACGACAAAGTTGTAATCTATGAAGGCAATCCATTTAGTATTTACTATGTGCCAGACCCTGTTCAAGGCCTTACAGCAATCTTATTTCAAATTAACTCTCTTGTAATGGTTACTTTTATGTTTCAACTTGACTAGGCCATGAGGTGACCAGATATGTGGTCAAACATTAATTGGTTATGTGAAATTAACATTTAAAGTCTAAAGCGATTAGACTCCACAATGGATGGACATCCTCCAATCGGTAGAATACCTGAATAGAGAAGACAGGTTTATCCTCCTATGAGTTAAGAGGGAATTCCTCCCATCTGTCTGGCTTCTGCCTGGGACATCATTTTCTTTTTTTCCTGCCTTCTGACTCACACTGAAAAATTATCTTTCCCTTGACAACCTCCATAATAACATAAGACATTTGCTTATATTAATCTCTTTATGTGTGTGCATACATAGCCTCTCAGTCCTGTTTTTCTGGAAAACCCAGACTAACATACCTACAAATCTTTAAATACTTTTGCTATTAGGTTGATTCTTTCTTTCTTTTAAACTTTTTTGGCATTGTTTTTATTTTTTTTCCCCACAAAGATATTGAAAATGAGAATTAAATTACTTGTCTAAGGCCACACAATTAGTAAGTGAAGAAGCACAGCTACAGAGCCAACTTTGTCAGACTCCACAAACATAGTCTATCTATAACACAATACATCCCTATTCTCAAGAAGTTTTGTGGACATTCTATGTTCATTAAATCCCTTAGATACTCATAACTTGAAACAATAATCTTTAATAACTTTCTAGATTTTAAAAATAATTTGTGGGCTTTAACTAATTAAGCTTCAATTGCAGCTAAAGTTTTCTCAGAAACTTATCATTAAAAATAGGTTGGATTCTTACATTTCCTGGTGACTATAAAGTATTTAAGATTGCCTCTATGTCATATAAACCACATTAATGAATAATATAAAACAAAATTAAAGGGCTTTTATTCAATTACGTATATATTTCAAGTGTAAAATACAACAGATGGAAATTAAGCTCATGAGTGCACTTGTATACCTATAGATTAATTAAATTCTGCAAAGTCATGGTAGGAAAATTTCTTGTCATGCACAAGATTTACAACACAAGAGAACAGTGCCGTGAGGAGTATCAACTTTTGCCTGAAGGAAAGAAAAATATTATGTTCATTTCCTAGTCATATAAATTTAAGTCAAAGTTGTGAATTTATTCATCTCTTTTCTATTCACATACAGTATGAAAGAATTTTCTGAAACATAAATGCCATGTTTAAACATTTCCATGTTTTCAAAGACATTGTCAAAGTGACACGGACAAATATCAGAAGTTATCATTCCCTTTGTTCAGTAACCAGTGAAAGAAAAATTTCATATTGTGTTACATTAAAAACAATAATAAAACAGGATTCATTTTGCAGACTGTGAAATATTCATCTTAAAATTATCAAAACATCAACATAAAATATAACTATTTTATAAATATTCTTCTCTTGCTACAAAAGTATCTCTTAATCAATGTTTTTGTTTTACCTATTCCTGTTAATAGTCTTAATTGCTAATGTGCATTTTAAAATATCAGAGCTAATATTTCTTCCCTTTATGAATACAAAAATATCTTAAATATGACTTTTTGTGTTTATGTTTGCTTTTATTATATAGTAGGCATCTACCAAGCAGAGTCACTGTTTTGCTGGCAAAGGTCCATCTAGTCAAAGCTATAGTTTTTCCAGTAGGCATGTATGGATGTGAGAGTTGGGCCATAAAGAAAGCTGAGGGCCAAAGAACGATGATTTTGAACTATGGTGTTGGAAAAGACTCTTGAGAGTCCCTTGGATTGCAAGGAGATCAAACAGTCAATCATAAAGGAAATCAGTACTGAATATTCAGTGGAAGGACTGATGCTGAAGCTCCAATACTTTAGCCACCTGGTTCAGAGAACTGATTCATTGGAAAAGACACTGATGCTGGGAAACATTGAAGGCAGGAGAAGGGGACAACAGAGGATGAGATGGCTGGATGGCATCACTGACATGATTGAACTGAACCAATTTTAGGAAAGTTTTTATGAGTATCACATCCTAATTTTAAAGACACATGTAATTAAATGAGTATTGAAGTCAATGTACTTTAATCTTTTACAGTTAATTTTCTACTAAACAGTCATAGACTTCCTCTGACTTATAAAAATATGTCAGATCCTATCATTTACTTGTGAAATTCCTTTATTGACTTAAAGAGTGCAAATAAAATCCAAATTTCTAGCATGGTTTTCAAAGATAAAGACTATGCGGCCTCACTCAGTCTCAGTGATTACTTCTACCATTCTGACTTCTAGCCACATCAACATTTATGCTCTTCTTCAATCACAGGATCCTATGCCACACAGGAGCCTTAACATGCTAGATATTTGTTCTTTCCATTGGCTACTTCTCCTATTTAAACATTAGCTCCATGAGGGCATGAGTCTTTGTGTCTGAAATGTAAATATTTAATACATGAATGAACAAATTTATTGAGTGTTTAACTATGGGCCAGATACCAGGAGAAGCTGAGGATACTGATATGAATAAAGCATATCTTTACTGTCAACGCATATTAGCAAATAATTTCCAGGCAAAACAAGTGGTATAACGCTTCCCTGGTGTCTCACTGGTTAAGAATCAGCCTGCCAGGAGACATGGGTTTGATCTCTGGTTCAGTAAGATACCACGAGCCCCAGAAGAACTTAGCCTGTGTGCCAAAAGAAGTGAGCTTGTGTTTTAGAGCCCAGGAACCTCAACTACTCAGCCCAAGCTCTGCAGCTACAGAAGCCTGAGCACCCTGGGGCCCACGCTCTGGAAAAAGAGAAACCACTGCAATGAGAAGTCCGCACAGAGCAATTAACCCCCACTTGCAGCAACTACAGAAAAGCCCACACAGCAACGAAGGCCCAACATAGCCAGTAAATAATTAAAATTATTTTTAAATGTGTTATAAAAATTCTTTAGTGCTAATAGCATAGAACTATGACACTGTGTTAAGCTGAAACATTCTATCTGCATGATTTGGGGCAAGCTGTTTTCCTTTAATACTTCAGTGACACCTCCATAAATTGGAATTAATAGTATCAGCTACCATATGATATGATTATTTTGAGGAATAATGAAACCTAGCAAGCATTTGATAAATGTCTGTAATTTTATTATATTTATCATTTTTATATTTCTTTTCTACTTTTGCCACCTAACTTCAATTTATGGCCTTAATCAAGATGGTTAAAAAACTTGTAATCTCCTCTGTCACAAATATATGTCATCTGATCCCTAACTCTAAAGATGATTTCCTCTAGTGACTCATATAATGCAGAAAGAACAAAATTTTGTAAGAATTAAAGATTTTAAAATTTAAAAAATAAAAAAATAAATAAAATTTAAAAAAATAAAATAAAATAAAATAAAATAGAACAAAGACTTAAAAGCAAATAGAAACAGACGTTAATGGACACCTCAATAAAGAAGATAGACAGATGGGAAATAAACTTATGAAATTATGTTCCACATCATATGTCATCAGGGTAATGAAACAATGCAACCATAAGATGACATTAGATACCTATTAGAATGGACAACACGAACAATATCAAATGTCTGTAAAGATGTGGAGCAACAGGAACTCTCATATATGTCTGGTGCACATGTGAAATTGTACAGCCACTTTGGAAGACAGTTTGGTGGTTTCCTACAAAACCAAATGCACACTTACTATCTGATCAGCAATTGCACTCTATGGTATTAATCCAAAGGACTTGAAAACTCATGTATGAATCAAAACTTGCCTACAGATTTTTATAGCAGTTTTATTCATAATTTCCAAAGCTTGGAAGCAACTAAGATGTTTTCCTGAACGTGAATGGATAAATAATTCTTGGTTTTATTTATTTTTTGTGCACGAACAAACATCCAAACAATATAATCTTCAGAGCTAAAACATGAGCTATCAATACATGAAAAGACATAAGGAAGCTTAAATGCATATTACTAACTGAAAGAATCAATCTGAAAAGGATTCATACTGTAAGATTCCAGTCATATGATGTTCTGGAGAAATTAAAACTATGGAGATAACAAAAAAAAGATCAGTGGTTGTTGATGGAGGAGGGATTAACAGGCAGAGCACAGTGAATTTTTAGGGCAGTAAAAATATTTTATATGATATTATAATTATAGATATATGTCATTAAAAATTTGTCCAAATCCATAGAATGTGCAACACCAAGGTAAGTCTTTAGTTAACCTGTGAACATTGGGTGATTATGGTGTGTTAGTATGGGTTCATACTGACAAACTTGGTTAAAGAAAAAAATGTAGCATTGTGGTAGGTGATGTTGATAATATGGGAAGCTATGCAGTGTGTGGGGGCAAGAGGTGTTTGGGAAATCTCCGTACCTCCCTATCAGTTCTGTTGTAAACATACAAACTCTCTTTAAAAAGTCTTTAAAAAGATAGACAAATGGACCTATATATAATTTCCACTGAACAGATTAATTAGTTACATAGACCTTATAGTGCATTGGAATTACTACCTCTACCTTGCCCGACTCTGAGCACCAAAGAATTGATGCTTTCAAATTGTGGCACTGGAGAAGATTCTTGAGAGTCCCTTGGACAGCAAGGGGATCAAATCAGTCAATCTTAAAGGAAATCAACCCTGAATATTCATTGAAAGGACTGATGCTGAAGCTGAAGATCCAGTACTTTGTTTGCACACCTGATGGGAAGAACCGACTCATTGGAAAGACCCTGATGCTGGGAAAGATTGAGGGCAAGAGGAGAAGGGGGCTATAGAGGATGAGATGGTTGGATGGCATCACTGACTCCATGGACATGAATTTGAGCAAACTCCAGGAGATAGTGAAGAACAGGGAAGACTGGCATACTATAGTCTATGGGGTCACAAAGAGACAGATAGGACTGAGGGACTGAACAACAACCAACCACCCTGCCCAACAATATTAAATACCATTGCATTGCACTGTAATTGTTACAATAAAATGCAAATAATGCACATTTGCACAACATGGATCTGGCAGTATGAGCAAACTAATGTGATAAAGTATTGACAATCTCTTAAGTGAACTTTATCCAACTGCATGAGTAGAGAATAAAGGTATTTTGTAAGGAGTTTAAAAGGCCTAAATAAAAAGAGCATTTTTTTAATTAGGAAAGACTGTTGTGAAATTAGAATCATATTTAGCCAAAAAAAAAGATAGGAAAATGTGAGTAGTGTAACAAAAAGAGGAACTCTGTTGAACTTGGCAAGGAAAAATGCAACATTATATTCATGTTTGCCTAAGAATTTTCATCAGACTTATGACAAAGAGATTAGAGATCTATATCAAATCTACATATTATTTATGATTTATTGCAAATATTTACACACAACTCACTGCAAATCATTCTGTCTGGGTTTACCATATATTAAATAGTAAAGGTTATATGTACAAGAATTAGAGGTGGTATCAAGGAGTTGGTCACTGTAACTGAATATTGATCAGAAATGGATTCTAGCAGGAGATGATATATCTAATCTGGGTGTGGGAAAATAAAATGGGGAAAAATCAATTATTTTAAATCCAGTCTGTCATATCAGCTGTGTGCTTTGGGCTGGTTATGTAATCTTTATGAGTTCTTGGCTACATTTTCTAGATAAATGGAAACAATAAAGTATACTTCACAAAGCTATGGAAGGGCTAAATGAGATACTTTGGAAATTATAATCAGGTTGAGCACATATCATAGATTTGCAAAAAAAATTCTATTTTTTCACAATAGTATATCAATTAGTATATCAATAGTATATGATATAGTTAGTATATCAGGGATTGAGCCTTCTTGAAATGAATTTTATTTTAACTTGCAGGATGTTTTATAGATAATGAAGTAATTTAAATGGAGAAATATTTTATGTTGCTTATTTAACAAATATTTACTGAGTGTCTACCACATGCTAGGCAATATTCTAGGCACTTCGGATACATAAGTGAATAAAAGAGATAAGGTCCTTTTTCCCCTGCGGAGATATAAACAATAATGGCAGCAATGAAAACTACTGAGCCAAATTAAATGTAGGACAGGGTAAGTGGGATACATGAGGCTGTGATTTACTGGAACTGTGTAATTAAAATAGATGTGTTGCTTTTCCCATTTCTCTACCATTTTTCTAGATTCAATCCCTACTTTACTCTGTATCCTGGAAGGTTTATTTCTATGAAGTGGCATCACTTTCTTTCTAATTATTTTATGAGCCAGTTAAACCAGTGGGAGTTAGTGACAGAAATCAGAAAAGAAGAAACAAGGGTGATTCTTCACACATCAGCACTTTTGGTCTAAAAATGTGTGAACTTGGCAAGGAAAAATGCAACATTATATTCATGTTTGCCTAAGAATTTTACTACCATGCATATCAATGGACTTAGATATTACCTCCTGCTAGAATCCATTTCCAACCAATATTCAATACAGTAATCAACTTCTTGATACTATCTCTAGTTCTTGTACAGATAACCATTACTATTTAATATATGGTAAACCCTGGCAGAATGATCACTGACTCGATGGACGCAAGTCTGAGCGAACTCTAGGAGTTGGTGACGGAGGCCTCCGGGAGGCCTGGCGTGCTGCGATTCATGCGGTCGCAAAGAGTCAGACATGACTGAGCAACTGAACTGAACTGAACTGAACTGTGTATAAACACTTGCAATAAACTATAAATAAATATAGATTTGATATAGATTTCTAGTCTTTTCATCACGAATGTGATCATTATGAACCAAGGAAAGATTAACCACAACATTCCTGAAGCAGCTACAACTTTAAGGAACTCAGAAAACACTGTCTCCTCACAGATTCCTTTTACCTTCTTGAGTCTAAGATCCTAGCCATTGCTCTGCCATGTTTGTCATATTGGAAATATGAACTTCATTTGAGCCTGAAATAAAAGCAAATACATCTATCATACTGTGGTTTTGATGTGCATTTCTCTGATTAGAGATACTGAACACATTTTCAGTAACCTGTTGGCTGTTTATATATCTTCTTTAGCAAAATATGTATTCAAGTCTTTTGCCTATTTTTTAACCAGGTTCCTTTTTTTTTTTTTTTTTTCCTTTGCCACTGAGTTGTAGTTCCTACCTTCAGTTCAGTTCAGTCGCTCATTCGTGTCCGACTCTTTGTGACCCCATGAATCGCAGCACGCCAGGCCTCCCTGTCCATCACCATCTCCTGGAGTTCACTCAGACTCACATCCAACGAGTCGGTGATGCCGTCCAGCCTCGGTGGTCCCCTTCTCCTCCTGCCCCTAATCCCTCCCAGCATCAGAGTCTTTTCCAATGAGTCAACGCTTCGCATGAGGTGGCCAAAGTACTGGAGCTTCAGCTTCAGCATCATTCCTTCCAAAGAAATCCCAGGGCTGATCTCCTTTAGAATGGACTGGTTGGATCTCCTTGCAGTCCAAGGGACTCTCAAGAGTCTTCTCCAACACCACACTTCAAAAGCATCAATTCTTTGGCGCCCAGCCTTCTTCACAGTCCAACTCTCACATCCATACATGACCACAGGAAAAACCATAGCCTTGGCTAGACGGACCTTAGTCGGCAAAGTAATGTCTCTGCTTTTGAATATGCTATCTAGGTTGATCATAACTTTTCTTCCAAGGAGTAAGCGTCTTTTAATTTCATGGCTGCAGTCACCATCTGCAGTGATTTTGGAGCCCCAAAAAATAAAGTCTGACACTGTTTCCCCATCTATTTCCCATGAAGTGATATAATATGGTATTGTACACTTAAAAACTTATGGGCTTAGCTCTCATACTGAATGTTCTTACCTGCCCCCCAACACCCCTCCCCCAACACACACACACATAGGAAAAAAAAAAAAGGAGAAAAGATAGAAGAGCGAAGGACTCTTTTGGAGGTGATGGATATGTCTTTTACCTTTTCTTCTTGTTATGGTATCATGGGTATATACATATGTACAAACTCATACAAATGTATACATTAAATATACGCAACTTTTTGTACATTAAGTGTATCTTAGTAAAGTTGGGTCATTCTTCCTTGACCCAAAGCTATGAGGCATGAAATTCAGCAGATATAAAATTTCCATACCTATCTCAGCTCTATGTCTGGTTTCTTTTTACATTTCAATGGACTATACTCCAACCAAAAGGAAAAAAAACTATGTATTATAATATCTTATTTACAAGGTCTTTATAATAACATATCATGATGGGAAGGATAAGTCTACCCTTCATATTCTTCTTTTTCTGAATATAGGATATGAGCTTCTCTCAGCCTTTTAATCTTCCATGTAAATTTAAAAATCAACCTAACAATTTTCATGTAAAAATTTGTTGGAATTTTTATTGGAACCGAATCTACACTGAATCTATAGAAGAGTTAGTGGTGAATTCGTATCCTAGAGAAATGACTATATAACATCATTTTTATGGTACTATGGTAACTGATATTTACATATTTTCTAATTCAGGTATTCTTCAATAAAACCACTTTGTCTATCATTCAGTAAATGCTACATTTGACCTGACAATATTTGCCTTAAAATGTTCACGTCTGGATTTTTGAGAAAAATGTACTTCTAGTTGCCTTCTTTATCATGGATATCATGTATTTTGACTTTCTTAATATCAATTACTTTCCTTTTTTGGTAGCTGGAATCATAAAAACAAGTTAGAAATATTTGATTCTTTTGTTCTCTAGAAGAGTTTGAAAAACACTTCAAAAGTGTATTATTTGAAAGTCATTTTTAACTTATTTCATAGAATAAAAGAAAAATCAAGCCTTAGACTTCTTGTCCAGAACTTCCACTTCCCACTTGAAAAAAAAAATCAATGCTGTGTAAACCCTTTGAATCTTAATTCAAAGTATGTATTTGCATGTCAAATAATTTTGCTCTCTAGTGTAACAAGAGATTAAATCCTCTATTTGAGCTCTATCAAATCTATCAAAATAAATTAAGCTTGAATATTTATTCATTATCACAAATTGCTTTTGAGATTATTTTATTTAGAAGGCTATTCTAGAGGACACTGTCTGGTTTGAAATTATAAATATGTATAGATAAATCATTGCAACTTGATAATTGGAACTTCCTTTGAGTAATAACTTGCAACTGTAATTCCACACAGTACATTTTTTATCATCTTTAAGTAGTACTCTTTTATCTAATCTAACAAAATGCAAAATTGTTCTTCAGTTTGCTTAGATTAACTCATTTATAGGATAGGGGCTGGGCTTCTTTTGTGACTCAGCTGGTAAAGAATCCACCTGAAATGTGGGAGACCTGGGTTTGATTCCGGTTGGGAAGATCCCCTTGAGAAGGAAATGGCAACCCACTCCAGTATTGTTGCCTGGAGAATTCTATGGACAGAGGAGCCTGGCAGGCTACAGTCCATGGAGTAGCAAAGAGTTGGACAGACTGAGTGACTAACACTTTCAATTTCACTTTTCAACTAAAATATAACAAAAATATGTTTCATTTCTTACCACAGTTAGATTGGATTGTAATCAGTAACCCATATTTGTTACAGAATAGCCAGAGAGGTTGTTATTTTGTCAACTGACTTCTAGGTTTTAAGAATGTATTTTAAATGAAAATTATATTTACATAAAGTGGAGACAGCACAGCAACAAAGTCATTGAAATATGTTGTGATCACAAACTATAATTAATATATATTATTTTTATTTTAGCACCTAACAAAACTCGTAGTTTAAGAGCTTTTCTTTGGATACTTTCTAAATAGAGAATAGGGAGGAAAAATATACCTGAATTAATTTACAGAAAATCTGATGGTGTAGAACAGTCATTTCTCTCAGCACTTCTCTCAAACTGAGCTGTCATACTTAGGGACAGCCTTATAAAATTGTTTAACACCCAAAGAAGAATTGAGGGATAAGAACTCTTGCCTGGAAAATCCCATGGATGGAGGAGCCTGGTTGGCTGCAGTCCATGGGGTCGCACAGAGTCAGACACGACTGAAGCGACTTAGCAGCAGCAGGAGCAATATCTATTAATAGATATTAGCAGACAAGTTTATATAATTACTATCATTCTTTTAATATTTTATCAAACTGTTATAGAAAAACTAATAGCTCACTTTTTCTCAGAAGTACACTATTATATAACCACCAACATTATTCTACTTCTAGCTTACCTTTTGTTGTCTTGGTTGATTATATTGTTGGTTAATATACAATCATCTTAATGAGTTTATTAAATAGGGAGAAAAATGGAATCGTTTCTAACATCTTCTCAAGACCAAAGCAAAAATTACTTCAAAGCTGTTAACTCCTCAACTAGGACAAGTGTTAAAGATAAGTAAAAAAACAAATCCTCACCATATCAGATACACTGATATACCAAAATGAGACAAACTCTAACAAATATTCTGAGATTGAGCAAAAATATCTAAGAACATTTATTAATTCAATTATTTATTCATTAATATACCCACAAATTAAAATATGTATATATAAACTGTCGACATTTAGTAAAAACCACAGTGATAGTGACTGTATATAGTTCATGGACTCTGTCCTCAACCACTAATTGTGACAAAAGATACATGCATGCTAAGTCCCTTCAGTCATGTCCAACTCTGTGCAACCCAAAGGACTGTAGTCTTCCAGGTTCCTTTGTCCACGGGATTCTTCAGGCAAGAAATCTGGAGTGGGTTGCCAGGCCCTCCTCCACAGTATCTTCCCAACCCAGGGATGGAAGGAATCCGTACCTCTTACATCTCTTGCACTTGGAGGTTGGTTCTTTAACAATAGTGCCATCTGGGAAGGCCAAAGGATGCATGTGAAAGTGAGTGAAAGTTGCACAGTTATGTCTGACTCTTTGCAACCCTATGGACTGTATAGTCCAAGGAATTCTCTAGGTCAGACTACTGGAGTGTGTAGCCTTTCCCTTCTCCAGGGGATCTTCCCAACCCAGGGATCAAACCCAGATCTCCTGCATTGCAGGTGGATTATTTACCAGCTGAGCCATAAGAGAAGCCCAAAAGATGCATAAGGATAAGTAAATTGTTAGGAACATAGGTTGGGCCTTCAGCTTTTCTGCATTCCAAGTTGCTGGTTATTTTTATCTACTTAAAATACAAGTTGCATCAATCTAAATCTCAATATATTTGTTCGTAGGATCAGGCTGATGATAGTAACTGCCACCTGGAGACTTTTAAAGTAAATGAATAAATTTATATAAACTTCTGTTTTAATTACTATGACTATGAATAGAATTCACAAGTCTGTTGTCTTAGCATGTACACAATTGTTTGAAGGGCTCCTATGCTCCATCTGTCTTATTTTGAAACATTTGAAAACGTTTTTATGTTTGAAAATAAAAACTTGCCACCCAGAGTGAGAAGATGCCTTCAATCCTTAAATAAGTCAGGAAAAAGTCAAAATAAGTTACGTAAATGTTTAGATAAGTTATGAATTATAAAATAAACTCTAAGATCTGTAAAATCATAGGTCTCCATGTTGTCAGGAATACTGAAGGGACTTAGGAACTAATTAATTTTCACTCAATTCTCTTTCTCAGCCTTGTTCTAAATATATTTTTAGCCTTTGTTTTACAGTAGCTTTGAAAATAATCACCCAGATTTTATGTGACATTTTCTCCTGCTCTCCTTTTAAAGACAGAAGTAAGAGGTCACAGTGAAAATCTTACAAAACACAAAGTAATTATGCTGTTGTCTTACAGAGAGAGACTGATTAGCATTAACCACAAAGATTCATCTGCCAGAGGAAGGAAAAATGATAATGTTGTACTTTCCCCCAAAGGGACTAGAAAGCATAGTGTTCAGAATGAGAAATCTACAGTCAGAAAGACCTGTCTTAGAATGTGTGACACCACTGGTGAGCTGAACGAGCTTAGAGAACTCAGTTAATTTCTCTGTGCCTTGGTTTCTTCTCCCATGAGACAAACACGTGCACAAATCTGACATCTCACAGTGCATTTTTCATGATTAAATGAAGGAATGCTAGTAAAGAGTTTAGAACATGTACTAAACTTTTAAGTTAACTTAAGCACTTATAATATGTTAACAATTAATAGATTCAGGTAACCACTTTGCCTTTTCTCCAGCTGAAATTAAGGGTACAGATTGTGTTTAGATTCCTTAAACTCAATTTTAACTATCAGGAACCTGAGTTCTTCAGACATTTGCAGGACATTCAGTTGGCCCAGAAAGCAAGTAAAGGAAAAAAAACATAAATCAAAAGCTTCCTTGTTTTTCAGATTAAGCAGTTTTCAAAGGTGTCACTTAGGAAGGTGACACCTGTATTGTGAACATGCAGAGGGAGGTGGGAACAGGGACATGCTGTCAATTCTCATGACACTGGAAGGAAAGCTGACAAGGACAAAGGGCCTGGAAGACTTGTACCTGACACAACTCCACTCACGGAGCAAAGGAGACAAGATCAAGCTGAGACTGCCAGTGACAAGGGATGAATACATTAAAGAAATCTGTAAATAGAAAAAGATATCAAACATGAAGGTAAGATATACAAAATTTAAGTACAGAATCTTTCCTTCACTAACAAGCATATGCTATCTAATAGTAAAAGTGGAACAAAAAGACTTTTCTACTTTTTCATTAATCTCTTTATGTCTTTCCTTAAAAGAAGAAATATGAATGACAGAAGAGGAACAGGTTATTAATTACCTCAATATAAAGTGACTGTCAAGGGAAGACAAATGAAGATAATGTGTCTGAATGTAGTAAGCAATGTATATGATGTACATTAAATATATCAAGCATTTGATAAAGGGTAATAGCTATTAATAGCATCATAAAAATCTATACATAATCCCCAAATCTCAGATTTAAATTGAAGAAAGTGGGGAAAACTACTAGATCATTCAGGTATGACCTATATCAAATCCCTCAGTGGAAGTGAGAAATAGATTTAAGGGACTAGATCTGATAGACAGTGCCTGATGAACTGTGGATGGAGGTTCATGACACTGTACAGGAGACAGGGATTAAGACCAACCTCAAGAAAAAGAAATGCAAAAAAGCAAAATGGGTATCTAAGGAGACCTTACAAATATCTGTGAAAAGAAGAGAAGTGAAAAGCAAAGGAGAAAAGGAAAGATACACCCAAGCAAAGAATGATAAGAAAGCCTTCCTCAGATATCAATGCAAAGAAATGGAGAAAAACAACAGAATGGGAAAGATTAGAGATGTCTTCAAGAAAATTAGAGATATCAAGGGAACATTTCATGCAAAGATGATCTCAATAAAGGACAGAAATGGTATGGACCTAACAGAAGTAGAGGTGGCAAGAATACACAGAACTATACAAAAAAAGATCTTCACAACCCAGATAATCACGATGATGTGATCACTCACACTCATCTACAGCCAGACATCCTGGAATGTGAAGTCAAGTGGGCCTTAGGAAGTATCACTAGGAACAAAGCTAGTGGAGGTGATGGAATTCCAGTGGAGCTATTTCAAATCCTGAAAGATGATGCTGTGAAAGTGCTGCACTCAATATGCCAGTAAATTTGGAAAACTCAGCAGTGGCCACAGGACTAGAAAAAGTAAGTTTTCATTCCAACCCAAAACAAAGGCAATGCCAAAGAATGCTCAAACTACCGCACAATTGCATTCATATTACACGCTGGCAAGGTAATGCCAAAAATCCTCCAAGCCAGGCTTCAGCAGTATGTGAAATGTGAACTTGCAGATGATCAAGCTGGTTTTAGAAAAGGCAAAGGAATCAGAGGTCAAATTGCCAACATTTGATGGATCATTGAAAAAGCAAGAGAGTTCCAGAAAAATATCTATTTCTGTTTTATTGACTATGCCAAAGCCTTTGACTGTGTGGATCACAATAAACTGTGGAAAACTCTAAAAGAGATTGGAATACCAGACCACCTGACCTGCCTCTTGAGCAATCTGTATGCAGGTCTGGAAGCAACAGTTAGAACTGGACATGGAACAACAGACTGGCCCCAAACAGGAAAAGGAATACGTCAAGGCTGTATATTGTCACCCTGCTTATTTAGCTTATATGCACAGTACATCATGAGAAATGCTGGGCTGGAATAAGCCCAAACTGGAATTAAGATTGCCAGGATAAATATCAATAACCTCAGATATGCAGATAACACCACCCTAATGGCAGAAAATGAAGAAGAACTAAACAGCCTCTGTTGAAAGTGAAAGAGGAGAGTGAAAAAGTTGGCTTAAAGCTCAACATTCAGAAAACTAAGATCATGGCATCCAGTCCCATCACTTCATAGCAAATAGTTGAGAAACTGGAAATAGTTTATTTTGGGGGGGGGGCTCCAAAATCACTGTAGATGATGACTGCAGCCATGAAATTAAAAGATGCTTACTCCTTGGAAGGAAAGTTATGACCAAGCTAGACAGCATATTAAAAGGCAGAGGCATTACTTTGCCAACAAAGGTCCATCTAGTCAAGGCTGTGGTTTTTCCAGTGGTCATGTATGGATGTGAGAGTTGGACTATAAAGAAAGCTGAGCACTGAAGAATTGATGCTTTTGAACTGTGGTGTTGGAGAAGACTCTTGAGAGCCCCTTGGACTGCAAGGAGGTCCAACCTGCCCAACTAAAGGAGATCAGTCCTGTGTGTTCATTGGAAGGACTGATGTTGAAGGTGAAACTCCAAAACTTTGACCACCTGATGTGAAGAGCTGACTCATGTGAAAAGACCCTGATGCTGGGAAAGATTGAAGGCAGGAGGAGAAGGGGATGACAGAGAATGAGATGGTTGGATGGCATCACCGACTCAATGGACATGGGTTTGGGTAGATTCCAGCAGTTGGTGATGGACAGTGAGGCCACAGTTGCAAAGAGTTGGACATGACTGAGCAACCGAACTAAATCCCCAAGTCATCATATTTTCCACTTTTTTTTAATTTTTTGCTCCTAACTCACTTCATTTCACTTGTCTTTGAGGAGGAGAAATCATTATCTGTTGAGACTTCTTTACGGTAAGAGCAGCATTACTTTTTGAGAGAAGTATATAGTTAAAGGGAATTAGCTATCACTTTTCAAAAATAATATTTACTCTCTTAAGCCCGCTATATTTCTCTTCATTCATTTGATTATTTTTTATCAAATTTATTTTTATTTTTAATTGATTTTTTAATTAATTTTTTTTTTTTTTACTTTACAATACTGTATTGGTTTTGCCATACATTGACATGAATCCACCACAGGTTGGTGAGTTCCCAACCCTGAACCCCCCTCCCACCACCCTCCCCATATCATCTTTCTGGGTCATCCCAGTGCACAAGCCCCAAGCATCCTATATCCTGTATTGAACCTAGACTAGCAATTCGTTTCTTACATGATAGTATACATGTTTCAATGCCATCCTCCCAAATCATCCCATCCTCTCCCTCTCCCACAGAGTCCAAAAGTCTGTTCTTTACATCTGTGTCTCTTTTGCTGTCTCGCATATAGGGTTATCATTACCATCTTTCTAAATTCCATATATATGCGTTAGTCTTCAGGCTCTACTACAAAGCCACAGTCATCAAGACAGTATGGTACTGCCACAAAGACAGACATATAGATCAATGGAACAAAATAGAAAGCCCAGAGATGAATCCACACACCTACAGACACCTTATCTTCGACAAAGGAGGCAAGAATATACAATGGATTAAAGACAATCTCTTTAACAAGTGGTGTTGGGAAAACTAGTCAACCACTTGTAAAGGAATGAAACTAGAACACTTTCTAACACCATACACAAAAATAAACTCAAAATGGATTAAAGATCTAAATGTAAGACCAGAAACTATAAAACTCCTAGAGGAGAACATAGGCAAAACACTCTCTGACATAAATCACAGCAGGATCCTCTATGATCCACCTCCCAGAATACTGGAAATAAAAGCAAAAATAAACAAATAGGATCTAATTAAAATTAAAAGCTTCTGCACAACAAAGGAAACTATAAACAAGGTGAAAAGACAGCCTTCTGAATGGGAGAAAATAATAGCAAATGAAGCAACTGACAAACAACCAATCTCAAAAATATACAAGCAACTCCTGCAGCTCAAGTCCAGAAAAATAAATGACTCAATCAAAAAATGGGCCAAAGAACTAAACAGACATTTCTCCAAAGAAGACATACGGATGGCTAACATGAAAAGATGCTCAACATCACTCATTATCAGAGAAATGCAAATCAAGACCGCAGTGAGGTACCATTTCACACCAGTCAGAATGGCTGCGATCCAAAAGTCCACAAGCAGTAAATGCTGGAGAGGGTGTGGAGAAAAGGGAACCCTCCTACACTGTTGGTGGGAATGCAAACTAGTACAGCCACTATGGAGAACAGTGTGGAGATTCCTTAGAAAACTACAAATAGAACTGCCTTATGACCCAGCAATCCCACCGCTGGGCATACACACGGAGGAAACCAGAATTGAAAGAGACACATGTACCCCAATGTTCATCGCAGCACTGTTTATAATAGCCAGGACATGGAAGCAACCTAGATGTCCATCAGCAGACGAATGGATAAGAAAGCTGTGGTACATATACACTATGGAGTATTACTCAGCCATTAAAAAGAATACACTTGAATCAGTTCTAATGAGGTGGATGAAACTGGAGCCGATTATACAGAGTGAAGTAAGCCAGAAGGAAAAACATCACTTGATTATTTATTCTATATCTGTCTCATCTTTGGCAATAGATCTTCATTTCTTTTCTCCCTTTTCCTCCCTCCCTTTCTCCTTTCTTCCTCCACAAGAATCTGGATATTGTTAATATGTCCCATTTTACATTCAAATGAACCTGGAAAATCTATATAAGGTTAAACACAATTATTTCATTACATTTCCTTGGCCATAAGTAGAAGATGTAAGTCAATGGTGATTGTTATTTAAAAAGAACCTCCGCAATTTTATTTTGAAATAGCCACTGACATATTAGTGGATTTACCATCCTTACTTCAGTGGCACAAAGTCCACACATCTGATTTTGGTAGAATCTTTTTATGAAAATTGAGTACAAGTTTGTCAAATATCAGGTTATTAATCATGTATACCTATAAACATTATGAAAAGGAAATGATTCACACAACTAGAATCAAAGGAATTCATGAGAATCAGACTACCTAGCTATAACACACTGCTAATATGTTTCCACAGTTACTTTTTGAGAAACTGGTAAATTTATAAATGAAGTTAGTGTTTTTCCATTTTGGATGCAGTTTTTGAACAAATTCACTTAAGAATATGTAATGTTCTTTTGCTAAAAGGGAAAACCTCTTAAACATTAAAAATATCTCAGTTTTTATATAAAAAAATATAAAACTAAAACTAAGAAACTTAGTTATCATTCACATATTAAGTTCCCTTTCTAGTCTAGCATTTTGTATTTCCAAATACATATGATGGTATACATGCTCTTAAAAATCACAAATCTAATGATAATATTGTAGCTAATGGAGTTTAATAGGATGTACATTATAAAGTATCACAAAGATGTTCTTTTTGACCAAACTTCAGCCAGTCTCCTCTAAGACATATTCTCAGCTAGGTTTCTAGATTTGAATTTCCATCTCAATCTTTGTATTCTTGATTCCTACTCTGTTTAGCCAGAATCCTCATCTTTGAGATCTTGATATCTGACTACTCTCCATTTCTGATCAGATTCCTCACCTTGCCAGTCCCCAGGTGATATCTGAGAACCCTGACTTGCCTTCGGCAAGAAATTCACTGGGTCTGTTTAGCCAGAATCCTCTTTTTCCTTGATGCTTCCCCTTAGTAAGCAACCATCCGCTGATTCCCATCCTGCTTTTGGCTATACGTCTCCACTTTCTTTTTTTAGTTGGGGTTGTAGTCAGAGTAGAGTCCAATGCTCCTCTACTGCAACGCCTCCTTGGGGTAGTCCTTTCTTGAATAAAGTCTTCCTTACCATCATTAATAAGTATTGGACTCCTAATCAGAATTTATATTCCAGTATCAATCAGATGTTTTAGAAATTTGTTAGTCACTTAAATAATCCAAGCCAATTTCTTACCACTTATATTTTAATTACCATAGTTATGTTAAGATACAAATTATAAGTTTACATCTTATTAATCATTTAGGTGATTTCCCACCAAGATCAAAGTGACTTTCCATTTCTTAGGGTTTCCAGGATGTCTGGTTTTCTTTCTTTTTAGGTTCTTGAATAAGGAGGATTTAAAAAAGGAAAATGTCAATTTTTAGTTTTTACATCCCTTTGCTAATCTTCTGGCGGATTTTGTTTTTCTTTCTTAAGGTTCATTTCACTTCCTCCCCTCAAAGATTTATCAACAAGCCTATTTGCATATATTCATACAATTACAGCTTTATATGATCTGCTTTCAGTGAAATATGGTGGTTGAAGATGGAAGGAAATCTACACTTTACAACAAACATCTCATGTGGAGAGGAAGTGGGCAGATGGAATAAACTGCTTCAAGGAGCAGAACACCAAAGGCTCTCCTGAGATGCAAAAGGGATGATATTTAAATTATCAACATTGAGGTTTCAAACCTACTGAGTAGTACACAGCTATGTGAAATCTATAAAGTAGTTTTGTAACTGGAGTGATTGATTATAAGAGAAAAAAATAACACCTAAACAAATTTTTAAATAAACAAAGGAAAACACTACTACTGGATTGGGGGCTCAGACAAATCCTCGGTCCTGGCAGAGACCTGGACCCCAGGGAATGGAGGTCAAGGTTGCAGTACAGATACAGAGGTTTATTTAGTAAGACCACACAGAGTTAAAGGAGTGTAGAGTTTGAGACTATGACAACAATGAAGAGCTCTTTGATTTGCCACTTGCTAAGACAAGTACTCACAGTCCTCATGGCCATGATATCATCAATAACATGGGGCTAATACTTCCTAGGGAGAGTTGCAATGAAGGTTGCAGAAAATCACCTGCTCAATATTTTGTATATTGGCTTATTAATGTGAATATAAACACAGATTTGTTATTTGGTATAAAATTACCAAGTTAGATAGACATTTTGCTGATAATCTTGGAAGATATGTAAATCACACTATGTTATTGATATGCATGTAGCTACAATATTTTTTGGTACCTATATTTAATTCCAGGGTTTCCCTGGTGGCTCAGAGGTTAAAGCGTCTGCCTGCAATGTGGAATACCCGGGTTCTATCCCTGGGTCAGAAAGATCCCCTGGAGAAGGAAATGGAACCCACTCCAGTACTCTTGCCTGGAGAATCCCATGGAGGGAGGAGCCTGGTAGGCTACAGTCCATGGGGTCGCAAAGAGTTGGACACGACTGAGCAACAAACTAAACTATATTTAATTCAAATCATGTTTTTATCAGAATAATTTGTCCTTCAAAAGGTAGCTTTATAAAGTAGCTCAATTTCAGAGAATGTTGTTATATCAAAGTCAGCAGTGTTAAGTATTTTTCCACTTGTGTGCCAAGAGCATTTATGTTGAACTGTGTGGGTGCTAAGTTGCTTCAGTTGCGTCTGACTCTTTGTGACCTCATGGACTGTCATCTGCTAGGTTCCTCTGCCCATGGGGATTCTCCAGGCAAGAGTACTGGAGTGGGTTGCCATGCCCTCCTCCAGGGGATCTTCCTGACCCAGGAATTGAACGTGTGTCTCTTGCATTTCCTGCATTGGCAGGTGGACTCTCACTGGGCCACCTTGGAAACACCCCTATGTTGAAATAGCACTTCCTAAAGTTAAGAATATGCTGTATACTTTGCAGAATTTCTTCAAAACAAACCAAACTACAAAAAAAAAAAAAAACAGATTATAGAATTGAATTATTTTCAGTTCAATTCAGTCACTCAGTCATGTCCGATTCTTTGTGACCCCATGAATCGCACCACGCCAGGCCTCCCTGTCCATCACCAACTCCTGGAGTTCACCCAAACTCATGTCCATCGAGTCGGTGATGCCATCCAACCATCTCATCCTCTGTCATCCCCTTCTCCTCCTGTCCCCAATCCCTCCCAGCATCAGGGTCTTTTCCAATGAGTCAACTCTCCCCATCAGGTGGCCAAAGTATTGGAGTTTCAGCCTCAGCATCAGTCCTTCCAGTGAACACCCAGGACTGATCTCATTTAGAATGGACTGGTTGGATGTCCTTGCAGTCAAAGGGACTCACAAGAGTCTTCTCCAACACCACAGTTCAAAAGCATCAGTTCTTCAGTGCTCAGCTTTCTTCACAGTCCAACTCTCACATCCATACATGACCACTGGAAAAACCATAGCCTTGACTAGATGGACCTTTGTTGGCAAAGTAATGTCTCTGCTTTTGAATATGCTATCTAGGTTGGTCATAACTTTCCTTCCAAGGAGTAAGTGTCTTTTAATTTCATGGCTGCAATCACCATCTGCAGTGATTTGGGAGCAAAAAATGAAGTCTGACACTCTTTCCACTGTTTCCCCATCTATTTCCCATGAAGTGATGGGACTTATCTTAGGTTTCTACAAATGCAAAACCTGTGCCAAGAATTTAGAGTTGTAGTTTATCTGAAGATGCAGAAGAGGATAAGGGAATTCAGGAATACACTACAAAAACATGATATTCTGGAGATTCATTCAATGTGTTGCCTGTATCAACTGTTACTTCTTTTTATCCTTGAATATTAATAGTATTCCATGATAGGTATATAGTACAGTTTTTTTAACCATTTACTAATAAGTGATAATTGGGTTGTTTCCTGATTTTGCCCATTACAAATAAAGCTGCTTTGAACAAATATCCATTCCCAGGTTTTAGTGTGAACATACATTTTCATTTCCTTGGAATAAATGCCCAGGAGTGCAATAGCAGGTTCAGATGGTAATTGCTTGTTTAGGTTTTTAAGAAATTGCCAATCTGTTTTATGGAACAACTGAACCATTTTATATTTCCTCCAGAAACATATGAGCAATCTAGTTTTTCCATGTCCTTGTCAGTCTTTAGTGTTGTCATTATTTTTAATTATAGACATTCTAATAGATGTATATTTATAACTATGGTTAAATATACATTTCACTACTAACTTAAGATAGGGCTTCCCTGGTGGCTCAGTGGTAAATAATCTGTCTGCCAATGCAGGGGATGTGGGTTTGATCCCTGTATTGGAAGATCCTCTGGAGAAGGAAATGGCGAGCTGTTCCGGTATTCTTGCCTGGGAAATTCCATGGATAGAGGAGCCTGACAGGCTGAAGCCCATAGGGTTGCAGAGTGGGACATGACAAAGTGACTTAGTACACATGCACTGAGGCCTGCAAAAAGAGATGAGGCTGTCACAGAACTACATGAGAGTCTCATTAGACTCCAGCTAAAAACAGAGAATTATGACTACTATTTCCAGCCAGTTGCCCCATGATCATGGAGAAGGCAATGGCACCAAACTCCAGTACTCTTGCCTGGAAAATCCCACAGACAGAAGAGCCTGCTAGGCTGCAGTCCATGGGGTCGCTGAGTTGGACACAACTGAGTGACTTCACTTTCACTTTTCACTTTCATGCACTGGAGAAGGAAATGGCAACCCATTCCAGTGTTCTTGCCTGGACAATCCCAGGGACAGGGGAGCCTGGTGGGCTGCCGTCTATGGGGCCGCACAGAGTTGGATATGATTGAAGCGACTTAGCAGCAGCAGCCCCATGATCACAGTCATGTAACAGACCAAGGTGATGTTGGGTCTTGAGCCAGACTCACAAAGTTCCCTGGCCTTTGCCTTGGTACAGAGTCTCTGCATTTGATCTTTTTGATGTTTTTCAGGATCATGTCATTTAGAGTGACATAGTGATTCCTTAGCTCTGATACAATGAGTTGAAGGCTGTCATATTCTTTCTCATCAATCTCTGTCATGGTTCAGGAGGAAAGTCCTCCATGTGGGGATATTTAGCTATTTTGAAAATTGATTTGGCTCTTGTAACATAATGTCTAGAAATTGATTCAGATGAGATGCAGCTTTCAACATTCTTCGTTCTGTAACTGTCTTCTCCTGAATATATACCCCAAAGTCATCCCCATCATCTATCCTAGGAGTTAGGAGCTATACCCACATTTTTGCCATGTCACATTTCAGGATCAGCAGCCACATCTCAGGTTTCACTTTCTCAAAGATGTCCACTAATTGCTGGTTGCTTTTTAGCATTCCATGCACCACAAACACCCTGGTTCCATGGAAGGCTTCTTCACACTCACTCAATCTTCGCCACTTGGAGGTGGGATCTTCCAGTCCATTGTGGCTATTGGTGACTAGAACAGGACCAAGGACCACAGACTCAGATCTGAGTGGATCTGAGTCAGGTTATGAATGTTTAGGATTGGTTCATTCAAAAAACTGACAGGTCATAACAACATCTTTGAGGAAAAGTATTCCACCAAATATTCTGCCTCATTGGTAACCCACTGTTTGAAAGACTCAATTTTTGGTGGTGGAGAGGGTGGGTAGGATCAAAGGGACTAGAGTTATCTCAACACTGCCCAGAGGCAGCTGCCCTAGCTTGACTCACACACCACATAGCTTGCATACTCCCACCCTCATCGCCTTCTTCCTACAGTTCTCCCAATGCCTGCTCACTCTCTATGTTGCCATTCAGTTGCTCAGTCGTGTCCTACTCTTTGCAACCCCATGGACTGCAGCACTCCAGGCATCCCTGTCCTTCACTGTCTCCTAGAGTTTGCTCAAACTCATGTCCATCGTGTCGGTGATGCCATCCAACCATTTTTATCCTCTGTTATCCCCTTCTCCTCCTGCCCTCAATCCTTCCTAGCATTAGGGTTTTTTTCCAATGAGATGGCTCTTCACATCAGGTAGCCAAAGTATAGGAGCTTTAACTTCAGCATCAGTCCTTCCAATGAGTATTCAGGCTTGATTTCCTTTAGGATGATTGACTTGATCTCCTTGCTGCACAAGGGACTCTCAAGTGTCTTCTCCAGCACCACAGCTTGAAAGCATATCTTAATCACCTCTTCTACATGAATCTGTGTTCCAATTTGTACTTCACTCATCAAATAGAAAACTTGAAAAAAAAATAGAATTTGCCCACATATTAGCTATTTCCATGTTCTTTCTTTCTTCTTAAACTCCCAAGATTCCTTCTTTTATTACGGACATTTTGCTTAAAGAACTTCCTTTAGCCATTCATTTACAGCAGGTGTGCTGGCAACAAATTGCTTCCCATTATTTGAGAATGTCTTAATGCTCTCCTTAATTTCTATATTTAAGCTACTGCTTTTTGTCTTCATTTATGATATTTCAAATTTCTGTTGTCATATCCCCTTTGTATTCGCTTCCTAAGGTTGCCAAGCAAAGTACCATACACTTGGTGGATGGTCTTCAAAAACAGAAACTTATTGTCTCATAAGTTCTAGATGTTAGTTGTCCAAGATCAAGTGGTTTGTAGGATTTGTTCTATCTGGGGTCTGTGAAGGAACATTTTTCCATTCCTCTCTGTGTCTCCATCTTGTCTTCCCTCCTTCCTTGTCTTTGTGTCCAAAATTCTTTGTATAATGACACCAGTCATACTGGATTGGAGACCACCTCAATGATCACATGATTCCCTCTGTAAGAAATTTGGGGGCTTCAATATACCTTTTTGGGGGAGATGAGCGGGGAGACACATCAACCCTTAACATTCTCTTTTTGAAGAAACTCCTTTAAGTGATTATTTTAGAGCAGTTCTCTTGCAATGACTTTAGTTTTGCTTCATCTGAGAAAGCTCTTATTTTATCTTTATCCTTAACTGATATCTGCCTGAATACTGAAGCTGGGTTTACAGCTTTTTCCTTTCAGGACTTAGCACAGCTTCCTCTGTTTTAAGGAGCCCATGGTATCTAGTGAGAAATCTGCAGTCATTAATTTTTTGTTCCCTACAGACAGTGCTTTGCTATGTTGTTTTCTTTGATAATTTTTTAAATATTACTTTTCTTTATATGTCATTTTCAGTAGTGTCTGGTCACGGAGTCCTATTTACCTTTTTTGGGATTCACTAAGTTTCTTCAACTGGTAAGTTTACGTCTCAGCACCATGTTTAGGAAGTTTCTGTTCTTGATTTTTTCAAAGTTTTTTTTAGCTCTTTGCTCTTTCTCTTCTCCTGAGTCTCCAAAGACAGAATTAATATACATATTTTGTTGTAGGACATAAAGCTATTGTCATTAATTTTATTCACTCATGTTTCAATTAGATAATAAACTTTATCTTCAGTTTCATTATTTCCTCTGTCATCTCTAGTCTGCTAATTATTCCCTGTGTGCAGTGACTGGCGTTTGTTTTTTTTTCTCCCCCAAGTAACATGTATCTTACATTTCATTGCTGAAACTAGTTTTCCTTTTGGTTTCAAGTAGCTTTCTAAATTGTTTTCTAGAGCTTTGTGAAATTAATAGTCTTTAAAGTCTTTGTCAAATAATTCCAATATATATGTCACTCCATCACTGGTGTGTCTTGATTTTTTTCCCCCATCTGAGATAAGATTTCCCTGGTTCTTCAAATTCCAAGGAATTCTGAATTTTACCCAAGACTTATTTATTGTTGGACAATGAGACTCTGAGTCTTGATTAAATCCTGTGGTGAACAGGATTTAATTTGACAGCCTTCCATGAGCTACTGTTTTAAATTCAGTTTTTATTCTAATCCTTTTTGCATTATTCAGAAATGTTCCATGTGTGTACCAGTCAATATCCAGACCTAGGTAGTGGTCTACCTGTTCAATTCCTAAAGCATTTGATGTATTGAATGGGATCAGATGCACACATGTAGAGTTTGAGGAAGAGCTAAGAAATGTTTAAACAGCTTAGTGTATCTCCTTCCTCAGCGCTTCCCTCTACACATCATCTCTTATACTTTTGGTTTCTTTGGGTTCATGTCTGGAACTCTATTCTATACTCTGCCTTGCTGATCAGGCCCAAAACTGCTCCTGCATACAGAATCAAGCAAAACAAGGACAGGGAAAAACCAAAACAAACAAGGAACAAAATGGAATTCCACCCACTCTGTTGGAAACACACTTCCAAAGGAGAAGACAGAAGATTCCTCTCCCTTTGAATTTTGGCTTCTTTAGGATCTATTGTTGCCAGCTGAAGCTGCCGTGATGGGATAGCTTAAGGATGAGAGTAAAGAAAAATGGAAGGAAGAAAACAAAAGACATAGTTATATGCACTCTCTGAGTGTTAGAGGTTCCCTTTCACACTCCTTGGCCAGACTAAGCTTTGTATTGGAGCTCCCTCTGTTTGTGCCCAGTGGCGTCTCCTGGCACTTTGGGTTCAAATCATGACATACCAGAGGAGAAGAAATGGTAAACTGCCTGTAGATTCTGCCTGCTCTATCTGCTTGTGAGGGCCCTCAGAATTCATTGGGACACACAGGTAGTGTGTATACATAGCTTTTCCAGAATTTGAACCCAAAATATGTGTTTTAGTGTAATTTCATTTTATACTAAAAACAAAAAGGGAAATATGAATAGAATAATACAGACTAATTTCATTTCTTCACACTGATTTAAAAAATCCTACATAAGACAGTTTCTTGATTCCATGATTTTGTAACATTTCAAGAAGCAAAGCAAAGCAAAGATATAAGTTCTATATATATTACATATTGATCATACACAACAAAAGAATACTGGGAAATATGGGAATGATATTCATCAGTTTCAGGAATTTTATTAACTCTAGATAATAAGAAAGGAAAGAATAATATGTGGACTTGAAGTCCATTTTTGCAAGTTTTCTTTCTAAAAGAGAAATAAAATCATCTAAAGGTAATATAATATTCACTTGGTTATGAAAATAAACTGGTAGGTATATGTAATATTAATTTCTGCTGTCTTCTCTGCGTTTGAAATGTCACAATGAAAAGTTAAAATACTAAAAATCTTATATAAACTATTTTTCTCAGTACACAAAGTGCCAGTTATAAGCAGATGGATAGGCAAGTTTGGCATTGGAGTAAAAATGAAACAAGACAAAGGCTAACAGTTTTGCCATGAGAACTCACTGATCATAGCGAATACCCTTTTTCAACAACACAAGAGACGACTCTACACATGGACATCACCAGGTGGTCAATACAAAAATCATATTGATTATACTCTCTGCAGTCAAAGATGGAGAAGCTCTATACAGTCAGCAAAAACAGGACTGGGAGCTCACTGTGGCACAGATCATGAACTCCTTATTGCCAAATTCAGAGTTAAATTGAATAAAATAGGGAAAACCACTAGGCCATTCAAGTATGACCTCAATCAAATCCCTTATGACTATACAGTGGAAGTGACAAATAAATTGATGGGATTCGATTTGATAGAATGCCTGAAGAGCTATGGATGGACGCTTGTGACATTGTACAGGTGGTGGTGACCAAAATTATCCCCCCAAAAAGAAATACAAAAAGACAAAATTGTCTGTCCAAGGAGGCTTATGAATAGCTGAGAAAAGAGAAGATAAAGGCAAAGGAGAAAAGTAAAGATATACCCATCTGAATGCAGAGTTCCAAAGAATAGCAAGGAGAGATCAGAAAGCCTTCCTCAGTGATCAGCGCAAAGAAATAGAGGAAGACAATAGAGTGGGAAAGACTAGAGATCTCTTCAAGAAAATTAGAGGTACTAAGGGAATATTTCATGCAAAGATGGGCACCATAAAGGGCAGAAACAGCATGGACCTAACAGAAGCAGAAGATATTAAGAAGAAGTGGCAAGAATACACAGAAGAATTATAGGAAAAAGATCTTCATGACCCAGATAACCATGATGGTGTGATAACTCACCTAGAGTCAGACATCCTGGAATGTAAAGTCAAGCCGGCCTTAGGAAGCATCACTATGAACAAAGCTAGTGGATGTGAAGGAACTCCAGCTGAGTTATTTCAAATCTTAAAAGATGATGCTGTTAAAGTGCTGCACTCAATATGCCAGGAAATATGGAAAACTCAGCAGTGGCCACAGGACTATAAAAGTCAGTTTTCATTCCAATCCTAAAAAAGGACAGTACCAAAGAGTGTTCAAACTACTGCATAATTTCACTCACTTCATATACTAGCAAAGTAATTCTCAAACTTCTCCAAGGCTGGCTTCAATAGTACATGAACAGAGAACTTCCTGGTGTTCATTCTGGGTTTAGAAAAGGCAGAAGAAAAAAATATCATATTGCCAACATCCATTGGAGCATAGAAAAAGCAAGATAATTCCAGGAAAATATTTACTTCTGCTTTATTTACTTTATGCCTTGTGGATCACAATAAACAGGAAAATTCTGAAAGGGATGGGATTACCAGACCACCTTAACTTCCTCCAGAGAAACCTGTATGCAGGTCAGGAAACAACAGTTAGAACCAACAGTTAGTCTAACAACAGTTAGACTGGTTCAAAATTGGGAAAGGAGTACGTCAAAGCTGTATATTGTCACCCTGCTTATTTAACTTCTATGCAGAGTACATCATGCGAAATGCTGGGCTGGATGAAGCACAAGCTGGAATCAAGATTGCCAGGAGAAATATATAATGTCAGATATGCAGATGAAACCACCTTAATGGCAGAAAATAAAAAGGAACTACAGAGCTTCTTGATGAAGTTGACAGAGGAGAGTAAAAAGCTGGCTTAAAACTCAAAAGTCAGAAAACTGAGATCTTGACATCCAGACCCATCATTTCATGGCAAATAGATGGGGATACAATCGAAACAGTGACAGACTGTATTTTCTTGGGCTCCAAAATCACTGCAGGTGGTGACTGAAGCCATGAAATTAAAAGACACTTTCTCCTTGGAAGAAAAGTTATGATAAACCTAAACAGCATATTAAAAAGCAAACAAAAAACAACAAACATTACTTTGCTGATAAAGGTACACCTAGTCAAACCTATGGTTTTTCCAGTAGTCATATACGGATGTGAGTGTTGCAACATAAAGAAGATGAGCAACAAAGAATTGATGCTTTTGAACTGTGGTGTTGGAAAAGACTCTTAAGGGTCCCTTGGACTGCAAGAAGATCAAGTCAGCCAATCCCCAAAGGGAATCAATTCTGAATATTCATTGGAAGGTCTTATACTGAAGCTGAAGCCCCAATACTTTGGCCACCTGATGCAAAGAACCAACTCATTAGAAAGACCCTGATGCTGGGAAACATTGAAGGCAGGAGGAGAAGGGGATGACAGAGGATGAGATGGTTGGATGGCATCACTGACTCAGAGGACATGAGTTTGAACAAGCTCTGGGAGATGGTGATGGACAGGGAAGCCTGGCGTACTGTAGTCCATGGGGTTGCAAAGAGCCAGACCCGACTGAACACTGAACAGCAACTGCTAACTCTAGTAACAGTAATTCTGCAGGGAGATAATAGCTATATAACAAAGCAATGAAAATTATACCTTTGCTAACAGTTTTATATCATATTTGTATTTTTTAATGATAAAACTTCATATAAAAGATATCATCTATAACACAAAAGTGACAACAACATGCCTCTCCAAATACAAATGTTTAGCCATTTGGGACATATATACTTGAGCTGAAACTAGTGGGCTGGTGGATTAGATAAAAAAGAACACAGAAAATTGATACATTTCAATTCTGAGTGTATGTGAATTTATGAAAGGAAAATGAACATTTGCCACTAGCATTTCAACATGTTTGAGCACCTCAATTGATTTCGTAATTATTCTTACAAGACCCAAAGAGTCAAGTCATTTGGTAAAGTGGAAGGATGCTCTTAATTTTGTAAAGTGACTTTGTCATTCAAAATTTCAATAATAAACATTTTATAAAAAGAAAATAAATTTTACAATTTATACTTCAGTGTGACATATATGTATTTGACAATTATTTTCACTTTTTGATTCTGCCCTATTCTGAAGTTATACATCTAAGACTGAAAAAGAGATTTAATCACTCCCATTATCATGACATTTTTCAATCTTATTTTACTGAGGACAACACAGTAATTTCTTAAGACCAGACTTAGCTAGTATGCACTGAATCATCGAAATCCTTTTCAATCTTTCCTTTTAAGGAACAGGAAAGTAAGACCAAAAAAAAAAGCTATAACTATTTTGGCCCTTTATTTATCTACACTATGTTATTATTATTTCCCTAAATTACTTTTCTCATATTTCACAGCATTCAGCTAGAAGAGTCATCTGAACATGATCATTTGCAGCAAAATATGTGGAATAAATTAATAAAATTATAAATACTCAGATATTAGTATTATTCTCATAAATTTTAGACCAACACATAAATCATAAGGGCATAAAACTATTTTAGTTTAAAATAATCATAAGGTACATTCAGTTCAGCTCAGTTCAGTTCAGTTGCTCAGTCGTGTCTGACTCTGCGGCCCCATGGACTGAAGCATGCCAGGCCTCCCTGTCCATCACCAGCTCCCAGAGTTCACCCAAACTCATGTCTGTTGAGTAGGTGATGCCATCCAACCATTTCATCCTCTGTAGTCCCCTTCTCCTCCTGCCCCCAATCCCTCCCACATCAGGGTCTTTTCCAATGAGTCAGCTCTTCATATCAGGTGGGCAAAGTATTGGAGTTTCACCTTCAACATCAGTCCTTCCAAACAACACACAGGACTGATCTCCTTCAGAATGGACTGGTTGGATCTCCTTGCAGTCCAAGGGACTCGCAAGAGTCTTCTCCAACACCACAGTTCAAAAGCATCAATTCTTTGGTGCTCAGCTTTCTTCACAGTCCAACTCTCACATCCATACGTGACCACTGGAAAGATCATAGCCTTGACTGAATGGACATTTGTTGGCAGAGTAATGTCTCTGCTCTTCAGTATGCTGTCTAGGTTGGTCATAACTTTCCTTCCAAGGAGTAAGCGTCTTTTAATTTCATGGCTGCAATCACCATCTGCAGTGATTTTGGAGCCCCCAAAAATAAAGTCTGACACTGTTTCCACTGTTTCCCCATCTATTTCCCAGAAGTGATGGGACCAGATGCTATGATCTTCGTTTTCTGAATGTTGAGCTTTAAGCCAACTTTTTCACTCTCCTCTTTCACTTTCATCAAGAGACTTTTTAGTTCCTCTTCATTTTCTGCCGTAAGTGTTGTGTCATCTGCATATCTGAGGTTATTGATATTTCTCCCAGCAATCTTGATTCCAGCTTGTGCTTCCTCCAGCCCAGTGTTTCTCATGATGTACTCTACATATAAGTTAAATAAGCAAGGTAACAATATACAGCCTTGACGTACTCCTTTCTCTATTTGGAATCAGTCTGTTGTTGGATGTCCAGTTCTAACTTTTGCTTCCTAACCTGCATACAGGTTTCTCAAGAGGCAAGTCAGGTGGTCTGGTATTCCCACCTCTTTCAGAATTTTCCACAGTTTATTGTGATCCACACAGTCAAAGGCTTTGGCATAGTCAACAAAGCAAAATATATGAGATATATTTCTAATTTTCCCCAAGAGACATCTGTAAAATGAATTTGTGTCCTAAATTTCTTTTTTCATTTTTTAGTTCTTAATAATCTAGCTGAGGTGAAAGGTTATCAGCATACTGAAAACCAAGTAATTGAAGGACTATTATCTCTTGGCTTTACTCTGATTCTGAGGGAAGAACACAGTTACTAGAAAGATGTCAGAGTAAACAGCCTTGATAAAATCTAGTAGCCCAACCATTATAATGTACCGTGGACAGGTATTGTGAGTTTTATTTCCTTCTATTGGATAAGGAAATGAATAAATGCAAGAAAAAAAGCACAAGTGTGCTTTGATGTGCTTAAATTCATTTATAATATTGAGTTTTCTCATGTAGAGTACTGAGACAACTGCACTGTAAAATTTGCAAACAGAAAATAAATTGTGAAAATTATCCAACAAGGGTGCTGAATCAGTGAAACGAATCACTAGAAAATCTGCAGTCAGTATCAGATTATTTTTCTGTTTTCTGAAAGTCAATGTTCATGAGGCAGAAACAATGAGATAAAGTGATGCTTTACTTCTTTCAAGTTAATATATGAAAGTCACAGAAAAAACATTAACAAAAAGAAATTTTAAATGTCATTTTTATTTGCTTTTGATAGAATTAATTTTTGTAGAAATTAGTATTTACATTGCTAATAATTATTTCTGATAATACCAAATCTACAATAATTTGCATCACCTAAACATGTGGTCTTGGGTAGAACATCATCAAAAAAGAGTAAGCTACATCATTTTTAAAAGATTATATGCTAAACAATTAGATAAAACATTTAATTCTCAGGCCAATATCATAACTGATATAGCTTTTCACTTTAACCATCTTATAGATAGCGCTGAAGGAGTTTGGTAAAATGCTTTCTAAGGTGAGAGGGAATCGTAGACCAGGGATTGAAACACAAGTAGTCTGGTTCCAGACTTTATAGTCTGTTAGGAAGGCATCAAGACATGTTATGACACATCAACCTGGTATAGTTTAAATGTTTCCCATGTATAATGGATACTTGAATAATCTGGATTTATTTTTAGCATAAGATACTGACAGAAAGGGCCAATGGCTAAGAATCCAGATGGCTCAGATGGTAAAGAAATCTGACTGCAATGCAGGAAACACAGGTTTGATCCCTGGGATAGGAAGATCCCCTGGAGGAGGGCAATCGGTTCCAGTATTCTTGCTTGGAGAATTCCATGGACAGAGAAGTCTGGTGGGTTACAGTCCATGGGGTCACAAAGAGTCGGGCACAACTGAATGACCAACTTTCAACTTCATAGGAAGGCGCGATAAGAAGGACTTCTTAAATGAACAACACAAAGATTTAGAGGAAACAAGTAGAATGAGAAAGAACAGAGATCTCTTCAAGAAAACTGTAGATATCAAGGGGACAGTTCATGCAAGGATGAGCATGATAGAGGCCAGAAATGGTAAAACACAGAAGTAGAAGAGATTAAGAAGAGCTGGCAAGAATACACAGAAGAACTATACATGGAAATTACTAATGACCTGGAAATCCATGATGCTGTGGTCACTCAACTAGAGTCAGACATCCTAGAATGTAAAGTCAAGTGGACCTTAGGAAGTATTACTATGAACAAAGCTAGTGGAGGTGACAAAATTCCAACTGAGCTATTTATAATCCTAAAAGATGACATTGTTAAAGGCTGTACTCAATATGTCCACAAATTTGAAAATCTTGGCAGTGGCCATGGGACAAGAAAAGGTCAGTTTTCATTTCAATCGCAAAGAAGGGCAATGAAAAGAATGTTCAAACTACTGCACAGTTGTGCTCATTTCACATGCAAGTTTCTGCTTAATATCCTTTAAGCTGGGCTTCAGCAGTACGTGAACTGAGAACTTCCAGATGTACAAACTGGGTTTTGAAGAGGCAGAACAACCAGAGACCAAATTGCCAACATTGGTTGGATCATGGAGAAAGCAAAGTAATTCCAGAAAAAAATCTATTGCTGCTTCATTGACTCTGCTAAGCCTTTGACTGTGTGGATGACAACAAACTGTGGAAAACTGTTCAAGAGACAGGACTACCAGATCACCTTGCTTGTCTCTTGAGAAACCTGTTTGCAAGTTAAGAAGCAACAGTTAGAACCGGACATGGAACAACTGACTGGTTCAAAATTGGGAAAGGAGGATGTCCAGGGTATGTACTGTCACCCTGCTTATTTAATTTCTATGCACAGTATATCATCTGAAATCCTGGGCTGGATGAATCACAAGCTGGATTCAAGAATGCTGAGAGAAATATCAACAGCCTCAGATAGGCAGATGGTACCAATCTAATGGCAGAAAGTCAAGAGGAACTAAAGAGCCTCTTGATGAGGATGTAAGAGGAGAGTGGAAAAACCTTGCTGAAAACTCAGCATTCAGAATCTAAGGTCATGGCATCTGGTCCCATCACTTTCTGGAAAAAAAAAAAAAAAAGTGGAATCAGTGAAGGATTTTATTTTCTAGGGATCCCAAATCACTGCAGATGGTGACTACAGCCATGACATTAAAAGATGCTTGCTCCTTGGAAGCAAAGCTATGACAATCCCAGACAGCGTATTAAAAAGAACACATCGCTTTGCCCACAAATGTCTGTATAGTCATGCATGGATGTGAGATTTGGACCATAAGGAAAGCTGAGCACTGAAGAACTGATGTTTTCAAACTGTGGTGCTGGAGAAGACTCTTGAGTGTCCCTCGGATAGCAAGGAAATCAAACCATTCAACTCTAAGGGAAATCAACTCTGAATATTCATTGGAAGGATTGATGCTGAAGCTGAAGCTACAGTACTTAGGCCACCTGATGTAAAGAGCTGACACATTGGAAAAGACCCTGATGATGGGAAAGATTAAGAGTAGAAGGAAATGGGGGTAATAGAGGATGAGATGGTTGGATAGCATCACTGATTCTATGGACATGAGTTTGAGGAAACTGCGGGAGACAGTGAAGAACAGGGGAGCTGGCATGCTGCAGTCCATGGGGTTGCAAAGAGCTAGACATGACTTAGAGACTAAACAAGAACACAAAATTACTAAATAAATAATAAATTAACAAAGAAGAATAATATTTTTTTCCCATTAAAGATATAAAATACAATAAAATTCTGTGTTCTAGTCATATCTTTTGGGAACATTTTAAAGGAGAGAATACCAAAAATATTTAATCAATTGAAACTTCATTGAATAAAAATGTAACATTTGTGAAAGACAACAAATGATGGTCAATTTAATGGGCTTTATATACTTAAAAATTTCTAAGAACATCTGAAAGAGATGGGAATACCAGACCACCTGACCTGCCTCTTGAGAAACCTGTATGCAGGTCAAGAAGCAAAAGTTAAAACTGGATACTCTATAGCAGACTGGTTCCAAATAGGAAAAGGAGTACGTCGAGGCTGTATATTGTCACCCTGCTTATTTAACTTATATGTAGAGTACATCATGAGAAACACTGGGCTGGAAGAAGCACAAGTTGGAATCAAGATTACTGGGAGAAATCTCAATAACTTCAGACATGCAGATGACATCACCCTTATGGAAGATAGTGAAGAGGAACTAAAAAGCCTCTTGATGAAAGTGAAAGAGGAGAATGAAAAAGTTGGCTTAAAGCTCAACATTCAGAAAACGAAGATCATGGCATCTGGTCCCATCACTTCATGGGAAATAGATGGAGAAACAGTGCAAACAGTGCCAGACTTTATTTTTTTGGGCTCCAAAATCACTGCAGATGGTGATTGCAGCCATAAATTAAAAGACGCTTACTTCTTGGAAGAAAAGTTATAATCAACCTAGATAGCATATTCAAAAGCAGAGACATTACTTTGCCAACAAAGGTCTGTCTAGTCAAGGCTATGGTGTTTCCAGTGGTCATGTATGGATGTGAGAGTTGGACTGTGAAGAAAGCTAAGCACCGAAGAATTGATGCTTTTGAAGTGTGGTGTTGGAGAAGACTGTTGAGAGTCCCTTGGACTGCAAGGAGATCCAACCAGTCCATTCTAAAGGAGATCAGCCCTGGGATTTCTTTGGAAGGACTGATGCTAAAGCTGAAACTCCAGTATTTGGCCACCTCATGCGAAGAGTTGACTCACTGGAAAGACTCTGATGCTGGGAGGCATTGGGGGCAGGAGGAGAACGGGACGACAGAGGATGAGATGGGTGGATGGCATCACTGACTAGATGGACATGAGTTTGAGTGAACTCCGGGAGTTGGTGATGGACAGGGAGGCCGGGCATGCTGCGATTCATGAGGTCGCAAAGAATCGGACACGACTGAGCGACTAAACTGAACTGATGAACATTTTACTAGGTTAAATATTCCTATTATTTTATAATCATTTCTCTACACACTGGAAATCTTCCATGATCCTAGAAATTCCATAAAATGAAATTCAACAAAAGAGAAATTTGTTTTGGCTACCAATCACATTTAGTTGCTGAAATGCAAGCAGAGGCAAAACTGAAGCAAACCAAGTAAAAAGGCTTCACCTGATCCATTTAGTAAAGTGAAAGTAACGTTGCTCAGTCTTGTCCGATTCTTTGTGACCCCATGGACTGTAGCCTCTCAGGTTCCTCCCTCCATGGGATTTTCCAGGCGAGAGTGCTGGAGTGGATTGCCATTTCCTTCTCCAGGGGATCCGATCCAGGAATCGAACCCAGGTCTCCTGCATTGCAGGCAGACGCGTTACCGTCTGAGCCACCGGGGCATCTGATCACAAATTTCATCTGATCCATTTAGTAAAACAATTGTACAGTTCCTTTTGCCTTGTACTGTCACCACACATTATCCTACTAATTTCAGTTGGAAAATGAGAGGAATGTTGAAGACAATTATCTTAGGCTTTCTAGTCACTGCTTATATTCATGACTTGCTTCATTACAAATATTGAGGTAAACATATATATGAAAAACTGCACTTAGAAAAATAGAGCTTATATTGGACTATTGCACATGTTATCATTTTTTTTGGCCACACAAGGAGGCATGTGAAATCTTAGCTCCCTGACCAGGGATGGAATACCCATTAGCTATAATGGAAGTATGAAGTCTTAACCACTGGACCACCAGGAAAAGTTCTAATATAATTACTGATAATTATATTTATTGATATATGAACTCACTTTTGAGGACCATGTATATCTTATACAGTAGATTAGAATTCAGGTGACTCATTTAGTTGGCTCAGCCCAAAAGAACCCCAAATCAACAATTTAGCTATCAGTTTACAATCACGGCCAACATCTGTACTGAGATAGGTTTCTAATATCTGTATATATCAGAAGATTTGTGTATATTTCACATTACTATATTCATAATATTCACTTGAATTTTTCTAGATTATCAAAATGTATTTATATATCTGGAAAACAATCAGAAACTGCTACTAACTTAATATATAATAAAGAAACAAAATTAATTTAATTTAAAAATTTAGAAATAACTATTTCCTCATTTATTTTCAAAGATAAGTTCAAGAAATATCTAAGAGATACTATGTTATACCAAATTGATATGCTCTGTCTCTAAAATAAAGCCAAAAAGTGAAGTTCTAAAAATTTTCTAATGTAAATATGATTTAGAACAGGGCAATTTGAAATTAAAAAGAATAGAAGTAAAAAATAAAGTCAATAGGAAGGGAAGTAAAAAATCAGTGTCAATAGTTTGGTTAATTATGCTTTGATGTAAAGAATTTTGTAAATTTTAGAAATAATTACATACATTTTTAAATTCAGTATAATAAAAATTAGCATATTTGCATGAAGGTATTTCCTAGATTTATGCAAAGGGGTAAATATAAGCCAGCAATTATAAATATTTGTGAATAAATTTAGCAGAACAACTGAATCACTAAAACTTTCCCCATCAAAGTTGAACTTGAGCATCTAAAATTGCTCAAATAATATGTGTGGAAACGTGAGCTTTTCTTATGTTCACTGAGGGCTAAAGAGCTTATTTTGACAGAAATATTGTGGGTAGATCATAAAGTGGCCAAGCGTGGAAGTCTGGATTTTCTAAAGACAGCTGCTACTCTGTGTCTAGAATTTTACCACTCTTGCATCAGGGATTGATTTTATCTTCTTCCCTTGAAACTGGGTAGAATTTCCTGACTGGTTCAATAAAGAAGTGCAGCATAAATGATTCCGTGTAATTCTGAACTGATGTCACAAAAATGGTATATGTTTCAGCCTTCTAGTGATAATCCCTCTTGTAACCAAGCCACCCTACTTGGCAAAAGCTCAAGTAACCTGCAGAACTACCTTTGAGAACAGTGGAAGTGCCCTGCTGAGCATTGTGCCCACAGCAGCCATCATATGGTGGCCACCACAATGATCAATCCTGAAAGTGAGTCCTCCAGTGTGCAGGTGAGGCACTCAGCTGTCCTTCTAAGAAAGAGAGTTTCCACTAGATTTAATGTTTAAATTAATGAGAAAGTGTTTGAGAATTAGTTTTTTTTTTTTTAAGGAATATTTCTGGTTTAATGAAACTTCCCAAGTGGCCTTGTTAATAGTTCTTTAACTAAACAAATAATTATCTCATTTTTTTAGTGGAGAAAAATTTCCATTTGAGTTTGTTAAGAATTAGGCCATGTTTGATCGACTTTTTATTGTTTTGTTTTTGTCTCCTTGCCTCCCCCCACCCCACAATTGAGGCTTTGCTAAAGATTTATTGAGACAGTTGAGCTATCTTGATGTTTCTTCATTTACTAAAATTTGTATTTCATAAAAGGAACACCTTAATATGATTGACTATAGAAATAATTCATTTCTCTTGGGTCATTCTCATTCTGTATTCTAATTTTTCCAGATACCCAGAAGCTATAGTTGTTGGCTTGAGTGAACACACTGTAATATTTTAGTCATATCTTTTCTTGCACTGTGGTAATCTGTTGAAATGTAGAAATAAATATTGGAAACGATTTTCACTCAAACTCTGTCTCTGTCTCTTTGTCTCTCTGTCTCCAATCAAGACCCTTAGCAAATTCAGAGGTAATCTTAGCCTTGCTTATCCACAATAAATAGATAAAGCTAGTATAAAATAAGAGAAATCATTGTTTTAAGTTCATCAAATTCTATTTACCTATATTTTAAGACAAATAATGTGACAGATACTTTGAAAAGTACTTTATATACTTAAACTGTTTAATGTAAAACATATGCATGAATTCCAAATGTCAGAATGATAAAACCAGTAATGATGAATATACATAAAATCATTAAATTCAAATAACCCTCCTATCAAGCTTCTAAGATACTCCTACAACTGAATTGCTGCTTCCAAGACCACATGTTAGAATATCAAAATGTTATAACACGGTCCCTCAAGGACTATGTAGCTCAACTGAACAAGTTTAAGAATTAAGAAGTTCACATAACATCTATATCTCCATAAAGCAATTGGAAACATTAATCTGAGTACTACCAGATTTCAGTGAGAGTCATTCATCTTTCATCAGGCTTTTATTGATAGGATTTGAGCTGCCAACTACTCAGAAATTACAACTCAAAAACTGATAATATGTGACTATACACTGCTATATTTAAAATGGATAACCAAAAAATAGATAAGCACAATGGTGGTGTCACTCACCTAAGCCAGGCATCCTAGTGTGAAGTCAAGTGGGCCTAAGGAAGTATTACTATGAACAAAGCTAGTAGAAGCAATGGACTTCGGGCTGAGCTATTTCAAATCCTAACAGTTGATGTTTAGTGCTGGACTCAATATGCCACCAAATATGGATAACTCAGCAATGGCCACAGGACTGGAAAAGGTCAGTTTTCATTCCAACCTTGAAGAAGGACAATGCCAACAAATGTTCAAATTACAGAACAAATATGCTCATTTCATATGCTAGCAAGGTAATTCTCAAAATCCTTCAACTTTAACAGTGTGTGAACTGAGAACTTCCAGATGTTCAAGCTGGATTTAGAAAAGGCATAGGAACAAAAGATCAAGTTGCCAACATCCACTGTATCATTGAAAAAGCAAGAGAGTTCCAGAAAAACATCTACGTCTACTTTATTGACAATACTAAAGCCTTTGACTGTGTGGATCACAACAAATTTTGGAAAATTCTTAAAGAGATAGGAATATCAGACCACCTTACCCACCTCCTAAGAAACCTAAGCAGGTCAAGAGGCAACAGTTAGAACAGGACAAGGATTAATGGGCTAGTTCCATACTGGGAAAGGAGTGCAAAAAGGCTGTTTACCGTTACCCTGCTTATTTAACTTCTATGCAGAGTGTATCACATGAAATGCCAGGCTAGATCAATCACAAACTGGAATCAATATTGCTGGGAGCAATATCAACAACCTCATCTATGCAGATAACACCACGCTAATGACAGAAAGAGAAGAGGAATTAAAGAGCCACTTGATGAAGGTGAAAGAGGAGAGTGGAAAAACCTGGTTGAAAACTCAATATTCAGAAAACTAAGATCAGCATCTGGTCCCATCAACTTATGGAGAAAAGGTGGAAGCAGTGACAGATTTTAATTTATTAGGCTCCAAAATTGCTACAGACAGTGACTGCAGCCATGACATTAAAAGACGCTTGCTTCTCGGAAGAAAAGCTATGACAAACCCAGACAGTATTTTAAAAGCAGAGACTCACTTTATCCACAAAGGTTTGTCTAATCAAAGCTATCGTTTTTCCAGGAGTCATGTACAGATGTGAGAGTTGGACCATAAAGAGGGCAAAGTGACAAAGAACTGATTCTTTTGAATTGTGGTGCTAGAGATGACTCTCGAGAGTCTCTTGGACAACAAGGAGATCAAACCAGTCAATCTTAAAGGAAATCAACCCTGAATATTCATTGGAAGGATCGATGCTGAAACTGTAACTTCAGCACTTTGGCCACTTGATGAGAAGAGCTAACTCATCGAGAAAGACCCTGATGCTGGGAAAGATTGAGGGCAGGAGGAGAAGGGGACGACAGAAGATGAGACTGTTACATGGCATCTCCGACTCAATGAACATGAGTTTGAGAAATCTCATGGAGATAGTGGAGGATTGGGAAGCCTGGCACGGTGCAATCCATGGGTTCACAAAAAATTCCAACACAACTTAGCCAACTGGACAAGAAAAACAAGAAGAACCTACTGGATAGCACATGGAGCTTTGCTCACTATTATGTGGTAGCCTGGATGGTAGAGGAGTTTGGGGGAGAATGGACACAGGTATGTACATGTGTATGGTGAGTCCCTTTGCTGTTCATGTGAAACTATCACAACATTTTTAATCAGCTATACCTGCATACAAAATAAATTTAAAAAAGAATGCATGATTATAATAATAGACAGCTTCAGAAAACATGCAACTGAATTGAGCACTCAGGTAAAGAATATAAACGATTTCCTTTATTATCTCAAGTGAGTATATTTTGCTCACAAGAGATGCTTAGGTCTACCTTGTGCTTGTACATGCTAAGTCACTTCAGTCATATCTGACTCTTTGCGACCCCATGGTCTGCAGCCTGCCAGGCTTCTCTGTCCATGGGATTCTCTAGGCGAGAATAGCGGTGTGGCTTGCCATCCCTCCTCCAGAGGATCTTCCCCATCCAGGGATCAAACGTGTGTCTCCTGCGGCTTCTGCATTGCAGGCACATTTGGTATGGCAACCCACTCTAATATTCTTGCCTGAGAGAATCCTATAGACATGTATAAATAAATACATTAAAATAAAAAAAGAAAAATATCCCTTTCACATAAGTTACATTCCACTGGAGGATAAGAGTGATAAAATATAAAGTAAAAACTGTAGAATATATGTTACATGATGTGAAAAGACATTTTTGGTTTGGGCATTCTCCCCTTTTCTTTTTCTTGTCCTCTATTTTATGAGCTTTTTAGAATTTTAATTTAGAAGTTGCTTAGCAGTTAGTTTTGGTGGTCAATCTAGGGATTGTTCAGCATGTCTATCTCCCTTTTCCCAATTATTTTAAAATTTCTGCATTATAATTTTTAGTTCTAAAATCTGCATTCAGTATTTTGTTTTTTGTAGACCTCTGCTGAAATTTCTTTTCATTCTTCATTGTGTATATACACAATGTATAAGTGAACCTTTAACTTTAATGTCATATATGTATGCTGCTGCTGCTGCTGCTAAGTCGCCTCAGTCATGTCTGACTCTGTGCAATCCCATAGATGGCAGCCCACCAGGCTCTTCTGTCCCTGGGATTCTCCAGGCAAGAACACTGGAGTGGGTTGCCATTTCCTTCTCCAATGCATGACAGTGAAAAGTGAAAGTGAAGTTTCTCAGTCGCGTCCGACTCTTCGTGACCCTAATGACTGTAGCCTACCAGGCTCCTCCATCCATGGGAGTCTAAAGACAAGAGTACGGGAGTGGGGTGCCATTGCCTTCTCCACATATATGTATATATACACTTATACCATATATATATATATATATATATATACACATATATGTGTGTGTGCGTGATCAATTCAGTCTATCATGTGCAACTCTTTGCAACCCCATGGATTACAGCACGCCAGACCTCGCTGTCCATCACCAACTCCCGGAATTTACTCAAACCCATGTCCATTCAGTCAGTTATGCCATCCAACCATCTCATCCTCCGTTGTTCCCTTCTCCTGGCTTCAATATTTCCCAGCATCAGGGTCTTTTCAAATGAGTCAGTTCTTCACATAAAGTGGGCAAAATACTGGAGTTTCAGCTTCAACATCATCACCTTTCCAATGAATAGTCAGGATTGATTTCCTTTAGGATGGACTGGTTGGATCTCTTACTGTCCAAGGGCCTCTCAAGAGTCTTCTCCAACACCACAGTTCAAAAGCATCAGTTCTTCAGTGCTCAGCTTTCTTTATAGTCTGCATATAAGTTAAATAAACAGTGACAGTATACAGCCTTGGTGTACTCATTTCCCAATTTGGAACCAGTTCATTGTTCCATGTTTGGTTTTAACTGTTGCTTCTTGACCTGCATGCAGATTTCTCAGGAGGCAGATCAGGTGGTCTGATATTCCCATCTCCTTCAGAATTTTCTACAGTTTGTTGTGATCCACACAGTAAAAGGCTTTGACATAGTCAATAAAGCAGAAGTAGATGCTTTTCTAGAACTCTTTTGTTTATTTTATGATTGAATGGATGTTGGCAATTTAATCTCTGGTTCCTCTGCCTTTTCTGAATCCAGCTTAAAGATATGGAAGTTCACGTACTGTTGAAGCCTGGCTTGGATAATTTTGAGCATTACCTTGCTAGCATGTGAGATGAGTGCAACTGTGCAGTAGTTTGAGCATTTTTGGCACTACCTTTCTTTAGGATTAGAATGAAAACTGACCTTTTCCAGTTATGTGGCCACTGCTGAGTTTTCCACATGTGCTGGCATATTGAGTGCAGCACTATAATAACATCACTTTTTAGGATTTGAAATAGCTCAACTGGAATTCCATCACCTCCACTAGCTTTGCTCTTAGTCATGCTTCCTAAGACCCACTTGACTTCACATTCTAGGATGACCGGCTCTAGGTGAGTAATCACACCATCATGATTATCTGGGTCATCAAGATCTTTTTTGTATAGTTCTGTGTATTCTTTCTACCTCCTCTTAATATCTTCTGCTTCTGTTAGGTCCATACCATTTCTGTCCTTTATTTTGCCATCTTTGCATGAAACGTTCCCTTGGTATTTCCAATTTTCTTGAAGAGATCTCTAGTCTTTCCCATTCTATTGTTTTCCTCTATTTCTTTGCATTGATCACTGAGGAAGGCTTTCTTATCTCTCCTTGCTATTTGGAACTCTTCATTCAGACAGTTATATCTTTCTTTTTCTCCTTTACCTTTGGGTTCTCTTCTTTTCACAGCTATTTGTAAGGCCTCCTCAGACAACCATTTTGCCCTTTTTTATTTCTTTTTTCTTGGGGATGGTCTTGATCACTGCCTCCTGTACGATGTCACAAACCTCTGTCCATAGATCTTCAGGCACTCTATCAGATCTAATCCCTTGAATCTATTTGTCACTTCTACTGTATAATTGTAAGGGATTTGACTTAGGTTATACATGAATAATCCAGTGGTTTTCCCTACTTTCTTCAATTTAAGTCTGAATTTTGCAGTAAGGAGTTCATGATCTGAGCCACAGTTAGCTCCCAGGCTTGTTTTTTTTTTTACTGATTGTATAGAGTTTCTCCATCTTTTGCTGCAAAGAATATAATCAATCTGATTCCAGGATTGGTGATGTCCATGTGTAGAGTCTTGCCTTGTGTGTTTGGAAGAGGATGTTTGCTATGACCAGTGCATTTTCTTGGCAAAACTCTATTAGCCTTTGCCCTGCTTCATTCCGTATTCCAAGACCAAATTTGCTGTTACTCCAGGTGTTTCTTGACTTCCTACTTTTGTGCCGGGTTCCAGCCCTGGTGGATCCAGGGAATTAGAAGCAGGGACGGAGTCAGCGAGGAGAGATTTATTTATTTAGAAATATAAAGAGAGATTAGGAAAGAATAGTGTAGTAAGAAAATTAGTGAAGAAAAGAGGCTGAATAACTTGGTTTACGTGGAGAACCAATAAAACTCCGAGACAAGGAGTTTGCACCACCTACATAGGCCACAGGCGTCTTCCCGGTCTCCCGAAGGAGTGGAAACACAAAGTGCCCTCCCATTCAGATCTTAGAAGCCCAGGCAAAATTAGTAGGCTTGGCGAGCCTCTGCACTCCAGATGGGAATTCAGCCTGAAAAGGGAGAAAAGAAGGACATGGGGGAGCCAAGCATTGGTGCCAGACCCACAACTTTATTTTCAAAAGCAGCTTATATACCCCAAGTTGTACATAAAGAAATAATGGAATATGAAGAGTTATGCAGGGGCAGAAGTCCTGACCCTTTTTGAGACCAGGCTTTCCTTTTGCATACCTTCACGTATACAAAAGGTCTCAGGTGGTTTTACATCATCTTCTGGCCAGGGGGCCTGTTAACATTTTTATGGCTCTCTTCCTAGATAAATGTCTATCAACCAGGAAACTCATTTTCCCCTGAAGTGTTTTTTCTTTAATCTGCATCACCCTCAAAGTACTAAATAAAGTTACATTCCTGTAGAGCAAAGGTGCAGTGTGTTATAACAAAGAAAGCACTTAACTCAAAGATCTAATGTTGCTAATACCAGGGCTACTACCTGTTTTTTATACATGCCAACCATATCTAGAAATAAAAGATATGAAAATTTGGCAGCAAATATTGGCTCAACAAATGAAACCCTTAATCAGTCCTATTCTAATGATTTTGACTCCTCAGAAGCCCTTACATTCCTAGTATGTTTTAAGCTTCCTGCGCCTCTCACGGTCGGGAGGCCGCAAACAATCACATGCATAGCTGTAAAAGTCCAGCAGGCAGGCTAGAAAGCCATCAGAGGGGCTTTTGGATTGAGACACTCTTATTATGCCCAGGAGACTTATTATCTAAAAGCTCTAAATTAACTTTTTCCAGAAAAAGGTGGTGGGGGGACAGCCCCCTGTCAGAAGAGTAGGTGGAAAGCATAACATAGTAAAGCAGGCAGACTCTGGCTTTGGGAGTAGATGCTCAAGAAAATCCAGGGGGGACCCCTGAGGCCTGATCCTGCCTTTGCGTTTTGTCAGGCCCCGTTCTTCATGACCTTTGCCATGGGCGGGATTCCCCATGCTGGCTCCTGGCACTTTTCCATTCCAGTCCCCATTCCAGTCCCCATTCCAGTCCCAAAAAGGACATCTTTTGTGGGTGTTATTTCTAGAAGGTCTTGTAGCTCTTCATAGAACTGTTCAGCTTCTTCAGCATTACTAGTCAGGGCATAGACAGGCCTACTGTCTTGCTGTGAATATATACCTCATTAAGCATAAGTATAGTAGCTGCTCTAATATCATCATCCAATAATCTCAAAATCAAGTCATCGTGCACTAGCCTCTGTTGATATGAATATTACTTTTCCTTCAGAATGAGTCATATATTTCATTTTTATATGCCTATTGATTTCTGGTGTAACACTGATATTGTCAATGTTATGAGAAATCAGCATTCTGATATATACTTGGGTAGACTGTCAACATTTTTATTTAAGAAAGACATTAACCTGGTTATGTTCAAACTGCAGGTTCCCTGGTGACTCAGTGGTAAAGAATCTGCCTGCGATGTGGAAAACTGGGTTCAATCCCTTGGTCAGGAAGTTTCCCCCAAGAAGAAAATGGCAACTGACTCCAGCATTCTTGCTTGGGAAATCCCGTAGACAGAGGAGCCTGGCAGGTTACAGTCCATGGGGTCACAAAACAGCTGGAGATGACTCAGTGACTAAACAATGACAACAATTCGAACAGCAAAAATTGCTTTATTATACCTTGGTGGTGACGGGCAACTCATTAATACTTGCATACTCATTGCTTTGAGTCTGTCTGCACACGTCTTGCTTGAGGTCAGCCAGAGATGAGTAAAGTTAACAAAGAGAATTTGGGACTACCATAGTTCTGGTTTTTTTGTGTTTGCTCAGTAACCCCTCTCATTCTGTATGGGCCATATAATTCCCAAAGTTTGCTCCCACTTTCAGGCCATTAGCCGTCGTGTGTCACATCTGAAGGACCTTTAGCAATATCAGCTCACACCACATCAGCCCTTTCTCCCCAAATTCAGCTGCCTCCCTAAATATGTCTACTTTGTTTTGTTCTCCAAATCCCTCCTGTAGTTTTTGTGTATGTCCAGGTTTTTTACTTGAAAGAAAATGATTTTGTCAAAATTTTACAAAGCCATCCTAGAAGCAGTATCACTGAATCTTTAACTTATAAATGGAATATTACTTTGTACACAAAAAGAAAAAACATCTCTCAAGAAGACATAATTCTACATGTTGCTCTTTTGAAGTTTTAATGAGGAAATAATCTTCACTTAACAAGAAAAAGCGGCTTTAGATTGTTCACCCTAATTTCCAACCCAGGTCTACATAGAAACCTGTTTTTTTGACTTTTAGTTAATGTTGAAGAGTAAATCAATGTGAATACAACTGTTCTCATTATGTAGACAGGATTCACAAAACTGATTTAACTTTCTTTCTGCCTACTTTGGCAATCATAGTCATTTCAATGATTACTAACTATGCTAATAAAAAAATTATACTATAAAAATCCTTCAATTTCTTCCCTCCCAAGGAAAACATATATTCCATGTTCTAAGACAAATTATTTCCTATTTTAATAACATTCAGCAAACATTATTACAACAATGTATTTCAACTGTAAATTCTTAGTCCTCCTTTCCTGGTAGCTATTGTACCTGCTCTGTAAGAATTGTGTTATAAAACAAAACTCTGGTGTATTGTGCAAGATGAAAATACGCAAAGAGTAAATGAAATTTACTATCACGTTTAATGTAGTTTTAATACTCTGTTACTAATTCCAGTGCTCTAACTAGAAAAACAAATTGCAACAAATCCCTAAAGACTACAATCTGAGGTGGAGGTAGCAGGAAGGAAAGCTGACTAGTGAAAAAGTCTACAGAAAATAAATATTCAATTTATACCTAAAACCATCAAGAGTTTTCATAATTGAACTGCCACTGTAATTGAAAGAAACTCTGCTATTTTCTGACACTAAATTCTTTTTGTTAACATTTATCCATGTATTTGACATTATCTATTTATCCATGTATTTTTCAGCAGAATATCACAGATATTTTTCTTTAGTAAAAATAGATAGCAGTGCTCAATGAGCCTTTTTGAGGCAAAAGGTTCAGTGAGGATCCTACAAGGGTCACATCAGCATCGTCACTAGAAATAACAAATTGTGTTAGTTAATTACTAGTATTTACAAATAAATATTGGGCACTTTAAATAACTGCACGGTACTTTTAATAAGGTCACACTATTTTCATTTTGCATCATATAGTGGAATCTTATATAATTATCAACAATTATCTCTATTTTAAAAGTACAAATAGCCCCGATTTTTGATAATATAACTAGAAGACTTTATTTAAAATTACAGAAGTGAACTTCTTCACATCTACTTGAAATTATTTATTAGCAGATTAAGATGATTCTAAAATATTCATAAAATGAATTTGATTATTGGGGCAGTGAATTGAAGTCATATAAAACAAAACATACACAAAGTATTAATGGTTCAGTGTCTTATAATGCATGACTCATGTAATGTTAAAGAAAAATTTTAATTTTCAAATTTTGACTCAGTTAATACTCAGTATTTTTAGAAAAGCTTATGTTCTACAAATAAATGTTTCATGCTTAATTGAAGAGCTCATACATTTTGCTGAAAATATTAATATTGTCCACATTATTATCTTCAAAAGAGCTTACACAAAAAACAAATTTGTGTTGGGCTCTGTCTGTCACAGCAATTTGTGATTCTCATACTATGATATTTGTTACAGACCCTTTTTCCATCTATATTTTCCTTTAAAGTTCTAATCTTCATAATGTTGTCTGTATCTCTGCTTAACAGAGCATCAGTAGGTAGGATGTCTTCATTTTGAATTTTCAAATGTATTTATGTTTATGATTTAATCATGAAAATAAATTTGTTAAAATTTGTATTATTTTCAATGTATCTACCATTGATGATTTTCATAGGTATTTCTGTAATTCATGCTGTCTGAATAAAGTATCCAAATTACCACATGACAATTTTACCATTTCACCTTTAGAGTATAAAGTATTAATATATTGATTATACTAAATGAATTCATTGACACAAAGTGGATAAGTGACTTGTTTCCTGTGTATTTCTGGCAACAAAGTAGGCATCTGACAGGCACACAAAAAATCAGCAATAATACCTTTGTATACAATGCCACCATTAAAGTTAAATGTAGTCCTACCAGAATAATAATATTGAGTTAATACAAAAGTTATTTTGTACTGCTTTATATTTTTAGTCTAAACTTATATTTATTAAAATATAAGTGGGTGAATTGTTTTTGCTTATAGTTAAATAAACTGATCAAGGAAATATCAAACAGGTGTTAGCCAAACCTACACTGACAATCATATTGTGATATTTAAATGTATCAACATGCTGTACAACCCCACCCAAAACTGGTACTAAAATCACAAACAACAACAAAAAGAAACTGTTAGAGAATGAACATGTGTTGTTTCAACTTGCTGAGCATAGAGTAGTTTGTTTTGCAGTACTAGATAACTTAGTTTTATGCAAAACTGTGGCTTTGCATTGTTTAACTTTGTCCTTTGCTTTTGGAATACATTCTTAAATAAATGTGGTTATGTTACACATCATTTTAATTCATGTTTCTCATGCTTGCCTGGAAAATCCCATGGATGGAGGAACCTGGCAGGCTACAGTCCATGGGGTCACAAAGAGTCAGACACAACTAAGTAACTTCACTTTCACTTTCTCATGTAATGTTTTTTTCTTTTTGGAAATATTATTTGCTGCTTATTTTATATTTATTTTAGACTATGGACATGATGTTAGACAAAAAGCAAATCCAAACAATTTTCTCATTCAAGTCCAAGATAGGTCATAAAGTGGTAGAGACAACTTGTAACATCCCAACAACTGTATTTGGCTCAGGACTGCTAACAAACATACGGTGCAGTAGAGGTTCAAGAAGTTTTGCAAAGGAGACAAGAGCCTTGAAGTTGGGGAGCACAATGACTGTCCATTGGAGGTTGATAACAGCCCATTGAAAGGATCATCGAAGCTGATCCACTTACAACCACATGGTAAGTTGCGAAGAACTCAACATTGTCTATTCAAAGGTCATTTCACATTTGAAGCAAGTTGGAAAAGTGAAAAAGTTTGATAAGTAGGTGCCTCATGAGCTGAATGTAAATAAAAAAATTGTTTTGAAGTGTCATCTGATTTATGAAATAATAATGAACCATTTCTAGATCAGATTGTGACATGACGAAAAGTGGATTTTATACAACTGGTGATGACCAACTCAGTGGTTGGACTGAGAAGCTCCAAAACACTGCCCAAAGGCAAACTTGCACACAAAAAATGTCGTGGTCACTGATTGTCTTTTGCTGATCTGATTCATTACAGCTTTCTGAATGCCACTGAAGCCATTACATCTGAGAAGTATGCTCAGCAACTTGATGAGACGCACCAAAAATTGCAATGCCTGTAGCTGATATTGATCAACAGAAAGGGCCCAATTCTCCATAGCAATGCATGGATACATGTCATACAACCAACATTTCAAAATTTGAATGAATTGATCGATGAAGGTTTGCCTAATCTGCCATGTTCCCCTGACCTCTGGCTAACCGACTACCACTTCTTCAAGTATCTCAACAACTGTTTGCAGGGAAAACACTTTCACAACCAGCAGGAGGCCAAAAATGCTTTCCAAGAGTGCATTGACTCCCAAAGCATGGATTTTTACGTTATGAGAATAAATAACTTATTCCTCATTGGCAAAAATGTGTTGATTGTAAAGGTTACTATCTTGATTAATAAAGATATGTTTGAGTCTAGTTATAATGATTTAAAATTGCTGATCTGAAGCCACAATTATGTTTGCACCAACCTAATAATACACAGGGCTTCCTAGGTATCACCAGTGGTAAAGAACCCGTCTATTAATGCAGGAGACAAAAGAGATTCAGGTTTGATCCCTGGGTCAAGAAGATTCCCTGGAGAAGGGCATGGCAGCCCACTCCAGTATTCTTGCCTGGAAAATCACATTGACAGGAGAGCCTGTCAGGCTACAGTCCACGGAGTCTCAAGGAGTCAGATATGACTGAAGCACATGCGCACACACACACAGTGCCTCATCCAGTCATTCCCACTTCAGAATTGTTCCCTTATTTTCTGTAGATCAAATGCCAATGCCTGTCATTTCTTCTTAGGGCAGAAGAAATTCCCTTAGCCAGTTTCCACTTATCCATCTCTTTGTCTGCATTCTGTAGAGCACTGATGCCAGTTCATTTCAATAGCTCAGTCATGTCTGACTCTTTGCGACCCCATGAATTACAGCACGCCAGGCCTCCCTGTCCATCACCAACTCCCGGGGTTCACTCAGACTCATGTCCATCGAGTCAGTGATGCCATCCAGCCATTTCATCCTCTGTCGTCCCCTTCTCCTCCTGCCCCCAATCCCTCCCAGCATCAGAGTCTTTTCCAATGAGTCAACTCTTCGCATGACGTGGCCAAAGTACTGGAGTTTCAGCTTTAGCATCATTCCTTCCAAAGAAATCCCAGGGCTGATCTCCTTGCAGTCCAAGGGACTCTCAAGAGTCTTCTCCAACACCACAGTTCAAAAGCATCAGTTCTTCGACGCTCAGCCTTCTTCACAGTCCAACTCTCACATCCATACATGACCACAGGAAAAACCATAGCCTTGACAAGATGGACCTTAGTCAGCAATGTAATGTCTCTGCTTTTGAATATGCTATCTAGGTTGGTCATAACTTTCCTTCCAAGGAGTAAGTGTCTTTTAATTTCATGGCTGCAGTCACCAAGTTTGACACTGTGTCCACTGTTTCCCCATCTATTTCCCATGAAGTGATGGGACCGGATGCCATGAATTTTGTTTTCTGAATGTTGAGCTTTAAGCCAACTTTTTTACTCTCTTCTTTCACTTTCATCAGGATGCTTTTTAGTTCCTCTTCACTTTCTGCCATAAGGATGGTGTCATCTGTATATCTGAGGTTATTGATATTTCTCCCGGCAATCTTGATTCCAGTAGACCCAGCCTATTCTTGCTCAGTGCTGTGGCTGGATTCAACTCTCACAGTTCTGGGTTATACACACATCAAGAGTCAGTCAGGTGGGTCCCCAAAATATCCATGCCACATTTACATGTACAGTTGTGTACTTAATTAAAACTTAGGTTAACTGATATAGAAAAGTAGAAAAAAGGCTGAATGCTTTGGAAATGCTTCAGTTTTAAAAGTTGAATTAGGTATGGATGAGAAAACAGTGAAAGACTGAGAAAAAAAACATAAAAATATCTTAAGAGCTTGCTCTTAGATTCATTAAAAAAATCTGTCACATTATTTTAAAGAAACTGAAGTTCGTAATGGTAGAAAATGTATCATGGTGAATAGGCCTTGCTCCTACAACTAACTACCAATCAATGGATGAGTATAAGCTTATGTTGTAAGTTTAAATAAATTATTAAAATTGTGCTTATAAGTTTCATTTTTTATAATTCTCTTATTTAACTATTTTTTTTCCATTAGTCAACCTATTACATATTCCAGCTGTATAATTAAGAGGGTAGACATTGAGTCCTGCCCCAGGGTCACAGGTACGAAATCCTATACCAAGGCCACAAAAGTGGAGCCCAGAGCCAAGGACACCTCCAAAGTTCATTGAGACCCTTGGTAACCATTTCAAAAGCCCCTGATCATTACTAACAAGCTTCCTGACTCCAAATTAAGCAAAGATGCCCACTCCAGTAAACTCCCTGTAGGCCCCAATCAATCACCTAACACCAACCTTCCATCAGGAATGTTCTGTCTTGAGGCTATACAGATTGGCTGTTAACTCATAAAAACTGTCAGCTTTCTACGGTCTTTCAGGAGGTTGGCCCACTGTGTTTGCAACACTGCATAGCTGCAGTAGCCTCATATTAAGCCTCAATATTCACGTGTGACCACTGGGGGAAAAGTTTTAAACAGCGCAGATTTCAATCCCAAGAGAGTCCCATAGGTATATTTGTGACTTTTTTTCTCATTGAGCTTGGGAAAAATGTGTTTTTCCTCAAGGCATATGAATTAAATTGTTTCTATTGTGGCAAAATAGATATAATATTCACTGTTAAAGAGGGAAAATTCAACGCTTCATTTGGTACATACTTTTTTTTTTTTTAATGCCAGAAAGGTAACCAAAATCTTTCATGATAGAGGATTAGAAGAATACATTATTAAACATCTGCTCCCTGCTTCCCTCTTTGGATGCTGGGTATTCAGTAAGTTTTCACGGATCTAACTCTTAATAAAAAATGTAATGAAAAATATCTAGCGACAAGAAAATTCCTTCAAATATACTCTGTTCTCTTTATCAGAAAGTTGCTCACATCAGAAAACTATTTTATTTTTACTTTAGAGAGTAAAATAAATGCAAAGTATAATATCATTTTTGATACTACTTGATATTTAGGATTTTTCAGGCATAAGTCAATTTTAGTTTCAGGTTTGTTGGCTAATATTCTTACTATTTGCTGTTGGTTCTGTTCTTGAATTGGTGTCTCTGGGAGTTTTGTTTGTGTTCCCTATGGATGGAAATGGCACCCCACTCCAGTACTCTTGCCTGGAAAATCCCATGGACAGAGGAGCCTGGTAGGCTGCAATCCATGAGGTTGCTAAGAGTCGGGCACGACTGAGCAAGTTCACTTTCACTTTTCACTTTCATGCACTGGAGAAGGAAATGGCTACCCACTCCAGTATTCTTGGCCTGGAGAATCCCAGGGACGGGGAGCCTGGTGGGCTGCTGTCTATGGGGTCACACAGAGTCGCACATGACTGAAGCGACTTAGCAGCAGCAGCAGCAGCAGCAACAGCAGCATGGATGGAAAATATGCCCATGCTTTAGGAAAAAAACCAATTAACTCTTTTCTTTTTTGTATTTTCCCATTTATGTTGGCAGCTAGAATTTTATTTAAAAGTCTACAGTAAAAGAGCTTAAGACTATCTTAGCAGATAGTTACTGAAAACTTCTAAAACTATATTTTATAGCTTTGGGAATGTAATCTTTTTGCTTTAACCTAACACTGGACTCAGACTATTTTAAATTTCCCATAACACTATTTGTTTTATTTATAATCCATTGTCTTGATGAAGTAGATTTCATACCAACTGGAATGAATCCTGAAGATATAGTAAACCATTACAGATATTCCAGAATGGAAGTGTCAACTGCACTAATCAACAAGATAAATGGGGTGCCTATATGGGATGATGAAACTAAATTGTACTGAAATCCACTTGGGAAAAAGAGACTACACTTGTCCTCTGTCTCCTCAGTTCTTATCAGCTATGGGGAAGCCAAATCTTGAGAGTATTTTCCAGAAATTAAATTTTAGAAACAAAAGCTGTTTTTTTTAATTGGACAATGAAACATTTCATAGGGCAGTGAATGACTGATGGAATATGTAATCAACAAATGCTATTGAGGAAGCAAAGAAAACTGATCATTTCAAAGAGGTTTTCTCCATCTATCTTCTCTACAAAAAAGGATAACACTTGGGACTGAAAATCCAGTCACATTGTCAAGAAAGAATGGCAGCCATAAAATGGGTATACATGCCTTGGTTTCAATTATTTGCTTTCAAATCAAATAATTTATATGAGAAGTAATATTTTTATTTCCTAAAATTATTTCCTTAAATGTCTAGTTCTTGTGCATATGAAATCTTTCATTATATCAAGACTATGTTTTAACCAGCTATTTTACAATGCATTTTTTTATCCACTCACTCATTTTGTTTATACTTGTGAAAAAACTAGGATAATGAAGCTTATTAAGCTGACAAACCAGTTATCAGAGTGTGTAAAAAGAAACACCTTTTTATTATCATCACTGAATCAATGGAGCATAAATTTAGAATAGCTATTTAAACAAAAAAAAAAAATCCCAAGAACCATGAACCTGTGGGATCCAGCGCTCCATAGTGCAGTAGGTTTTGCTTTTATCAGGCAAAATGAACTTTCATTGTAAGGCACTAGTTTAGCTCCCCGTTTAGTTTATCTTGCCATTAGTTTTAGTGACTGTTCTGTTAGAGCGTTATAAATACATTGAACAAGAAAGTGTAGAAAACTTCACATTTTTCACATCTCTTGAATCACTGCCCTCTTTTACCCAGTTTTAATTATCAGTTTTGGCTTCCCTGGTGGCATAGTGTTAAAGAACCTGCCTGGCAATGCAGGAGATGCAGGTTTGATCCCTGGGTTGGGAACATCCCTTGGAGAAAGAAATGGCAACCTGCTCCACTATTCTTGCCTGGGAAACTATGGGCAGAGAAACCTGGCAGGCTACAGTCCATAGCGTCACAAAAGAGCCAGACATAACTTAGTGACTAAACAATAAATTAGCAGTTTCATCCTAGGTTTCAAGACAAGACCTACGATGACTTTGTAGACAGAGCAATGACATTACTGGTATTTTATTTATCTCAATGCTTACAAGAATTTTTCCTACATTAAAAAATATTCTGCAGTACTGTAGCCAACTGATATTAAAAACTTAAATTGTCCGTCATGACATTTTGGAAATATTTTAAATTAGTAGTTAACCATAAAAAAGCAACATCATATATATGTGTTAGTATATTGTATTGGTGTTTTTCTTTCTGGCTTACTTCACTCTGTATAATCAGCTCCAGTTTCGTCCATCTCATCAGAACTGATTCAAATGAATTGTTTTTAACGGCTGAGTAATACTCCATTGTGTATATGTACCACAGCTTTCTTATCCATTCATCTGCTGATGGACATCTAGGTTGTTTCCATGTCCTGGCTATTATAAACAGTGCTGCGATGAACATTGGGGTACATGTGTCTCTTTCAATTCTGGTTTCCTCGGTGTGTATGCCCAGCAGTGGGATTGCTGGGTCATACGGTAGTTCTATTTGCAATTTTTTAAGGAATCTCCACACTGTTCTCCATAGTGGCTGTACTAGCTTGCATTCCCACCAACAGTGTAGGAGGGTTCCCTTTTCTCCACACTTTAGAAAGATGGCAATGACGACCCTGTATGCAAGACAGGAAAAAAGACACAGATGTGTATAACGGACTTTTGGACTCAGAGGGAGAGGGTGGGATGATTTGGGAGAATGGCATTCTAACATGTATACTATCATGTAAGAATGGAATCGCCAGTCTATGTCTGACACAGGATACAGCATGCTTGGGGCTGGTGCATGGGGATGACCCACAGAGATGTAATGGGGAGGGAGGTGGGAGGGGGGTTCATGTTTGGGAACGCCTGTAAGAATTAAAGATTTTAAAATTAAAAAAAATTAAAAAAATTTAAAAAAATAACAATAATTTAAAAAAACTAAAAAAAATAATAATAAAAAATTAAAAAAATTAAAAAAGCAACATCATAATTCAACTGAGTGAATTAAGGATATTCATAAAGAATATCCCAGGATAATATATGAAATACTTTATTGTCTTGCTCAGTTTTTATACTTTGGGGTTAACAGGCAAATCTACTTGATTAACCATATGAAGCTTCCATTTTTAATAAGAGCTGATTCATTATAAGTGTATTAGTTTTCTTTGCTGCATAACGAATTATCACAATCAACTTAAAACCATATCCAGTTATAGTTCCATTATGCAGTCATTATTTATTATTCTGTTAGATAAACAGTTTGGGTTGGCTGAGCTTGGTTGTGTGCTGAGGATGTCACAAGATCAAATTCAAGGTTTCAGCCAGGCTAACTTCTCATCTTTTTAATGTCATACTGAAACTCTTTGTTAATGCTATATGGAAAGAAAAGGCAATAAAAGATACACAGGTTGGGAAAGAAGATATAAAATTGTCTTTTTTGCAGATAACATGACCATGTTATGAAATAAGAGATAAAAATACTCCTAGACCTAATAAATGGTTAATGCAAGGTTTCAAAATTTAAAATTAATATTATTTCAGTTCAGTCTCTCAATCAAGTCCAACTCCTTGTGATCCCATGGACTGCAGCATGCCAGGCTTCCCCGTTCATTACCTCCCAGAGCTTGCTCAAACTCATGTCCATCAAGTCGGTGATGCTATCCAACCATCTATTCCTCTGCTGTCTGTTTCTGTCTTCAATCTTTCCCAGCATCAGGATCCTCAGTAAGTCAGTTCTTCACATCAGGTGGCCAAATAATTGGAGCTTCAGCATCAGTCCTTCAAATGAATATTCAGGACTGATTTCCTTTAGGATTGAGTGGTTTGATCTCCATGCAGTCCAAGGGACTTTTAAGAGTCTTTTCCAACACCACAGATGAAAAGCATCAATTCTTTGGTGCTCGGCTTTCTTTGTGGTCCAACTCTCACATCCATACATGACTACTGGAAAAACCATAGCTTTGACTAGATGGACCTTTGTCGGCAAAGTAATGTCTCTACTTAACACACTATATAGGTTGGTCATAGCTTTTCTTCTAAGGAGCAAGTGTTTTTTAATTTCATGGCTGCAGTCACCATCTTCAGTGATTTTAGAGCCCAGAAAAATAAAGCTTGTCACTGTTTCCATTGTTTACCCATCTATTTCCCATGAAGTTATGGGGCTGGATGCCATGATCATAGTGTTCTGAATGTTGAGTTTTAACCCAGCTTTTTCACTCTCCTCTTTCACCTTTATCAAGAGGCTCTTTAGTTCTTTTTCTTTTTTGCTATTAAGGAGGTTGTCACCTGCATATATGAGGTTGTTGATATTTATCTTGGCAATCTTGATACCAGCTTGAGCTTCATCCAGTCTGGCATTTTGCATGATGTATTCTACATATAAGTTAAATAAACAGGGTGACAATATACGGCCTTGGTGTACTCATTTCCCAATTTGGAACCAGCCCAGAGTTGCGTGTTCAGTTTTAACTGTTGCTTCTTGACCTGCAAACAGATTTCTCAGGAGGCAGGTAAGGTGGTCTGGTATTCCTATCTCTTGAAGAATTTTCCACAGTTTGTTGTGATACATACAGTCAAAGGCTTTGGCTTAGTCAATAAAGCAGAAGGATGGTTTTTTCTGGAACTTTTTTTTCTGTGATCCAATGGATGTTGGCAATTTGATCTCTGCTTTCCCTGCCTTTTCTAAATCCAGCTTGAACATCTGGAAGTTCTCAGTTCGCATACTGTTGAAGCCTCTCTTGTATTACTTTGCTAGTGTGTGAGATGAGTGAAATTGTGTGGTAGTTTGAAAATTCTTTGGTATTGCTTTTCTTTGGGATTGGAGTGAAAACTGCCCTTTTCCAGTCCTGTGGCCACTGCTGAGTTTTCCAAATTTGCTGGCATATTGAGTGCAGCACTTTCACAGCACCATCTTTTAGGATTTTAAATAGCTCAACTGGAATTCCTTCACCTCCACTAGCTTTGTTCATAGTGATACTTCCTAAGGTTTACTTAACTTCCCACTCCAAGATGTCTGGCTCTAGGTGAGTGACCACACCATCATGGTTATCTGGGTCATGAAGATCTTTTTTATATATTCTTCTGTGTAGTTAATTAATATGTAAAAGTCAATTAATTTAATATTAAAATCAACTAATTAATATGAAAAAGTCAATTTCTCTTCTACCAACAATGAAGAGGAAATTTGAAGTTAAAAACACAAAACCATTTACACAGCACACCATAATTGAATTACTTATGTATATATCTATCAAAATATAATAAGATTTTCAAGAATAAAACTACAAAACTCTGATGAATGAAAGTAAAGAGCTAAATAAATATAGAGAGATTCTATGTTCATGCATAAGAAGACTCGATGTTGTCAAAATGTCAGTTCTTCCCAACTCTGTAAATTATATGCAGTCCCAATCAAAATCCCAGCAAGTACATTATGGTATCAGCAAACTGGTTCTAATGTTTATATGGCATGATGAAAGGCCCTGAACAGTCAATATTGAAGGAGAAGAACACAGTTGGAGAACAGAAACCCCCAATTTCTAGGCTTACTATGAAGCTGCAGTAATCAATACAGTGTAGTCAGGGAACTCAACCTAGTGCTCTGTGACAGTCTAGAGGGGTGGAATGGGTTGAGGGTGGGAGGTAAGCTCAAGAGGGAGGGGGCATATGTACACTTATGGCTGACTCATGCTGTATGGCAGAAACCAATACAACAATGTAAAGCAATTATCCTCCAATTAAAAATAAACAGATAAAAATGAAAAGAGATAGTGCAGTATTGGCAAAAAATATTTAATAGAATAATGCAACAGAATAGAGAGCCCATAAATACTCCACTACAAATATCAGTCAACTAACCTTTGACAAAGGAGCAAAAGCAATACAATAGAGCAACAGTCTCCAATCTTTTAGACACCAGTTTCTTGGAAGACTATTTTTTCATGGATGGGGTGGAGGGAGAGAATGGCTTGGGGATGATTCAAGCACAATAGTGTTCTCGCTCCTATAAAAATCGAATGCCTCTGCTCATCTGACAGGAGATGGAGCTCAGATAGTAATGCCAGTGATGAGGAACAGCTATAAATATAGATGGTACTTCATGCCCTAGCTCACCGGCACTCACTCCCGCTGTATGGCCCCAGTTCCTAACGGGCCATGGACTGGTACTGGTCCATGGCCTTGGGGTTGGGGACCCCTGCAATAGAGCAAAGATAGTCTTTTCAGCAAATGGTGCTGGAACAACTAGACATCTACATACGGGGAGAAAAATAAATGAATGTAGATACACTTCCTCAGAAGTCATTCAAAATGGATCAAAGAGCTCAATGTAAAATGCAAAACTATAAAAAAAAATCCTAGAAGAAAACATAGGAAAAAAACTAGATGACCTTGGATATGGTATGCCTTTTTTAGATATAATGCCAAAGGTCTGCTCAATGAAAAAAATCACTGATAAAGTAGATTTAATTAAAAGTAAAAATTTCTACTTTGTGAAAGGCAACGTCAAAGAAGAAGAAGACAAGTCATAGACTGGAAGAAAATATATGAAAAGACATTTCTGGAAGGGACTGTTATCCAATACACACACACACACACACACATATATATGTATATTTAAAAAAATTCTTAAAATTCAAGAATAAGGGCTTCCCTGGTGTCTCTGTGTTAAAGAATCTGCCTGCCAATGCAGGAGACATGGGTTTGATCCCTGATCCAGGAAGATCTCCCATGCTGTGGGGCAACTAAGCATGTGCACCACAACTATTGAGCCTGTGCTCTAGAGCCTGGGACGTGCATCTGCTGAAGCCCAGGTGCCCTAGAGCCCATGCTCCGCAACAAGAGAAGCCACTTATATGAGAAGCCTGAGCACCACAACTAGAGACTGGTCCCACCTGCTGCAACTGAGGAGAGCCCACGCAGTCGGGAAGACCCAGCACAGCCAAAAATAAATAAGATCATTTTTAAAAAACCCTCAAGAATACATTTAAAGGTACTCAGTACTTAAAGGTAGCATCAATTTACTCATTAAATTGCTTTCCTAAAAAATCATGTTGCCATCTGCTTCCCTGCCGCAGCACTACTTTATGGATTATGTGGCTTCTCTCCCTGTCTACTTCCCCTCTTTCGTGATGCAGAGCCCTGTGAGAGGTTAGCTATTTACTTGTAGGTTTGTTTAACCAGTCCCGTATTCATTTATATATCACAACTTAGGTCTTTATTATTCATTCTAAGTATTGGACACAACTGCGTGACTTCCTTTTCACTTTCTAAGTATCTTCAGTTCTGAAAGTGGAGAAAGGAAATCAATCAGTCTCTCCCCACCATGAGCCAACTGAGTAAAAAGGCCTCCAGTCTGTGGCTGAAGTCCCTCACAGGAAACTTCATTCTTCTCTAATCACTGTGCCCTCCAATACTCAGGGATGGGAGTACCTTGGCACATCCAATCTGCAAGTCTTGCCATGTGTGTTTCCAAGGAAATCAGTTATTTGTGATGGTCAAAACAAGAATCATACCAGAGATAATTAGGAAGAAATTATTCAATACGGACAGAAACCACAACACAGTCTGAACTCAATTTCACTGAGACAAAAGGTAGAAGAGGTTATAAAAGCTGGGCTGGAGCCGCTAAGCCATCTGCTCTTTCATTGGCTTTACCCAAAGGAAAAGTCAACTTTCTCACCTCTGTTTGACAGGATGTAGTTTACAAGTTGGAGAACGGTGCCCACCTAAGTGGAGATCCTCACTGAGGATAGGAGACGCATGCTAAATTACTTCATGTGTGTCTGACCATTTGCAACCCTATGGACTATAGCCCCCCAGGCTCCTCTGCTCATAGGATTCCCCAGGAAAGAATACTGGAGTGAGCTGCCGTGCCTTTCTCCTGGTGATCTTCTTGACCCAGGCATGGAACCCAAATCTCTTATATCCTCTACAGTGGCAGGTGGGTTCTTTACCATTGGCACCACCTGGGAGGCCCCAAAGATAGGAGATACAGACAATATCTTTGATGATTCATTTCAAAAGATTGAATACTAGGTTGTTGAGAAAGTCCCAGGTCCTGGGTTTTAAAGCTGAGAAGAAACTTTTAAAATGATTTAGTTATATATTTAAAAACATATATATAGAGAGAGGAGATTTATAATTGCAAGTTTTCTTAGTAAATACTCTAAGAAAAGTGAGAGAAGGGACCTGTATGCTTAGGCTGTCTTTCTGAAGAGCCCTGATGAGAGGAAGGGCAGGGTCTAGAGGCAAGAAGAAGTCTGGCTAAAGTTCAATTAAGCTGCTGGAAAGGGCAAGGCTATCTTTCTCAGGACCAAACTCCCACTCTAATATCAAACAAGCATCTGAGAAGAGGCTTATGTTTGGAGCTAGTAATGGAAGATGTAGAAGACAGTCTCAGAATGCCATTTGCTAAAAAATCTTAAGTATTAACCTAGTTACTAGCAACATTATCTTTTTTTTAAATAAAGAAACCAAAGAAAATCTCAAGGTTTTTATTAGGTGGTAAATGTAACATATTTTTTAACTAAGAGAAACACTTGTATTTCTATTGGGTATAAATTTAAATTCAATGGCAAAATAATCTTGTGTGGCAAATTATTACACTAATTTACAATAGGGACATCCCGGTGGCTCAGGGGGGAAGAATCTGCTTGCAATGCATGAGATGTGAGTTCGATCCCTGGATTGGGGAGATCTTCTGGAGGTGGGCATAGCAATCCACTCCAGTATTCTTGCCTGGAAAATCCCATGGACAGAAAAACCTAGTGGGCTACAGTTCATAGGGTCACAAAGAGTCAGACACAACTGAAGTGATTTAGCATTGAACAGCACACCCCACACAATCTACAATAACTGTCTATAAAATGTAACTACAGTTAATGAAGTATTAAGAATACATGCTATTCACCTTGGAGAAGTAAATGGCAACCCACTCCAGTATTCTTGCCTGAAGAATCCCGGCAAAGATGAACAGAGGAGCCTGGTGGGCTGCCATCTATGGGATCACACAGTTGGACACGACGGAAGCGACTTAGCAGCAACAGCAGTTATTGTCCAGATGACAGAATTCTTACTTCCTATGAATGATTTAACATTTTGAGTAAAAAACAATGAATTAAGGCCATATTTCATTCCTGTTAATTTTCTAATAAAATATATTCTCTTATAATTGACTACCTTACTATACACATAATTTTGATATTTAACCCAAGAAAATGGCATTCTTAGATCTATGCCGTACTGTGCAATGATTCTATTATGCAAATATAACAAGACAGGAATCTTGTTACATGAAAAATGCTGACTCATTCAAAAATGCTAATATCCAATTGTTAAGAGCTTCCTTTGAGAATAACTTTCATGTAAAATTAACTGTTCTAACAAGATTTGACATAAATGAAATCTGCAAATGAATGAATATTTTATAGATGCTATATTAATGCCAGAAGTTCCTGGTGAAATGTGCTTATTCTAAATTGTCAAGATATGATCTGAAAGGAGCATTATTCAGTCCCCCAAAAAAGTGCCTGTTACCTCATCTAGTTAATGACTGAATTTAACATATTTATTTGTTCACCCCTTTTTTACTTTATACTCTTAGTCAAACAATTTAATGAGGACACAATTCATTATTTTTTGAAATCACATCAACAGAATAAATAAATCAGCAGAATTACTATTCTGTTGGGCTAATGTTTTCTTCAGCTGCAAAATCACTGTAGATGGTAACTGCAGCCATGAAATTAAAAGACGCTTACTCCTTGGAAGAAAAGTTATGACCAACCTAGATAGCATATTCAAAAGCACAGACATTACTTTGCCGACTAAGGTCCATCTAGTCAAGGCTATGGTTTTTCCAGTGGTCATGTATGGATGTGAGAGTTGGACTGTGAAGAAGGCTGAGCACCAAAGAATTGATGCTTTTGAAGTGTGGTGTTGGAGAAGACTCTTGAGAGTCCCTTGGACTGCAAGGAGATACAACCAGTCCATTTTGAAGGAGATCAGCCCTGGGATTTCTTTGGAAGGAATGATGCTAAAGCTGAAACTACAGTACTTTGGCCGCCTCATGTGAAGAGTTGACTCATTGGAAAAGACTGATGCTGGGAGGGATTGAGGACATGAGGAGAAGGGGACGACAAAGGATGAGATGGCTGGATGGCATCACGGACTCGATGGACGTGAGTCTGAGTGAACTCCGGGAGATGGTGATGGACAGGGAGGCCTGGCGTGCTGCGATTCATGGGGTCGCAAAGAGTCACACACTACTGAGCGACTGAACTGAACTGAACTGAATGAAATATTAAATAAAAATAGAGGAAGAGTCATGAATGAACAGGCTTGCTGAAAGTAAAATGGCTTTACCAGTTTTTAAAGGGGTTAACTATTATGGTAAAATCTTTAGTGATTCCAGTAAAGAAGAAAATATACAGCCATCTGTCACGTTGTTCTCTTAAATCTGAACCAAGAGAACAGAAAATGAAAGTGAAAGTCACTCAGTAGTGTCTGACCCTTTGCAACCCCATGGATGATACAATTCATGGAATTCTCCAGGCCAGAAGACTCGAGTGGGTAGACTTTCCCTTCTCCAGAGGATTTTCCCAACCCAGGAATCAAATCCAGATCGCCTGCATTCCTGGCAGATTCTTTACCAACTGAGCTAGCAGGGAAGCTAATAGATGGCAAAAAATAAAACCTTCTATTCTTGAATCTTTTAAAACTGAAAGTTAATCTGCTCATTAAAGAATATTTAGAACATATAGAAGTGAAAAGACAAATGATGACAATGCAACATTTTAGCAAAAATGTGCATGATATGTTTCTAAAGACCAATCAACTCTCTCTGTGAAGATAAATTTTTAATTGTAAAGAAATGGAATTGACAGAGTTGGTACAACTTGTCATGTTCCATGGGTATTTCTAATGGGGTAGGGTTGTAGCCATTTCATAGGAATGGGAAGTCTGGCAGCACCTCCCATTAACTATGATGGTAAAGGAGAATAGTCCTATAGAATAATCCATCAAAGTCTTTGGCAATTTTCATCTATATGTGAAACATAATTCTAGTATTTCCCTAGTCTTTACTTTATAGGAAAGTTCTACTTAAACATTGAATTTCTTTTCAAACTATATTCTTGGGAGATAAAATATTTTATGTATAAGATGGCCATGAAGACAGCAATACTTATTTCAACATTACCTGGGACAACACAAATGGCTTTACATTATTTATGAACCAATTACAATATTTACACAGGGCAAGCAGATCCCGGTTCATTTAATTATAATTTGATAACTCTTTTGAATGAACTTAGCAACAGTGGCAAAACCCAACAGATTATATTAGCATTTAACAAATGAATTACACGTTATGAGATAGAAAATAATTTTTGTGACTTTAGGGTCATAATCAAAATCCCATGTGCCTGAAGAGAGGAACAAGTGGGATGTCTTACCTGTTGTCATGTACATGGGTAAAATAAATTATTATACAAGCCATGCTTCATACTATTATTATGCTATGACACAATTATGTTACAATCACATTGTTTATTTGAATGTATTTTAAATATCCAATGAATAGGAAAGCATTAATTCACTTGAGACTTGTTACAACTGATATTTGTATTATGATCTTCAAGTAGTTACCTTTTCTGAAAATGTGTAGGAATTACTAGTCCATTGGATCCGAGCAGTTATGGGATAAGCAAATATAGGGCATGATCACATAGTAATTTAAGGCTATTATTTATGTTCTGCAGATTTAAATAAAACTATTAATGCCTTATAAGAAACTTCTGCTTAGAGATAATCTTGGGATATAGCTATTTTATCCTGTTTGATTTTGTCTCATTTATCTCTGCAACAACATTTTGTTTATTTAAGACTTTAAAAAATGTTACTATGCTTTCTCTTTCTGTATCCCTTTCTCTTAATATTTACAGTGGTTCTTGTAGCCAACAGATCATATTTCTTGAAACAGATTACTTTTCCCCTCCTTCTGCCAGAATCAGTAATGTATTTGGACACTTCACTGGGAGAACTCACAATTGTGTTAGGGACCCCTAAGACTTCATTCCTTTGGGAGTTTCTCATGATTAAGATAGTCTACATTCAACCTCTAGCAATTTGTGATTATCACTTAAGTATTCCTCCAGATTATGACTTTAGCAGCTTCTGTTCTATATAAACTGATCTCAGCTGTGACTCCCTGGATATACCTGTCTCCCTAAACTTCAAGGTGACAGTTTGCTCTAAGTTCTCAATTGTTTAATGGATCTAAGAAAAGCCATTACTTTTGAGTCTGTTCAGGTTTTCCTTACTGTAAGAAATTAAAATGTTATTGACTGGAATGACCATTTTCAAGCTCTTGACATAACAGAATTAAAACCTGAACCCTTATTAAAAGTCTATTTTTAAGAACATCAGTTTTTATCAGAAAGGCATCTGATATATTCAAGCCTTGGAATAGATAAGAAATTTGCTTTTCGAACAAAAAAACATACAATTAACCCGCTGATAGAATAAACAGACCTGTCAAATTTATTGATTAAATAATTTCAATTCAAAATGTGATTGCTAATTTACAAATGATAAGGAATAGGACATGTGTATGTATGTGTGTGTGTGTAATACATTGACCACACAAAGAAAACTTCAGGTAATCGCTAAAAGTATATGTGATATTGATGGAGGGAACAAGATGGAATGGGGGCAGAGTACAACCTTTAAAAGAATGACATTGCCCGAGAACACAACATAAACTGATAAGAACAAAACAGATCCCAAGATGGCAGACACGTTAACTTTCACTAGGCTTTGAACCTCAGTATACGCTCACTGTGGGCTTCCCTGGTGGCTCAGATGGTAAAGAATCTGCCTGCAATGCAGGATGTGCCTGCAGCGCAGATCCCTGGGTCGAGAAGACCCCCTGGAGGAGGGAATGGCTATCCACTCCAATATTCTTGCCTGGAAAATTCCATGGAGAGGGGAGCCTGGAGGACCATGAAAGGGTTAGTAAAAGGACTAACACTTTCACTTTTTCATACACTCACTGTAACACAACAGCAAGCTAAATGGCATAAGCTTAGGTACATGACAGTTCCAAGGCCAACCATATAGGTAAAAAAGTTGGTGGTGGCCCAATTCACGGAGATCTCCACAGCTTCCCCCAGTTCCAAGGCCAACCATATAGGTAAAAAGTGGGTGGTGGCCCAATTCATGGAAATCTCCACAGCTTCCCCCAAAGAGCTGGCATACTCCTCTCACTCTTTAGACTAAGAAATTACCCACCCGTATAAAATCTGACAACCCCATACCATGGGGTCATTTTTGCCTTCTTACATAGCCCATACTCTGTGGAGTGTGGTTCTCTCTTAAAAAAAAAAAAAAAAAAATTCTTGACCATCACTTTGTCTCTCACTGAATTATTTCTGCAATGAACCATCAAGAATGTGAGCTTCACTAAATCCTGAAGCCAGCTGTGTGATCTCAGTTAAAAGACCATGGGTTTGACTCTCAATTAGGGGTGCAAGGTTTCATTATGATCACAGCCTTGTTGCGGCAAAGGGGCTTGTGTAATTCAATGAAGCTAGGAGCTATGCCATGCAGGGCCACCCAAGACAGATGGATGATAATGAAGAGTTCTGATTAAACGTGGTCTGAGGAAATGATTGTCCCAGGAACTCCATGAACATTATGAAAAGGCAAAAAGATCTGACACTGGAAGATGAGCCCCCAGGTCAGAAGGTGTCCAATATGTTACTGGGGATGAGTGGAGGGCAATGACTAATAGCTCAAGAAAGAATGAAGTAGCTGGGCAAAGGTGGAAATGACATGCAATTGTGCATGTGTTTGGTGGTGTGAGTAAAGTCCAATGCTGTAAAGAACAATATTGCATAAGAAACTGGAACGCTAGGTCCATGAATCAAGGTAAATTGGATGTGATCAAGCAGGAGATGGCAAGAGTGAATGTTGACATCTTGGGAATCAGTGAACTAAAATGGATGGGAATGGGTAAATTTAATTCAAATGATCATTTTACCTACTACTGTGGGCAAGAATCCCTTAGGAGAAATGGAGTAGCCTTCACAGCAACAAAAGAGCCTGAAATGCAGTACTTGAGTGCAATCTCCAAAATGACAGAATGATCTCTGTTCGTTTCCAAGGCAAACCCTTCAACATCACAGTAATCCAAGTCTGTGCACCAACCACTAATGCTAAAGAAGCTGAAGTTGAATGGTTCTATGAAGACCTACAAGACCTTCTAGAACTAGCACTAAAAAAAGATATCATTTCCATCATAGGGGACTGAAATGCTAAAGTAGGAAGTCAGGAGTAACAGGCAAGTTTGGCCTTGGAGTACAAAATGAAACAGGGCAAAGGCTAACAGAGTTTTGCCAAGAAAACACCCTCTTTCAACAACACAAAAGACGACTCCATACATGGATATCATCAGATGGTCAATACCAAAATCAGACCGATTTTATTCTTCTAAAGAAGTTCTTTAGAGACAGCAAAAATATGACCATGAGCAGACTATGGCTCAGATCATGAACTCCTTACTGCAAAATTCAGACTTAAGTTGAAGAAAGTAGAGAAAATCACTAGGCCATTCAAATATGACCTGAATCAAATCCCTTAATGAGTATACAGTGGAGATGACAAATAAATTCAAGGAATTAGATCTCGTAGGCAGAGCACCTGAAGAACTATTGACGGAGATTCATGATTTATAATAAGAAATATATATTTACTTTTCATCTTGTTTCCAGCACAGAATTCCTGTGAGGAGAGCAATGAAGTGTCCTTTCTTATGTTAATGATTTGTTTGAGAAGGCCCCTAGATCATCTAAGTGTAAGGCTAGACACCAGAGGAACTAACTACATGACTAGAGTCTTTAGCCCTCCAACTCCCCTACAAAGTGGGAAGGAGAAGAAATTGAGTTCACTCACCTAAGGTCTATGATTTAAACAATCGTGCCTATGTAGTGAAGCCTCATAAAATGCCAAAAGGAGGAGGTTCAGAGACCTTCTGGGTGGTTGAATGTGGAGATGCAAGGAAAGTGGCACACTAGGAGAGGGCATGGGAGCTCTGAGCTCCTTCCCACATATCCCATCTATGCATCTTTTCATCTGGCTCTATCTGAGTTATGTCCTTTTATCATAAAGGAGTAATCTGGTAGATACAATCTTTCTCTGAGTTCTCTGAACTGCTCTATCAAACTAATTGAATCCTAGGAGGGTGTCAGCAGTGGCCACAGGACTGGAAAAGGTCAGTTTTCATTCCAATCCCAAAGAAAGGCAATGCCAAAGAATGCTCAAACTACCGCACAATTGCACTCATCTCACATGCTAGTAAACTGATGTTCAAAATTCTCCAAGCCAGGCGTCAGCAATACGTGAACCATGAACTTCCAGATGTCCAAGCTGGTTTTAGAACAGACAGAGGAACCAGAGATCAAATTGCCAACATCTGCTGGATCATGGAAAAAGCAAGAGAGTTCCAGAAAAATATCTATTTCTGCTTTATTGACTATGCCAAAGCCTTTGACTGTGTGGATCACAATAAACTGTGGAAAATTCTGAAAGAGATGGGACTACCAGACCACCTAACCTGCCTCTTGAGAAACCTATATGCAGGTCAGGAAGCAACAGTTAGAACCGGACATGGAACAAAAGACTGGTTCCAAATAGGAAAAAGAGTACGTCAAGGCTGTATATTGTCACCCTGCTTATTTAACTTCTATGCAGAGTACATCATGAGAAACACTGGGCTGGAAGAAGCACAAGCTGGAATCAAAATTGCCAGGAGAAATATCAATAACCCCAGATATGCAGATGATACCACCCTTATGGCAGAAAGTGAAGAGAAACTAAAAAGCCTCTTGATGAAAGTGAAAGAGGAGAGTGAAAAAGTTGGCTTAAAGCTCAACATTCAGAAAACAAAGATGATGGCATCTGGTCCCATCACTTCATGGGAAATAGATGGGGAATCAGTAGAAACAGTGTCAGACTTAATTTTTTTGGGCTCCAAAATCACTGCAGATGGTGATTGTAGCCATGCAATTAAAAGACACTTACTCCTTGGAAGGCAAGTTAGTGACCAACCTAGACAGCATATTCAAAAGCAGAGATATTACTTTGCCAACAAAGGTCCGTTTAGTCAAGGCTATGGTTTTTCCAGTGGTCATTTATGGATGTGAGAGTTGGACTGTGAAGAAAGCTGAGCACCAAAGAATTGATGCTTTTGAACTGTGGTGCTGGAGAAGACTTTTGAGAGTCCCTTGGACTGCAAGGAGATCCAACCAGTCCATCCTGATTGAGCCCAGTCCTGGGTGTTCATTGGAAGGACTGATGCCGAGGCTGAAACTCCAAATCTTTGGCCACCTCATATGAAGAGTTGACTCACTGGAAAAAGATCCTGATGCTGGGAGGGACTGGGGGCAGGAGGAGAAGGGGATGTCAGAGGATGAGATGGCTAGATTGTATTGCTGACTCAATGCACATGAGTTTGGGTGCACTCCAGGAGTTGGTTATGGATAGGGAGATCTGGCGTGCTGAGAATCATGGGGTTGCAAAGAGTTGGACACGACTTAGTGACTGAACTGAACTCAGGAGGGTGTCAGCGGAAACCCCTATTGATAGCCAGTTAATCAGAAGCACGGGTGACAACCCAGACTTCCCACTGTCTAGCTAAAGGGAAGGGGGGGGGACATTCTTTTAGGATGGACTTCTTTTATTTTTAATTTATTTATTTTTAAACGAAGGATAATTGCTTTACAGAATTTTGCTGTTTTCTGTCAGACCTCAACACGAATCAGTCATAGGTTAGGACTGAGTTCTTAACCTGTGGGATGTGATGCTATCTCCAGATAAGCAGTATCAGAACTGTATTAAATTGTAGGACACCAGGTGGGTATCAAAGAATTACTTCCCTCCCCCTAGACTGGGTGCAGAATTGGAGAATACAAAGAGAAAAATAATAAACTATCCATAATTTCAGTCCTTTTCAATATAGGGGACTGGAATGCAAAAGTAGGAATTCAAGAGATATCTGGAATAACAGGCATATTTGGCCTTGGAGTACAGAATGAAGCAGAGTAAAGGCTAATAGAGTTTTGCCAAGAGAACACATTGGTCATAGCAAAAACTCCCATCCAACAACATAAAAGAAGACTCTACACATGGACATCACCAGATAGTCAATACAGAAATCAGATTGATTATATTCTTTGCATCCGAGATGGAGAAGCTCTATACAGTCAGCAAAAACCAGACTGGGAGCTGACTGTGGCTCAGATCATGAACTCCTTATTACCAAATTCAGACTGAAATTGAAGAAAGTAGGGAAAACCACTAGACCATTCAGGTATGGCCTCAATCAAATCCCTTACGATTATACAGTGGAATGACAAATAGATTCAAGGGATCCGATTTGACAGACAAAGTGCCTGAAGAGCTATGGACTGAGTTTCGTGACATTGTACAGGAGACAGGGATCAAGACCACCATCAAGAAAAAGAAATGCAAAAAGGCAAAATGGTTGTCTGAGGAGGGCTTAAAATAGCTGTGACAAGAAGAGAAGTGAGAGGCAAAGGAGAAAAGGAAAGATATACCCGTTTGAATGCAGAGTTCCAAAGAATAGCAAGGAGAGATAAGAAAGCCTTCTTCAGTGATTAATGCAAAGAAATAGAGGGAAATAATAGAATGGGAAACACTAGATATCTCACCAAGAAAACTAGAAATTCCAAGAGAACATTTCATGGAAAGATAGGCACAATAAAGGACAGAAATGGTATGGACCTAACAGAAGCAGAAGATATTAAGAAGAGGTGGCAAGAATACACAGAAGAACTGTACAATAAATATTTCCGATTCAGATAACCACAATGGTGTGATCAATCACCTAGAACCAGACATTTTGGAATGCAAAGTCAAGTGGGCCTTATGAAGCATCACTATGAACAAAGTTAGAGGAGGTTATGGAATTACAGTTGAATTATTTCAAATCCTAAAAGATGATGCTGTGAAAGTGCTGCACTCAATATGCCAGCAAATTTGGAAACCTTAGCAGTGGCCACAGGACTGGAAAAGGTCAGTTTCTATTTCAATTCCAAAGAAAGGAAATTCCAAAGAGTGCTCAAACTGCTACATAATTGCACTCATCTCCCATGCTTGCAAATTAATGCTCAAAATTCTCCAAGCCAGGCTTCAACAGTACATGAACCATGACCTTCCAGATGGATGAAGAAAAGGCAGAGGAACCAGAAATCCAATTGCTAACATCTGCTGGATCATGGAAAAAGCAAGAGAACTCCAGAAAAACATCTCCTTCTGTTTTATTGACTGTGTCAAAGCCTTTGACTGTGTGGATCACAACAAACTCTGGAAAATTCTTAAAGAAATGGGAATACCAGAGCACCTGACTTGCCTCCTGAGAAATCTTTATGCAGGTCAAGAAGCAAGAGTTAGAACTAGTCATGGAACAATAGACTGGTTTCAAATCAGGAAAGGGATACATCAAGGCTGTATGTTGTCACCCTGTGTATTTAATTTATATGCAGCATACATCATGAGAAATGCTGGACTGGATGAAGCACATGCTGGAATCAAGACTGCCGGGAGAAATATCAATAATCTCAGATATGCAGATGAGACCACCCTTATGACAGAAAGCGAAGAAGAAATAAAGAGCCTCTTGCTGAAAGTGAAAGAGGAGAGTGAAAAATTTAGCTTAAATCTCAACATTCAGAAGACTAAGATCATGGCATCTGGTCCCATCACTTCATGGCAAATAGATGGGGAAACAGTGGAAACAGTGTCTGGCTTTATTATTATTTTTTGGGGGGGGGCTCCAAAATCACTGCAGATGGTGATTGCAGCCATGAAATTAAAAGACACTTGCTCCTTGAAAGAAAATTTATGACCAACCTAGACACCATATTAAAAAGGAGAGACATGAAGATGGCGGAGGAATAGGACGTGAAGACCACTTTCTCCCTCACAAATTCCTCAAAAGAACATTTCAACACTGAGCAAACTCCACAAAACAACTTCTGTAGGCTGGCAGAGGACATCAGGCAACCAGAAAAGCAGACCATTGTCTTCAAAAACAGTGAACCTCTCTGGGTGTCCTCAATGTGGAGAAACTTTTCATCTTTACCTAGATGTTTTATCATCGGTGCTATATAGATGGAGAAGTCTAGAGGCTACTGTAAAAATAAAACTGAAAACCAGAAGCAGGAGGCTTAAGTCCAAAGCCTGAAAACATCAGAGAACTCCTGAATTCAGGGAACATTAAGCAACAGGAGCTCATCAAATGCCTCCATACCTATACTGAAACCAAGCTCTACCCAAGGACCAACAAGTTCCAGAACAAGACATACCACACAAATTCTCCAGCAACACAGGAACACACTCCTGAGCTTCAATATACAGGCAGCTCAAAGTTACTCCAAAGCCTTTGACATCTCATAACCCATTACTGATCACTCCACTGCACTCCAGAGAGAAGAAACCCAGCTCCACCCACCAGAACTCCAACACAAGCCCCCCTAACCAGGAAACCTAGACAAGCCACTGATACAACCCCACCCACAGTGAGGAAGCTCCATAATAAAGAGAACTCCACAAATTACCAGAATATAAAAAGGCCACCCCAAACGCAGCAATATAATCAAGATGAAGAGACAGAGGAATACTCAGCAGGTAAAGGAACAGGAGGGTTGCCCACCAAACCAAACAAAAGAGGAAGAGCTAGGGAATCTACCTGAGAAAGAATTCCAAATATTGATAGTGAAAATGGTCCAAAATCTTGAAATCAAAATAGAATCACAGATAAATAGCCTAGAGACAAGGATTGAGAAGATGCAAGAAAGGTTTAACAAGGACCTAGAAGAAATAAAAAAGAGTCAATATATAACAAATAATGCAATAAATGAGATCAGAAACACTCTGGAAGCAACAAATAGCAGAATAACAGAGGCAGAAGATAGGATTAGTGAAATAGAAGATAGAATTGTAGAAATAAATGAATCAGAGAGGAAAAAAGAAAAACGAATTAAAAGAAATGAGGACAATCTCAGAAACCTCCAGGATGATATGAAATGCTCCAACATTCGAATTATAGGAGTCCCAGAAGAAGAAGACAAAAAGAAAGACCATGAGAAAATCCTTGAGGAGATAATAGTTGAAAACGTCCCTAAAATGGGGAAGGAAATAATCACCCAAGTCCAAGAAACATGGAGAGTTCCAAATAGGATAAACCCAAGGCAAAACACCCCAAGACACATATTAATCAAATTAACAAAGATCAAACACAAAGAACAAATATTAAAAGCAGCAAGAGAAAAACAACAAATAACACACAAGGGGATTCCCATAAGGATAACAGCTGATCTTTCAATAGAAACTCTTCAGGCCAGGAGGAAATGGCAAGACATACTTAAAGCGATGAAAGACAATAACCTACAGCCCAGATTACTGTACCCAGCAAGGATCTCATTCAAATACGAAGGAGAAATCAAAAGCTTTACAGACAAGCAAAAGCTGAGAGAATTCAGCACCACCAAACCAGCTCTCCAACAAATTCTAAAGGATATTCCCTAGACAGGAAACACAAAAAGGGTGTATAAACCCGAACCCAAAACAATAAAGTAAATGGTAACAGGATCATACTTATCAATAATTACCTTAAACGTAAATGGGTTGAACGCCCCAACCAAAAGACAAAGACTGGCCGAATGGATACAAAAACAAGACCCCTCTATATGCTGCTTACAAGAGACCCACCTCAAAACAAGGGACACATACAGACTGAAAGTGAAGGGCTGGAAAAAGATATACCATGCAAATAGAGACCAAAAGAAAGCAGGAGTGGCAATACTCATTTCCGATAAAATAGACTTTAAAACAAAGGCTGTGAAAAGAGACAAAGAAGGCCACTACATAATGATCAAAAGATCAATCCAAGAAGAAGATATAACAATTATAAATATATATGCACCCAATATAGGAGCACCGCGATATGTAAGACAAATGCTAACAAGTATGAAAGGGGAAATCAACAATAACACAATAATAGTGGGAGACTTTAATATCCCACTCACACCTATGGATAGATCAACTAAACAGAAAATCAACAAAGAAATGCAAAGTTTAAATGATACATTAGACCAGTTAGACCTAATTGATATCTATAGGACATTTCACCCCAAAACAATGAATTTCACCTTTTTCTCAAGTGCTCATGGAACATTCTCCAGGATAGATCACATCCTGGGCCATAAATCTAAACTTGATAAATTCAAAAAAATCGAAATCATTCCAAGCATCTTTTCTGCCCATAATGCATTAAGATTAGATCTCAATTACAGGAGAAAAACTATTAAAAATTCCAACATATGGAGGTTGAACAACACACTTCTGAATAACCAACAAATCACAGAAGAAATCAAAAAAGAAATTAAAATATGCATAGAAACGAATGAAAATGAAAACACAACAACCCAAAACCTGTGGGACACTATAAAAGCAGTGCTAAGAGGAAAGTTCATAGCAATACAGGCATACCTCAAGATGCAAGAAAAAAGTCAAATAAATAACCTAACTCTACATCTAAAGCAACTAGAAAAGGAAGAATTGGAGAACCCCAGAGTTAGTAGAAGGAAAGAAATCTTAAAAATTAGGGCAGAAATAAATGCAAAAGAAACAAAAGAGACCATAGCAAAAATCAACAAAGCCAAAAGCTGGTTCTTTGAAAGGATAAATAAAATTGACAAACCATTAGCCAGACTCATCAAGAAGCAAGGAGAGAAAAATCAAATCAATAAAATTAGAAATGAAAATGGAGAGATCACAACAGACAGCACAGAAATACAAAGGATCATGAGACTACTATCAGCAGTTATATGCCAATAAAATGGACAACGTGGAAGAAATGGACAAATTCTTAGAAAAGTACAATTTTCCAAAACTGAACCAGGAAGAAATAGAAAATCTTAACAGACCCATCACAAGCACAGAAATTGAAACTGTAATCAGAAATCTTCCAGCAAACAAAAGCCCAGGTCCAGACAGCTTCACAGCTGAATTCTACCAAAAATTTTGAGAAGAGCTAACACCTATCCTACTCAAACTCTTCCAGAAAATTGCAGAGGAAGGTAAACTTCCAAACTCATTCTATGAGGCCACCATCACCCTAATACCAAAACCTGACAAAGATACTACAAAAAAAGAAAACTACAGGCCAATATCACTGATGAACATAGATGCAAAAATCCTCAACAAAATTCTAGCAATCAGAATCCAACAACACATTAAAAAGATCATACACCATTACCAAGTGGGCTTTATCCCAGGGATGCAAGGATTCTTCAATATCCACAAATCAATCAATGTAATTTACCACATTAACAAATTGAAAAATAAAAACCATATGATTATCTCAATAGATGCAGAGAAGGCCTTTGACAAAATTCAACATCCATGTATGATAAAAACTCTCCAGAAAGCAGGAATAGAAGGAACATACCTCAACATAATAAAAGCTATATATGACAAACCCACAGCAAACATTATCCTCAATGGTGAAAAATTGAAAGCATTTCCCCTAAAGTCAGGAACAAGACAAGGGTGCCCACTTTCACTGCTACTATTCAACATAGTTCTGGAAGTTTTGTCCACAGCAATCAGAGCAGAAAAAGAAATAAAAGGAATCCAAATTGGAAAAGAAGAAGTAAAACTTTCACTGTTTGGAGATGACATGATCCTCTACATAGAAAACCCTAAAGACTCCACCAGAAAATTACTAGGGCTCATCAATGAATATAGTAAAGTTGCAGGATATAAAATCAACACACAGAAATCCCTTGCATTCCTATACACTAATAATGAGAAAGTAGAAAAAGAAATTAAGGAAACAATTCCATTCACCATTGCAACGAAAAGAATAAAATACTTAGGAATATATCTACCTAAAGAAACTAAAGACCTATATATAGAAAACTATAAAACACTGGTGAAAGAAATCAAAGAGGACACTAATAGATGGAGAAATATACCATGTTCATGGATCGGAAGAATCAATATAGTGAAAATGAGTATACTACCCAGAGCAATTTACAAATTCAATGCAATCCCTATCAAGCTACCAGCCATATTTTTCACAGAACTAGAACAAATAATTTCAAGATTTGTATGGAAATACAAAAAACCTTGAATAGCCAAACATTCTTGAGAAAGAAGAATGGAACTGGAGGAATCAACTTGCCTGACTTCAGGCTCTACTACAAAGCCACAGTCATCAAGACAGTATGGTACTGGCACAAAGACAGAAATATAGATCAATGGAACAAAATAGAAAGCCCAGAGATAAATCCACACATAGATGGACAGCTTAGCTTTGACAAAGGAGGCAAGAATATACAATGGAGTAAAGACAATCTCTTTAACAAGTGGTGCTGTGAAAACTGGTCAACCACTTGTAAAAGAATGAAACTAGACTACTTTCTAACACCATACACAAAAATAAACTCAAAATGGATTAAAGATCTAAATGTAAGACCAGAAACTATAAAACTCCTAGAGGAGAATATAGGCAAAACACTCTCCGACATAAATCACAGCAGGATCCTCTATGATCCACCTCCCAGAATTCTGGAAATAAAAGCAAAAATAAACAAATGGGATCTAATTAAAATTAAAAGCTTCTGCACAACAAAGGAAAATATAAGCAAGGTGAAAAGACAGCCTTCTGAATGGGAGAAAATAATAGCAAATGAAGCAACTGACAAACAACTCATCTCAAAAATATACAAGCAACTTATGCAGCTCAATTCCAGAAAAATAAACGACCCAATCAAAAAATGGGCCAAAGAACTAAATAGACATTTCTCCAAAGAAGACATACGGATGGCTAACAAACACATGAAAAGATGCTCAACATCACTCATTATTAGAGAAATGCAAATCAAAACCACAATGAGGTACCACTTCACACCAGTCAGAATGGCTGCGATCCAAAAATCTGCAAGCAGTAAATGCTGGAGAGGGTGTGGAGAAAAGGGAACCCTCCTACACTGTTGGTGGGAATGCAAACTAGGACAGCCACTTTGGAGAACAGTGTGGAGATTCCTTAAAAAATTGCAAACAGAACTACCTCATGACCCAGCAATCCCACTGCTGGGCATACACACCGAGGAAACCAGAATTGAAAGAGACACATGTACCCCAATGTTCATCGCAGCACTGTTTACAATAGCCAGGACATGGAAACAACCTAGATGTCCATCAGCAGATGAATGGATAAGAAAGCTGTGGTACTTATACACAATGGAGTATTACTCAGCTGTTAAAAAGAATGCATTTGAATCAGTTCTGATGAGATGGATGAAACTGGAGCTGATTATACAGAGTGAAGTGAGCCAGAAAGAAAAACACCAATACAATATACTAACACATATATATGGAATTTAGAAAGATGGCAATGACGACCCTGTATGCAAGACAGGAAAAAAGACACAGATGTGTATAACGGACTTTTGGACTCAGAGGGAGAGGGAGAGGGTGGGATGATGTGGGAGAATTGCATTGTAACATGTATACTATCATGTAAGAATCGAATCGCCAGTCTATGTCCAACGCAGGATACAGCATGCTTGGGGCTGGTGCACGGTGATGACCCAGAGAGATGTTATGGGGAGGGAGGTGGGAGGGGAGTTCATGTTTGGGAACACATGTACACCCGTGGTGGATTAATGTCAATGTATGGCAAAACCAATACAGTATTGTAAATTAAAATAAAGTAAAAAAATAAAAAATAAAAATAAAAAGGAGAGACATTACTTTGCCAACAAAGTTTCCTCTAGTCAAAGCTGTGGTTTTTCCAGAAGTCATGTATGGATGTGGAGTTTGATTATAAAGAAAACTGAGCACAGAAGAATTGATGCTTTTGAACTGGGGTGCTGGAGAAGACTCTTGAGAGTCCCTTGGACTGCAAAGAGATCCAACCAGTCCATCCTAAAAGAAATCAGTCCTGAATATTCTTTGGAAGGAAGATATTAAGATATTAAGTACTCTAGTACTATGGCCACCTGATGCAAAGAACTGACTCATTTGAAAAGACCCTGATGCTTGGAAAGATTGAATGCAGGTGGAGAAGGGGATGACATAGGATGAGATGGTTGGATGGCATCGCCGACTCAATGGACTTGCGTTTGAGTAGGCTCTGGGAGTTTGTGATGGATAGGGAAGCCTGGCATGCTGCAGTCCATGAAATCACAAAGAGTTGGACATGACTAAGTGACTGATCTGAACTGAACTGAATTTCAGTAGTTGGGGATGTTGATTGTTAAGATTATGCATAATTTCATGATGCTATCTCTTTCTTTTAATTAAAAAGTATACTTATTTATGCAACTATATTATATTCATATATTCTGTTTCAAAAATATCTCCATTACAGGTAATGTAACTTCCCCTACCCAAACACATGTCTCATTCCATAGCTTCAAGGAATACAACTATTAATATTATGGTCTGTATGCTTGCATTCTTTTTCTATATATTTATGCACACATACTCATAAACACATATTTATAAATCATTGTGTTATATGATTTTAAAGAATGTATGATATTGTACTTACTGCATCCTAATAACTTTAAATTTAGAAGCACTTTATGGTTTTGCCATATTGGTTCAAATGAATCCTTTTCTATGCTTGGCTTAGGAATAATATTTTATATCATGCATCTTTTTTCCACTTAACCACATTGATATTAATTATTAAGATTGCTCTTAGTAATTTTTTTCTAAAGGTATAGAGAAGCAAAATCAGAAAGTTTATCCATCCTATGAAAATGGGGTAGTTGCTCAGTAGTTCTGAATTTGTCACTCCACAGACTGTAGACCACCAGGCTCCTCTGTTCATAGAATTCTCCAGGCAAGAATAATGGAGTGGGTTGCCATTTCCTTCTCCAGGAGATCTTCCTGACCTAGGGATCAAACCCATGTCTCCAGCATTGCAGGAGATTCTTTACTGTCTGAGCCACCATGGCTACAAATTCTAAATTTTTCCACTTAAAAATTAACTTGCTATTCAATGTCTTAAAATGTCCTACTCTCCTAATAACTAGGCTAGTAGCAGACATATCCCAGTGCAGGATTTTCAAGTAAACTTTGAGATGAAGCACACAGCTAATATTAACAACATAAAGGGTCTTCATACTACTCACCCAAATTCTAACCAAACACTTAGCATCAGAACATTCCAGAACTCATGGCAGGAGGGAGAACAACTTACATCGAGGGTTGCAGAGCAGGTATCTACCTTACTTCCTCAATCTGTGGGAACTGTAGAGGAGTTAGAAGAGAAGGAGGGACTGTTTGAGCATCCTGAAAAATGTTGGCCCTGCCTATGTTTCACACAGGACACAGAAGCAAGAAGTGCTGATCTTTAAGGCACAGAAACTTCATCCACTTTAGAAACAACCATAGCAACTTTCCAGCTTCAAAGAATCCACTCTCCCAAAAGTCATTATTTTTATACTTTGAAAGGATGTTATATATTAAATATATATGTCTTATAGGTTTATATGTTATATGAACACTACCTTCTTTTTCTGGATTTTTTCCTGCATTTTTCTTGAAATTTGCTTATTTTAACACTCATAAAGGCAATCAGCTTGCCAATCAGCTTCTGTACCATCACAAGAAAATTCAATATTAAGCCAAGTGAATGACAAATGACCAACATAAATATTTTTAAGTAATCTCAAATAAATTTGATTTCCTAAACCCTGGGACAAAGTTCCCATGATTCAATTCATATAAAAACCCACTAAATAAGATTCTAGCACATTTCCACATCTACATAATGAAATTATCTGCTGTTTCTGTCAGGGTTTGGTTAAGAAAATAAAAGCAAGGACATGTATTCCAGAAATAAAGACATTAATTTGGGAATCATAGGTTCACCGAACTGGCAACAGCTGAGGAGTGATCAACATAGAAGCTTCTAATGAATATCTCCACCTTAAATCCTGAAGAGTGTGGTTCTCAAGAACTCAAAATAAAGTAACTGCAATTTTTAAAGATCTTTGCTAAGCTCTCACCATCTACCTCAGTCCTTGGCAGCTGTCTCTTCTCAAAAGCCTGCCAGGAAGTTCACTTCAATTCAACTGTCCCTGAGGAATAGATTTGTCTTTCCCTTGTAAATCACTCGTGAATGTCGTCCAATGTCAAACTCTAACCTGAAACCATATGTGAATGGGGATTTTGCAAAATTAAGCTCTGTGTTATATTCTGTGAGGCAAAGGAGAGCAGAAAAGAGAATAAATTGATGACAGACAATCCAGTGGTCTCCACAATTTCAAATCTGTATTTATAGGTGACCTGTTGACACACAGTTCACTCCTGAATGAAGAGGATAACAGCACTGTGCCTGTCTGATGTGATGTATTTGCTCTTTGTACAGTCACACACATGCTGACATTTTCCCTAAAAGGGGTAACATTTTTCTCGCTTTGCTTAGTAGCAGCAGTTTATATACTGAAACTTCAGTGCTGAATTATAGAGTTGAATGTTATTTACACAACTTACATTTATTATCGGATAATGGGAAATGGAAGAAAAAATATTTAATGTAGTTAAATATCCAAACAAGGGAGAAAAATATGCATATTTACTATCATCCTCAGCCTGAAACTGTTTCTGTGGCTGGAGTTATGTGGCTGGAGTTATGTGGCCTTTTCCCAGTTTCAACTCAATGTTTGCTTTGCCATCATCCAGAACCTAAACTGGATATAACTATTTATTTTGCAAAAAGGTGAAAATATGCACTCCTAAGGAGGCTGTCGTTACTGGGTATTTTTATTTTGGCTTGTTATAGTTTTCACTTTAATTTTGGACAGGTGAGTACCAAGCCCAGAAAATCTACCAGGTCCAGACATCCTCCTTCCTGCCCATTATGTAGTAGCCACATTATTGCCTATTTATAGGCAATCAATTATCTAGTTTTTCAGATAGAATCAATGATCTAGCTTTTTCTCTTTCAGTGATATCAATAGGGGGCTTCCCCAGTGGTTCAGAAGTAAAGAGTCCCCCTGCAACACAGGATACACAGAAGACCTGGGTTTGATCCCTGGGTTGGGAAGGTCCCCTGGAGGAGGACTTGGCAACCTACTCCAGTACTCTTCCCTGGAAAATCCCATGGACAGAGGAGCCTGGCAGGTTATGGTCCATGGGTTTACCAAGGGTCAGACATGACTGGAGCGACTGCAGAAATGAACAGATTATCTATGACTAGCTTTTTCCCTTTGAGTGGTATCATATATTAACTGGAACTATCTGGAAACAAGGCCCGTGTTTCTTCCTATCTAAATCCTTCTCTACCTCCCTGAAGAAGTATCTCTCAATAAGCACTCTGCTCACAGAGTACCTTCTCTCTGCCCACTGCTGCCTTGGTGCCCTGCTGTGGCAGAAGACTTGATAAAGCTCACAGCTGACTACACCAAAATGGAAAAGGAGGAATCAAGCTGTGCTGGGGGTAAATGTTCACATTTACAAATTGGCTTGATTGACAGTTTTTTTGTTGTTTCTGACCTCATTTGGCTGACCACAACACCTGTTAGCTTCTTTTGCAGGTTTTTCCATTCTTCAGTATCCTTATTTTAACCTTTATTTAAAACCACTTTTAAGACAAATTCTCTTTCATTCATGAAGAACAATGGGTTCCTCTACCATAAATCTCAAGAACTTTTCATCCTTTTAGTAAGTTTTTCTATATCACACCACCCATCCCATGTTCTCTTTCCCTCAGTGTGTCAAGATTGTGGTGCCCCCCCCCCCTTATATGCCTGTCCCACAGTTCTTATCCTTATTGCATTCTTTCACTACCTTGATTGGCTATATATGCATTCTTATTAGCTTCCAACATCCTTTTACAAAGATAGGAGGGTACACAGAGTCTGCAAAACTGCCCTCACTTCTGGTACCAACTGCAAGTTCATGGGTGGAGAGTTCCCAAGTTACCCTCAGGGTTGGTAATTCACTAGAAGGACTTAGAACTTACTGAAAGCTGTTATATTCAAATATATGGTTTATCACCAGAAAAGGATATGATCAAAATCTGCCAAAGGAGGAAAGCACAACAGGCAGAACCCAGGAAAGTGTCAACCGTGAAGCTTCCGTTGTCCCCTGCCTGTGGAGAAGAGTTTCATCTGTATGTTACAAGGCATGTGAAACATTGCTCACCAGGGAAGTCTATCTGAGCCTTGAGGTCCAAAGATTTTTATTGTGGCTCTATGGTCAACTGCCTATATGGCAACCTCAGTCTGCAACACCTCTGGAGGTCAGACTGAGAATACATGACTTAAAGTCCTATCTTAAACCACATTGTTAGATGAAATATTGTCCCATGGCGAACAAAGACAATCTTATAAAGACAGGACATTTCAAGTGCTTAGAAAGCATCTCTCAGAAGCTTAGGGGAAAAGCCAGCCATCTCTTTGGATACTATGATTTACTACACACTTATCTAATTTTTTGTTTCTCTCAGTCAGTAAACGCATCCAAATTTGCCCATCCTAAAAATATTTTTCCAACATTTCCCTCTAACAAATCACTTCACTTTTTCATTCAAACTTTTTCAAGTCTCCACTTACTCATCTGCCACTTGCTTCTCAGAGCTATCTATTTTTGCTCTGTATCATTCCTGCCATTATCCTATCCCTTCAATATTGTTTGCAGTGAACTTTACAAATGACAGATCTCAGGAAGTCTCTTCAAATTTAATCTGGTTTATATTCTGCCATTAACAATTGCTTGCCCATCTTGAAAATGACACTGTTTTATGCATCCACACATCTCTTCTATCTTCAAAACACTCTTCAAAATAAAAATGACATTATACTTATTCTAAATGTTTTTCAACCTCTGTCAGTTTTACTTGAACCACTAAGGCTTTAACATTTTCTCCCTCAATTTACATCAGCATGTTACAAATACATACTGGTTTAAATCATAAATATGTTTATAATGGGCTTGTCTATTCCATTATGCTAGAAATATATTGTCATATTTATCTTTTTTTTTTTTTTTTACCCAGTGTTTACTACAGTGTAGGAGACATACAATGCTCAATAAATATTTGCTAACTCGACTACTCAGGGAAACTTCAAAGAAAAGTTGAATCCTAAGCAGTGTCTCTAGAAATGAGCTGAACACAAAGCAGATAGTTAGTTCAATGTATATTGGTAGTGTTATTCTCTGATGGCAAGGAATGAGGCGATAGATCACATTAGGTTGTATGAAAAGAGAGAGTGGCAGGCTTGAAGCTAAATGGTTATATCCTAAGCTGGATATAGGATCTTATTATGCAAAGCTTTATATATAAACTATAAAATATATTACATACCAGGAAATTTGAATGAAATTTATCATTCAAGGATAATTGGGAACCAAAGATAATTAAAACTTGGCCCCTAAGAGTATACACTAGAGTAGGAGATACAGAGCTTTGAGGAGGCTAAAATTCTAAGTATTTTTTTCCCCTTTAGACAATGTCAAAATGAAAAGATTAGCTGATACTGGAGTAAGTGACTTAGGTGACACTTTGGCAACACTGAGGTTTTAAGAATGACTCATAAAATTAGATTTAATGAATAGAGTAATTACTTACTAATTTGTCTAAAGTGAAAAATCATAGGCTTCCCTCAGAGTGGGCTTCTCCGGAAAACATTTACAGAATAGAATGACAGAGTAGGAGAGCTATTTCTTGGAGGTCTCCAGAGAAAATGAGAAGGGAGCATTGTTACCCACGTCTGGTCATGCTCTGAAACACACTAGTCAACTCACTCCCCTTCTCTGGAGGCATTTGCATGCATACATTTAGAAGGGTCAAGAGTTTTACTCTTTGGGTGTTTCTCCACCTGGCAGGAAAATCAGGCATCAGAACTTGACACTTGCATCTAATGGTAGGCATATGATAGTAGTAATAACTAGTGCTTATTGAGAATGGGTTTTAGAAGTACATTTATCATTATCAATACTGTCTTTATGTCTGTTTATAATGATGAGAAAATCAACACTCAGAGAATTTCAGCCACTAGAACATGGCAGAGTTAAGATTCTAACCCAGTCACACTACATCCTTAAACTTTATACTACACTGTTTCTAGTTATTGGACTATAAGGTTGGCCTTGATACTTTCCATAAAAAAAGTTGACAAGCCTCCTGACTATAGTCTCATCCGTAAGGCATTATGCTGGTACCACATGCCTGTACTCTCATCGCCTTAAGAGTCATTATATGACCCAGTTGCAGCTAAATTATAAACAAGCCAGCAGTCTCTGAGGGGAAAGCTCTGAACACAGAAGATAAGTCATTACAATTCAACAAATACGATAATATGATATTGTGATATGGAGCGTTTGGATATGATGCAATGGATCTGTTCGAATCGCCAGTCTATGTCCGACGCAGGATACAGCATGCTTGGGGCTGGTGCATGGTGATGACCCAGAGAGATGTTATGGGGAGGGAGGTGGGAGGGGGGTTCATGTTTGGGAACGCATGTACACGTGTGGTGGATTCATGTCAATGTATGGCAAAACCAATACAGTATTATAAAGTAAAATAAAGTAAAAAAAGAAACAAGTCTGCAAGAAAAACAGAAAGAGCAGACACTTCGCAGCATTAGGTGGAAATTTAAAAATCCACTGCTGCTTTTAAAAAAGCAAGAGATTCTGCTCACCAGAGATCTTTAGTAATTTGAATAACTTCAGTGTTTCTTCCTGTTGTGAGCATCTGTCCTAAAGTCCATTTGCTTCAGAAAATGCTGGTATTTGTTTGTTTTGGCACCTTGGAGAAAAATCAAATATCTAAGACCTGGTTGCCTTATTTTCATGTGTTATTCTTTAAATAAGACCCTCAATTGCTTTAGAAAACACAGAAAGAAGTTTGATATATCATGGGAGTTCAGGAAAGAAGTAGGAAAAGAGAATTACCTTGTAAAAATTAACTGCTGCCTGTTTTCAATACCATAATAAACAATCCACCAGCAACCAAGCGCTTTGACAAGCAGGCCTTTTCTATTTCTACATATGTTTATTAACGGTAAACAAATGGGATAATCTAAGAGTATTAAATAAAATAGCTAGCATTCACTGAGAGCTTTTTCAGTGTTGGGAACTGTACTCTGTCTTTAAACATAGTATTTAATCTCAAAGCAACCCTATGAGGTGGTTACTATTAATATAAAAATTCCTATTTTATAAATTATAAAAAAAGCACTACAGAAAAAGAGTAGTAAATCAGGATTTACACAACTAACAAGTGTCAAAGTTGAAATTCAAATCCAGGCAATCTAATTCCAGAGCAAATTTATAATTTATAGTCTGTATTATTTTTAATGTAGAGGAATTGATAATATTTGTTCCATTAAGATATTTATAGGAAGACATCTTATGCTGAGTTGCTGCATTACTTTGTTTTGTTTTCTCTCCAAAAGAAAAGTTAGAAAGTATAGGAAAAGGAAGCAGAGATGTTGGGGGCAGAGTAAAGGGAAGAGAGGGGAGGGGGAGGAGGAGACTAAGAATCAACAATGAAAGCAAAATGTGGTATTTGTAGAATAGGAAAATTGATCAATGGAATCTGGAAGGAATTACATATACGAGCAACTGCTAAGACAATAAAATGGTAACATACATGTTAGAAAAAATTTTTCATATGTGATTTGGAAACATCTTTTACATATACCAGGCTCCCCAAAATTGGTTTTCTTAGTCCAGAAAATCCAGTTCAGTCACTTGTGTGTCTGCGCTCAGTCTCTGCAACCCAGCCTCACAGACTGTAGCCCGCCAGGCTCCTCTCTGTCCATGGCGTTTTCCAGGCAAGAATACTGGAGTGGGTTGCCATTTCCCACTCCAGAGGATATTCTCAACCCAGGGATAGAACCCACATCTCTGGCATCTCCCTCAGTGGCAGGCAGATTCTTTGCCACTGTGCCATGGGGACTTGTCTTATTATTTGTGTTTTTAAAGGGGCATGTGCTTATTTTCACTGAAATAACAAAAGCAGAGCAACTGAATTATAAATATAATACGTAGTGGTTTAGTCACTAAATTGTGTCCGACACTTGCGACCCCTTTGACAGTAGCCTGCCAGGCTCCTCTGTCCACGGGATTCTCCAGGCAAGAATACTGGAGTGGGTTGCCATTTCCTTCTCCAAATGATACAATATACAGAAATGTTAATAAGAAAAATTTGACTTATAATAACAGCTAATATTTCATTCTTATTATCCAATTTACCCTATATTACTTTTTCTCTGGAAGACAATCTGAGGCTATTATACCTTTGGAATTTATTTTAATAATAAGTAAGGCTTAGAGGAAAAATATAAAATATGTTTTAAAAATGTATATTTTTATCAGTTTAATAGAATGAAGAAACTAGAACTACACCTATACACTTATGGCCAAATAATCTAGGACAAAGGAGACAAAACTATATACAATGAGGAAAAGACAGCTTCTTCAACAAGTAATGCTGGGAAAATTTGACATCTACATGCTAAAGAATGGAATTACATTTGCTCATACCATAAAAATACAAACAAACAAACAACCCTAAAAATGGATTAAAGACCTAAATGTAAAATCAGAAGCCAAAAACACCTAGAAGAAAATATAGGCAGAACATTCTTTGGCATAAATCACAGCAATTTTTTTTTGATCTGTCTACTAGACAAAGGACAGAAAAACTAAAGTAAACAAATGAGACCTTGTTAAACTTAAAAACGTTTGCACAGCCAAGGAAACCATCAGCAAAATGAAAGCACAACCTACAGAATGGGAGAAAGATGCCACAAATTATATGACCAACAAGTGGTTAACAAAACATATTAACAATTCATACTACTCAATTAAAAAAAAAACACAACCCAATTTAAAAAATGGACAGAAGATTGGAATGGACATTTTTCCAAAGAAGAAATATAGATGGCAAAAAGACTCATGAAAAGATGCTCTACATCACTAATTATCAGAGAAATGAAGACAAAAACCACCATGAGATGTCAACTCACACCTGGCAGAATGGCTATCATGAAAAAGATCATTAATAAGAAATGTTGGCAAAGATGTGAAGAAAAGGGAACTCTTGTACATTGCTGGGGAATCTAAATTGGTTCAGCCACGGTGGTAAATAGAATGGAGATTCTTCTAACAACTAAAATTAAAACTGCCATATCACCTAGCAATTTCATTCTTTGGTATATATCTTAAGAAATGAAAAAAATAATTGACAAAGATACCTGCACCCCAATGTTCAGAGCAGCATGATGTACACTATTGTGTATCCCAAGATAGGGAAGCAACCTAAGTGCCTGGAGGGTATTATCTTCATTAGTCAGAGAAAGACAATAACTCTATGCTATCACTTATATGTAGAATATAAAAGGTTCAACAAATAAATGCATATAACAAAAATAGAGATAGACTCACAGATATAGAGAACAAACTAGTGGTTACCAGTGAGAAGACGGAAGTGAGGAGGAGCAAGACAGGAACAGGAGAATAAGAGGTACCAGCAACTATGTATAAAATCAATAAGCCACAAGGAAATATTGTACAGAGAAGAGAATATAGCCAATATTTTATAATAACTTTAAATGGAGTATAGTCTATAAAAAATTTGAGTCACTGTGTTGTAAACCTAAAACTAATATTATAAATCAACTATACTTTGATTTAAAAAATCTGAAATTTAATCTTGGGCTTTCTCATCCTCCTTTAGTTGGTCACATGGAACCTTCCCACTGGACAGGAACAAACTGTAAGTTGAACTGGTACAACTTTGGTGGGTGACATGGGCATCTGCTCTACTCATCTCCGATTGCATTTTACACATGCCTTTTGGTCATGCTCAGACTCAATCCTGGATATACCAGTTCCATCTGTGATGGTTTGCTTCTGGATATGTATTATCTTTGTGACTTGGTGAGACCCACAGAACCCAGCTCATAATGAGAAGTTCCAGGGGCATGATCGCTTGCTGTTCCATGATCAAAATGTTCTCTTTCTGCCAAGGCCTTGACATGCCAAGAATTTTAAAAGACATACAAGTCTCTGCTGATGAAAGTATGGCCTTATTCTAGAATTTCAGCTCTTACATATTGATTCTCCTATTGGGACTTGCCATAAGCAGATTACTATGCCATTCCCTACCATTGAAACCTCCAACAACACACAGTGTACCAGGCTGTGGGGTGATGTAGAACATCCCCATAGCTCCCTGCTTTCTGGTAGGGGAATGGATGCATGTGTAGCTTAGTTTTATATAGTTTATAAAACTGTGAATTGCAAAGGTTCAAAAGCACTTATGAAAATAATTAATGATTAGGAAAATACAGCTGAGTATGACCTTAAGTTTATTTTCTCTCTCTGACATTTACAGAAAGGACACTATGAAAGATAATTTGCATAATAATTCTGATTTAGGAACAGGTAGAAATTCTGGTCAGGTGATATTATTTAAATAATTTGCTCATCCTTCACTTTGCATCCAAATATACAGAAAGTATTTTGAAATAATTAGATATTTATGAAAAAATGGAAGATAGTACAGGAATAATAGCATAACTACTATTTTCCATGAATATCTCTGGTAAATCACTGGCACACACTGGATTACAATGTCTTTAGTAAGTTACCAAAAATAATGTAACCCTCGTGTGTGTGGGTGTTGAGTCACTTCAGTTGTGTCTGACTCTTTGGGATCCCATGGACTGTGGCCTGCCAGGATCCTCTGTCCCTGGGAGTCTCTAGGCAAGAATACTGAAATGGGTTGCCATGCCCTCCTCCAGGGGATCTTTCTGACCCAGGGATTAAACCAGCATCACTCATGTCTCCTGCTTTGGCAGGCAGGTTCTTTACCACTAGTACTACCTGGGAAGCCCCTTGTAACCCTCTTAGTAAATTATAATTAATTGTATTTGATAATGATTTTGATGTTGGCTTAAAGCTCAACATTCAGAAAATGTAGATCATGGCATCCAGTCCCATCACTTCATGGAAAATGGACGGGGAAACAGTGGAAACAGTGTCAGACTTTATTTTGGGGGGCTCCAAAATCACTGCAGATGGTGACTGCAGCCATGAAATTAAAAGATGCTTACTCCTAGGAAGAAAAGTTATGACCAACCTAGATAGTATATTCAAAAGCAGAGACATTACTTTGCCGACTAAGGTCCATCTAGTCAAGGCTATGGTTTTTCCTGTGGTCATGTATGGATGTGAGAGTTGGACTGTGAAGAAGGCTGAGCGCCAAAGAACTGATGCTTTTGAACTGTGGTGTTGGAGAAGACTCTTGAGAGTCCCTTGGACTGCAAGGAGATCCAACCAGTCCATTCTAAAGGAGATCACCCCTGGGATTTCTTTGGAAGGACTGATGCTAAAGCTGAAACTCCAGTACTCTGGCCACCTTATGTGAAGAGTTGACTCATTGGAAAAGACTCTGATGCTGGGAGGGATTGGGGGCAGGAGGAGAAGGGGACGACCGAGGATGAGATGGCTGGATGGCATCATGGACTCGATGGACGTGAGTCTGAGTGAACTCCGGGAGATGGTGATGGACAGGGAGGCCTGGCGTGCTGCGATTCATGGGGTCACAAAGAGTCGGACATGACTGAGCGACTGAACTGAACTGAACTGAATGATTTTGAACTGTGGTGTTGGAGAAGACTCTTGAGAGTCCCTTGGACTGCAAGGAGATCCAACCAGTCCATCCTAAAGGAGATCGGTCCTGGATGTTCATTGGAAGTTCTGATGCTGAAGCTGAAACGCCAATACTTTGGCTACCTGATGCGAAGAGCTGACTCATTGGAAAAGACCCTGATGCTGGGAAAGATTGAGGCCAGGAGAAGGGGATGACAGAGAATGAGATGGTTGGATGGCATCACCGACTCGATGGATATGGGTTTGGGTGGACTCTGGGAGTTGCTGATGGACAGGGAGGCCTGGTGTGCTGTGGTTAATGGGATCGCAAAGAATCGGACATGAATGAAGGACTAAACTGAACTGACATATGATAAGTTTGTTAAGATACCTTTTCTTATTTTTCAAGTATAATGTAAATGATAGAATTCATGATTTAAATAAAGTAAGTATAAATGAATATCCATGTACCCACCACTCATATTTGAAATAAAATATTATCAGTACCTTTTTAGGTGACCTTATACCCCTTCTTGACAGCAGCCCTGTGTCTCAAACTCCAAGGAAATTACAACATTACGTTTTACATTAACTATGTTGCTTTTCACATTTTAACCAAATATGCATACATAGATAATATTTTATTTTGCTTGTTTTTGAACTTCATGTAAATAGAATTGTACTCTACATATTCTTCAATTTGCTTTTTTGCTCAAAATAATTTGTGAGATTCATCCATGCTCATGCCTGTATCTCTACCATTTGCATTATTTTATAACTGCAACAATAGCATATCTTTTACTGCACGTGTATAATAGTTCAGTATAGGCACATCTTTTTCCTGTATCAGGAGAATTTTTAACTTATGTATTCCCTTAGTTGAATAAAATGGCATCGCTCCTGCTGCTGCTGCTGCTAAGTCGCTTCAGTCATGTCTGACTCTGTGGAACCCCATAGATGGCAGCCCACCAGGCTCTGCTGTCCCTTGGGATTCTCCAGGCAAGAACATTGGAGTTGCTATGCTTTAAATTTGTATTTCCCTCTTCACCTTTGGATCTGAGTTTTTATACACAATACACATACACTATTGGATATGTATATAACATATATAATATATATTACATATATAATGTATGTATTATATACATACAGTGTGTTATACCCACTATTACATATGTAACATATATATGCTATATTACATGTATGATTTATAGTAACCTGGGTCTCCTGCATTCCAGGCAGATTGTTTACTATCTGAGACACAGGGAAGTCCCATATTTAAACATGCTATTATATACAAAATACTTAATATAAATAGGTAATATAAATGTAATATATATAATATTTATATAACATATGTAATATAAATAATATATATTAAATTCATTCATACAATATATATGAATTAAAATTATGTGAAAAGCTATCAGTAAAATGTATATATGCATATAACACATTTATATTTTATATTCTATCATATATTAATATATATAAATCCTTACACTCAAAGTGACAACTTCCTCTTCAATTATATGCACCCTCATTGAATTATCATTTTATTTTTGTTGGTGCTTTTGAATATAGGAACTTTTTCTACATTTAACACACTAACATATTTCAGTTACATGTACTAAAAATATATTTCCAAATTCCTGATATGTTTGATGCATTTCTTTCTAAATGGGCAGTTGGTTTTATTTTTGAGATGTCTTCAATTTTCTCTTAAACCTAAAGCATACTCAACAAAAAACAAATTTAAAGTAATGTTTTTCATCTGTTATCTCATCCCTTTCAGAGATAAATACTATTGATTATTTGGTATATGTTTTTCTAAATTTCTATATTTAAAATCATGTCTTTAATAGATATTCCATATTATACATATACATATATATGCATATACATATACATACATATGCACATACATATACATATATATACATATAACTGATAATATTAATTATATATTTTAAACTTACTCTATATATCCCAAATTACAACTGCAGGAAATATTTATTTAGTACAGTTCAAACATTTTTACCTGTTTTCTCTTTATGTGTCTAGAATAAATTTTGTTACCTGTTTATACGTATCATTTGGGGTTAAGAATAATTCATATTTATACTGTTAAGATCACAATAACAATCATATGCATTGCTGTTTAATTTTATGATTTATACTTACTTATAGGCAATCCTATGTGAGAGCAATAGTTTGCTGCAAGGTAACAGAAGGCCATATGCTCTGTTATGCCTTAGGTGAATGAGTAGGCAAAGGAGGATGGAAGAATAAATGTTCTTAGAGAAGGAGTTGGCATGAAGCCAACAGCCAATGTCCTCCTCTGCTTGGTGTCTGTGCAGGCCATCCTTAGGGTGGCTAGATTAGGCTGGGCAGTGAGTGTCTCTAAGATTGTTCTATGCTGTGTGCTCAGTTGCTCAGTCATGTTCAATTCCTTGCGACCCTATGGACTGTAGCCCAACAGTCTTCTCTTTCCATTGGATTTTCCCAGCAAGAATGAGACTACATCTATGAAAATATTTTGAAGAAAACCTAAGTTGAAGCACAAAAGATGAATATTGCATTGCGGACAGCAAGAGTTATGTACAATTCAGAGGAGGTACCAGTTTAAAAATGCATTTTAGGATTTCAATCAGTGACAAAAGAGTGTGGTAGGATTAAATTATATGACCACTTAGTGTTTAATGGAAGAATTCTAGCTGAAGAAAACTATATAAAGAACTTTTAAAATGAATTAAAAGTTGTGAAACCTTGTGTTAAAAAGTCCCACAGAGAAAGAGTTATGTCTCAGTACAGAATGAGACTGAACAGCTAAAATCAGATAGTCAGGTTTAGCAGCATTAGCACTAAATCAAACACAAATATAGAAAAAGATGAAAAATCCTTTATCCTTACCAGGCCAATAATGGGCTTCTTTTGTCTGATATTGAGTTATTTACTAAATGCTGCTATTGATAAATTTGACTCAGTAAGTCTAGTTCAGTTATTTCACAAAATCTTGGCATAAAGTGATAGCACACTGGAGATACAGTTTCAATAAGAAAAAGATCCACATGTTCAAAAGTGATTTAACACTATTAAAAGTGATTTTAGAATATATTCTAAAAATGATTTTGCCACTGAATAATAACAATAAAAACAGTTGGGGTATACTGGAAATATATGAGGGGACATGTAACTACTATATACTTAAAATAATACACTGAAATTTAAAATAAAATTCCATACCTCTAGAAGAAAAGAGGTATGTACAAAATGTTTAATTGGGGTTTATTTTAGAATTTCATTTCTGAACATAATAATTCCCTTACTCCCACTTATTAGTGTGAATTTATGTTGTTAAAGTTGGTAACACCTTAATAATCTAAAAGTAAATTTAGAGTTCCTTCCCCTAGTAGCCAATATATTGCAGGACTAAAGCCTAAAGCATACATACCATTTTAAAGTTTTAAAAGTGAGGAGGCATAGTAACATGTCATATTTTTATTTCTTATTTGGACTAATTTCTTTCTAGGTCATATAGTATGATTTTTCTATTAAACAGCATTACAAAATATTAGGCAACTCCCCTCATTATAAACTTTGACATATAGCGGGAAAAAAAGACTATAGTTTTAGCTTAATTGACCATATGCTGTTTAGGGAACATTTCAAATAGTTAAAAATAGCTTGTAATGGTAAAACCAGACTTTGTTAATAATATCAACACATAGCATTAACAGCAAGCGTTATTGACTCAATAATTAAATCCATCCTGGGATGGATACAGGACATTACTATAAATGCGTAGTTGCAAAATACACTGTCAAATGAATATCCCTCTCAGCATACACTGTCCAAATAGGTTTTTAATATAGAAACAACCGTTTCACTGTTTATAACCTTGTAAGGTCTATAAGGAACTAAAGAGACATTTGATGATGGTGAATGAGGAGAGGGGGAAAGCTAGCTTAAAACCTAACATTCAAAAAACTAAGATCACAGCATCTAGTTCCATCACTTCATGGCAAACAGAAGGGAGAAAAGTGGAAACAGTGATGGATTTCATTTTCTTGGGCTCCAAAATGACTGCAGATAGTGACTGCAGCCATGGAATTAAAAGACACTTTCTCCCTGGAAGGAAACCTATGACAAACAGACAACGTATTAGAAAGCAGAGACATCACTTTGTCAACAAAGTTCTATATAATCAAAGCTGTGATTTTTCCACTAGTCATGTACAGATACGGGAGTTGGATCACAAAGCAGACTGAACCCCAAAGAATTGATGCTTCTGAACTGTGGTGCTGGAGAAGACTCTTGAGAGTTCTTAGAACAGCAAGGAGATCAAACCAAACAATCTTAAAGGAAATAAACCCTGTAGGACTGTTGCTGAAGCTAAAGCTCCAATATTTTGAACACATGATGCAAAGAGCTGACTCACTGGAAAAGACCCTGATGCTGGGAAAGATTGAGGGCAGGAGGAGAAGGAAGGGATGAAAGATAAGATGGCTGGGATAACATTACTGACTCAATGGACATGAATTTGAGAAAATTCAGGGAAAGAGCAAACTCATCTTGAAGCCAGAGAAATCTGGTATGCTTCAGTCCACAGAGTCACAAAGATTTGGACATGACTTAGTGACTAAATAATAACTACTACAAAGCTTTATAAAGCAGTCATCTTTACCAATGTATTACCTTGTTTTAAGTTCTTTAATTGTGGTTCTTTCTTTGTTCTATCTTAATTTCACAGTTGGCATGTAACTCCTATAGTTTTCCTTCTTCCCTAAAGAAATGAAGAAAATAAATGACCAACTCTGAATCATAATCTATTACATCTAGATCACTTTTTGTTTTTTAAAAAAAGTCTTAAACTTCCCTAATTTACTATTTTCAAACTGACTTATCTCCTCTTTCCATACCCTTATTCATTTTCTTGGAAAAAGGCAATGGCAACCCACTCCAGTACTCTTGCCTGGAAAATCCCATGGACAGAGGAGCCTGGTAGGCTGCAGTCCATAGGGTTGCAAAGAGTTGGACACAACTGACCGATTTCACTTTCACTTTTCACTTTCATCCATTGGAGAAAGAAATGGCAACCCACTCCAGTGTTCTTGCCTGGAGAATCCTGGGATGGCAGAGCCTGGTGGGCTGCTGTCTATGGAGTCGCACAGAGTCAAACACGACTGAAGCGACTTAGCAACAGCAGCAGCATGCATTTTTCTTTGTATAAAATTAATAGATCCTAAATAAGAGAATATATGTTATAACCAGGGCATCCCAAGTGGTGATACTTGTAAAGAACCCACCTGCAAATGCAGGTAGATGTAAGAGATCCGGGTTCAGTCCTGGGGTTGGGAAGATTCCCTGGAGGATGGCATGGCAACTCACTCCAGTATTCTTGCCTGAAGAATCCCAAGGAGGTGGAAGAGGAGCCTGGTACACTACAGTCCATAGGGTTACAAAGAGTCAGACATGACTGAGGCAACTTAGCATGCAAGCACACACATGTCATAATCAAACATAGCCTATTAATTACAATTACATACAATTACATAATTAAAATATATCTTAAATAATAAAGTAGATCACTAAAAAAATACTTATTAATAGCATTATAATTTTAAAACAATGATTAGTTTGATTACCATAATGCCAAATGGTAAGGCACTAAGGTGCCTTTGTTCTTCTACAAGAAAACAGCAGCCTCTCTGATGAAGTTTGTCTCTGTGTTCCTATAGGACTTGAGGTTAATAATGAACCATTTTCATGGAATTTCCTTTTATAGGTTTAATTTTTTAAACATATGTATTGATTTCTTATCTTTATTTTATAGTGTAACTTTGAATATTATTCTTTAGTATTAAGTAGAGACAGTAAGCATCAATATGAAGACAAAACTTGCAATTCCAAATTATTCTATCTCCCTCAATCAAACCAAGAATGTCCTTTTTTTTTCTATAGTTACATCAGAAGTAGTTTTCTAAAACAAATAAATGGAGTAGTTTATAATTACAGTTTAGAGACACTGATTGTGTAAACTGGGCCAGTTGTTTAATACATAGGGATCTAAATATTTTCAACTCTATAACAAGGGTGTAATTTCCCTATATGACAGAATATTGTGACTCTGCAATGAAATAGTCATAATTCATGCTAGACTACTTTGTGAACTATGAGTTTCTATAAATATTTTTAATGTGTTCATTTATAAAATTAGAAGATAAATTATATTCCTTCTCTTTCGGCCCTAAAGCTATCTTATTTGGTTCCCATTAGAATTAGCACAAGCACTTATTTTGAATATTTTAATTTTCATCTTCTCCTGCTCGTAATCCGGAGAAGGCAATGGTACCCTACTCCAGTACTCTTGCCTGGAAAATCCCATGGACGGGGGAGCCTGGTAGGCTGAAGTCCATGAGGTCGCGAACAGTCAGACATGACTGAGCGACTTCACTTTCACTTTTCACTTTCATGCATTGGAGAAGGAAATGGCAACCCACTCCAGTGTTCTTGCCTGGAGAATCCCAGAGACGGGGGAGCCTGGTGGGCTGCCATCTCTGGGGTCGCACAGTGTCGGACACGACTGAAGTGACTTAGCAGCGTGCTCATAATCTACTCATCTTTGAGGCGATCTGTGCTCACTTTTCAGGCACTTTTATGTTACCACCTGGTTTTGGGAACCATCCATACCAGGAAGCCAAAGATCAATATTCTCAAGTTACTTTCAGTTCCACCTGCCAAATTCTCATTTTCTTGGAGCTCTTCTCTCAGAAGCCTGGTACTGTTCATCATATGGTCTGATGTTAATACCACATCTAAATTGAGTGTTTCTATATCAGCAAATACTTATAGTTTGGAAGTATTGCTGCTAGAGGTTAATATCTACTGGTAAACCTCTGTCAATTCATGGAGGATCAAATATCGATAGGGTAATCTGATCTGATAAGCTTAAAATTATAACACGAGTGAATATCTACTTGGAATAACTATGATGTATCATTTCTGTCACCTGTGGGTTTACTCCAAGAGATCCTTGGGGCAATAGGCTAATCGGGTGAATGTCAATTGTCTATTATTTTGATAGAACTCATTTTAGTTTTGAGGGCTTCCCTGGTAGCTCAGTTGGTCAAAAATCTGCCTGCCGTGCAGGAAACCCGGGTTCAATCTCTGGATCTGGAAGATCCCCTGGAGAAGGAAATGGCAACCCATTCCAGTATTCTTGCCTCTATCCTATGGATAGAGGAGCCTGGTGGGCTAAAGTCCATGGGCTGGCAAAACTTGGACATGACTTAGTGACTAAACCACCACCATTGTAGTTTTGAGTCTTAGAACTTCATCATAACTAAACTTATGTTATTATGTACAATTAGTCCTTACCTCTCAGGGGTAGTCAATATTAGCATCTGAAAGTATGTAATTTCTTATAATATCGCATAAAATTCAAAAAAATAAATCCAATAGCACAGCATGGCTTATCAAAAATTATAAATAGTGAGAGATTTATTCATACTGAGAATTTTTCCAACAACAATACTATGACACTAGATATGAATTACAAGGAAAAAAAATGTAAAAACCACACACACATGGAGATTAAACAATATGTTTCAAAATAACCAACAGGTTACTGAAGAAGCCAAAAGGGAAATGAAAAAAATTATGAAAGCAAATGACAATGAAAACATGACAACTCAAAACCTATGGGATACAGCAAAAGCAGTTCTAAGAGGGGGGTTTATAACAATACAATCCTACATCAAGAAACAAGAAAAAACATCAAATAGACAATCTAAATTTACACCTAAAACAACTGGAAAAAGAACCAAAAAAAACAAACAAACAAAATTAGCAGAAGAAAAGAAATTTTAAAGTTCAGAGCAGAAATAAATGAAAAAGAAATGAAAGGAACAATATAAAGATTAATAGAACTAAAAGCTTGTTCTTTGAAAAGATAAACAAAATTGACAAACCTTTACCCAGACTCACCAAGAAAAAGAGAAGAATCAAATCAACAAAATTAGAAATGAAAAAGGAGAGGTTAAAACAGACAATGCAGAAATACAAAGGATTATTAGAGACTGTTAAATCGGGAAAGGAGTACTTCAAGGCTGTATATTGTCACGCTGCTTAACTTAACTTATATGCAGAGTACATGATGTGAAATTCTGGGCTGGATGCAGCACAAGCTGGATTCAAGACTGCCAGGGGAAATATCAATAACCTCAGATATACAGATGACACCATCCTTATGGCAGAAAGTGAAGAACTAAAGAGGCTCTTGATGAAAGTGAAAGAGGAGAGTGAAAAAGTTGGCTTAAAGCTCAACATTCAGAAAACTAAGATCATGGCATCTGGTCCCATTGCTTCATGGAAAATAGATGGGGAAACACTGGAAACAGTGAGAGACTTTATTTTGGGGGGCTCCAAAATCACTGCAGATGGTGACTGCAGCCATGAAATTAAAGGACACTTGCTCCTTGGAAGAAAAGCTATGATAAAACTAGACAGCATATTAAAAAGCAGAGACATTACTTTGCCACAAAGGTCCATCTAGTCAAAGCTGTGGTTTTACCAGTAGTCATGTATGGATGTGATAGTTGGACTATAAAGAAAACTGAGTGCAGAAGAATTGATGCTTTAGAACTATGGTGTCAAAGAAGATTCTTGAGAGTCCCTTGGACTGCACGGAGATCCAACCAGTCCATCCTAAAGGAAATCAGTCCTGAATATTCACTGGAAAGACTGATGCTGAAGCTGAAACTCCAATACTTTGGCCACCTCATGCTAAGAATTGACTCATTGGAAAAGACCCTGATAATGGGAAAGATTTAAGTTGGGAGAAGAAGGGGACAATAGAGGATAAAATGGTTGGATGGCATCACCAACTCGATGAACATGAGTTTGAGTAAATTCCAAGAGTTGGCAATGGACAGGGAAGCCTGGCATACTGCAGCCCATAGGTTTGCAAAGAATCAGACACAACTGAGCAAATCAACTGAACTGCTAAGAAACTATCATGAACAACTATATGGCAATAAAATGGATAACCTGGAAGAAAGGACAGATGCTTAGACAAGTTTAGTCTTCCAAGACTTAACCAGAAACACACAGAAATTATGAACAATCCAATTACAAGCACTTAAATTGAATTTGTGATAAAAAATCTCCCTAAAAACAAAAGCCCAGGACCAGATGGCTTCACAGGAGAATTTTATCAAATATTTAGAGAAGAGCTAATGCCTATCCTTCTAAAACTCTTTCAAAAATTGCAGAGGATGGAATACTTCCAAACTGATTTTTATGAGGCCACCGTCACTCTGATACCAAAACCAGACAAAGACAACACAAAAAAAGAAAACTATAGGCCAATATCAGTGATGAACACAGACACAAAAATCCTCAACAAAATTTTAGCAGACAACTTTCAACACCACATTAAAAAGCTCATATACCAAGATCAAGTTGGGTTTATTCCAAGGATGCAAGGATTCTTCAATATACACAAATCAATCAACGTGATGCACCATATTAACAAATTGAAAGATGAAAACCATATGATAATCTCAATAGATGCAGAAAAAACCTCTGGCAAAATTCAGCACCCATTTATGATTAAAACCTTTCAAAATATGGCCATAGAGGGAACCCACCTCAGCATCATAAAGGCCATATATGATAAGCCGACAGCAAACATTATTATCAATGGTGAAAAACTGAAAGCATTTCCCCTAAGATCAGGAGCAGTACAAGGGTGTCCACTGTCACCGCTATCATTCAACATAGTTCTGTAAGTCCTAGCTACAACAAGCAGAGAAGAAAAAGAAACAAAAGGAATCCAGGTTGGAAAGAAAAGAAGTAAAGCTCTCACTGGTTGCAGATGACATGATACAGTACATAGAAAACCCTAAAGATACTATCAGAAAATTACTAGAGCTAATCAGTTAATTTAGCAAAGTCGCAGGACACAAAATCAATACACAGAAATAACTTGCATTTCCATATAATGATGAAAAATCAGAAAGAGAAATCAAGGAATCAATCCCATTCACCATTTCAACAAAAAGAATATCTAGGAATAAACTGGGCTTCCCTGGTGGCTCAGAGGGTAAAACATCTGCCTGCAAGGCAGGAAACACACGTTCGATTCCTGGGTTGGGGAGATCCCCTGGAGGAGGAAATGGCAACCCACTTCAGTACTCTTGCCTGGAAAATTCTATGGATGGAGAAGCCTGTAGGCTACAGTCTATGGTAGGCTACAGTCTATAGGGTCGCAAGAGTTGGACATGACTGAGCAAGGAATAAATAAGGTAAGGATAAACTTAACTAAGGAGATAGACTTAGGTAAGGACTTCCCTGGTGGCTCAGAAGGTAAAGCGTCTGTCTACAATGTGGGAGACCTGGGTTCAATCCCTGGGTCAGGAAGATTCCCTGGAGAAGGAAACGGCAACCCACTCCAGTACTCTTACCTAGAAAATCCCATGGATGGAGAAGCTTGGTGCAGGCTACGGTCCATGGGGTAGCAAAGAGACAGGCACGACGGAGCGACTTCACTTCACTTCACTTCAAGGAGACAGAAGAAGTGTACACAGAAAATTATAAGATACTGATGAAAGAAATCAATGATGACATAAACAGAGGGAGAAATAGTCCATGTTCCTGGGTAGGAAGAATCAATATTGTGAAAATGCCTATACTGCCAAATACAATCCACAGATTCAATTGTCATTCATACAACTAGAACAAAAATTTTTGCAATTCATATGGAAACACAAAAGACCCCAAATAGACAAGACATTCTTAAGAAAGAAGTGTGGAGCTGGAGGAATCAACCTTCCTGTCTTCAGATTATAATACAAAGCTACAGTCATCAAGACATTATTGTAATGGCACAAAACAGAAATACAGACCAATGGAACAAGATAGAAAGCCCAGAAATAAACCCATGCACCTATGGGTACCTTATTTCTGACAAAGGAGGCAAGAATATACAATGGGGCAAAGACAGCCTCTTCAATAAATGGTGCTTGGAAAACTGGACTGCTATGTGTAAAAAAATGAAATTAGAACACTTCCTAACAACATACACAAAGATAAACTCAAAATAATTAAAGACCTATACGTAAGACCAGAAACTATTAGGCTCTTAGAGGAAAACAGGCAGAACACTCAATGACATATCAAAGCAAAATCCTCTATGACCAAACTCCTACAGTAATGGAAATAAAAACAAAAGTAAACAACTGGGACGTGATTAAACTTAAAAGCTTTTGCATAGCAAATGAAGCTATAAGCAAGGTGAAAAGACAATCCTCAGAATGGGAGAAAATAATAGAAAATGAAACAACTGAAAAAGGATTAATCTCCAAAATATATAAGCAGCTCATACAACTCAATGCCAGAAAAACAAACAACCCAATGAAAAAGTGGGAAAAATACCTAAATAGACATTTCTCCAAAGACATACAGATGCCTATCAAACACATGAAAAGCTGCTCAACGTCGCTCATTATTGGTGAAATGCAAATCAAAACTACAATGAGATATCACCTCACACCAATCAGAATGGCCATCATCATAAAATCTAAAAACAATAAATGCTGGACAGGGTGTGGAGAAAAGGGAATGCTCTTGCACTGTTGGTGGGAATGTAAATTGATACAGCCATTATGAAAGATGGTATGGAGATTTCTTTAAAAACTAGGAATAAAACCACCACATGACCCAGCAATCCCACTCCTAGGCACATACCCTGAGGAAACCAAAATTGGAAAAGACACTTTTATCCCATTGTTCACTGAATTGCAACACTATTTACAATAGCTAGAACATGGAAGCAACATAGATGTCCAGAGACAGATGGATGGATAAAGAAGTTGTGGTACATACATACACAATGGAATATTACTCAACCATAAAAAGGAATGCATTTAAGTCAGTTCTAACGAGGTGGACGCACCCAGAGCCTATTACACAGAGTGAAATAAGTCAGAAAGAGAAAGATAAATATCGCATATATACAGAATCTGGAAAAATGGTACTGAAGAATTTATTTACAGGGCAGCAATGGAGAAATAGATGTAGAGAATAGATTTATGGACATGGGGAGAGAGGAGGAGAGGGTTAGCTGTATGGAGAGAGTAACATGGAAACTTACATTACCATATGTAAAATAGACAGCCAATGGGAATTTTCTGTATGTCTCAGGAAACTCAAACAGGGGCTCTGTATCAACCTAGAAGGGTGAGATGGGGAGGGAGATGGAAGGGAGGTTCAAAAGGGAGGAGATATATGTATACCTATGGCTGATTCATGTTGAGGTTTGACAGAAGACAACAAAATTCTGTAAAGCTATTATCCTTCAATTAAAAAATAAGTTAATTAAAAAAGATAGTGTGAGATTTCTTTTGGTACCAAAGGTACCTTTCTTTCAGTATCTCATTTTCATTTCTCAATTCCTCTGGGTCTTAATGATCATCTTATTTTGCCTTTCTGCATAATTTAACTTATACATTTAGCATGAACTATATTTCTTAGCATTAACTTTCTGGATAATTCACTTAATTCATATTTTTAGCAATAACTACTTAGAACCATTAATGTTGCATGAGAAACAAGACAGAGAAGATCCATGCTCCAGTGAAAAACTGCAATTTACAGTAAGAAAAACATATACTAATATATAATCAAATAAGTGATGAAGATAATTTCAGTTAGGAATAACGTACAAGAAGAAAATAAAGATGATCATGACATGTATGAAAAGGCAAATTAGTTTGTAGAAAATCCTCTCTGTAGGAATTCATCTCTGAGGAAATAATATTTGAATTGAGACATTCACCACAGAAAGATCTACATAGCAAAATGGGCTAATCAGAAACGCATATAGCATGTTGAAGAAACAAAGGATGGTGTGATTGGACCATGGTGAACAAGATGGCTGTGATATGACCTGAGGATGGAGAATTAGGCAGCCTTTAGGACCTGTAGTGCCTGGGAGCTAGCAGAGTGCAGATTAAACCCAAATTCAACATCAATCCATGGAGGATTTTACATAATACATAAAAAGCTATGATTGGCATGTTTTAAAGATCACACTGGTTTCTCCTTGGAGAATAAATTTAAAAGGACAAGAATAAAGACAAGAAGATTCATGTGTGCAGTTTACAAAGGAGAGAACAGCTATTTGTAACATACTATAAGTAGAAAAGATGAAAAGAAAGGGATGGATCAATGGTGTTCATAGTTACAGATAGACTTAATGAGAGGTCAGGTGTGGATGTTCAGGGACATGGAGGGGTCAACAATCATTTCATTTTGGTCTTGACCTTTTGTGGGAGAACAGTGAGAAATGGAAGATCTGGGGGATAATATGAGTTTTGTTTTGTGTACATTTGATGTCTCATTACTCAAGTATCATGGGTTTACACATCTTCGATTTTCTTTCCCAATTCAATTTGATTTAACTATATGTAAACAAATTGAGAAGTTAGTATACTCCTGGTAAGAAATAAGAATTTCTAAATAAGATTTTTGCCCCTCCATGGTCTCCAAGATTACAGTTTAGGGGAGGCAGACATAAAGATTAACAATCATCAACACTTCTATGCATTTATAAAGTGCCATGCAAAAAGTTACTGCCAACTCTTCTAGAAGGTGAAGGTGAAGTCGCTCAGTCATGTCCGACTCTTTGCGACCTGTGGACTGTAGCCCACCAAGCTCCTCTGTTCATGGGATTCTCCAGGCAAGAATACTGGAGTGGGTTGCCATTTCCTTCTCCAGGGGATCTTCCTGACCAAGGGATCAAACCCAGGTCTCGAACCCAGGTCTCCCACATTGCAGGCAGACGCTTTAACCTCTGCACCACCTTACCAGCAATTTACAACAGTAAAGAACTGTCAAATGATTTTTCCCCTCACATTTTCTCCCTCAGCCTCATCCATGTATTTCTCTGTGTCTCTACTACCACTCACATTTCATGTGCCTTTACGATTTCAGGTAAACCTTAATTTGAAACTAGAAGTGTAATGTGAGCCACATATAAAACCCACATACAGTAAGTTTTATAGTGACCACATTAAAAATGTAAAGTAGCTCAAATTAACTTAATATATTTAACATAATTTTAAAAACATGTAATCAATATAAAAAAGTACATGAGATACTTCCTTTTTCAACCTGTGCTAAATACTTTTATTCTGTAATAAATTCCAACTCGGATGTGTATTTTACACTTAAAGCTCATTTCACTTTGATTATTCACATTTCAGCTGTTTAACAGCCCCATATGGCTAGACACTATTACTATATTGGATGGTAGAGATCTATAATTTTTGGACCATGAAAAGTTAATGAAAATATTAGTAGTTCATGTAGAAGATACTGTTCAAACAGCATTGCTCTTTGACAATCTCAGGATAACAATTTACAGGATGGTACAAATCACAAGAAAATATCAAGGAAATTATATGTCAATGACTCTGTTGAGATACTACGTGATATTAGTTTGAAGAATAAATTATAAGAAGAGAGCAGTATATAACAAAGGAGAGATAGCCATGAATCAAACAGGAAAGTGATTGAAAAATAGACAACAGATAATATTACAAAAGTGTTGAAGTCAAGCATTCCAAGCTGTCCAGAGATCTAGCTAAGCATTAATGAAGGTGTCTACTCTAAAAAACAGATTTTTCAACATAGGCTAATCAACTTTCTATTGGAAGAAGATGCTAAAATCAAAGACTTTCATAGCTAGAGCAGTAAAGTTAATCCTTGGTTTCAAAGTTTCAAAGGACAAGGTGACTCTCTTATTGGGAGCAAATGCACTTGAAGACGTTTAAGTTGAAGCCAGTGCTCATTATCATTCTGAAAACTATAGGGCCCTTAAGAGTTATGCTAAATCCACTCTACCTGTGCTCTACAAATGAAACACCAACACCTGGATGATGGCAGATCTGTCTACAACATGGTTTATTGAATACTTTAAGCCCCCTGTTGAGACCTGTTCCTGGGGAGGGAGGTGGGGGCGGATTCCTTTCAAAATATTGCTGTTCATTGGCAATTTACCTGGTCATTTAAGAGATGTTATAAAGATATTCATCTGGATTAATTTTGTTTTCATGCCTGCTAATACAACATCCATTCTGCAGCCCATAGATTAAGGGTTAATTTCAACATTCAAGTCTCGTTATGTAAGAAATACATTTTGTAAGGTTATAGCTGCCATAGACAGTGATTCCTCTGGGATTTAGGCAAAGTAAATTGAAAATCTTTTAAAAAGAATTTGTCATTCTGGATGACATTAAGAGCAATTGTTTTGCATGGGAAGAGGTCAAAATATCAACCTTAATATAGTTGGGAGGAAGATGATTCCAAGCCTCATGGATGCGACTTTGAGGGGTTCAAGATTTCAGTGGAAGAAGTAAAAATATTTTAGTGGTAGAAGCATCAGGAAAACTAGAATTAAATTATATCCTGAAGATGTGACTGAACTGCCACACTCTCATGATAAACTTTCACACATTAGGAGTTGCTTCTTATGGATAAGCAAAGAAAGTTTCTTGAGAAAAAAGCTACTCCTGATAAAGATGCTGTGAAAGTGTTTAAATGACAGCAAATAATATAGAATATTACATACATTTCATTTGATAAATCAGTGGCAGGTTTGAGAGGAATGACTCCAATTATAGAGGAAGTTCTCCTGTGGATAAAATGCTATCAAATCACACTGCACAGAAATCTACAGAGAAATCATTTTTGAGAAGAGTCAATCTATGTGGCAAACTTCACTATTGTCTTATTTTAAGAAATTGCCTTAGCCACCCCAAACTTCAGCAGCCACCACTCTGATCAGTCAAGGTGCATTAACTTCTAGGCATCACCTCCACCAGCAAAATGATTACCACTCTCTGAAAGCTCAGATGGTGGTTAACATTTTTTAGGAATGAAATATCTTCTTAAATTATGACATTTTTTTAGACAAAATGCTATTCTCATGGTATAGTGTAAATCTAACTTTTATATGCACTGGAAAATCCACAAGTTTGTGTGACTCTCTTTATTGTGACATCATGGTGGTCTGAAATGGAACCCTCAATATTTCCATGGTATGCCTATATATAGGAGCATCTGGTCCTAGAATTCAGAGCTTCCATTTAGATAGCTCCTGAACCAACAGGAACAAAGTGGTTCATTATGGAAAAGATCTGTGGATTACTGGAGGCTGTTTGGCTTTGGTTGTGACTTTAGAGTAGTGCAGACTTCTGGAAAATAAGCATTTATTAACTGATAGGAAACTTCAGAGGTAAGCTGTATCCACCAATTATATAAAGTATTCTATATGAATTATCCTTGTTCTGGAAAATGAAGACATGGTTTAGGGAACAAAACACCTCAACTCTTTCCCTTACCCTCAAATGTTCCAGTCTGACCCAGATCTAAGCCCATTTACAGATAATCAAAGAAAAATTGCCCGCTTTATTTGTTCCCCCTGGTCAATGCCATGGTTCCATAGACAACACTTTGTTGCCATGTCCTTAGTGACCATGAAAATTTATTAAGCAGTGGTCTAATTTGACACTCCTGGCCAGAGTGACTCAGCTTGTTCCCTCTTGGCCAGAAGGATCACATAGATTCTTAAAAATTGCAGTAAAGTTAATTATTATTCTTATTCAGTTGGGTTGTTTTCTTTATGAAGACTCTGAGTTATTTGTTCAAAATAAAATCCAATTGTCAGAACACATTGGTAGCATTGAGTCTGGGGGAAAATGAACCATGATGTTTTTATCGTTCCTCATTGATTTCTTCCCTCTGGTGAGATGATCACTTCAACACAGCTTTTCACATTATTTTTATAAAAGCTTTTTTGAGATAACATATTGGGATTCTTTATAAAAATAACTAAAGTCTAAGTTGTGATTATGCTTAATCTTGCTGTTCTATAAGATGCATGACTTAATAACATATAAAAATTGCAGGATGAAGAACAGTACAATTGTAGGAAATAATATACTTTCTGGAAGCAAAGGCTGTATATCAGTCCAACATGCTGTGTAGGAAGACAATATTGTTTTCAGTTTCAGAGAAGAGCCACTTTGTGGAAGAAAAGTGAAAATAAAAGAAATTCTCTGTAAAGTTTACTCGTAGGATGACATTCAACAAAGCAGTTCAATAAAATATGCTTAAACTAAAACAAACACAAAGAAACTCTGTTTTATTTACACTTAAATTTTCAAAAATGTCTCATATTTGTGCTATTGTGTATAGGTGAGCAATTTCAATAGCTTTTCTGTTTATATTAAGAAGCAATAACTATTTGATCATAATAAAATGTTTAATAAATAAATAAAATTTTTAATAAGTTTATTTTATTATGGGAAATCTATAACAGTTTACAGATACTAAAAATTTCTATTAGCTTTATTCTCAGAAGCTAAGTAGACATTATCTTCACGTTCAATTATCCCAATTTCTGTGGATTATTTTTAACACTATTGTCCTAATTAAGGCTGATTATACTTAATACAGATTTAAAATAATTGGTCTTTGCCTAATTAAGGCTGATTAGTCTTAACACAAATTTAAACTAATTGGTCATCCTCACTTGCTGTGTGTTTTATTGTGATATTTTTCTCCTTCCTCTTGAGATTTCTCACATCCCCCAGCTCCTCAATGCTTACCAGAGAAGTGGCTGATGGCTGAGGATAGCTGGTGTTGTTCTACCTGGCCACAGAAATTTATATTTGGAAGGCTGGAATCCCTGATGGCTGTGGCATCCTTGTTTACAGATAAGTCTGGAAATATTAAATTTCACCACATATTGAAAGTATATATAACAAATGTCTTAACCCCAGTCCTCCTATATCAGTTCAGTTGCTCAGTCGTGTCCAACTCTTTGCAACCCCATGAACCGCAGCACACCAGGCCTCCCTGTCCATCACCAACTCCTGGAGTCCACCCAAACCCATGTCCACCAACTCGGTGATGCCATCCAACCATCTCATCCTCTGTCATCCCCTTCTCCTCCTGGCCTCAAGCTTTCCCAGCATCAAGGTCTTTTCCAATGAGTCAGCTCTTCGCATCAGGTGGCCAAAGTATTGGAGTTTCAGCTTTAGCATCATTCCTTCCAAAGAACATCCAGGGCTGATCTCCTTTAGGATGGACTGGTTGGAGCTCTTTGCAGTCCAAGGGACTCTTAAGAGTCTTCTCCAACACCACAGTTCAAAAGCATCAATTCTTTGGCTCTCAGCTTTCTTTATAATCCAACTCTCACATCCATACATGACCACTGGAAAAACCATAGCCTTGACTAGATGGACCTTTGTTGGCAAGGTAATGTCTCTGCTTTTTAATATGCTGTCTAGGTTGGTCATAACTTTCCTTCCAAGGAGTAAGCATCTTTTAATTTCATGGCTGCAATCACTATCTGCCTTGATTTTGGAGCCCAGAAAAATAAAGTCAGCCACTGTTTCCACCATCTCCCCATCCATTTGCCATGAAGTGTTGCGTCCTCCTATATATATGTTTATAATTTTAATTTTTAATATTTTATACTTTAAAATTTTATATTTGTATAAAAGTATTTTTTTTAATTTAGTGATTATTAAACTTAAAAATCACTGGAACAGTTGTCATAATATTAATGCAACATCATTCACTGGAGATATGTAGGGCAAAATTTCAAAACTTTTGTAAATGTCAGTTTATTGACATTTAAAATGGGGTTAAAAAAGTAACTGCTTTGCATTGTTTTGTGGTTTTAAGTAGAGTTGTTGTGAAGACTGAGGCAATGTCTTGAGCACAGCTTACATATTATTATTATCACATGTGGCTACAAATCTATTTTATTCACTGCATTTGAAAGTTACCTTCACAGTTCTGGGGTTCCTTCTTACGGGTGTAATAACAATAGAGTTTTGAGGACACTTGGCGTAAAAAAGCGAGTCTGTGTTTCTCTCTCCATTTAGTTCATATTTTAAAAATATTCCTCATTTATGTCTTGAGGGGCAAATAACAAAACTTAATTCAAAGTAAGCAAAGGAAAACCTGTTTAAAGGAACACAACTATCATTTCCATACCTAAGTGCTCATTAAATCAATTAATAGCTTAACTGTTACAATTTTAGCACAAGAAAATGTCATAAAGCAGATTAACAATGTGTTGAATATCAGTAAACAAACTGGAAGAATAATAAATTTAAAGCCCCTACTTCTGCTTTCCTATGTGGTCTCCTCCAGACACACTTTTTCTTTTTAGGTTAAAATACAATCACAGCAAGCAGTAATCCTCACTTACATCTGACTCATTTATGTGGCTTTTTATTCAAACTTGAAATACATTTCCATTGACATAGCAACAATAGGACTATAAATGGATGAAAACCATTTTGAATGTTCCAAAACTCTTTTGAGATTTGGGCCTTTCACTTTCCATGGAAAGGAAATAAAATGATTGGCATTAGGCATCATTTAAAAAAATAATTATGCATTTCGAACAATTCTTTGGAGATTGAGCAATAAAATGCCATCATTGAAAGTGAAGTACTTTATTTAATTTATAAAGATTTTTATTTTCTATATAGAAAGATATAAAATACTGCATGTTGGAGTCTAACATCTCAGGCTGATAGAATTTAGCTACACTATTTTTGTAAACAAATTTAATTTAAAATTCACTTTTTTCATTCTTAATCTTGTCACTTTAAGCAGACAGATCCAAAGTTTCAAACATCTTAATTCAAATAGTAAGATTTATTTCATAAACACACACATACACAAAACCCTGGAATGACCCAGTGTAACTGAGTATATGTGCCAACTGCATTCTTTCTGATAAACTTCAAACAACTCCACAGACTGCAAAATTTTCAGTAGCATCAGTTTGCTTTGAAAGAAACTCACCTAAAAAGCCTTTCAATTAAATTCAGCTGGATCCAACTATCTTTTGTGGTGGTTCATCAGTAATGAAAGGACACAGGTGTTTTCAGCATCTCAGCTTTAGCTACTAAAGGTAGCTAAAATTTCACTTTTACTTTCAGGGCTTCCCACCACAGTTGAGTTTAATGTATTTTGAGTTTAGTGTGTATTTGACATTACATATATGGTAAATTTAGCTCAGTTTATGTATTTTTGAATTTACCAATGACATTATGTGATGGTGGATGGTTTGAGCAGTCAGAGACAAAGGCCAAAATAGCACAGTAAGAAAAAAAACTGAGAAAAGAAATGCAGTTAAGTCATTTTGACCATGCTCAGATTTAGTCTGGCATCTTTTTATCAAAAAAATTAGAAAAAAAAATTCACAAGGCATTTAAACTCTTCAAAGCAAAATTACTGTACATTTGGCACTTAATTCTTTTAGCACAGATCTAATTTGAATATTTATGTCTGTTAGTAAATTATTAACTTTATATTAATAACTCATAAAGTTTAGAGAAAAATAAGAGCTGACTGAAATGTTTTAAACCTAAAGTAAGTTCTATATGTAGCATAGAGCTTATGCCACACATAAGTGCTCCTCCAATGCAGGAGACATAAGAGATGGGTTCAATCCATGGGTCAGGAAGATCCCCTGGAGCAGGAAATGGCAACCCGCTATTAGCAGTCTTCCTGGAAAATTCCATAGACAGAGGAGCCTGGTGGGCTACAATACATGTGGTTGCAGAGTCAGACACAATTGAGCACACACCCAAAGTTCTATGAGTAGGATATTACTGTATTATTGAGTTATGTATATATATATAGATAAATATATAATGTTGTTTTTTCAGAGTAAGGCTATGTTATGTTGTTTATAATTCCTTATAACAGTAATTGTAACTCTGTTGGAATTCATAATGTAGGACAGAACAGGAAGATTTCTTCAAAAGTATAATGTGTATCTGGTGTAAACTTACTAGCTAACAAACATTTGTGTAGCATAGAGCTGATTTATAGTGGAACTGAAAAAAAAAAACTCTGCCTTCACCAGGAAGGCCTGGATGTCTGGTTTTGACCCTTGGCCATCTTAAGGACAATGGAATCTAAGATATGCTTTTAGAAATCAGAAGTTCCTATAGCAACCCTCAAGGTCACTTTGCTTATTAATGATTATTATTTAGCATAACAGTTTAAATAGCCTGACGTGTCCATGAGATTAGAAGGGCATAAAACTGCTGAGAATTTCTGCTTTTAGCTCTCCTGAAGCCAAGATTCCTAGTACAGAGTTTGATGGTTCAATTCAGAAAACAAAGTGATAGCTTTATGTAACTATGGGCCCTAGAGAGCCTACCCCTAAGTGGAATACATTTTACAAATTCAATGACACAATTCTCCAAATTTACACAAGTCAGTGGAAAAGCTGGATTTACAGAGATTACTGAACTACAAAGAAATCCACACAACAGTTTCCATAAAGAACTAAAGTTAAATGGCACTTTGACATTTTTTAAAACCTAAAATAAGAGATAAAGAAGTACCTGGGTTTGGATGCCCCTCTGTTACTGTGAGGTCAGGCTTTTCAGGATGACTGCTGTCTGTACCGGAGAAGGCAATGGCACCCCACGCCAGTACCCTTGCCTGGAAAATCCCATGGATGGAGGAGACTGGTGTGCTGCAGGCCATGGGGTTGCACAGAGTCGGACACGACTGAAGCGACTTAGCAGCAGTAGCAGCAGCAGCTGTCTGTACATACTGTGCTTGACCAGTCCCTGCCTCACTCACATGACTATCCAATCCTCTTAATTATAGGGCTTAATTGTCAACTGTCTACATGCTTGCACCCTGCCCCAGTGGCTGGTTTTCCTGGTAACTTATAAGCTAACTGGATGACAAGTCCCCCTATAGATGACAGTCTTCTCCCCTGAGTAGTGAAGATTACTACTGGGTTCTGCCTGCCAGCTGCTGTCCAAAATGAGGTGTCGCTTCAGGACCTTTGTTTCAGACTTATAAGATTCCCTATCCAATAAATCATTGCGATCTCTGTCGCTGTCTCTTGGCCCTTCCAGGCTAGGCAACTAGAAGGCATACAGGCCTGCATGGTGCAACCCAACAGTTAACATAAGTGAAGAGGTGTACCTGTTGTTTGTGATGGTCAAAACAGGAAGCACACAGGTTGTTCATGAAAGTTACTCCTCAGCAATAGGTTAATATAAAAAGATTGTTAGTCTAGAAGAACTGAGCTTTTCCTGAGCTTTTGCATCACCCTACCTTAGGACAGGATAACTTGCAGCAGGGTGCACATGATGGAGCGAGGAGTCAGGGAAAGCTTTGTAAGGATAGGATGAATGAGTCAGTATCTTGGATAAATCAAAACATATACTAAGGGTGTGGAGTCCTGAGTCACTCAGTCGTGCTGACTCTGTGACCCTACAGACTGTAGCCTGCCAGGCTCCTCTGTTCATGAGATATTCCAGGCAAGAATACTGGAGTGGATTTCCATTTCCTCCTCTAGGGGATCTTCCCAACCCAGGGATTGAATCTGCATCTCTTGTATCTCCTGCATTGGCAGGCAGATTCTTTACCACTGCACCGCCTGGCAAAGCCAGAGGGTGTGATCTGAGTCTCTTGTCATCCATTTGCATTGCATATGAAAAGATGCTATAATATTTGAAATATTATGCTATATATCATGGCCTTCCCAGTTGGTGCTAGTGGTAAAGAACCCACCTGCCAATGCAAGAGATGTGGGTTTGATCCTTGGGTTTGGAAGATCCCCTTGAGGAGGGCATGGCTACCCACTTGAGAACTCCATGGAAAGAAAAGCCTGGAAGGGTATGGTCCATAGGGTCACAAAGAGTCAGATACGACTGAAACAACTTAGCTCACATGCCTTATATCATATTCCTTAACCTTGGCCTAAGATATAATAAAAGAACTGTGGAAGAAAATGGAAAGTATGGGAAAAAGAGAATGAACGGAATTATTTTTTCCCCATATATATTACTGTGCCCCTCTTAAGTTTATGTGGGTAAATTGCTTTTCCTAGAAGGTATACTTCAGAAGCAAAATTTGGATGGAGTTAGGGCATGTGACTGGGCTTCCCTGGTGGCTCAGATGGTAAAGAATCTGCCTGCAATGTGGAAGAACTGGGTTCATTCCCTGCGTTGGGAAAATCCCCTGGAGGAGGACATTTTAATCCACTCCAGTATTCTTGCCTGGAGAATCCCCATGGACAGAGGTGCCTGGTGCGCTATAGTCCGTGGTGTTGCAAAGAGTCAGATATGATTGAATGACTAAGAACAGCTCAGCACAGGACATGTGAACACAAGTCAAAATCATCTCAAAAGTAATGGATGTTGAACTTCAAACTTTCTAGGTGATACTGAGGATAGCTGTGAGACTCTTTATCCATCTGACATTCATTAGAGGCTCTATTTATTCAGAAACTCTGATTTGCCCCTCTCATCAATCACACTTGGTGATTCTCCACCCCTCATGTCGAGACCTCCATTCACTGCTGAAACGTGTCTTAAAAACTGTGCAATTACAGTCTCTTCCGCTATTAGGAGGTGACGAAGTGTGAGTGAAAAGTTTTTACTATCAAGTTTCATGTATTATAAACAGTCTTATGATGCAACTGAAGAAAAAGAATAGTGAATATATTTTTTTCAATAAATGCCAGATTCTAAAATATACCAAGTCATTGCAGTAAATGTATCTAAAGCTACAATATTGAGAAAAATACTAAAAGAAAAACACAATCAATGTATTAAATCTTAATAGCAAAAAAGAAATATTTTTGAAAGCAGGGAATAAAATTAGAAACTTTTATTCAATATATACATGTTTTTGAACAAAATGGGGAAAACCTGTGTGTACCATGTAACAAATTTATTATGCAGATTATTAAATCGAGTTTAAAACGTACTTTTGCTCCATGATGTCTGGCAGAAGCAATATTTCCGTGCTGAGTATTTTTGTGTTGAAACAATGTTTTAGCCTTAAGAAGCTCATTTATTGTGATTTATACTGTACTTTTTTTATATCAAGTGCATTATACAGTTTCTTGTACTTTTATAAACGACAACTAAGAAAGCAGCATTATTTAAATCAAAGATAGTTTAGCATAAATTATTACTTGTTTTCAAAATTTACCAAATACTTTAATACAGCAAAGTAAAGATAATTTCTTAAGTTTGACACTATCTTCTATGTTTCCAGTTGTTTCCTTGGGAAAAAAATTCTGTTTGGAAGGTCAGGATGAAAGTGTCTAGCCTTACCTACAAGAGGCTGGCTGCTGTCCAGGCTGAGGAAAAAATTTTCCTTCAGTTGTCCTCCTGGCCAGAACCTGGAATCCCTGGAAGGCCAGCAGTGGGCAGGACTCCCAGTTTAGGCAGACTAAATTAGGATTTAAGCCTATCTTTGTTCCACTCATACCTGCAAATAATTAAAAGCCAGTTTTTTCCTCATTTTTATCCTTTTCCATAATATCAGTACTTAGTTCAATGCTTTCGTCATGAAAATTATTTAATCTTTTTAATATGGTGACGATAACATCTCAGTTCTCTACCACATCCTAGCACACACATCAGCACCATTATGGTTCAGAAGTGCAGAAATGACTGGACTCTCAAGATCCCTATGATATTCATATTTCCTTCAGCTGTTATCTTGTGTATTTAAGTTTCTGCTTAATCTCTATCATCTAATTTTAGTAATCTGTTCTAGTAGACTTAGTAATTTAGTAATTAGTAACTTAGTAATCATGTTCTAGTAGACTTACTATTCCTAGGATTGCTTTGTCTTTTCTTTGCCTTAGGTTCCTTCGGCAGGTTGGTTTGTTTTGATTTTATTTGCTTTCTGTTTTTGTTGTTGTTGTTGTCATTTGTTTGTTTTTAGCCAGGCTGTATGTTCCTTCTTTCTTCTCTATTAGGTACTTTGCTTCAGTTCTATTCAACCCTGTTTGAAAGTCTTTTTTTTCTGAAATGAGCCACGTTATTGCCTACGGCACATATCTTTATTTTTAATTAGATGTCATATGCACACATACTGCCCCAATCTATTCATAATTTCAAAAGCCACAAGGAAAAATGTTAGAAAACTAAGTAATTGTCTCCTAATGCCAGCATTTGCTGTCTAACATCTTATTTGTCTATTTGCTTTGAATTGGGTTCATACATAGCTTCTTCAGATCCTTCTGCTTCAAGGATATTCTACTTCATCTGTGAAGGAAATAATGGCAGTTTTTCTCAAAAACATATTTTGGTCTGTCAGTAAATAGTGGATTATCACAAGATCACTCTTGCCTCCAACTATTGCACAGAACTGCACAGCTTGTTACAATAGATAAATCTGTGTTCTCATAGACCATTAGGCATATTTTGAAAAGGGGCTTTGGAACCTGCCTTTTCTCATACTGTAACAAAATACTAGCTAGCAAATTAAAATGTAAGCAATCATTTCACAAGAGTTATTGTTGGTCGAAACTAATAGCCATTGTACAAAAGCAGCATCAGGCTTCAATATTCTCAATAGGATATTCTCTTGATTATTCATCATCTGAAGAATTTTTTGCAGCAGATTATTTCTGTAGATTTTTTTTTTGGAGCAGACTATTTCAGAACTTGATTTTATTAACAGTTTCTTGCCTAAATAGAGATCACTTAAGAAGCTTATAATTCAGTTAAATAGCAGGCACTGAAATATTCATTACTGTATGTCTCTTTCATATCTTACTCAAAAGAGTTTAAATGTACCCAGTGGTCATAGTTCAATAAATATCTTACATATTTTATAACTTTATACAATTTCCCTCAGAGAAGCAGCATTTTATGTGTATGTCTACCCTTGTTCATCGAGAATTACTTGTCCCCTAATGTTTCATAAATTCTATTCTTTCCATAGTGCATACATGCTCAGTGCTCAGATGTGTCCAACTCTCTGCAACTCCAGAGACTATAGACCCCAGGCTCCTTTGTCCATGGAATTTTCCAGGCAAGAATACTGGTGTGGATTGCCATTTCCTACTCCAGGGGATCTTCCTGACCCAGGGATCAAACCTGTGTCTCCTGTGTCTCTGGCATTGGCTGGCAGATTCTTTACCATCTCGGAAGCCTCATTCTTTCCATAGTATTAATATCATTAAGTAAATGTTCATTATTCTCACCACTTCTAAATCAATAACATATTTCGAATGTTAAAGAAAGCTACATTTTAATAGATCAGAGCACATATTTTAAGGGAATATAAAAGCATTTTTAATGTATACCTGATTTTAATAATAGTCTGGTTTTAGACTTTTCTGATAGTCCAGTGGTTAAGAATCCACCTGTTAATTCAGGGTACATGAGTTTTATCCCTGCCTGGTCCCGGAAGGTCCCACATGCGAGGAGGCAGCTAAGCCCTTGTGCCACAACTACTGAGTCTGCACTCTAGAGCCCGTGAGCTGCAACTGCTGAAGCCAGCTTGTCCTAGATCGAGCCTATGCTATGCAGCTAGAGAAGCCACCACAGTGAGAAGCCTCAGTATTGCAACTAGAGAGGAGCCCCCACTCGCCACAACTAGAGAAAGCCCATGCAGAAGTGAAGACCCAGCACAGCCATACATACAGACATACATATTTTTAAAAATAATGAAAAATCAGAGTGATTATTAAAAAGATATTTTGAAAGTGTCATAAATTATTATTAGAAGGACATGTGACATTTCTGATGAGGCATTTTTCAAAGTACTGTATTTCCTATTTTTTTCATGTACCTCTTCTATTCCTTTCTAAATTCCTTTAAAAAAAAAGCTTTATTTTTAAACCAAACATTTATTTGAAGTAACACAGCATCCAGCTTAGGTTAAAAGCACAAATGCTTTCTAAAAAGAAAATAACAATTAACTCTACCATCAATACCAATGTAACAAGTGAACATTTAAAACTTGTTTTTGATGTTATATAATGTTGTTGCTATAAATTAAATGTCTTATTTCCTTATGGATAATGGGAATGAAAGGGGTATTTCAGGTATAAACCATTTGACTACAGAAAAGAAAGTCAATCTAGGATGGCTAAGGGAAAATACATGTACGGAGTCCTACAGGAGTTGATGTTGAAACATTAGAACCTGAGTATTCTGAAGCTAGACATTTATATTTCTAAGCCAATTGTGTGGGCAGTGATACTTGAATTCCAGATATATCCCCCTGTGGCTCTAATAATTGGAGCTGATATTTGTCTCTGGTGAACTACTTTACTTTTGGAGGCAGTTATATGGACAGCATGCTTATCTTCCTATATCACAATATGCTTCACACTGCTGTTAAGACTATCTTCTAAAAATCAAAAAAAAAAAAAAAAACCAAATACATGAAGACAGCCATATACTTCACTAAGCTCATTTTTATTCCATAGCATAATATATAAGACTCTGCAAAATATGGTTCATCGCTCTCCAGTTACCATAGCTCCGACTTGTTGAATCCCTTATCACCTCACAAGTGGATCCTGTGATTTAGTGCCTCAAAGCTACTACTTTCAATACGCCTTACCATTTTTCTAGATTCCATACATATGCATTAAGTACTATATTCATGTTCCTCTTTCTGACTTACTATATGTATAACAGGCTCTAGGTTCATCCACCTCAGTAGAACTGACTCAATTCGTTTTCATGGCTGCATCAATTTCATTAAATATATGTACTGCATCTTATATATCCATTCATCATTTGTAGGGAAGGAAAGGAGATGCAGATATAGAGAATGGGCGAGTGAACACAGTTGGGGTGGAGGGGAAAAAGTGGGGCAAATGGAGAAAGTAACATCAACACATACACACTATTGGGTATGAGATGGATAGCTGGTGAGAAGGTAAGAAGTTGCTGGGTAGCACAGGGAGCCCAGTCTGGGGCTCTGTGATAACCTGAAGGGATGGGATGGGGGGATGCTAGGGAGGGAGGAGATGTATGTCTACTTACGGCTGATTTGTGCTGTTGTATGGCAGAAACTAACACAACACTAAATTTTTTAAAACAGTTAAAAAAAAATGCTACTATTCTCACAATTGCCTTGAGTTTCCATACTTCTTCGGCAACTTTTTTTTTATCTAATTTTTAAACACACAGCTCAAAATTTACATCTATACACTTTTAATCAATCTGTTCATTTATCTATTTACAAGGATATCCACTTCCAGTAATGGAAGACGGAAGGAAATAAATACCTCGAAGGACAATTTTAACTGAAGAACTTTCTAGATGTACCACATAGAGGCCTTTCTCTGGGGAATATCTATGGGAAAACAGAAGTTGAGAGTGGTGTGGTTGGCATTTGGAACTTTCTTAGGGTGGATGTGGAAGATTTACCTAGGATGGGTGATTTATCTAGACGTCTGAGTAGTACTTTTGATCGCTACAATGGAAAAGGAGGAGGGGCAAAAATATAAGACAGAGATATAGCTAGAAGAGTGACAGGAGAACCAGGAAGTCCACAGTAGCAAACCCAGGATCATGGTGCCTGATTTAGAGTAAGGTTTGATCAGAAAGAATTCCACCTTCACCTCCTCCCCCTGCTTCCCCTTCAGCACTGACTAGTCTCTCCCCACCAGGGTAAGAAGAGCTGAGTAACACAGAGCAGTGCAATACTGCTGGATTTCAACAAAAGTTATGAGGCATACTAAAAAGTAAGAATAACAGGTCAAAAGGACAAGCAGTTTTCAGAATCACAGATGGATGAAGTAACAGACAAAATTTTAGATGATTCTAACTAACATGCTAAAGCTTCTAATGTTAAAAAAGGAGAAAAAAGAAATGTAGGAGAAATAGTAATATGCATGCCTATGGCTGATTCATGTTGATATATGACAAAAACCAATATAATATTTTAAAGTAATTATTCTTCAATTAAAATAAATAAGTTAAAGAATAGTTGGTGTTGGAAATAATTTTAGATTTGCTGAAACTCAGTAATACTAAGAATTTCCATATATCCTTCCATCAATTTCTCCTAATCTCAAAATCTTATATAACCATGCTATATTTATCAAAACAGAGTAGTCTGAAGTAAACTACAGATTTGGATTTGATTTTTCAACTAAACGTTTTTTGTTTTGTCTTTATCTTCTGTTCCAGGACACAGTCTGTGGTATCATGTTGCATTCGGTCAGGTCTCTCAGATCTTCTCTAATCTCTAATAAATCTTAGGGTTTCCATATCACCAGGACTTTGATATTTTTAAAGAGTAATAATTGAGACTTCCCTGGTGGCTCAGACGGTTCAGTGTCTGCTTGCAATGCAGGAAACCTGGGTTCGATCCCTGGGTTGGGAAGATCCCTTGGAGAAGGGAGTGGCAACCCACTCCAGTACTCCTGCCTGGAAAGTTCCATGGATGGAGGAGCCTGGTGGGCTACAGTCCATGGGATGTCCCTCCATTTTGGTTTTCCTGATGTTGCTTCATGGTAAGCAAATGTAATTTTAAAGATAAGGTTGTAAATACACTTTTTACTTCTCTACTAATCAATCCATTGCCTTTTCCTTTCACAGAAATGTTCTAGATTCAAAGCTACCACATGTCTGTACAGACCTTGCACTGAACAGTACTGAGGTTTCCATTTCCACTTATTTTTTCACATGGTCCCCAGACTATAAAAACAGTTGTATTCTATAAATACTGTGAGAATGCAAATTACTTTAATTATTAAGCCACTGCAGGGAAATTCACATTTGCAAATATATATGTTTTAACAAGTTACTTTTTCTATGGCAATGGCACATTTAATAATTTTTGTTAGGAAACCTCAGAATATGACTGTACCCTGTAACAGCCTCTTGTCCATACATCACAGCTGCCCAAATCAAAAGATATGAGTGCAATCCTCAAATTTAATATTAATTTTCCCCAATTTCCTTTATTTTTACAGAGTTTCATTGCAAAAATTCCAGTTCTACTGAGGTTTCCATTTTAGACCTTTTATTTTTCCTCTAGTAGATCCATTCTCTTTACAAATCATACAATGAGGAAATATTTTCTTCATAGTCTCAATTGCAAGAATTGAACATCTCAAGACTGTGATAAAGATACATAGAAAGTAATATTCAAAAAAATTGTGCATAAAAGAAATTCAGATTTTGGGAGGATTAAAAGAATTCATAGATATCCTGGAAACCTGGCAGACAATTGAATTCCACGGTAAAATGCGTTTGGAAAAAATAATCATGCTGCTTTCCATTTTGGGGGCCATATGCATTAAAATGTTAAATAGATTATGAAATAAGTTTTAATGAAGTTTTTCTATCCTTCCTTTATTCTCAATGGGAATTTGTTTTAATAAATTTTAGATGCCAGTCTTAGCATTAAAATTCTGTAAGAATATAGCATAATAAAAGTTATCTACCTTTTTCTACTTTAATATCCTATTATTAGATGAAATTTTATGTTTCTAATTAACAACTTAAAAGTGGTTTAGAATAGGTTATTTAAATATATCTATGAGAAACTGAAATATTATATGCATATTAAAAGACTTTGCAAAATTTTAAATACTATGCATATTGGCTTCCTTAAACAAGAAAATATGATTGGTATTCATTTCCTTTCCTAAGGCCTGGAAACTCAAAAGAATAATTAGATTCTTCCTGAAACTGAATTCTATAACGTATATGAAATAGGGTTGTGCTGTGCTTAGTCACTCAGTCATGTCCAACTCTTTGTGACCCCATGGACTATAGCCCTCCAGGTGCCTCTGTCCATGGGAATTCCCCAGGCAAGAATACTGGAGTGGCTAGCCTTTCCCTTCTTCAGGGTATCTTCCCAACCCAGGGACTGAATCCAGGTTTCCCACGTCGTGGACAGATTCTTCACTTTCTGAGCCACCAGGGAAGCCCAAGAATACTGGAGTGAGTAGCCTATCCTTTTTCTAGGGGAACTTCCTGACCTAGAAATTGAACCGGGGTCTCCTGCATTGCAGACAGATTCTTTACCAGCTGAGCTACCTGGGAAGCCCACGAAATAGGGTACTAGAATATGAATTACCTGAGTTTGTCTTCAGCAAGATAGCAGTTACTTCTACTCACTACCAATCGGAACACTTTATTTTCAATATTTCTCCATATACACATCTTCTAAAATTTGTTTTCATTTACTCAGTCATTTATATAACTTCTCATTGTAAATCTTAAATCCTTAATCCTTATATATAATCACTGACACAATCTTGAAACTTATGATTCTCTTTTTAAAGTGACACAATATTATCATTTTGACCATTTAAAATTATTTCTGGATCCAGAGTCCTGATCAAATGAGAAAGTTCATAAAATAGACACACCTGATCAGTGGTTTATTTCTTTTTAAAAAGTTATTTTGCAAGAGGTTAAGTATTCTTGCTTAGGCAAAAGAAGAAAAAAGAAAGGAGGTTTCCATGGTGTCTCAGATGATAAAGAATCTGACTGCAATGCAATAGACCTAGGTTTGATTCTTGGGTCAGGAAGATCCCTTGGAGAAGGGAATGGCTACCAACTCCAGTATTCTTGCCTGGAGAATTCCATGGACAGAATTTTAATGCTAAGACTGGCATCTAAAATTTATTAAAACGAATTCCCATTGAGAATTCCATAACCTGGTGGGCTACATTCCATGGGGCCGCAAAGAGTCAGACAGGGTTGAGCAACTAACACTTTCACTTTCAGCAAAATTATGAAGTGGGAAATTTATTTTTAACTTGATCTTTCCTCTCTTTCTGTATTCTTCTTAATTACCACACTGTTCTGGGTCTAGTGTCCATATGTTTTTACCTCAAAAGCTATATCTGTCAAATTCAAATAATTATAATCTTAAATTACTCTTTCTGATCACACATTAAACCTTAGAAACTCTGACCCACCCTAAATGATTTTCCCAGCTGCTCAAATTATTTCTAAGACTATATTCAATGTATTCCTCAATTCTGTGTGTTACTCACTCAAACTTTACAAAAATCTGATTTTAATCATCTAAAAAAGAATTCACAAATCCTCCTGGTGGAGAAGATATTTGTGGATGAATATATTTGAGGATGATTCTTATGTAAAATATCATGCTGAAATGAATGTAATCAGAGATAAAGTGGTAAGATAATAGACCCTGAAGTCTATGTTTTTAGCAGAAGAGCTTCAAAAAATATTTACTATATATAATTTTATGTTCACTATATACACTAACTAAACTATTATAATGAAATTTTCCCTGTGCTAATTTTGTACTTCTCTACAATAACTTGAATTGTACTGCCTTTTTGTGTTTATATTATGAATTCATTTAATTTCATTCACCTTATTCATTGTAGAAGTTTCTATTTTATAGATCTTAAGACATCCATCAATGAGTGAAATTATGATGTTGCAATGCTTTACTTCACTGTTCCTTCTGTTCATGCTATGTATTCAGTTACTAGTGTATTAGAATTGATGTAGGGCAATTACCTATTGAGGATGAAATTTAGTTTACTTATTTCTTTGATGAGAAGTACAAATATTTCTGATATTTTAGAAGCTATGTATTTAGCTGGAAAGAATACTAAAACAATGAAAATAAACCTATTCAATTAGTTTAGAAAAGAAAAACCTTAAAATAGTGAATTAAAAATACATTTTTTTTGTAAATGAAAGTATTGTTGCAGTTCAGTCGCTAAGTAGTGTTCAACTCTGCAACCCCATGGTCTGTGGCAAGCGAGGCTTCCTTGTCCTTCATTATCTCCCTGAGTTTGCACAAACTCACGTTCATTGAGTCAGTGATGCCATCCAACCATGTATAGACAGAAAATAGCTACATGCATGAAGCAGACATATTTGTCCATCATCTGAAGTATAAGCATATGTTATTTAATAGTATTAAATTATACACACAATAAAAATATTTTAGTATAACATACCAAAATATACTAACTGATAATCATCCTTTCTAGCCACAAATATGATTATCAAAACAACTCTATTATATATCATTTAATTTATTGAGTGTATTTTCCATAACTATAGTAAGTACTCATTCAAACACAAGTATTTTGCAGAAGTCATAATAAAAAGTAATTTCTTATATTCTTAACATCCTATCTCTCTATGATCTTGTCTTTCTTTCCCATTAGAATGAATCTTTTCTTCAAAAGTTGTTTATGCTTGCTATTTTCAAGTTTCTATTCCCAATTTCTCTTGAGATAACTTCAATAAACTTCAAGTTCAGTTCAGTTCAGTTCAGTTCATCGCTCAGTTGTGTCTGACTCTTTGTGACCCCATGAATTGCAGCACGCCAGGCCTCCCTGTCCATCACCAACTCCCAGAGTTCACACAGACTCATGTCCATCGAGTCAGTGATGTCATCCAGCCATCTCATCCTCTGTTGTCCCCTTCTCCTCCTGCCTCCAATCCCTCCCAGCATCAGAGTCTTTGCCAATGAGTCAACCCTTCGCATGAGATGGCCAAAGTACTGGAGTTTCAGCTTTAGCATCAGTCCTTCCAAAGAACACTCAGGACTGATCTCCTTCAGAATGGTCTGGTTGGATCTCCTTGCAGTCCAAGGGACTCTCAAGAGTCTTCTCCAACACCACACTTCAAAAGCATCAATTCTTTGGCACTCAGCTTTCTTCACAGTCCAACTCTCACATCCATACATGACCACAGGAAAAACCATAGCCTTGACTAGATGGACCTTAGTCGGCAAAGTAATGCCTCTGCTTTTGAATATACTATCTAAGTTGGTCATAACTTTCCTTCCAAGGAGTAAGCATCTTTTAATTTCATGGCTGCAGTCACCATCTGCAGTGATTTTGGAGCCAAAAATATAAAGTCTGACACTGTTTCCACTGTTTCCCCATCTATTTCCCATGAAGTGATGGGACGAGATGCCATGATCTTCGTTTTCTGAATGTTGAGCTTTAAGCCAACTTTTTCACTCTCCTCTTTCACTTTCATCAAGAGGCTTTTTAGTTCCTCTTCACTTTCTGCCATAAGGGTGGTATCATCTGCATATCTGACATTGTTGATATTTCTCCCAGTAATCTTGATTCCAGCTTGTGATTCTTCCAGTCCAGCGTTTCTCATGATGTACTCTGCATAGAAGTTAAATAAGCAAGGTGACAATATACAGCCTTGACGTACTCCTTTTCCTATTTGGAACCAGTCTGTTGTTCCATGTCCAGTTCTAACTGTTGCTTGCTTGCCTGCATATAGGTTTCTCAAGAGGCAGGTCAGGTGGTCTGGTATTCCACAGTTTATTGTGATCCACACAGTCAAAGGCTTTGACATAGTCACTAAAGCAGAAATAGATGTTTTTCTGGAACTCTCTTGGTTTTTCGATGATCCAGCAGATGTTGGCCATTTGATCTCTGGTTCTTCTGCCTTTTCTAAAACCAGCTTGAATATCCAGACGTTCACAGTTCACATACTGCTGAAACCTGACTTGGAGAATTTTGAGCATTACTTTACTAGCATGTGAGATGAGTGCAATTGTGTGGTAGTTTGAGCATTCTTTGGCATTGCCTTTCTTTGGGATTGGAATGAAGACTGACCTTTTCCAGTCCTGTGGCCACTGCTGAGTTTTCCAAATTTGCTGGCATATTGAGTGCAGCACTTTCACAGCATCATCTTGCTACCCCATGTCCAAGGTCTGGGGTGGCGGCCAGGAGGAGCTACCCCCTGCCCAAGGCCAGGGGTGATGGCTGGGAGGAGCAACCCCACGTCCAAGGAGCGGTGGCTGTGTGGGCACAGGAGGGCCTAAAGGAGCTATTCCTTTTTCAAGGTCAGGAGGAGTGGCAGTGAGGAGATACCCCCATCCAGGGTAAGAAGCAGTGGCTGTGCTTTGCTTGAGCAGCCGTGAAGAGATACCCCACGTCCAAGGTAAGAGAAACCCAAGTAAGACAGTAGGTGTTGCAAGAGGGCTTCAGAGGGCAGACACACTGAAACCATAATCACAGAAAACTTCAAGTTAGACATCCAATAAATCTACTTTCATTCTTCACTCTTCCTAAGATATTTATTTTTATACATAGACCTTATAACTGTTTATAACTGATAATTCCAGGCTCTTACTCTCATTTCCATTCATTCTCATGCACAGACTACAACTCCTTGACCTCAGTGGAAACTTAAACCCTTCTGACGCTATAACATATTATTTACTGACCTTCAGATATTTGTAACATTGTATAGGAGACAGTGACCAAAATTATCCCAAAGAAAAAGAAATGCAAGAAGGCAAAATGGTTGTCTGAGGAGGCTTTACAAATAGCTGAGAAAAGAAGAGAAGTGAAAGACAAAGGAGAAAGGGAAATATATAACCAACTGAGGGCTTCCATGGTGGCTCAGATGATAAAGAATCTGCCTACAATGCAGGAGACCAGAGTTCAATCCCTGGGTTGGGAAGATCCCCTGGGGAAGGGAAAGGCCATACCCACTCCAGTATTCTAGCCTGGAGATCCCATGAACAGAAGAGCTTTGTGGGCTACAGTGAGTGGGGTTGCAAAGAGCTAGACATGACTAAGCAACTATGCACACAGACACACACATACCCAACTGAATGCAGAGTTCCAGAGAATAGCAAGGAGAGATAAGGAAGGCTTTTTGAGTGAGCAATGCAAAGAAAAAAAGGAAAATGATAGAATGGGAGAGACTATATATCTCTTCAAGAAAATTGGAGATACCAAGGGAAAATTTCATGCAAAGATGTGCATAATAAAGGACAGAAACTGCAAGGACCTAACAGAAACTGAAAAGATAAAGAGGAGGTGGCAAGAATACACAGAACTATACAAAAAAGACTTTATGACCTGGATAACCACAATAGTGTGGTCACTCACCTGGAGCACCACCTGGGTCACTTTATATCCTGGAGTGTGAAATCAAGTGGGCCTTAGGAAGCATTACTAAAAACAAAGCTAGTGGAGGTGATGGAATTCCAGCTGAGCTATTTCAAATCCTCAAAGATGATGCTGTTAAAATGCTGCACTTAATATACCAGCAAATTTGGACAGGGAAGCCTGGCGTGTTGTAGTCCATGTTGTCGTAAAGAGTAGGACATGACTTAGTAACTGAACAATGACAGCAACAATCTACTGCTCATTTTTATTTTACGTCAATCCATCTTGGGCTTCCCTGGTGGCTCAGATGGTAAAGAATCACCTGCAATGTGGGAGACCTGTGTTTGATCCTTGGGTTGGGAAGATACCCTGGAGAAGGGAACAGCAACCCACTCCAGTATTCTGGCCTGGAGAATTCTATGGACTGTTATAGTCCATGGGGTCCCAAAGAGTCAGACATGACTGAGTGCCTTTCACTCACTCACTCAATCCATCTTAAATAACAAGATCGGTGGAACCCAAAGCCATTCTGATCCTATAACCTATTATTTACTGGACTCATTCCCTTTAATATATTTTTACAATGCAATATACTTTGCATTGCCATCACTCCCTTTAATATATTTTCGACTTCCTGTCAATTCTCCATGACTTACTTTAACTGGTTGAAAAACATCACAAAACTGAAGCCAAATAACCCTCAAATTACACACTACATATATGTAGCTGAAAAGGCTGAAGAAAAACACAATGTCATAATATCTCATCTCACTTCAGAACTCTGGCTGGGAACATGCAGTGCACTTATAATGACAACTAGCCATTGGATTGTGAAGTCACCTGGTCTGCAGGTCCTTCTGCTGTGCTGGAGATACCATCACAATTACCTCAAATTTCTCATTTCATAGAATCCTCAGTGTCTTGCTAATTCACATGGCACCCTTAGATAAAAAGAAATACTGAACAGTTATTATTATAAGGTTATTAGATTAAGAAATGTATAAGTTAAAGTGAAAGTCACTCAGTCCTATCTGACTCGTTGCCACCCCATGGACTGTCCAATCCATGGAATTCTCCAGGCCAGAATATGGAGTGGGTAGCCAGTTCCCTTCTCCAGGGGATCTTCCCAACCCAGCAATCAAACCCAGGTCTCCCACACTGCAGACAGATTCTTTACAAATTGAGCCATCAGGGAAGCCCAGAAATGTATAAGGATTTATATAAAAATGACAAAATATTTACATATAAATTGAAATAAAACATTGTAATTTCAACTTTAAATGACCACAATCACTTACTAAGACATAAGAACTTTGTTGAGTGAGGCACAATTTCTCAATCCTAGGAACTATACAGGATGCCACCACCTTCATTTCCAGCTTTCACACTGATTTTCATGTACTACTTGCTGTTCATCACAAAGCAACAACTAAAGCTCAGCTTTGCAAATGAATGATGTTATATAAAGGAATGCAGCACAATCTAATATTGGAATTGCGAACACTTCAACTCAGAGTAGTTAGCATAGCATGTACTAGTTATCAAGTATCATTGTGATTCCTTCCAAAAAATTGTTTTCAATGTGAGGTCATTGCAGTGTCTGGGTGCTCTTTGATGCACAGGGGTAGAATTTCAGCACTACACTATATCATACCCTCGCTTCTCAAACTTCTAACAATTCTTGCCTATCATTTAGTTAGTGGTTTTGATGCTTATTTCACTGAGAACAGAGAAATTTCAGAGGAAAACCTTCACAAACTCCCACAAAATCTATGACTCCATCTCCTGAATTTGTGCTAATATGCCTCAGCTTATTTTGTTCAGACACTTTTAATTCTTGTGTTATTAGTAAAGGACAAACGGTCATTTGTGTCTCAATCCCATCCAAGTAATCTGGCTCTCTCATGCATCAGAAACTTTCTGACTTTACTGACTATTTCATATTGACAGACAAACATGCTGTTACTTCTCCCACTGACTTTAAAATATAACCCTTTAAAAGTTACCATCCATGTGTTTCTTCCTTTAAAGCAAAGTTCCTCCTCAAAGTAAGTTGTAAAAGTAAGTTGTACTTGTCTAAATGTTTCTTCTTCCCACTCTTGAACTTTCTCTAGGCAAGTTTCATTCTACTCTCTCCTCTGGAAACTGGACCTACATTTTATTATTCTAAACCTGACATACTTTACCTTTGTATATCCTAGATGCCTCCTTTACTCCCAGCCCTGGGCAGCCTCTCAGCTTACTTTGATAATTTATCCGCATCTAATTGATCTCTGAACTTCACAGTGTCATATGGATAAGCCCTGTACTGTTTTTTTTTTTTTATAGAGTCATTTCTATATACACTCATTTCCAGTTCTATGCCTTTGAATATTATCTCTGCTAAGCTCTGCCCTGCTGCTGCTGCTGCTAAGTCACTTCAGTCGTGTCCAACTCTGTGCGACTCCATAGATGGCAGCCCATCAGGCTCCATCATCCCTGGGATTCTCCAGGCAAGAACACTGGAGTGGGTTGCCGTTTACTTCTCCAAATATCTACCCTAGCCCCCACATTTATATATTCAAGCCCTCAATTTCAGTGGCAAATATAGCTTCTTTTTAAAAAATTTCGTTCAGAATCATTTGTATCAGAATTTCCCTCTATCAGTTGTCATGAGTCTCTTCTTTCCAATTTTTCAGGGTCAAACATTTTCTTGCTCATAGCAAAATCTTTTCATGAACAAATCCTGCTTTTTATTAATACAATCAATTCCCACCAGACCCACTGCTAATTTCTTGTTGTGAGCCACTGCCATCTTTCACTAAATTAAAGTAAATGCTTATATTTGGCTTCCAGGCATCTTCCTTTATTCACCTTCTTTCCATTCTCAACACAACACTCAATGTAGAACTATCTCAGATTATGTCAAGACTCTGCTTGCTCAATACCTTTAAATGGCTTCGCTTTGAACTATGAGTTAAAACCAGCAGGATTTGCTGTAACTCACTGTTGATGTTTGACTGCTGACAAACTTCAGTCCACCCTCCTGCTTACCCAGTTGCTCCATGTGTGTGCAAACTGATAAGAGAGTGGGCATGTCTTCTCCTGGGAACAAGAAGATGGTTCAAACTATGCAAGCCCTGCCTTCATTCACATAACTCTTGCCCCAGCCCTTGTACCTTAACCAATATAAAACCCAAGCCAGTTGCTCTTTCCTGCACTCTCAAGCCATTTTCAGACCAATACCCTACTCTCTCCAGCAAGCTGTACTAGTGAGTAATAAATTCATATTTAGTTGGCATGTGTGTACATCATCGTGATTTCAACATCTGAAACAAATTTGGGGTAGGGAATCTACCCCACCTGCATAGGTAACCACAACATCTGGTCACACACTACTCTGCAACCAAAATGGTTATCAACAGTAATAGAATAATACAATAAGTTGTAGGATATTCATAGCATGGTATAGTGAAAAACAATAAAAACAGTAAATTGTACACTACATTTAAAACATACATGAATCATAAAATATATATGTGTTTGCGTGTATATATATATATATGTATATGTATATGGCAAAGAGGAGCCATCCCACGTTGAAGGTCAGGAAGGGAGGTGGTGAGGGGATAACCCCTCATCCAAGGTAAGGAGCAGAGGCTGTGCTTTGCTGGAGCAGCCATGAAATGATACCCCACACCCAAGGTAAGAGAAACCCAAGTAAGATGGTAGGTGTTGCAAGATGGCATCAGAGGGCAGACACACTGAAACCATACTCACAGAAAACTAGTCAGTCTAATCACACTAGGACCACAGCCTTCTCTAACTCAATGAAACCAAGCTATGCCCAAGGGGCAACCCAAGACGGGCGGGTCATGGTGGAGAGGCCTGACAGAATGTGGTCCGCTGGAGAAGGGAATGGCAAACCACGTCAGTATTCTTGCCTTGAGAACCCCATGAACAGTATGAAAAGCCAAAATGATAGGATACTGAAAGAGGAACGCCCCAGGTCAGTAGATGCCCAATATGCTACTGGAGATCAGTGGAGAAATAACTCCAGAAAGAATGAAGGGATGGAGCCAAAGCAAAAACAACACCCAGCTGTGGATGTGACTGGTGATAGAAGCAAGGTCCGATGCTGTAAAGAGCAATATTGCATAGGAACCTGGAATGTCAGGTCCATGAGTCAAGGCAAATTGGAAGTGGTCAAATAAGAGATGGCAAGAGTGAACATCGATATTCTAGGAATCAGCAAACTAAATTGGACTGGAATGGGTGAATTTAACTCAGATGACTATTATGTCTACTACTGCGGCAGGAATCCCTCAGAAGAAATGGAGTAGCCATCATGGTCAACAAAAGAGTCCGAAATGCAGTACTTGGATGCAATCTCGAAAACGACAGAATGATCTTTTTTCGTCTCCAAGGCAAACCATTCAATATCACAGTTATCCAAGTCTATGCCCCAACCAGTAACACTGAAAAAGCTGAAGTTGAATGGTTCTATGAAGAACTACAAGACCTGTTAGAACTAACACCCAAAAAAGATGTCCTTTTCATTACAGGGGACTGGAATGCAAAAGTGGAAAGTCAAGAAACACCTGGAGTAACAGGCAAATCTGGCCTTGGAATGCGGAATGAAGCAGGGCAAAGACTAATAGAGTTTTGCCAAGAAAATGCACTGGTCATAGCAAACACCCTCTTCCAACAATACAAGAGAAGATTCTACCCATGGACATCACCACATGGTCAACACCGAAATCAGATTGATTATATTCTTTGCAGCCAAAGATGGAGAACCTCTATACAGTCAGCAAAAACAAGACCAGGACCTGACTGTGGCTCAGATCATGAACTCCTTATTACCAAATTCAGACTTAAACTGAAGAAAGTAGGGAAAACCGCTAGGCCATTCAGGTATGACCTAAATCAAATCCCTTATGATTATACAGTGGAAGTGAGAAATAGATTTAAGGGCCTAGATCTGATAGATAGAGTGCCTGATGAACTATGGAATGAGGTTCTTGACATTGTACAGGAGACAGGGATCAAGACCATCCCCATGGAAAAGAAAGGCAAAAAAGCAAAATGGCTGTCTGGGGAGGCCTTACAAATAGCTGTGAAAAGAAGAGAAGTGAAAAGCAAAGGAGGAAAGGAAAGATATAAGCATCTGAATGCAGAGTTCCAAAGAATAGCAAGAGATGAGAAAGCCTTCTTCAGCGATCAAAGCTAAGAAATAGAGGAAAAGAACAGAATGGGAAAGACTAGAGATCTGTTCAAGAAAATTAGAGATACCAAGGGAACATTTCATGCAAAGATGGGCTCGATAAAGGACAGAAATGGTCTGGACCTAACAGAAGCAAAAGATATTAAGAAAAGGTGGCAAGAATACACAGAACAACTGTACAAAAAAGATTTTCACGACCCGGCTAATCATGATGGTGTGATCATTCATCTAGAGCCAGACATCCTGGAGTGTGAAGTCAAGTGGGCCTTAGAAAGCATCACTACAAACAAAGCTAGTGGTGGTGATGGAATTCCAGTTGAGCTCTTTCAAATCCTGAAAGATGATGCTGTGAAAGTGCTGCACTCAATATGCCAGCAAAGTTGGAAAACTCAGCAGTGGCCACAAGACTGGAAAAGGTCAGTTTTCATTCCAATCCCAAAGAAAGGCAATGCCAAAGAATGCTCAAACTACCGCAAAATTACACTCATCTCACATGCTAGTAAAGTAATGCTCAAAATTCTCCAAGCCTGGCTTCAGCAATACGTGAAAAATGAACTCCCTGATGTTCAAGCTGGTTTTAGAAAAGGCAGAGGAACCAGAGATCAAATTGCCAACATCTGCTGGATCATGGAAAAAGCAAGAGAGTTCCAGAAAAACATCTATTTCTGCTTTATTGACTATGCCAAAGCCTTTGACTGTGTGGATCACAATAAACTGTGGAAAATTCTGAGAGAGATGGGAATACCAGAGCACCTGACCTGCCTCTTGAGAAATCTGTATGCAGGTCAGGAAACAACAGTTTAGAACTGGGCATGCAACAAAAGACTGGTTCCAAATAGGTAAAGGAGTAGGTCAAGGCTGTGTTTTGTCCCCCTGCTTATTTAACTTCTATGCAGAGTACATCATGAGAAACACTAGGCTGGAAGAAACACAAGCTGGGATTAAGATTGCCAGGAGAAACATCAATAACCTCAGATATGCAGATGACACCACCCTTATGGCAGAAAGTGAATAGGAACTCAAAAGCCTCTTGATGAAAGAGAAAGAGGAGAGTGAAAAAGTTGGCTTAAAGCTCAACATTCAGGAAACAAAGATCATGGCCTCTGGTCCCATCACTTCATGGGAAATATATGGGGAAACAGTGGAAACAGTGTCAGAATTCATATTTTGGGGCTCCAAAATCACTGCAGATGGTGACTGCAGCCATGAAATTAAAAGACGCTTACTCCTTGTAAGAAACGTTCTGGCCAACCTAGATAGCATATTCAAAAGCAGAGACATTACTTTGCCAACTAAGGTCCATCTAGTCAAGGCTATGTTTTTTCCAGTAGTTATGTATGGATGTGACAGTTGGACTGTGAAGAAGGCTGGGCACCGAAGAATTGATGCTTTTGAGCTGTGGTGTTGGAGAAGACTCTTGAGAGTCCCTTGGACTGCAAGGAGATCCAACCAGTCCATTCTAGAGGAGATCAACCCTGGGATTTCTTTGGAAGGAATGATGCTAAAGCTGAAACTCCAGTACTTTGGCCACCTCATGAGAAGAGTTGACTCATTGGAAAAGACTGTGATGCTGGGAGGGATTGGGGGCAGGAGGAGAAGGGGACGACAGAGGATGAGATGGCTGAATGGCATCACTGACTCGATGTACGCAAGTCTGAGTGAATTCCGGGAGTTGGTGTTGGACAGGGAGGCCTGGCGTGCTGCGATTCATGGGGTCACCAAGAGTCAGACACCACTGAGCTACTGAACTGGACTGAACTGAACTGATATATACATAAATATACACACACACCACACACACACACACATATATATTGCTAAATGAAAGATGCCAGACAGGAAAAAATGTATAAGGTATGATTCCATTTGCATAAATCTCAAGATCAAGGAAAACTAGTCTAAGATCAAAGTGTTTAAAGTCATAAAGACAATTACCTTTAAGTAAGGTAATGATTTGGACAGAGCAGGATGGAGGTTTCCAAAGTACTAAACATATTTCACACCTTGTCTCGGTTTTCCTTAATGGTTATGCTAACACTCTAAAAAGTCATTAGGCTTTATACTTATAACTGATGTCCTTTACAGTTCAATAAAAATTATGTTATACTTCAGCTGAAATGTAACATAAATAAGTTGTTGTAATAATTCAATTTTCTACCTGAAACTATGGAACAACTTAAAGAATAATTTTTGAATTTTTCTCTATATAAACAGTTCTAGATTGAGAGTTATTTCTTCTCAGCACTTTAATTGAAAAAATTCTATTGTCTTCTGTCTTCCATCATTTTGGTTGAGAAATGAGCTCTAAGTCAAGGTATTGCTACTTTGATTCCTAACGTGAATTTATCTGATATTTTTCTCAATATTTTTTAAAAGTACTAAGGACAACTATTACTCTTCTCTTAAATCAATAATATCTTGTCATCTTGTGTGGTATGTTCAAGTTAGACAACTTATAAATTCCTATGGGAATAAATTCATGTGCTGCTGTCAAATGTCATTAGCTCTAACTAGAATAAAACAGATGTTTAATAGTGACAACAATATTTAGCTCTTAAACAGAATATCTCTTCTTCAGAGCACCATGCAAACATTAAATAATTAAGCTTTACAACTTCCTAAAGATGTAGATAAATAAAGATTCATGATAATGTTTATTTTTTTAAAGATAAAAACATCTTTATAGTGGTGAGTGGACCCAAAGAAAGAAAATATATTCTCAGAAAACACTTGGTATATGTAAGGAAATTAACGTGTGTTGCTTTGGAAGTAAGTGTTGTTATTAAAGTGTAAACATATGAAAGAAAATTTAAAACTGTGACTTTTTTACTTGCAAAAATTTAGGGCAGGTTTTCTCAGAAATACTGAGTGGGACATCAATATCATAACTACTAGATGTATTTGATTAAAAAATATATATATAGGTTCCTTGGACAAAACTAACTATACACCTACAAAATCCAAATCTCTAGAAGTAGAATGAGGGAAATGGAATGTACTTTATAACATCATCCTGTCATTTTTATGTAAAGGAAATTTTAAGACCATAGTTTAAGAGTTTATGGGTAAATTATATTTCTTAAAAATCTATGTAAAGGGGATTAAGAAGTTTAATCCTAGCTGTATATACTGTGACATACACACATAGATTGAACTCGATAGTTACAAATGAATATTTCCATATTAGTGGTTAAGAAGTATACTGAATAGGGTGGCATCTGTTTCTACCAATTGCATGTAGTGTTATTCAAACTCTCCTTCTCTGTCTATCTTTACAGCTAATAAGAGAATGATTTTTTTTCCAAAGACATTTCCTTGTTTTGATATCATTTCCTTCTTTTACCCAAGAATCTTGACATTCATAAATAAGTTGTCTGAAAATCCGTACACATTTTTTTGCCTGAACTTAGCTATAAAGACTTTATAATGCTTCAAAACATTTTAAATAAGTGGATTTATTTTGAAATAGACTTCTGTGAGCACCTGCAAAATCATAGCCTTAATTGGGATACAGCTGTTGCTGATTGCTGTGAAGAGAGGGTGCCTATGTTGACTGATTGGCCATTTTTATTTAATAGTACATTGAGCTTTCACTCTTTTTCTCAAGTTGCAGTTTTCTTAGGAAATGGTTTCAATGATTAAAGACCTAAAATGGAGTGTCACTTTGCCAACTATCAACAGTAGAAGATGAACTGCTTTCAGTAAATAAACATTGCTAGACACCTGTGTATGACTTTTTCCTTTCTGGAGCAAGAATATTGATCTGAAGAACCAATTTTCTCAATGGTTCAGCAGTCACAGAAGTAAATGTTTTAAACTGATGAGGCATATAAAGTAGTAAAAATGTCAAGGCAGCAGGAACTATTAGGTTTGCTCTAAAAAGTACAAGAAGAAATGAGAATGGTTCTAATGAGTGCTAAATAAATGTGTAATCTGATTCTTTTTCTAGTAAGGTCAGTGAGGTATTTGCAGTTCTCTGTGAGTTCAGTTTACTCATTGATATTTAAAGCAAACAGATTTTAGAATTCTTATTTTAAGAATTTACCTACATAGAAAATTTAGTGTATAATGATGATTTGCAGTTTTACCTCTGTTTCTCAAATAACTACATGACGACTCTAAAGATATGGCTCTAAAACAAGAGGTGAAGATTCAAATTATTTTTCCTCAGCACCCTTAAATATGCAAAAATAATATTTTAAACATTCTAGGCTTAAAAAAATAAACATGTCAAATTCAAATATTTTTAATGCCTGTAATATTTTGTTTATCACATGATTTCAAGTCCTTTCATCATGAAATCTGTGCTGTTAGGCATATAGCAGTTTATCATTTCTTCTTAAAGTACATTAATAAGAAATTAATATAATATTTTTGGGAATATTGTTTTGGAGTCTATACTTTAAATGATACAGTGTAAGACATTGAACTCTTTTTTTAAGACGCTTAGAGGAGCTAAAAACTTACTATTCTTGAAATGATCAAAACCTTTCTTTGTAGTGTAAAAACATGTATTTAATTCTAGCCCACTCTATTTACGTAACAAACATCAACTTCTATGTCATGATAACATTTCATTCTATTCATATCTTATTATTTAGCACAGTAGTTTTCTCCTTACAAACTAGCTGAAACAAATTTCTAGGGGGAATAGGGCATTTAATTGGAAGGCAGATAATTAAGAAGCATAGCACATTTTAATGTATTATGGAAGAAGTAAATCAAATTTCCCAGTGGCACGTCTCAAGAGAAGAATGAAAAAGGTTGTGGGAACATGTCTTGATAGATCATTTTATGAAGTTTATCAATCCCTCAATCTAATAAGAAAAAAAAAAATCAAACAACTTTTTCCCAGAGAAGGGATAAATGACATAGACAAACACACATATATCCACTCAAGCAAACTCTACAGAGAGATAATCTAAATGATTTTCCAGTTCCTTTCTGAAATATACATGCATCCTTGTGCTTGAAGTGTCTCTGGTCACAGGAAATTATACAGAACTCTAAGCGCGAAAGGCTGGGACCCAGCGCACTAAGCACAGCCAAGAGGAGTTACCCTGGGTCCAAGGTCAAGGGCAGCCAGGAGAAGCCACCTCGCATCCGAGGCCAGGGGCAGTGGCCGGTAGGAGCAACCCAAGGAGCTGTGGCTGCGTGAGCGCAGGAGGGCCTAGTGGAGCCAACCGATCTTGAAGGTCAGGAAGGGCTGGGTAAGGAGATACCCCTAGTCCAAGGTAAGGAGCAGTGGCTCTGCTTTGCTGGAGCAGCCATGAAATGATACCCCACACCCAAGGTAAGAGAAACCCAAGTAAGATGGTAGGTGTTGCAAGAGGGCATCAGAAGGCAGACACACTGAAACCATACTCACAGAAAACTAGTTAATCTAATCACACTAGGACCACAGCCTTGTCTAACTCAATGAAACCAAGCCATGCCTGTGGGGCAACACAGGGCAGGCGGGTCATGGTGGAGAGGTCTGACATAATGTGGTCCACTGGAGAAGGGAATGGCAAACCACGTCAGTATTCTTGCCTTGAGAACCCCATGAACAGTATGAAAAGCCAAAATGATAGGATACTGAAAGAGGAACGCCCCAGGTCAGTAGATGCCCAATATGCTACTGGAGATCAGTGGAGAAATAACTCCAGAAAGAATGAAGGGATGGAGCCAAAGCAAAAACAACACCCAGCTGTGGATGTGACTGGTGATAGAAGCAAGGTCCGATGCTGTAAAGAGCAATATTACATAGGAACCTGGAATGTCAGGTCCATGAATAAAGGCAAATTGGAAGTGATCAAATAAGAGATGGCAAGAGTAAATGTTGACATTCCAGGAATCAGCGAACTGAAATGGACTGGAGTGGGTGAATTGAACTCAGATGACCATTATATCTATTACTGCGGGCAGAAATCTCTCAGAAGAAATGGAGTAGCCATCATGGTCAACAAAAGAGTCCGAAATGCAGTACTTGGATGCAATCTCAAAAACGACAGAATGATCTCTGTTCGTCTCCAAGGCTAACCATTCAATATCACAGTTATCCAAGTCTATACCCCAACCAGTAACGCTGAAGAAGCTGAAGTTGAACGGTTCTATGAAGAACTACAAGACCTGTTAGAACTAACACCCAGAAAAGATGTCCTTTTCATTACAGGGGACTGGAATGCAAAAGTGGAAAGTCAAGAAACACCTGGAGTAACAGGCAAATCTGGCCTTGGAATGTGGAATGAAGCAGGGCAAAGACTAAGAGTTTTGCCAAGAAAATGCACTGGTCATAGCAAACACCCTCTTCCAACAACACAAGAGAAGATTCTACCCATGGACATCACCACATGGTCAACACCGAAATCAGATTGATTATATTCTTTGCAGCCAAAGATGGAGAAGCTCTATACAGTCAGCAAAAACGAGGCCAGGAGCTGACTGTGGCACAGATCATGAACTCCTTATTACCAAATTCAGGCTCAAATTGAAGAAAGTAGGGAAAACCGCTAGGCCATTCAGGTATGACCTAAATCAAATCCCTTATGATTATACAGTGGAAGTGAGAAATAGATTTAAGGGCCTAGATCTGATAGATAGAGTGCCTGATGAACTATGGGATGAGGTTCTTGACATTGTACAGGAGACAGGGATCAAGACCATCCCCATGGAAAAGAAAGGCAAAAAAGCAAAATGGCTGACTGAGGAGGCCTTACAAATAGCTGTGAAAAGAAGAGAAGTGAAAAGCAAATGAGAAAAGGAAAGATATAAGCATCTGAATGCAGAATTCCAGAGAATAGCAAGAAGAGATAAGAAAGCGTTCTTCAGCAATCAATGCAAAGGATTACAGGAAAAGAACAGAATGGGAAAGACTAGAGATCTGTTCAAGAAAATTAGAGATACCAAGGGAACATTTCATGCAAAGATGGGCTCAATAAAGGACAGAAATGGTATGGACTTAACAGAAGCAAAAGATAAAGAAGAGGTGGCAAGAATACACAGAACAACTGTACAAAAAAGATTTTCATGATCCGGATAATCACGATGGTGTGATCATTCATCTAGAGCCAGACATCCTGGAATGTGAAGTCAAGTGGGCCTTAGAAAGCATCACTACGAACAAAGCTAGTGGAGGTGATGGAATTCCAGTGGAGCTCTTTCAAATCCTGAAAGATGATGCTGTGAAAGTGCTGCACTCAATATGCCAGCAAATTTGGAAAACTCAGCAGTGGCCACAGGACTGGAAAAGGTCAGTTTTCATTCCAATCCCAAAGAAAGGCAATGCCAAAGAATGCTCAAACTACCACACAATTGTACTCATCTCACATGCTAGTAAAGTAATGCTCAAAATTCTCCAAGCCAGGCTTCAGCCATACGTGAACCGTGAACTTCCAGATGTTCGAGCTGGTTTTAGAAAAGGCAGAGGAACCAGAGATCAAATTGCCAACATCCGCTGGATCATGGAAAAAGCAAGAGAGTTCCAGAAAAACATCTATTTCTGCTTTATTGACTATGCCAAAGCCTTTGACTGTGTGGATCACAATAAACTGTGGAAAATTCTGAGAGAGATGGGAATAACAGAGCACCTAACTTGCCTCTTGAGAAATCTGAATGCAGGTCAGGAAGCAACAGTTCAAACTGGACATGCAACAACAGACTGGTTCCAAAGAGGAAAAGGAGTATGTCAAGGCTGTATATTGTCACCCTGCTTATTTAACTTATATGCAGAGTACATCATGAGAAATGCTGGACTGGAAGAAACACAAGCTGAAATCAAGATTGCCGGTAGAAATATCAATAACCTCAGATATGCAGATGACACCACCCTTATGGCAGAAAGTGAATAGGAACTAAAAAGCCTCTTGATGAGAGTGAAAGAGGAGAGTGAAAAAGTTGGCTTAAAGCTCAACATTCAGAAAACGAAGATCATGGCATCTGGCCCCATCACTTCATAGGAAATAGATGAGGAAAGAGTGGAAACAGTGTCAGACTTTATTTTTTGGGCTCCAAAATCACTGCAGATGGTGACTGCAGCCATGAAATTAAAAGATGCTTACTCCTTGGAAGAAAAGTTATGACCAACCTAGACAGCATATTCAAAAGCAGAGACATTACTTTGCCGACTAAGGTCTGTCTAGTCAAGGCTATGGTTTTTCCAGTGGTCATGTATGGATGTGAGAGTTGGACTGTGAAGAAGGCTGAGCGCTGAAGAATTGATGCTTTTGAAGTGTGGTGTTGGAGAAGAATCTTGAGAGTCACTTGGACTGCAAGGAGATCCAACCAGTCCATTTTGAAGGAGATCAGCCCTGGGATTTCTTTGGAAGGAATGATGTTAAAGCTGAAACTCCAGTCCTTTGGCCACCTCATGCGAAGAGTTGACTCATTGGAAAAGACTCTGATCCTGGAAGGGATTGAGGGCAGGAGAAGGGGACGACAGAGGATGAGATGGCTGGATGCATCACTGACTCGATGGATGTGAGTCTGAATAACTCCGGTAGTTGGTGATGGACAGGGAGGCCTGGCGTGCTGCTATTCATGGGGTCGCAGAGTCAGACACGGCTGAGCGACTGAACTGAACTGAACTGAATTCTCTCTTCCTCTTTTACTTTCCCTGTTATAATTCCCTGTTTTTTAGTCCCATATTTTGCTTAATATTCCTAATATTATCATATCATAGCTTTTTACTTTGTCAATTTATTCATTATATATATACATATATCACTAATGAGCATGATTATCTATTTGTAGTCTACTACTGGGATAATTATCTAGTGTTAACTAGATAAAAGAGTGATATGGAAGTCTGAATTTTGTCAGAGTAAAGGAAAGTGAAAGCATACACTGAAGCAGGGGAGTGACACAACCTAATATTTTTATAGACACAAAAGTATATTTTCTAGAGAATACATTGACATATGACATTAAAAATGAAATGAGAAATTGTAACAGCAAGTTTCAGAGGTACTGGTGGCTTCAACCGGAATGGCAGAGTGAAGATGAAAAGAAGTGATTTGATTAGTAATATATGTAGAATTCAAACTCTGCAAGAAATCATAAGAGAGAAGGGTGGCTGACTCAAAAATGACTCCCAAGTCCTCACTTGGGGAAATGTTACAGTTGAATATATTATTCTGTGCTCCGGGAAGTATTCTAGAATTGAAGATATCACTTTGGACTTTGTCATTTAGAAATATTATGCAAAGGCATGTGACCTGATAAGAAGTTCTAATGTAAAGGTAAGAATCAGAAAGGATTCTAAAAATAGAGCTAAGATTTAGCTGTCTAAGAAAAAAACTGGAAGAACAAACAGATTTTAACATTATAAAAATGAACAACAGAGATTCTTAAAGAAGCATGATTATTGATGAACTAACAAAATTCCATGAGATTAAATAAAATTTGTTTATAGAGCAATAAAAATTATTTGTATCCTACAGTTAAATATAATTTTAGGAACATAACACCATGATCAATTGGGAAATATTTCTATAGTTTTGAAAACTACAAAAATATTGATTTCTTTATTTACTCTCTCTTTCTTTCCATGTTGTTGATGAGGTAAAGTGGATAAGGGGTGATGTGTGTGTGTGTGTGTGTGTGTGTGTGTGTGTGTGTGTGTGTGTGTGTGTGATTGACCAAATGCGACATATGAGAGGATCAAATAGGACATTAGGTTGTCTTTGATCACTACGTGTTTAGAATCTGGGTATGCTTGAAATTTAAATATTGACAAGTGGTTTTAATTATTTATGGAGATTAAAGTATGTGTACTTCCTTTAAACAATAGATACATTTATTAAAATTAACTTTTAACTAAAAAATATTGATTTCTGATTCCTGCCTTTTTTAATAAATTTGTTACTTCAGTGTTTGTCTCAGCAAATGACTAAGTATGCCAGCATCCTCACTAAATAGAATGCATTTACACTTTTGAGGTATGAAAAATAACATAAAGTCAAGTTTTTCACTGAATTGGCTTGTTACTGTTACATGAAAAGCTGTATCATGAAAAGTTTCTATCTAAGTATTTGTAATTAAAAATACAAAATTACAAAAGTATATTTGGTTCCAGATAGTTTCAAATGGATCCAACTGTAATTGAAAAAATATTTCACTAGCAAAGAGGAATTAGGAAAATAAATATTTTCCAGCATGAATTTTATAATAAATCCAACTAGGTCAAAATGATATGTAATTCATTGTAAACAGATGGACTAAATATTGACTTATTGCATTGCTGATCTTAATCACAGAATAGATTATTTTCTAAGATGTAATGGAATTATTACAGAAAGTCAATTTAATCTTTTTCCAGAGTAACTGTGATGAATTTTGGATATGGCTTTAACATGAGTGGATGTAACATAAAAAAATAAATAAATAAATTTATATTTTTAAAAAGAAATTATCATTATTATTTTCAAAAGAATCCAAAATTATATTAATGTAAAATAATGTTATCATAAAAATGAGATAATAATTACAAAATAACATAAATAGTCACTTGTTATATTTAAATTAATATAACTTTCTTATTCAAGAAACAGCAACAAATTTTATATGTATATGTATGTATGTATTTGCTATCATGAAATTTTAATAATATGATTTAACATTTTTATTAAACATTTATTTCACAAGTTGAAAATGTGTTTAATACAGTAGAAGTCATAACTGTACATTCATTATAACAGTTTTTAACCTAAGTGAATATTTGATGACTTCCCTTTACATAGGCGTATGATAATTTTCTCTTTCTTAAATAAGTCTCTTTTTAACAAGATAAATTGCTGTGAGCCCACATCATCCTATGTTTTACCTATTCTTTGAATAATCTTGAATAATCTTTGAATAATCATTGCAATTTGATTTGCAAAGTCATCTTTAAAAGAATAGTATCAAATCTGCACAAAATATCTCAGAAAAAGATAGGTGAAATGCTTCCAAACTCATTTTATGAGGCCAAGATTGCACTGTCAAATCATGATAAGAAATAGGAAAAAAAATTTTCCTCATAAACACAGATGTGAATTATTCACAAAATATTAGTATCTAGTACTCTTGCCTGGCAAACTCCATGGACAGAGGAGCCTGGTAGGCTGCAGTCCATGGGGTCGCGAAGAGTTGGACCCAACTGAGCAACTTCACTTTCACTTTTCACTTTCATGTCTGGAGAAGGAAATGGAAACCCACTCCAGTGTTCTTGCCTGGAGAATCCCAGGGACGGGGAAGCCTGGTGGGCTGTGTCTATGGGGTCGCACAGAGTCAGACATGACTGAAGTGACTTAGCAGCAGCAGCAGACTCCAACATGGAAAAATTATAATTTTGAACAAGTAAGATTTATCACAGGAGTGAAATGATGATTTATCACTTGAAAGTCATTCAATGTTAGAACATATTAAAAGTTATGTTATTAAAATATAGTATCATCTTGAGATGCAGAAAAAAATTGACAAAATGCAACTCCAATTTGCTTAAAAGAAAAAAAAAAAACTGTGTCAAACTAGAAATAAAATGGAACTTTCTAAGCCTGATAAAGGACATACATGGAAAACCCACATCTAACATTACACCCGATTATGAAAGCTATTCTTTCCCTGTATTTTAGGAAGGAAGTGATTATGAATTTGGAAAGTAAATCTTAGTTCGCTGCAATGAGCGATTCTATAATATCAGTTAGCTCATGGATGACTAAAAATATAGGTAAATGACATCAGCATATGGCAGAAGTTGGATTGTTTCCAACACTCTGATACGTTATGCCACCAGGTAATGGGCTGAACCCAAAATGCATTAATGCAGTTGAATATAGAAGGCTACAAAAACAAAAAACAAAAAACTGAGTATTGGTACATACATATTCTTTTTAGTATTGCTTATTACTTGTTTTTTTTTTCACTTTTTTTTCTGGTTTTGACAATTTTCATATTTCCTTTAGTTAGCAGTCTCAACACTTTCCATCAAACTATGTTCACCTTTCCTCTAAGGTAAACTTTTAAAGTGCTATAGGATTTCACAGTCAACTTTGTTATTCTTCTAACTGTTTCAAGTCAGAATTTGAGCTCAGATTAAATTCTCACTCTGTTTGAGTTGAGTTTAACCACATACAACCTTCTAATTAATATAATGGGAGTTAAGGGAAGAAACCAACTGCTTGGATATTCTATTTGTTGTTGTTAAGTCACCAGTCATGTCCAACTCTTTGTGACCCCATGGACTGTAGCACGCCAGGATTCCCTGTCCATCACCAACTCATGGAGACTACTCAAACTCACATTCATTGCATGGGTGATGCCATCCAACCATCTCATCCTCTGTCGTCCCCTTCTCCCACCTTCAATCTTTCCCAGCATCAGGGTCTTTTCCAAGGAGTTGGTTCTTCACATCAGGTGGCCAGAGCATTGGAGCTTCAGCTTCAGTATCAGTCCTTCCAATGTATATTCAGGACTGATTTCCTTTAGGATTGACTGGTTGGATCTCCTTGCAGTCCAAGGGACTCTCAAGAGTCTTCTCCAATACCACAGCTCAAAAGCATCAATTCTTTGGTGCTCAGCTTTCTTTATATCTTAATGATTTTTTTAAAAACTTTAGTCTAAAAAAAAAAAAAATTTAGTCTTAAGCCAGCTCTTTCACTGTCCTCCTTCACCCTCATCAAGAGGCTCTTTAGTTTCTCTTAGCTTTCTGCCATTAGAGTGGTATCCGCATATCTGAGATTGTTGATGTTTCTCCCACCTATCTTGATTCCAGCTTGTAAGCATCCAGTCTGACATTTCTCGTGATGTGCTCAATGCATAGATTAAGCAAACAGGGTGATAGCAGACTTCCCTGTCCTATTCCTTTCTTGATCTTGAACCAATTAGTTGTTCCACACAGGGTTCTAACTGTTGCTTCTTGACATGCATACAGGTTCCTCAGGAGACAAGTAAGAGGGTCTGGTATTCCCATCTCTCTAAGAGCTTTCCACAGTTTGTCATGACCTACACAGTGAAAAGCTTTAGCATAATCACATAATCAATGAAACAGAGATAGATTCTTTTTGAAATTCCCTTGATTTCTCTATAATCCAGTGAATGTTGGCAATTTGATCTCTAGTTCCTCTTCCTTTTCTAAACCCATCTTGGATATCTGGAAAAGCCTAGCATGCAAGATTTTAAGCATTACTTTACTAGCATGGGAGATGAGTCTGGCTACCAGATGGTTAGCACAATCTTTGGTACTATGCTTCTTGGGAACTGGGATGAGGATTGAACTTTTTCAGTCCTGTGGTGACTGCTGGGTCCAGATTTGCTGACATAATGAATGTGAAACCTTGATGGCATCATTCTTTAGGGATCTAAATAGTTCTGTTGGAATTTCATAGCATCCACTAGCTTTATTAACAGCAGTGCTGCTTAAGGCCCACTTGACTTCGCACTCTAGAAGGTCTGGCTCTGTGTGGCTCACCATACTATCATAGGAATCCAGTTCATTAAGATCTCTTTTATACAGTTCTTCCATGTATTCTTTCCATCTCTTCTTGATCTCTTCAGCATCTACTAGGTCTTTACCATTTTTATCCATTATTGTCCCTATCTTTGGGTGGAATGCTCCCTTGATGTTTCCAATATTCCATTAACCATCACCAAATTATTTTGTCAATAAAGTGAAATAACTTTCTACTTTAAAATATCATTCTAACTTTTAAAAACTGCATTACTATAGGCAATGCTAGATTATGATGCTGGAAATAAATGAGGTATATCTGTTGACTCTCTGGATAGCATAAAAGTTAATAAACAGAAATCTCAGTTAAAATAAAGTCAGGAAGCCACAAGGGAGAGCTCTCATTCCCTACAACAATAGGAGAACCTAACTGGAAGAAGAAAGACTTCTTTTTTGCCTGGTAAGAGTTCAGCCAATGAGAGAGCATCACAACTCAGCCAATGAAAATCACAGTACTCAGAACTTATGATTCCTTTATTATTAGACTCTTTGTTAACACTAGCCCTCCTATCTTCCTTTTCCTCTCTATAAAAGAGTTCACTCCTTGTCACTTGCACATGGCTCTTCATGGTTGCAGATTCCAAATTGTTATTCTTGGCTGATCCCTTTTAAGCCTATTTTTGCTGGAGAAATAACTGGCAGAGAAATACTGCTGGAGAAATGTTTAATAATTGTATTAAGATCAACAATACAATGAAATGCTTTCCCAGACATTTTGTTCAAGAGAACCAAGTGTCCACTTGATGGATTTTTTTAAAAATATTTTTAATAGCTTAAAAAATTGCCAAAGACAGCTATCATAAAACAATTACATGAAGAAAGAGAAATGCTTTCTATTTTCAATTTAATGTTACTAATATGGTACCTTACAAAATTTATCAGGGAATGGAAAAACATAATTATAAATAGTTTCAGACTTTGCTGAAATCCCATTATACTCAGTCATGTATAAGTTGACATTTTTTAGAAGTTAGGCTAATATTCCAATTTGAGTCTTATAATGATATTTGTATTACAATGACAACAATAATTGTTTCAAACAGTTTCTTCATGCAGTGTTTTGTGAATGTCATTGAATAACAGTGTTTTCAGCTTATAAGGTTTTCTTCTTTACATTAAAAAAATTATTGATATGCTTCAAGGTTAGCATAAGGGAAAGTGAAATAATATTCATTGAAAAATGCCCTATGCTAATTTAAAATTTCCTAAGTTGTACCTTGAAAAACTGCCTATAAGTTAAGGTTATTTTACATTTTGATTAGCCAAGAATCTTGTATCAATCTAGATTCAGAACATATACACACCAGATATAACCATATATATATATACACACATATATATACACACACATCAGAAATATCTATATATATTTACATATATATACACACATACATACCAGACATAGTCAATATCTCTAGAATTGTGAAGCATTTTTATTCACATGGGTCATCTTCCTCATAGCTATGCCCACTATAAAAAGACTCATGTTTTACATTTTAACTTCCAGAGTCTTCCACTAAACAGAGCTACATAATTTGGTATTCTCAGCCAAGGAGTACATAATTCCACTACTCCAGAGTATTTTATACATTAAAAAAATATGTTAATTCTTAAAGTTAAAAAAAATTGTTCTAACAATTCTGACAGTTACTAAACTAATTGTTAATAACCTAGTTCTTTAAAAAATAAATAGAGCAATCCATTCAATCTAGCAGATAAATACAACCTCAGGCTACTAGAAATTGATTAGTTTATGAAAAAGATCCATAAACCTCAAAACTGTGATAGATATATCTCTCTTCAAAGTGCCTCATTTGAATTAACAGTAAAGAATTCCTGCTGAATCGAAATGTAAAATTATCCTAATCTGCTTAAAAAATTAATATAAATGTTTGTATATCGTAAGCAGCTATGGATCTGGAAAATGTTTGTTTCTGAATACACAGTAAAAGGTCAACAGAAGCAGTTTACTTTCAACTGTTAAGACCATTAACAGACCTTCACTTACTACCTTAGCCATATAAACTCTCTAGCCTTATTTACTAATGTAGCCTGCAAGAATCTTGCTCACCTTCCAATTTCGTATGACATATTGCAGGTCTATTATGTTGATAATGATGCATACTGCAACTGGTGAGCAAGAAACAGAAATGACTGTAGACATATCAGTCAGACATTTGCATATAAGAAGGTGGATGATAAATTTGACAAAACTCCAGAAAACTCAGTGAAATTTCTGGGAGGTCAGTGGTATAGCACATGTAAAGAAAGAGAAGTATCTGACCCCTCTTATAATAAAAATGAGGCATAAGACAGAGTGGACCTATTTGAATTTTGGAGGCAACATATACTTCACTTGGGTATGCTATGCTATCCTGTTTCACCATAACCCAAAGAGCTGCTAGTCTTGAGTATGACCAAGACAGTCTGAATAAGAGAAGGCTCTGCAACACATCTAGACTGTCTCACAAAATGCTCTGCCACTTCCATCATCTAATCTAGCAAATCCAGTGGTGTCTGAAGTGTCAATGGCAGAATGAAAGCCTGCCTGTTGCCTTTGGCTGGCCTCCCATAGGGCTCAATCTCTTTGAGTTTTGGATCAAAGCTTTATCAACTTTTGAGAATAACTACTCTTTCTTTGAGAAATAACTTTTGGCTAGCTACTGGGCCTCAGTGGAGATTGAACTACTAAGATATCGTGCTATCTGAGTTGCCCATCGTTTCTATCCCATGCAGTCATAATATTGGCTGTGAATAGTAGCATTCTACTGTGCTGTGCTTGTCGCTCAGTTGTGTCCCAGTCTTTGCGACCCCATGGACTGTAGCCCATCAGACTTCTCTGTCCTACCAGACGATAATAGGTTTGAGAGGCTCTTCAGAGTAGCTTACTTATGAGAGGCATAGGTAAGTCACATGACGAAGTGGCCTAAATGTGATCCCTTCTCTTGCTATACGACCTTATCTCTCCTAGTAGTGCTGTGGCCTTGTACAGAGTGCTCTACAGACAGCTGACTAGTAAAGAGAAAACTTGGGCTGGTTTATTAATAAGTCTGTGTGATATGCTGGCATCATCTAAAAGTAGATAGCTATAATACCACAGCCTCTTTTAGGGACATCTCTGAGGGAAAGTAGTGAAGGGAAATCCTCCCCTTGGGTAGAAATCTGCGTATTGTACTCAATCTGTTATTTTGCACTGAAAAGAGAAATGGCCAAGGTACATGTCAACACTGATTTATTTCAAGTGCAATGTTGAACGGTTTAGCTGGATCATTAAAGAATTGGAAAGAACATTATTAAAAAGTTGATAACAAGGAAGTCTGGGGAAGGGAATATGGATATTTATGCTCACTGCTCTTAGAATGAGCAGTGAGCATAAATGTATTTGTGCCCCAAGTGAATGTTAACCAAGGAGGAGATTTTAATAATCAAATGCATAAGATGACCCATTTGTGGATGCTAATCAGTCTCATTTCCCAGCCAGCCCTGTCATCATTCAGTGAGCTCATAATTAAAGTGACCATGGTGTTAAGGATGCAGATAATGCCTGGATTTAGCAATAGAGACTTCCACTCACCAAGGCCTGCCTGGTTATAGCCCCTGCCGAGTATCCACCCTACCAGCAGTGCTGAAACACTGAGTTTCTGATAAACACCATTCCCTATGGTGATTAGCCGGTTATGTGGTGGCAGGTTGATTACTTATTACTGCTTCCATCTTTTAAAAAGGGCAGTGCATTTGTTTGTTACTGGAATTGACCCTCTGGATATAGATTTATTTCCCTGCCAATAATCCTTTGACTAATTACCATCTGTGGACTTTCAGTCTTAGCCATTGTCACAGTATTCCACACAGGATTGTTTAGGATCAAGGAACTCTCTTCACAGTAAGTGAAATATGCCAGTGGGCTCATGCTCTTGGAATTCACTTGTTTAACCAAGTTCTCCATTATCCTTAAACACGTGGTTTAAAAGAAAGGTGAAATGGCCTTTTGAAGACTCATTTACAATGCCGGCTGTGTCTCTACACCTTGAGACCAGGGACAGTGCCCTCCAGGAGGCTGAATACGCTCTAAACTAACCTCTACTGTATGGTGCTCATCACAACATAAATAGGACTCACAAGCCCAGGAGTCAAGAAGTGGCACTATTAAATATTATGTCTAGGGATTGATCCATGAGTAAATATTTGTTTCTTGTCCCCTACAACCTTAAGTTATAGTGGTACAGAGGTCTTAATTCCAAAGGGAAAAAATCTTCCAAAGAGAGACACAACAATTCCATTGAAATGCTACTGTGGTACTTGGACTCCTCATGCTTCTGAATCAAAAGACAAGGAAGGGAATTCCTGTCCTGAGTGAGGTGATTGGCTGCTTATCAAGGGGTAACTGTGCAGCTCCAATGAAGTGTGTGTGGAACACAGCAGTCCTGAGTGAGGAGATTCACCTATTCAACCAAGGTGTAACAGTGCGTCTCTGGCAAAGTGTGTGTGTGGGACACAGCAGTCCTGAGTGAGGTGACTCACCTGCTTACCAAGGGGTAACTGAGCCTCCAAAAATGTGTGTGTGGAACATAGCAGATCTGAGTGAGGTGATTCACCTGTTTACAAATGGGTAACTCTGAAGCTCCTACAGATTGTGTGTGTGGAACAGAACATTCTTCAGTGAGGTGGTTCACTGCTTACCAAGGGGTAACTATGCGGCTCTGACAAAGTGTTTGTGTGGGACACAGCGGGTCCCTTAGGTCGTCCCTCATTTCCTCCATGTCCTATGATTAAAGTCAATGGAGAACTACAATGATTCAGCCCACAGAGTACTGCTAATGGCCAGGAACCTTTAGCAGTGAAAGTTCGCATTACTCCACCAGGCAATGAGCCACAACCAGCTGAAGTAATGCCAAGGGTAAAGGATATGGAATTAGTAGAGGAAGGTAGTTGTAAACACCAACTATAACAGTGTGACTGGTTGCAAAAACAAAGACTGTGATTGTGATGAGTATTCTTTATCATTGTTATAAATACATTTGTATGAGTGTGTATATATTTATAAATGTATATTTATATCTTTCTTTCCTTATCCCTTTATAGTGTACCATGAAAGTGAAAGTGTTAGTCACTCAGTCATGTCCACTCTTTGTGGCCCCATAAACTGTAGCCCACAAGGCTCATCTGTCCATGGAATTATCTGGGCATTGATACTGGAGTGGGTTGCCATTTCGTTCTCCAGGGGATCTTGGAGATTGAACCCAAGAATCAAATCTGGGTCTCCTGCATTGCAGGTGGATTCTTTATATCTGAGCCACCAGGGAAGCCCTATACTATACTATAAAAAATATTAATAACAGTTTACTTTATATCACAGGACTTAAGTATGTGATAACAAGAAAGTTATTTAAGAATAAGTATTTTGAATTGGGGCTTCCCAGTGGTAAAGAACCCACCTGCTAACGCAGAAGACATACAAGAGGAGAATTTGATTCCTGAGAAGATCCCCAAGAGGAGGAAATTGCAACCCACTCCAGTCTTCTTGCCTGGAGAATTCCAAGGACAGAAGAGCCTGGAGGCTACAGTCCATAGGTTTGCAAAGAGCTAGGCACGACTGAAGCAACTTGGCATGCATTTTGAATTACTTTCTGGAGGAGAGTTTAGCATGCTTTTGGTTAGATACAGAACAGTTGTATTATGTTCAGTGGAAGTCTGGCTTTTTCAGTGTGTCTCTTTGTAGATCAGGGGTGGATTAAAGAGATTGTGCATGGATGCCGAACTGACAAGAGGTGAACTGAGATCATCAGTTTTTTATGTCTGCACGGCTAGGCTATAGTCCCCAGTTACTCAATCAAACACTAATCTAGGAGTTTTTGTGAAAGTACTTTGTAGATGTGAGCCACATCTACGATAAATTGATTTTATGTAAAGGAGATTAATTGGTGTGGATCTGATCAAATTAGCTGAAAGGTCTTATGAGAACTAGGGCTTTCCTGAAAAAAAAGGAAATTTCCCCTATGGGATGCAGCATTAGCTCCTGCTTGAGAGGTTCCAGCCTATGCATTTCAGACTTGCTTATCCAATGCCTATGATCACATAAGACAATTCCTTGAATGATAGAAATAAAACACATGGAAATACATTTATCACAGTTAAACAGCATACACCTTCATTCAGTCCTTCTTGACCTATATCCTTGTATTACAGAGGGATACATTATTCCCAGAATCCCGTAGCCTCCCATATTTTCATGTCCTAGAACCAAAACATCTGATAATTGGTCATCTGCCTTTGTTTATATCTCAGAATGCCAGAAATAGTAGGACTGAGATATTTTCCTATTTCTAATATTTAAATGTTTATGTAGTTTTGGTGTTTCACATATTAGTAGATGCTGGCATGGGTACACATTGCTCTAAGCAATATTAGTGGACCAAAATTTGGGGAATAACTATTTTATTTTTCTTCAGTTCTTGAGGGTACATTTTATGCTGAATTTACCTATTGACATATTCATTTAAGATACAGTGCATTAGAGTATAATGAATATAAAATATTGAGTATAACTTAATAGAAGATACCAAGTATGTATGAGGACAAATTAGGATTACTGAACAACTGTCAAGGAAAAATGGCTCTGAATTACCTTGCATATTGCTACATTTAACTTCTCTGATAGTGCTTTGAAATGTGGGCTTCTGTGATCACTGAAGAGAGATAAGGGGAACACCGTTCAGTATGTTGCAACTTCTATAAATCTTTGTAGAAATCTATTGATTTAAGTTGTGCTTGAGATATAGTGTGTCCTAGTCTCACAATACAAGCAAACACAAAAGATATAGTAAATAATCCATGAAGAATCCTTTAATTTTTTCTCTCTCTCTATAATAAAGGGGGTGGGTGGGAGGGAAAGTGAAGTTCTAATAGAGATAATGCTCTGTATATTATTATGTCTTATTTTCTGTCCTGGTGAAGTGACAGCATAGCATGATTAAAATTTCCCTGCTTTGATTTTACATGTAAGAAGATTTGAAAGTTCATTCATTTGAAACATTTTCCAAGTTACTTATACATTGTGAACATCATTTTCTCCAGTGGGGAAACGGAATGCTACTACTTTTCAGAAATAACACATGTAAAGTGACTAACAGAGTCTTGATACATGCTCAGTAAAGAGTAGTCACTTTAAAAATTAATATTTCTCTATTTTCATTTGTTTTTGAGATCAAAATAACTTCTTTAAATATCTTTTCAGTAGAAATGCAATTGACAAGACATAAAAATTGGGCAAAGCCAAAGCAGCATATTTGGCACAATTTGAACAGCTTCATTGGTCAACTTAAAAATCATCAGTCAAATTTAAATCAGTTTTGTTTAACAGGGGAGTAAGTTTCCCTAAGTCCTCAAAGAGACATTGCCACTCTAGGATCAGTAAATACATGCTTACATATGACCCTGTAGAACAGTAATAAAAAGTTAAATTTCCTTCTACTAGAGAGTTTATTTTTGGAGAATATTTCAAAGGTAATAGATGCTGTCGTACAAGAGGAAGTACTGTCTTGCTTGGCAATCAGATTAGGTTATTTGTTGTAAAATACGGGAATCTGAGGGAAGACATGATAGCAGATTCTGTGATTAAATGGTGCTAGTTCTTCAAACAATGAAGGCTGCTATCCAAGAAAATTGAAGAATTTTGATCGATATGATAGTTGGAGGGAAAAAAATGAGAGGAGGCAGAGAGTGAGCCTTCAAAATCATATTCAAAAATGAGGGAAATGATAGTATGTTTTAACTTTATGGGGAAAATTAAAATTATCACAATACATACATCAATTACAATAGTAGTCATATTATCAATCCTCAATAAAACATAACTGTAAAAGATTATGATTATTAAGTGAGCAAAAGATTTCTAGGCATCAGAGGAACAGGCTATAATCTACTATTAAATTGCATTTTGGTTTTGGATAAGACACTTACTGAGATACGATTCTCTTGGCAAGAATACTGGAGTGGATTGCCATGCCCTTCTCCAGGGGATCTTTCTGATCCAGGGGTTGAACCTGAGTCTCTTAAGTCACCTGCATTCAATTTTTAGGTTTAATTTTTATCTGTGAAATGAGTATTCTTTTGGGCTCTAAAACTCTTCTTATATGCTGAAGTTCACAAAAGTTTAATAATATTTACTAGTTAATTAAAAATATTAGATATATACTGTTCTAGGGGCTAGAATCTAGTCACTGGAGAAAGTGTCATGGACAAAGCAGATAAAATTCCTCTTTCAAGGAACTTAAATTTTAACGGGGGGGGGAGGTATATAGAGAAAATTAAATTATTACATAATGAATTATTAAATAATAAAATAGGGTTCCTCCAATGGTAATAAATGATCTGAGGTAAAATAGACCAGGGAAAATGTTGGAAAGGGGCCAGGCTTTATACACACAAATAAACACATCAGAATATTCTCACAGATGTGGTAATGAAGCAAAGACCTGGGATAGGTGAAATATGTAACCAATAATAACACTAATAACAGTAATAATATCTGTACCTGCACTTTAGCAGTTTATTGAATGGTTTCCATGTACCTGGTGGTGTACTACACAAGTTATCTGCAATTCCTTAATTAATCTTTATACAAACCTCATTTTTACAAACCAGGCTAGAAAAGTTAATTAATTTGCCCCAGGTCACAGAGCTAGTCTGTTGTGAAGTTGGAATTTAAATCTAAACTCACTAACTAGAGGTCTATGCTTCCAATAACTGTCGTGCACTTCTATAAGTGAATAACACTTAAACATCATAAAACTCCCTCAGTGTCTCATACATGAAAGTCTAAGTTGAAAACTCAGGGGAAAGTTGTCTTTATGTATTTCCAGTGGATGCTCCATCCTCTATTTGAGAAGTTTGTTCATCTCTGCCTTGAAATTTCTCTGGCTTTATTCCTTTTATGAGACACCATAGTACCTCATAAAAGCAAGCAAATAAACAAACAAACAAAACAAACAACTTCTGAAAGGCTTTGAATATTTACCTTCTCTCCACTTCCCGTTGTCAGGGCCTTTGCTCCTCCACCTGGGATTGTTTGGAGGAAGAGGCCAAAGTGTATAATGAGACTATTTATTCTTCCCTAAAAATCTATCAACACATTCTGAATGGCTCAATTTTAAAACTGTAAAATCTTTTTTACCTTTTTCTGAACTGTGAGGACCCAATCATTCACTGACTAATTTTAACTTGAACAGAAATGTTGAAACATTGATATTTACCCCCATGCCTATTTCATAGGTAATCATTTTAAAATGCAAAATTTCCATCAATATGTTTGGAACATGAACAAATATCTGTTAATGGATGGACAGAACATAATATATTCTAAACTATGGCAAGTTACAAAATTATATTATGATTTAAAGTTGGTTGGTGATTATTCCTAATAACAATGACAATTGAGAACATAAATATGCTTGATGAAAATTACATGACCCTTATGAATAAATTATATTTAAACATCTGTGTTAAAAGATGAAATATTTGTTTGTGATATCATTGCTATATTTCCTTATAAATCTTGTAGTGGTGATATCATTGGATTATAAATTACCAATTTTTTGGTAAAATAGTACTATTTCCAAGTAAGAGAAAAATGTCTTAATGAGTTCAAAATGTAGTTTGGCATCTGTGTTTTGTGGCAGGCTGGACTTGGGTAGCATGGTGTGTTACAAAGAAGAGCCTCTCTGTAGCTCAGGGCCCTAGACCTACTAGGCACAGACACTGGGACCCACCCCATGAATCTTGGATGCTCTGGCCTGGAGCATGTATACGCAGTTTGCTCCCATACACTTGTCATGCATGTAGGCCCTTTAGGCCTGTGTGTATAGGAGCCACCACCACCCACTAGATCATCTTCACATTTCCAGGATTTCTGCTCACAGCAGTTCTGATGTAGAACCTGGAAAGGAAGTACCACAAAAAACTTTAAGACTTTAATTTTGTGCTATAAATCAAATAGGGCAAGTCTCAGCATAAAACATCCTAGAATGTGTAAATAAGGAGGATGCAGAACAGGGACTATAGCATTACCTGGGATTTTTGGTTGATAATGTTTTTAAATATCCTCACTGAAATCATGTTATCAGTATGTACTTGATTTAAATGTGATAACATATGTGTGACATGGCTTAAATTAATACTTTCATTCAGGAATGTTCTGCATTTGTCACATGTAGTGGTTTAAATGTTGTGGTTCAATGGCTAAGTCATGTCCAACTCATTGTAGCCCCATGGACTGCAGTACATCAGGCTTCCTTGTCCTTCACTATCTCCTGGAGTTTGCTCAGACTCATGACCATCGAGTTGGTGATGTCATCCAACCATCTCATCCTCTGTCACTCCCTTCTCCTCCTGCCCTCAATCTTTCCCAGCCTCAGAGTCTTTCCAGTAAGTTGGTTCTTCACATCAGGTGGCAAAGTATTGGAGCTTCAGCTTCAGTATTAGTCATTCCAGTGAATATTCAGGGTTGATTTCATTTAAGATTGACTGGCTTGATCTCCTTGCTGTCCAGGGGACTCTCAAGAGTTTTCTCTAGCACCACAGTTGGAAAGCATCAATTTTGGGAGCACTTCTCTATGGTCCAACTCTTACATCCATCCATATATGACTACGGGGAAAACTACAGCTTTGACTTTATGTATCTTTATCAGCAAAGTGATTCAAATGGTAGCCTCCAAAACAGGTCCATGTCAGATTACTGGGATCTGTATATGTAACCTTATTTGGAAAAGACATATTTGCAGATGGAAGTAAATTAAGGTTTTTGAAATGATATTTCCGTATTATCCAGATCAGCCCTGAATCTGGTGACAATTGTCACTACAGAAGACACACAGGAGAAGAAGAAGTGTCAATGTGAACATTTTAGTGATGTGACCACAATCCAAGGAAGCCAAGGAGTGCTAACAGACACCAGAAACTGGAAGAGGAAGAGAAGATTCTAGCCTACACTGACCTCCAGCACTGTGAGAAAATGAATGTACATTGTTTTAGGCTTCTACATTTGTGATAATTTATACAGCATCCACAGGAAATTAACACAAATTCTCAAAGATTAGGTACATGCCATTCATTCTTTGGATGTTAAGAAGTGTATCTCATTAGCCTCCTAGTGTTAATGAACACAATGAGATCATGATGAGACTCTATGTGGAACTAAAAATATGGACTAGTTATCTTCAATAATTATCTAACTGCTGCCAGGATGAATGTCCAGTAGCTGGTAGCAAAGAACTTGCTGAGCCTTATATATGGCAACCCTTCTTAAGGAGGCTTGTCAGCCACTAGGTGACATGGAGATTATAAAGAAGCTCTTTGAGGGACATTGATTCATCATCACCAGAATAGATATATACTCTGTATTATCTTTCTTGCTCAGAGGCCTCCTACAACATTATCATCTCATGACTTACAAAATGATTGATCTATCAGTGTGGAATTCCACATGATGTTAACTCACAGGAAGGAAGATATGGAGTGGGGAATGAGCTATAGCTACCAAATCTATCTTTATTTTTAACTTGAGGCTGACTAAAGCATAACTACGAACAAAGCTAGTGGAGGTGATGGAATTCCAGTTGAGCTGTTTCAAATCCTGAAAGGTGATGCTGTGAAAGTGCTGCACTCAATATGCCAGCAAATTTGGAACTCTCAGTAGTGGCCACAGAACTGGAAAAGGTCAGTTTTCATTCCAATCCCAAAGAAAGGCAATGCCAAAGAATGCTCAAACTACCGCACAATTACACTCATCTCACACGCTACTAAAGTAATGCTCAAAATTCTCCAAGCTAGGCTTCAGCAATACATGAACCGTGAACTTCCTGATGCTCAAGCTGGTTTTAGAAAAGGCAGAGGAACCAGAGATCAAATTGCCAACATCTGCTGGATAATCAAAGAAGCAAGAGAGTTCCAGAAAAACATCTATTTATGCTTCATTGACTATGCCAAACCCTTTGACTTTGTGGATCACAATAAACTGTGGAAAATTCTGAGAGAGATGGGAATACCAGAACACCTGACTTGCCTTTTGAGAAATCTGTATGCAGGTTAGGAAGCAACAGTTAGAACTGGACATGGAACAACAGACTGGTTCCAAATAGGTAAAGGAGTACGTCAAGGCTGTATATTGTCCCCTTGCTTATTTAACTTATATGCAGAGTACATCATGAGAAATGCTGGACTGGAAGAAGCACAAGCTGGAATCAAGATTGCCGGGAGAAATATCAATAGCCTCAGATGTGCAGATGACACCACCCTTATGGCTGAAAGTGAAGAGGAACTAAAAAGCCTCTTGATGAAAGTAAAAGAGGAGAGCGAAAAAGTTGGCTTAAAGCTCAACATTCAGAAAACGAAGATCATGGCATCCGGTCCCTTCACTTCATGGGAAATAGATGGACAAACAGTGGAAACAGTCTCAGACATTATTTTTTGGGCTCCAAAATCACTGTAGATGGTGACTGCAGCCATGAAATTAAGAGACACTTACTCCTTGGAAGAAAAGTTATGAGGAGCCTAGATAGCACATTCAAAAGCAGAGGCATTACTTTGCCGACTAAGGTCTGTTTGGTCAAGGCTATGGTTTTTCCAGTAGTCATGTATGGATGTGAGAGTTGGACTGTGAAGAAGGCTGAGAACCGAAGAATTGATGCTTTTGAACTGTGGTGTTGGAGAAGACTCTTGAGAGTCCCTTGGACTGCAAGGAGATCCAACCAGTTCATTCTAGAGGAGATCAACCACGGGATTTCTTTGAAGGAATGATGCTAAAGCTGAAACTCCAGTACTTTGGCCACCTCATGTGAAGAGTTGACTCATTGGAAAAGACTCTGATGCTGGGAGGGATTGGGGGAAGGAGAAGAAGGGGACAACAGAGGATGAGATGGCTGGATGGCATCACTGACTCAATGGATGTGAGTCTGAGTGAACTCCGGGAGTTGGTGATGGACAGGGAGGCCTGGCGTGCTGCGATTCATGGGGTCGCCAAGAGTCAGACACAACTGAGTGACTGAACTGAACTGAACTGAACACTTTGAAGGTAAGTATTTGTTCTTTTACCTCCCTTTTGAGTAGGAAGTGGGCATCATGTTTATATTAGTACAGAGGTATCCTACTCTATGATAGCTATGTGAGCTAAATGTAGTGGAAGAGCAAATGTGATTTTATATGATGCAAGAAGTGACCTACATCAGAAACTTCCTCTTACATAGGGCAAATAAGCAAACATATTGTGTTTGGGACACAGTATTTTCACTGTGAAAGAAGGATGATGTAAATGTGAAACATGGGAAGAAAAGGGGAAGAAAAAAAACATGTGGTGCTGTGTTCAATGTGAGGTATCAATATAAACTTGCAATTATTTTGTAAAACCATTTTCTTAGTTACGTTCCCTAAAGTGTGCTATAAAATGCTGTGCATGCATGCTAATTTGCTTCAGTCAGGCCCAACTCTTTGCGACCCCATGGACTGTAGCCCACCAGGCTCCTCTGTCCATGGGATTCTCCAGACAAGAATCCTGGAGTGGGTTGCCATTCCTTCCTCCAAGGGATCTTCCCAACCCAGGGATCTGTCTCCTGCATTGGAGACCGGTTATTTACTATGACACTGGCCAAGTCCATAAAATGCTGCTAATTAGGAATTAGCACATCCAGTGTCTAGAATCAGCATCTAAATATTATTCCTTACTTAAAGGAATCAAGATTCCTCAGAGAAATGGCTGATTCCAGGTCTCAGGCAGGGAAGATATGAAGAAGCTTGGCACTATAATCTTTGCTAGAAGGGAAGAAATTGTTCAAAGAGAAATAAGAGTATATGAAAAGGAAACGGAACACCTATTGCCCAAATTTGTATCAACCACTAAGATCATGTGCTTTACTTAAATGTCCCAATATAATGGTAGTAAAGAATTAAACTCCATGAACCAACTAACAACACAAAAAAGAATCCATGTGTCCACAACAATATAAATAAATAAATAAGGAAAGTTATTTCCTAAAATAGAATGTAACCTACATAAATGTAGAGTGGTAGAATTAGATAATCAACTAAATTATCACTAATTTAGTTTTATCAACTAAAACATCACTAATTAGATGTCAACTAAAATAAAAAATAAAAATAATTAATTCAGGCAGTATTTATTCCCGTAATAATCATCAATCGATGGTATGAGTGAGTGAGTGAGTGAAGTCGCTCAGTCGTGTCCAACTCCTTGCGACCCCGTGGACTGTAGCCCACCAGGCTCCTCTGTCCATGGGATTCTCCAGGCAAGAGTACTGGAGTGGGTTGCCATTTCCTTCTCCAGGGGATCTTCCCGACCCAGGGATCGAACCCAGGTCTCCCGCATTGCAGGCAGACGCTTTAACCTCTGAGCCACGATGGTATAGTTAGTACATAAAATTTTTTTGAAGAACTATATTTCCATATTTATAACATTTATTAATTAATGGAGAAAATTAGTAACTTTTACAAGGTAATTTTCTCTAGATCCTTCATGTAAATTTGTTAATAAACAATACATTCACGGAAGTGTCTAACTCCATTGTGAATAAACCCAAATCAACTGCTTTTATTATCACTATAATAATAAACATGATACACTTTGGATGAAAGGATATTGACAACGTAAATGCTGATATTTTTATAGCTAAGTTCTTTATTTATTTTTGGTACAAAACTAAGTCAATAGATTCAAAGATTAAGACGGCAAGGTCCATTTTATAAGGACATTTTAGGTATTTCTTAGTACTTGGTAATTTAATGTAGCGATATGTCAATCTACAGAAAACATAAAAATGTGAATTTGAGATAAAACGATCTGCTGCTAGACTAAATTTAATTTTTGGCCATGAAGAAATAATTTTACCACCTTGAAACATGTATTCACTATCTGATGAAAATTATATCACAGAAATATGTATTTTTAAAATATCACCCAAAATGCAACCAATTAAGGGCACGATTTTCACTCAAAAAGCAGACATGATCTTCACATCATTTTTATTCTGCTCTACTCAAGGACACTGATGGAAATATCTTGTCAGAGTAAGTAAGCTTTCCTACAGGCATCATTAAACACATAGAATGAGGCAGAGTCATTGGTAGGAATCCTGCAAAACGTCTTGTCTGTGGTGCTATTTCTCATTTAGAGAAAGCATCTCTATTACACAGAGACAGGACTATAATAGCATTACCTAGCTGAAAGGGAGATCCAAGATGGATCGCTTAACTTCAATTCCTCTTTTACAAAATAGTCTCAGAACATCTATAGTGCCACATGACATTTTTTAACGTAGGCTGTGACTGCTCCATTGAGTAAATCTGTCTAACAATATTAAAAGATCCATCACTTAAAACACAATTCAATCATAGTTAAAAGAAAATTCAAGACATATTTTCATGTCAAAGTAGTTTTGTGCTTCAGCGATTCCACTTTCCGGGTGTAAATTAGTATGCCCTTTAAAATGAAAAGATCTTTTCTTCTAAAATAAATGCCAACAATATCTGTTATCATTATTTTGCCTAACTAGTCTCTTATTTCAATGTATGCACATGCTATTGAATGTAATTCTGCTATAGATACTTCATAGGGACTGCATGAGTACCACCAATTTAAAATTCAGATTAACTGCCAATTAATACAGAGATAGGTAGATCAGGTTTTATGAAGGCTGATGCTTACCCAATTTGGGGGAATATCTTTAAGAAAAATAATGCAAAAATGTAATATAAACACATGCTTAGTGCATGTAAAATAGTATTACAGGGAAGAAAAAACAATATGAAGAAAAACATGAGGGGGTATAATTTCTGGCACAAAGGATTAGTCTGGTACTTAGGAAAGGAGTGAACAGGCATAGGAAGATCATCTGGGGCAAGCATGGTACAGTGCAGTTTACATCTAGCCATAACAAATGTTAGTGGCTTGACCTGAGGCAAATGACTTAATCTTCCTGAGACTCGGATCTCTCATTTGAAAAAGAGAAAATGATAACTATCTCATGGATTGTGGTTAGGGCAAGTAATATATTGAATGTTAAGTACTTACTTTCCTGAAAATAAGAGCTTATAGATTAGTGGTTAAGGATGTAGAAAGTCACAAGAGAATGCACTCCCCTGATGAGAAAAAGGTATTCAGTCTCCAAAATCATAAATATTCTTGAGGTTATCAGGGAGCTGAGGTTTCAAGGCAGCCATATAAACTAAATTCCAGAGAGCTAAACAAGCCCTTTCTAGGAAAAACTTTTACCTCTAGCACAACATGGGAAGAAGAGGGAGAAGCAATAAAAATGTACATGAAAAAAGGCAGCAAAATTTTAATGGATTTTTAAGATCCTAATGTGGCTCAGAATAACAGTTTAGAGTTATCTGGAGTCCCAGACGCAGAGTCCCCACTTGCCAACTCTCCACCCAGTGCTCACAGGGGAGGATGGAGGCAGGGTAGAAGTTCTTGAAGAGCAACTCTGTTGGTGGTATACAAACACAAAACCATCCCAGCTTTGTGAATCTTTTCAAATCTATCTTAAGGAGCAGAAGGCTTCTGACCTTGTTCAGTTCAATTCAGTTCACTCAGTCGTTTCTGACTCTTTGCAACCCCATGGACTGTAGCACGCCAGGCCTCCCTGTCCATCACCAACTCCCAGAGTTTACTCAGACTTGTGTCCATTGAGTCAGTGATGCCATCCAAGCACCTCATCCTCTGTTCTCCCCTTCTCCTCCTGCCTCAATCCCTCCCAGCATCAGGGTCTTTTCCAACGAGTCACTTCTTCACATCTGGTGGCCAAAGTATTGGAGTTTCAGCTTCAGCATCAGTCCTTCCAATGAATATTCAGGACAGAGTGGCTTAAATCCCACTGACAACTATGCAGATCCAGGAACTGGAGCCAAGCCTAGTCAATCTCTAACCTGCAACAGAGTCACACCAGCTGAATTTTAGACCTACAGCTGAAGCTTGAGCCCCTCTAGCTTACTTGCCAATCTGATGAAAAAAATAAAAGATTATATATATATACACTCACTAAATTTGGGCACAGTTTGCTATGCGACATTATTATGGATATAGCTGGTTGTTACAGAAACTGGTACTAGAAATGGGACACTGCCAAGGGGAAAAAACAGAAATGTGTGGCATTTACTGTGGAACAGACAGTGGATGGTGAGGAAACTGTTATAAAATTTGGAAAAACGGCACCAGATATCATCTGTAGTGATGGCAAATGGGGACATCCGACTCTTTACAACCCCATTGACTGTAGCATGCCAGGTTCTTCTGTTCACAGGATTCTCCAGGCAAGAATACTGGAGTGGGTTGCTATTCCCTTCTCCAGGGACCTTTCTGACTCAGGGATTGAACTTGGGTCTTTTGTATTGCAGGCAGATTCTTTACCATCTGAGACACCAGGAATCTTGAGTCACTATAGAGTAATTCATATGTACCTAAGAAGCATTTAGCATGTCAAACCAAAAAAAAAAAAAAAAAGTGCCAGAAAAAATTAAACATATAAGCAAGATTTTATCATAAGCTAAACTCAACTCTGATGAAGCAAAAAGCTGGAGTTTTTTGAATACTAGGCTGAACTTGTGAAAAAGTACTGAAGGACTTTAGGGAGGAAGTTGATCAGTAGATGTGTCTAGCTCACGAGTGATTCCTGAGATTGCCAAGTTTTTTGTAATTGAGCCATCTGCATTTCCTGATTTGTGTCCATTGAGGTTGGGGTCCTACCAACCACAGATACTGGAAGATGGGTTTGTATGTCTTTGAGAAATACTTTTTCTTTTGTAAAACTGGCAAGAGGCTGAGAAAAGATATACACATATTTCAAAAAGGCCAGGAAGAATTCATAATTGCAATAAAATAAATAAAATCTTTTAATAAAATAAAAGCTAAGTAAATTCTAAGAAAACACAGAGGTCTAGGGTCTGTAGTTAAGAAATCTTTGTAAATATTAGGCTATTTAGGGGAATGTTAATGCCATCTTGCTCAAGTACAGGGTATGAAAGAATGATGAAAGTGAAAAAAATGGCTGCAAGATGCTTCTGATAAGATATCACCTCCTAATACACGCTTCAATTTAACAGTCTCTACCCATCGGATGCTTATATCTTTCCTTTTCTCCTTTGCTTTTCACTTCTCTTCTTTTCACAGCTATTTGTAAGGCCTCCCCACACAGCCATTTTGCTTTTTTGCCTTTCTTTTCCATGGGGATGGTCTTGATCCCTGTCTCCTGTACAATGTCACGAACCTCCGTCCATAGTTCATCAGGCACTCTATCTATCAGATCTAGGCCCTTAAATCTATTTCTCACTTCCACTGTATAATCATAAGGGATTTGATTTAGGTCATACTTGAATGATCTAGTGGTTTCCTCCACTTTCTTCAATTTAAGTCTGAATTTGGCAATAAGTAGTTCATGATCTGAGTCACAGTCAGCTCCCGGTCTTGTTTTGTTGACTGTATAGAGCTTCTCCATCTTTGGCTGCAAAGAATATAATCAATCTGATATTGGTGTTGACCATCTGGTGATGTCCATGTGTAGAGTCTTCTCTTGTGTTGTTGGAAAGAGGGTGTTTGCTATTTCTTGGCAAACACTTTATTAGCCTTTGCCCTGCTTCATTCCGCACACTAAGGCCAAATTTGCCTGTTACTCCAGGTGTTTCTTGACTTCCTACTTTTGCATTCCAGTCCCCTATAATGAAAAGGACATCTTCCTTGGGTGTTAGTTCTAAAAGGTCTTGTAGGTCTTCATAGAACCATTCAACTTCAGCTTCTTTAGCATTACTGGTTGGGGCATAGACTTGGAATACTATGATATTGAATGGTTTGCTGTGGAAATGAACAGAGATCATTCTGTCGCTTTTGAGATTGCATGTGAGTACTGCATTTCGGACTCTTTTGTTGACCATTATGGCTACTCCATTTCTTCTAAGGGATTCCTGCCCACAGTAGTAGATATAATGGTCATTTGAATTAAATTCACCCATTCCAGTCCATCTTAGTTCACTGATTCCTAGAATGTCAATGTTCACTCTTGCCATCTCTTGTTTGACCACTTCCAATTTGCCTTGACTCATGGACCTGACATTCCAGGTTCCTATGCAATATTGCTCTTTACAGCATTGGACCTCGCTTGTGTCACCAGTCACATCCACAACTGGGTATTGTTTTTGCTTTGGCTCCATCCCTTCATTCTTCCTGGAGTTATTTCTCCACTGATCTCCAGTAGCATATTGGGCACTTACCGACCTGGGGAGTTCCTCTTTCAGTGTTCTATCATTTAGCCTTTTCATACTGTTCATGGGGTTCTCGAGGCAAGAATACTGAAGTGGTTTGCCATTCTCTTCTCCAGTGGACCACATTCTGTCAGACATTACTTTGCCAACAAATGTCCATCTAATCAAGGCTATGTTTTTTCCAGTAGTCATGTATGGATGTCAGAGTTGGACTGTGAAGAAAGCTGAGCACCGAATAACTGATGCTTTTGAACTGTGGTGTTGGAGAAGACTCTTGAGAGTCCCTTGGACTGAAAGGAGATCCAACCAGTCCATTCTAAAGGAGATCAGCCCTGTGTGTTCTTTGGAAGGAATTGTGCTAAAGCTGAAACTCTAGTACTTTGGCCACCTCATGCAGAGTTGACTCATTGGAAAAGACTTTTATGCTGGGAGGGATTGGGGGCAGGAGGAGAAGAAGACGACAGAGGAAGAGATGGCTGGATGGCATCACCGGCTCAATGGATGTGAGTTTGAGTGAACTCCGGGAGTTGGTGATGGACAGGGAGGCCTGGCGTGCTGCACTTCATGGGGTCGAAAGAGTCAGACATGACTGAGCTACTGAACTGAACTGAACTGAACTGGCTCTCATTGGATAATACATGAATGCATATGAGAAAAATAAAATCATGACAGGAAATAAGCTACATTTTCTTTGACCCTCTTAGTGTAGTACTTGTAAATATCCACCTACTACATTTAAAAACAGTGATTAATCCTTGACTTGAGCTTTACACTACCTAAATTTGAACTATTTGCTCTGAAATTTTCTGAACAATCTTACTACTTACTTAACTTACTCAGTTATACAGTAAAAGGAATAATAATTACCCTAGAGGTTTTTTGATGATTAAGTTAGAAAATACTCTTCAGGAATTTAAGTCATTCTATAGTTGGTAAATCCCATAGTTTAGAGAAAGTACATAATAAAAATAAATTTTGAAAAAAGTCTGGAGGAGTAAGTATGAATGGCTTAAATTATATATACCTAATTTATGTTCTTCCTGGAATACCTACACATATCAATAAAATTCATCATTATTTAATAATCAGGCACCAACCAAAAAAGATTCTATTTATTATTTTCTGAATCAATTTTATTTATTTATTTTTTTCAAATGCAGTCCCTTCAGTCAGACCTGCCCTCATCTCTCAACTCTACTACTGTAAAAATCTCCTTGTTGGACTTTTCCACCATTTCCAGTTCCAAATTAATAGTGCAAAACAAATGAATTTTTCAAAATTTATTTATTCATTTATTTTTTATTTTTACTTTATTTTACTTTACAATACTGTATTGATTTTGCCATACATTGACATGAATCCACCACGGGTGTATACAAGCTCCCAATCCTGAATCCCCCTCCCACCTCCCACCCCATATCATCTCTCTGGATCATCCCCATGCACCAGCCCCAAGCATCCTGTATCCTGTATCGAACATAGACTGGCGATTCGTTTCTTACATGATAGTATACATGTTTCAATGCCATTCTCTCAAATCATCCCACCCTCGCCCTCTCCCCCAGAGTCCAAAAGTCCGTTCTATACATCTGTGTCTCTTTTGCTGTCTCACATACAGGGTCATCATTACCATCTTTCTAAATTCCGTATATACGTGTCAGTATACTGTATTGGTGTTTTTCTTTCTGGCTTACTTCACTCTGTATAATCGGCTCCAGTTTCATCCATCTCTTTAGAACTGATTCAAATGTATTATTTTTAATGGCTGAGTAATACTCCATTGTGTATATGTACCACAGCTTTCTTATCCATTCACCTGCTGATGGACATCTAGGTTGTTTCCATGTCCTGGCTATTATAAACAGTGCTGCAATGAACATTGGGGTACATGTGTCTCTTTCAGTAAACGACCCAACCAAAAAACGGGCCAAAGAACTAAATAGGCATTTCTCCAAAGAAGACATACAGATGGCTAACAAACACATGAAAAGATGCTCAACATCACTTATTATCAGAGGAATGCAAATCAAGACCACAATGAGGTACCATTTCACACCAGTCAGAATGGCTGTGATCCACAAGTCTGCAAGCAATAAATGCTGGAGACGGTGTGGAGAAAAGGGAACCCTCTTACACTGTTGGTGGGAATGCAAACTAGTACAGCCACTATGGAAAACAGTGTGGAGATTCCTTAAAAAATTGCAAATAGAGCTGCCTATGACCCAGCAATCCCACTTCTGGGCATACACATGGAGGAAACCAGAATTGAAAGAGACACATGTACCCCAGTGTTCATTGAATTTTTCAAAATTTAAACACAATTAAATTAGTTTGTTTTAAAACTCCCTAAAGAGTCATATTCCTTTCATGATTTTAAAAAAATCTTTAAAATGTTCTTTAAAATCATACAAGTCTTGCCCATGGTTACCTCTCTAGCTTCATCCTCCACCACTATCATCAATGATTTTGGGCTCTACCTTCCTACCATATGAGCCTTCTTTAGGGAATCTGAAGAAACTGTTCCCTATGTTTTGAGCTCTACCCACATCCATCTCCCTCCAGGAGCCAGTACCTACATATTCTTCTACAAGCACATCAGAAATCACATTTTTAGAAATAAACACTGAACTCCTAAATTACAGGATCTTTGTTGCCATTTGTACAAAATGAGAACCTGCATTCATAGCAATTGTTTTTGTTTTAATTTTGCATTCATTTATATGATCTTCTTTTATTATTTATCTTGCCCTTTCCTGGAAGGTTTCTGAGGGTTGGAACAATGCCTGATTTTGCAAACATCATATCCCTGGGACTCACTGTGCTGCCAGAAATGTGGTAGGTATTAGATAATGATGTGTTGATTCAATTGGTTTAATTGTAATACAAATTGCAAATGTCACTACTCGGCCAATACACTAATCATCTATCCTCTGTCTCAAAAAGGGAGTCTCAATATGTGACATTTTTCTTCAGGATAGATGTGAATGGCAGTGGAAAGGCCCCTTATTGAGACTCTCCTTTTTAAATGGCTAGAAGACATGGGTCTAGCTTAGTCTCAGATTCTCATTTAAATCTGTGCATTCTCCATGGCAACCTCAACTACTGACAGAGACTGGGCCCCTTGTACTACGCTCCAACCTGCTCTTTTCTATTAGAGCAGAACCAGCTTGCCAGAGATCTCATCACCACAAAGCTGTAAATATTAGAAGCCTTACTTTCCGGAGATATGCATCTTCTTCAGAATTTAATTACTACTGGTTCATTTATTTAAATCAGAGTTAAGCTTGATTAGTTTAATGTTAATATAAGTAAAAATAATATTTCTCTTTGACAAGACTTGGATGATAAATGCATAATTATCACTGATATATTTGAAAGCAAAACATTTGTATTATCTGAATATTAAACAAGTCAGTATGGCCTCATGTTTTTTATTAATGAAATATAAAATTATAAGTGCTCTGTGTAAGAAAACTCTCTAACACGCCAAGTGACCACATTTCAGTCTTTCTTCACCCCTGTCAATGTTAGTCAATTCATTTTTATAAATATTCTATATATAACACAAGGCAATAGCAATGGCTATCTTATTGAAGAGTGGAAAATTCTGCTCCTGCCTGAAGGACCTTAACTGTTTCCTCAGGCATATCCATAGGGCACTGTAAGACTGGTTGACAGTATTCCTGTGCTGAATCACACAGAGTCAGCATATCTTGCTTTAACAGACCTGCTCTGGAAGCCCATCTAGTCAGCTTAGCTTCAAAGCATTGACACATTTAAATTTATTTTTTATTTATTTACTTTTGGCTGCTGCTTGGGTCTTCTTTGATGCATGTGAGCTTTCTCTAGTTGCGGTGAGTGGGGGCCACTCTCTAGTTGTGGTGCGTGGGCTACTCATTGTGTTGGTTGAAGTAGAGTATGGGCTTTAGGGTGGGTAGGCTTCAGGAGCTGTGGCCCATGACCTCAGCTGCCTTGTGGCCTGTGGAATCTCCCTGCATCAGGGACTGAGCCTGTGTTCCCTGCATTGGAAGGTGGATTCCTAACCACTGGACCACCAGGGAAGTCCCAATGCATTTATATTTAAAATAAACTCTTTACTTCTCCAAACTCTATAGAGGTGTATTGCTTTTTGCTTTGTTTGTATTATAAAGTAGTTTTCTCCTTTTTAATTCAATTAGTATGGGTTCTTTTAGAATTAAAAAAAAAAGATTTTGTAGAAAATAAAGAAATTTATCATGATAACTGCTTTCATCATTGCATGCCACATGACTACTGTCCAAATATCATGAAAATATAGGGCTTGTTCAAATGACATATAATACAAACCTGGCTTTAAATATACAAAACAAGCAATATACTTCTCAGCCAAATAGTGATCATGTGGAGAATTATCGTGACATTTCAGATGGCTTATTTCACAGGTCAACTTGGAGAAACTACTCCATTCCATCCTGATCTTCTAATACGTCTGCCACACAGCCCCTCTAAGAGGACTGCCAAGCGCACCACTTCTGTAGTCACTGCAATTATTAAAGACTAACCATTTCTGATACTCATGATCAACTAGGCCAGTTAACACTCTACATTTACCTTATTTGGTGGGCGGGGGGCAACTTTTACAAAAGGTAAATTCTAAAACATATCCTAGGCATCCCTGGGTCTGAGAAAAGAGCTCAGATCTGTTGGTCCACCCTCTGACTCTGGATTGATATACTGATGGGCAAATTGTTCTCTTATCTTGTGGAGTCTCTCTTTATGGAGAGATTTATAACACTAAAATGCTGCATGTATGTCAATGATTAACATGATTTAGAACATCAAGGTAGTGATAGTATGCCTTCAATTAGCCCCATTAACTTCCCAAAGCAACTTTCTATGTCCAGGATGCTCATCAGCAAACATTGAGCTTAATGTCCATGAAATTGTCAATAATTCCTTTATTACATAGATAGCACTAGATAAAGTATTAAATAAATGTTTACTACACCAAATATCCTCACCTTGTTTTGTATATGAGCTATTCATATTACAATAAGTAATTATGTGTAATTAATAAAACATTAAATAAATGTTTACCAAACATCTGTCTTTCTCAGCAAAAGGGTGCCTATCACATTTACCATATGTTTGTATAAACAGGAGTAGTCATGTAAAGCCAATGATAATTAAATACTGTATTCAGAAATTCTGGGAGTTATAGCCATACTTCAGTTTGAAAATAAAACAAATCCAAACAAAAATAAGAAAAAGACAAACAATATTGGTTTCTAAGTATCCTTGGAGAGCTCTAGAGTGACATGGCACATACATATATGTCTGTACTATCATCATTGTACCATTGAGTAGTTAACTTCACGCTCCAACTGTAAGGAAAGAATAGTTATGAACACATTTTCTAATTCTGTTTTACAATAACATGGGCAGCTCTGATAGTTCCCTTAAGAGGGCTACTGTGCCTCATCTTCCTCATCACCTGCTCATTGTCCTCAAAACACATCCTATTCTATAGTCATTGTAGTTGTTGTTGTTCAGTAGCCCAGTCATGTCCAAGTCTTTGCAACCCCATGGACTGCAGCATGCCAGGCCTCCCTGTCCCTCACCATCTTCCCAAGTTTGCCTAAGTTCATGTCCATTGCATCATTGATGTCATCCAGCCATCTCACCCTCTGATGCCCTCTTTCCCTTCTGCCCTCAATCTTTCCCAGTGTCAGGGACTTTTCCAATGAATCAGCTGACCAAAATACTGGAGTTTCAGCTCCAGCATCCATCCTTCCAACAAGCATTCAGGGTTGATTTCCCTTAAGATTGACTGGCTTTCTCTCCCTACTGTCCAAGTGCCTCTGAGGAGTCTTCTCCAGCCCCACAGTTCTAAGGTATCAACATAGTCATTAACATGGTATACTATCAATTTTGGATGAAGGTATATGATTTATCTCAAAATTGCACTCAGGAATACTGTCATATTAGTTTAGTGATACAAACGCTCCATATATATATTACCATCCTCCTCCTAGGCTCACACTGTGTGCCGGAAACATGAGTGTGGGTTGGTCTCAATGATACACTAAATATATAACTATAAAAACTGTGTTGCCCAGGAAAACACTCCTCGTCCCAACAATTACCCCTTCTGAAACAGAATTTGGGATACATGGTAAGCATTACCATTCTAGGTAATGTTGCAAAATACTATCCCTCAGCCTTTTAACCACCTCAACACAGGGTGATATTGCGCCTGTGTGTCATAGCACAGTTCCATGATCATGCGCTTCATTATTGTATAATCGCTGTCCTGTGAGGCTCAGAGGCAAAATCCTTTTCAGAGTTACTGAAAAAATGACCAGTGTGTGACAAACAGTTCATAATCATGATGCAAATGAGAATTCCAATCTAGCGACATTCGTTCTGATCAGTAAAGGGCACTGAAAACCCATTGATCAGTTATATTATCTGTCAAATTATCACCTACAGCTCATAATAGATGTGTCTCAGTCTAATTGCATTCAGAGAAAAAAAAAAATTTTTTTCCCCCTAACAGTACCCATCACTGAAAAGAAACAACTCAAAGAAGCTATTCCCCTGTTCTGAGTTCTTTCTAGAAGAGATATCTACATCTCATGTGTTGTTGTGTTGCTTTGGTTGTTTATTCCCTAAGTCATGCCCAGCTCTTTGAGACCCCTTGGATTGTAGCCTGCCAGGGTTCTCTCTCCATGGGATTTTCCCAAGCAAGAATACTGGAGTGAGTTGCCATTTCCTTCTCCAAGGGATCTTCCCAACCCAGGGATGGAACCCAAGTCTCTTGCATTGGCAAACAGATTCTTTACTACTCAGCCATCAGGGAAGTCCATCTATATCTCATAAATGATATTTATTTAGATCCCACTGAATGAATTTCAAGTAAATTAGTCAAAAGTAATATATAAACTTACATGTTTCTTATGGCTTTGAAATGACTGGAACATTTACATTTGTTAATTGCTCCTTTATTCAAATGGTACCTATTGATAAAACTGTGAATATTAAGTAATGATGATAGATTTTTTAACTTAAAATCATAATATATGAACACATGTTTAAATGTATTTTAAATCAAGATTACATTAAATAACACAAGTTGTGGTAGAGAGCTTTCTGGTAACATCTGAAAACCATCATATGAGACTTCGGGCACTTCTATTCCAATGCGTGCATTCTCCTGATATCCGTCTTCCTACTTTCTATACTACACTTGGACAGATACTATTACGGCTCCTTTAAATGAAGATGAAAGCCAGGAATTGAGCATTTCATGGTGGTGGTGGCTGTTTAGTTGCTAATTCATGTGCAATTTTTGCGACCCCAAGACTATAGCCCACCAGGCTCCTCTTTCCATGGGCTTTCCCTAGAATACTGGAGAATAATTGAATAGGTTGCCACGTGCTTCTCCAGGGGATCCTCCCAACCCAGGGACTGAACTCAAAAGCCTTGCTTCTCCTGGAGTACAAGTCGATTCTTTACCACTGAGACACCAGGGAAGCCTGAGCAACTCAAATGCCTCACCATAACAGCTGAAATTTCAAAATTAAATAGCCGCCAAGACTCTTATCATCTTGAAATGACTGTAACACCAATCAGTAGAAGATGAATTGTGGCTTAAATTGAAGTAAAGAGAATCTAACTTTTAAAAGTATGAATTTTATAAGAATTCATGATTATAAAGATGCTAGTAATTGGGGTATTTTCTTTTTTTTTTTATTTATTTTTATTTTTTTAATTTTTTTTTATTTTTTAAATTTTAAAATCTTTAATTCTTACATGTTTGGGAACGCATGGGGTATTTTCTTAACACTGAGAATAGAGTGGGTCTGCAATTTGAAATTTTAAAAAAAATTAATTTGGAAGGTAAATAATACCAAAGTTAAGTTAGTATTTATAAGATTTTGTAAAGACTGATATTTTGCACTCTAATATTAAAATCAACTACATACTTCAGGGATTATTTTCTCTCTACTTCCACATCAGGTTTATGCAACTTTGAAAGACTAAAAAATCAGGTAAGTTAGAGTAAAATATTTGGTTAACTAAAATTTAGCTGGTTGTTTAAATTTTATAAAATTGTGCCTGGTTATGGGGAAAGATATCAATTTAGACTTTGAATAAACATTATACTATTTTTACTCATATAATTTCAATTAATAATAAAAAATTGCTATAAGTTAAAAGGGAGACACACTACATATTTTGAAGAAATGTTCTTTAACTTTTGAAAAAGTGTCTATTTCAAACACTTTACTGATTATAAAAATAATAAAATCATAACATATAAAAAATAAAAATCACCTAGAAGAAACAAAGCTTGCCCATAATTTTCAAAGAGAAGATAATGAACATTTACTGTATTCCTCATCACTCATTTTTCTATATGTATTTTCTTTTTTAAATATAAATTTACATTGTTTTAAATACTAACTTTTCAGCAGTGTACCCTTAATTATTTTCAAAAGCAGTAAAAGACCTTCTAAAACACAATTATTAATATCTGCATGCTACTTTGGCTTATAAATATACTATAATGTATTTATCCCAATACATATTTTTATTTTTTTATTTTTTTTTAATTTTTTTTTATTTTTAAAATTTTAAAATCTTTAATTCTTACATGCGTTCCCAAACATGAACCCCCCTCCCACCTCCCTCCCCACAACATCTCTCTGGGTCATCCCCATGCACCAGCCCCAAGCATGCTGCACCCTACGTCAGACATGGACTGGCGATTCAATTCTTACATGACAGTATACATGTTAGAATTCCCATTCTCCCAAATCATCCCACCCTATCCCTCTCCCTCTGAGTCCAAAAGTCCGTTATACACATCTGTGTCTTTTTTCCCCAATACATATTTTTAAAAATAATCTTAAAACATATATTTTTCCCTAATATGCATGATTTTTCCTAAACATGCATGATCTTTTTTTTCCCAGTACTCTAGTAGTTTCTGATCAGATGCAGTAATTTCCCCTCATGGTGCCTGTGGTCATTAGATTGCAGGTGACTAGATCCTCACTTTTAAAGGAATGAAGTTATATGTTTCTGCATGTCTGACTCTTTGTGACTCCATGGACTGTTGCCCATCAGGCTTCTCTGTCCATGGGATTTACTTATATAAACTTCGTAAAGGGAAGAACATTGGTTAAAGTAAGATAGAACTGTATTTTTAAATTAGATTGAAACTCATTCTTTGAAAACTAAAAGCTGGTTTCGCTCTTTAAAATCGTGTTTTATCTATTCAATAGTTAAGCCTCATTACAAGAAGAACTGTACTGTGATTCTCTAGAAAGGTTATTTCTGAAATAGTAAAGAAGGGCACCTAGCCCATCATCCCTGCAAATGGAGGCCAGGATGAATTATTAAGTACCATAGATGCCAAGGGAAAAGATGAATCTGTTTTGAAAAGGTGACTCACAAAAATCAAAATATCCCTTAGTCAAGGGACTCAAAGAGTATTTGAAAAGGATGTTCAGACATCTGAGAGCACTATTCAGTAATTCAGCTTTAGCAAATACACTATCAGGCCGTTACCATAGGTGTCTTTGAGATTTAGCGAAGCAGTTAAAATCAAGAAGACAGATTTCACAGAATGATACAATATCCTAATATTGTAAAATTGTGCAAACAATACAGCAAAAGAGTATATGAATCTATAAGAGATTTTGTTTAATATTTAACATACTGGACATTCCTGCATAGACTTTGTGAGTCAGCACAGTGAAACAGGATAGTTTTTCTTTAAAATGTGTAAATATACTTCATTTATTCTTTATTCATTTTCCTGCTTTTAATACTGATGGTTAAAGTTTGGTGTCCTAGCCAAATATTAGTTTAAATTAGTTCTCTTCTTTGTATTACTAAGGCTAGGCTGTCTTGACTGATCTCTAAAATTCTAAAAGCTGAAATGCATTTTTTTTTTTATTTATAGAACAGAAAAAATTGTGGTGGTAACCTAAGTCATCCTCAACACATGCCTTACAAATTAGTTCTTTGGGTTTCCATCTTGGCCAAACAGAAGAAAGCACAGAGGAGCAAGGAAGCCAGTTTTCAGAATCTTCTTTCATAGTTCATTGGTTATAAGTCAGTTTCAAGGTCATCAAGTTACAAGAAAACTAAAGAAATGTGGACTAGCTACGGTACAGATGAAAGGGAAAGGGATCATTAAAAATAATTATCAGCTTCTTTAGAATATTCAAAACTAAAGAGCCTATATGAAAATAAATACTGGCTCATATCCCGTCTCAGCTTTTCTGAAAAAGCTCTTCATAACCAAAGTTTTAGGAATTTCAGTTGACATTAATATCTTCAAAAGTCTGAAAAACAACTGACCATAATAAAAAAAGATGAATGTTTTACTCCTAAACATTTTCTTTTAAAAATATTTTTCAGTAAAGTATTCAGCTTTACAGAATTGGGTTGGTTCCTACCAAACCTCAACAGGAATCAGCCATAGATTTACCCATGTCCCCACCCACTTGAACATCCCTCTGAAAATATTGACATGGGCCAAAAAATTACTTGTTAGAATTTTCAAAAACCACAATGCTATTTTAGAAAAAGCTTAACAAGAGTCATCTGAAAAGTTAAGGCTAAATCCTGATGCCCCAGAAGTTGTTTTCTAGGATATTATTTTTTAGGGTACATTTTTGAGTATATAATTTGGATTTTCTAGATCATATCATGTAGAAACATGAAAAAATATTCATATTCATGATTGAGAGATGTTGCAAAGCTATTTCATTAATCTAATGTAAAAGAATAATGCTCCATTCTGGTATTCACACAGCATCCACACAGCATTCATCTTCATATGTTTACTAGTATTGCCAGTGGTTCTCAAACTTTAATGTACATCCAGATCATATGAGTTTTACAGTACAAACACAAATCTATGACTTGCTTTCTCATATTCTGACTCTTTGGAATTAGAGCCTCCATGTTTAAACGTTCACAAGACACTTCTGATCACACAAGTGACCTAAAGACCAAGCTTAAAGAACAGTTTGACCTCAGTGTGTTTGCAGTGTGATCATCCATCCATTCTGTATTACTTTGTATTTCTCAAAATCAGGGCAATGCTTTTCTCATGGTGAGCACTTGACTAGTGACTATTAAATAATAAATATTTGTTTAGTGTAATTTAAATATAAATTTTAAAGAATTAAAAAAAAACAGTTTGAAAAAGAAATCTCTGCCACTTACTAATTTTTTTGATGTGAATAAGGCATCGAATGCTCTGCATTTCAGTTTGTCAGCCTGTCAAGCGAAAATCATCCTAGATCCTTGTATGGTATTGAAAAGATTAGATAAAATGGATACATGAAATAGACACAATAGATCTTATAATTATTCTACAACTCATATATATTAACTATTCAGGTGTATTATTCAGGTATATTAACTATACTTTAATCCATTTAAGTTTCATCTAGATAGAGTAAAACTAAGTATTCAAAATACATGTTTTTGATCAACATAATTTTTTAAAGAGACTTATTTCCCCAATGATGTTGCAGAACCTTTTAAAAGTACAAAATGTGGTGACTGGGCTAAAAATTTGATGTGAATCTTTCAAATATAAGTGAGCCACTTTATCTGTGATTTCATTTTCCTAATTAAACAATGAGGAGCAAGCATAAATGAAGTGGAATGTGCCTTCTAAATTTTACAATGATATGGCCTTTCTAAGAAATCATATTAAATGAAATAGAATCACATGCCAGAGACATTACTTTGCCAACATAGGTGCACATAGTCAAAGTTATGGTTTTTCCAGTAATGTATACATGTGAGAGTTGGACCATAAAGAAGGCTGAGTGCCAAAGAACTGGTGCTTTTGAACTGTGGTTTTGGAGAAGACTCTTGAGAGTCCCTTGGACAGCAAGGAGTTCAAACCAGTCAATTCTAAAGCAAATTAACCCTGAGTATTCATTGGAAGGACTGATGCTGAAGCTGAAGCTCCAGTACTTTGGCCACCTTATACATAGAGCCAACTCATTAGAAAAGGCCCTGATGCATTGAGAGATGAGTGCAATTGTGTGATATTCTCATCTCAAACAAGCCCTCTACTTTTTCTTTCCCCCCAGTAAATGCAGAGTTCCAGTTCCTGTAGGGAGGGGCAGGTTACCTCTGCAGGCTCAGAAGTTTCAGAGGAAGTTGGCTGGTCAAATCTTTGGGAACAACCACCATATCTCCATCTCAGTCATTAAATTTCTAGGGTTTAGCAAGCAGAGCCCTGACTTTGAAATGGTAGATGTGCTTTGTTGGATATTTGGCTCTCTTTAAAGTGAAGTCACTCAGCTCTTATTACATCTTCACCTTAGCCTTCAGATTTCTTTACCTTCCTTCTTCAGGAGAGGAGGACTTCATTTATTTCTCAAAGAAACCCTCTGGCCATGACTCTCAGTTTTCAATTACTTATTAGTTTTCTTTAGTAGTGCATTATCTTATATTAAATTAGTGCAGTTTAGCAAAGGCATCCAATCCCATGATCCTTCCAGTTTAATTTTTCCCAATAAGTTTGAAATATAATATAATACACTTGTTTATTTTCTATTCAACTGTTACTGTCCAAATATACCAGCAACAAATGTTTTAACAACAAATTTCCACATTGTATCAGAAGATGTTGATAGGGTTCTCAATGCTGGCTGAGTAATGTACAATCAGCTCAAAAACCCCATCTTATAACCTGCTCCTGGGACTACCCCTAGTATCTAACTCTGCAGGTTGTGTTTGCTGGAAGCAGATGCTAAGATGCAGTATGTGGTGCAGCATCGAACAGGGATCAATATTTGTGAAAGAAAGAAAGTAAATAAGGTTGAGCAGAAGGAAAAGCTGAAGGTGTGTCCAAAATGTGAATCAGATAACAAAATTCATTCTGGCTTTTCACACACAGTTGCTTCTTTCAATTATTATGCTGTCTCACCATTAAGCCCACCTCTTGAAATAATACGTATTTATTTGCTAATCTAAGAAATTGGTTCTCTCGAGGACTTTTCCTTTTATAGTAGGACATATTGATATATTGGTATGAACAAAGTTTTGAAGAAGGCCTAAAGGACCCACGGCCTTTTAATCTGGAAAAATTGTTTCTGAGATTAGAGATCTAATGGACAATCATGTGACATAATTAAATTTTTTTCTTGGGAATAGCTATAATATAGAAATACTTAAAAGAAAATTAGCGGGTTTACATGATCATGTTCCCCATCACAACTTTCCCCAAGTATGATTTTTATCATAGTTAAACATAGAAATGGTTAACTACTAGAAAGAACTTAAATCGAGTACCTAGGATTTTGTATATAAATATGGATAAAAGACTAATAATGAAACGGGAAGAAATGAAGTTGTTTTGAGTGTTTAAGTTGTGAAAGGGTAATTATAGATATTATTTCATCAGCCTTTCAAAATTACTCCAGAAAATTTAATAGCATTTGTTAACACCATTTTATAGAAAAGAAAACTGCAAAATGAAGACTATAGGAATTTGGGAAAATCACCCAACAAATGAGTAATAGATATGCAGATGATTCCCTGTGTCTCTGGTTCCAAAACCCAGGACAATCCCACTGCATCTGTGTCTTCTTACAGAATTAATTGCTAAGATTAACATATTACTGTCAGTGATTCCTAAAACTGGAAAAACCATAGGTAACAGCTCCACGGGGCTTCCCAGGTGGCACTAGTGGTAAAGAACCCACCTGCCAGTGTAGGAGACATAAGAGACAAGGGCTCAGTCCCTGGGTTGGGAAGATCCCCTGAAGGAGGGATGGAAACCCACTCCAGTATTCTTGCCTGGAGAAGTCCATGGACAGAGGAGCCTGCAGGGCTACAGTCCATGGGATCACAAACAGTCAGACTTGACTCAAGTAACTAGCACACACACAACAGTTCCACAAAGTCAAATTAGTGTCTTATATTCACAGTGATACAGGTTCAACACTCAATTTAGGAGAGGAGGGCTTCAAACTTTTACCATTTATTAAAAGTAATTAATCATGTAAGCACACCTTTCAGACATTTCTTCAGACTACTTTAAAATAAAGTGTTCCTGAAATCTTTGCTACTCTAGAAATGTTAATTCACCCTAGTATTGAACAGGTGACAGGAAAATGCCTAGATGAATAATAAAGGGAGTACTTTGGAGACATCAGTAATTAATGTTAATTTGATGATAAATTTCACATAACATGAGTTGAATAGATGGAAATTAATGAGTCAGGGGAAGAAATGAGTCAAATAAATAGCTGCCTCAAGATCTAAGTTGGCCAGAGTTCAAGAAAACAAATATTTTTTTTACCATTCCAATTATGTAATTAGCCAAAAAGCCAGAAGTCACTTGCATCTCATTAGTATGTGAGAAAGACTGATGACTCTGTTCCAGTGTTTATATTACTCTATTTTTTCCTCACCATGGGGTAGCTACCAGATATGCATGGAGTGAACATAAACAGAAAATATAAACTGTTGTGAAACAGATAAAGAGATTCATGGAACATCTGTACGTGTTGCTTCTACAAAGCAAAGGGGATAAAGGGTAGTGTAAAGATTTAAACTGTAGCATGGGTAGCATGGCCCTCAAACATGTCCACATCACAATCTCCAGAATATGTGAATTACCTTATATGGCAACTTGGGAATGTGACTCAATTAAGAATCTTGAGATGGGGAGATGGTCCTAGATAATTATCTTGAGTAATTCTAGCATTATTTTTGAGACTCTATTGGATAATTTAACCTGGAGATTATCTAAGTTGGCCCTACATGTAATCACAAAGGTCCTTCTAAGAAAGAAAGAGAATGGAGGCAGAGGAAGAAGCAGAAGATGCAGCAACAGAAGCAAGAAGTTGGAATGATGTGAGAAGGGCATGAGTCAAGGAGTGCAGGCAGCCTCAGTCAGTTCAGTCGCTCAGTTGTGTCTGACTCTTTGTGAGCTCATGGACTGTAGCACGCCAGGCCGTCCTATCCATCACCAGCTCCCAGAATCTACTCAAACTTCATGTACATTGATTCGGTGATGCCATCCAACCACCTCATTCTCTGTCATCCCCCTCTCCTCCCACCTTCAATCTTTCCTAGCATCAAGGTCTTTTCAACTGAGTCAGTTCTCATGAGGTGGCCAAAGTATTGGAGTTTCAGCTTCAGCATCAGTCCTTCCAATGAATGCTGTTGCTGCTGCTAAGTCACTTCAGTCATGTCCAACTCTGTGCGACCCCATAGATGGCAGCCCACCAGGCTCCCTTATCCCTGAGGTTCTCCAGGCAAGAACACTGGAGTGGGTTGTCATTTCCTTCTCCAGTGCATGAAAGTGAAAAGTGAAAGTGAAGTCGCTCAGTCGTCTCCGACTCTTAGCGACCCCATGGACTGCAGCCTACCAGGCTCCTCCGTCCATGGGATTTTCCAGGCAAGAGTACTGGAGTGGGGTGCCATTGCCTTCTCGGTTGCAATGAGTATTCATGACTGATTTCCTTTAGGATGGACTGGTTGGATCTCCTTGCAGTCCAAGGTACTCTCAAGGTCCTTCAACACCATAGTCCAAAAGCATCAATTCTCTGACACTCAGCTTTCTTTATGGCCCAACTCTCACATCCATACATGACTACTGGAAAAACCATAGCTTTGACTAGATGGACCTTTCTTGGCAAAGTAATTCTCTGCTTTTGAATATGCTGTCTAGGTTGGTCATAGCTTTTCTTCCAAGGAGCAAGTGTCTTTTAATTTCATGGCTGCAGTCACCATCTGTAGTGATTTTGGGCCCCCCAAAATAAAGTTTCTCACTGTTTTCACTGTTTCCCCCTCTATTTGCCATGAAGTGATGAGACTGGATTCCATGATCCTAGTTTTCTTTAATATTGAGTTTGAAGCCAAATTTTCCACTCACCTCTTTCACTTTCATCAAGAGGGTGTGGGAAAAATGGAGAAGGGAGGTCCTTGAAGAGGCTTAGTCTCATGGAATCTAAGACACTGTAAGTTGCTGAATGCAGGATTATTTTCTGATACATCCAGAGAGGAAACTAAAGCTGCCAGCCACACTTGTGATACCCCACTGGCTGTATGAGGCACACCTACTTCATGTGGAAGGGTGTCTTTAAATTTATGACATGTGGAAACTGCCCCCCTGCACTCCCCAAAGCTTATTAACCCCTTAACTGTCTCCCAGATGTGTGGGGAGTATGTATGTGCATCCATGTGTGCGTGTGCTTGCACGAGAGACATGTGCAAAGACATGTCAGCCCAGGCTGTCTTTGCTATATGTACATAGGGCCATTGGATCTTTATTTTTGATTAATTTTTCTAATTTTTTTTGAGGGATTGTCAGGAACAAATGTCAAGATATGCAATGCCAAATAAAGATATTGTATTTTTTTAAAATGCCTTTCATCAAGAGGCTCTCTAGTTCTTCTTCGCTTTCTGCCATAAGGGTGGTATCATCTGCATATCTGAGGTTATTGATATTTCTTCCGGAAATCTTGATTCTGGCTTTTGCTTCATCCAGCCCAGCATTTCTGCATATAAGTTTAATAAGTAGGATGACAATATACAACCTCGAAGTACTCCTTTCCCTATTTGGAACCAGTCTGTTGTTCTGTGTCCAGTTCCCAGAATTCTCAAGAGGCAGGTCAGGTGGTCTGGTATTCCCATCTCTTTAAGAATTTTCCACAATTTGTTGTGATACACACAGTCAAATGGTTTGGCATAGTCAATAAAGCAAAAATAGATGTTTTTCTGGAACTCTCTTGCATTCAATGATCCAACAGATGTTGGCAATCAGATCTCTGGTTCCTCTGCCTTTTCTAAAACCAGCTTGAACATCTGGAAGTTCACAGTTCACATACTGTTCAAGTCTGACTTGGAGAATTTTGAGCATTACTTTGCTAGTGTGTGAGATGAGTGCAATTGTGCAGTAGTTTGAGCATTGTTTGGCATTGCCTTTCTTTAGGATTGGAATGAAAACTGACCTTTTCCAGTCCTGTGGCCACTGCTGAGTTTTCCACATGTGCTGGCATATTGAGTGAAACACTTTCACAGCATCATCTTTTAGAATTTGAAATAGTGCATCTGGAATCCCATCACCTCCACTAGCTTTGTTTGTAGTGATGCTTCCTAAGGCCCATTTGACTTCACATTCTAGGATGTCTGGCTCTAGGTGAGTAATTACACCATTGTGATTATCTGGGTCATAAAGATCTTTTTTGTATAGCTCTGTTTATTTCTGCCACCTTTTCTTAATATCTTCTGCTTCTGTTAGGTCCTTACCATTTCTGTCCTTTATCGAGCCCATCTTTGCATGAAATGTTCCCTTGGTATCTCTAATTTTCTTGAAGAGATCTCTAGTCTTTCCCATTCTATTGTCTTCCTCTATTTCTTTGCACTGATCACTGAGGAAGGCTTTCTTATCTCTCCTTGTTATTCTTTGGAACCCTGCATTCAAATGGGTGTATCTTTCCTTTTCTCATTTGCCTTTCACTTCTCTTCTTTTCACAGCTATTTGTAAGGGCTTCTCAGACAGCCACTTTGCTTTTTTGCATTTTTTCCCCCTAGGGGATGGTCTTGATTCCTGTCTCCTGTACAATGTCAAAAATACTGGACAGGCAGCTGCAGAGCACTGGAGCATCTTTGAGGAGATTCCCCATGTCCAAGGGTGAAGGAGAAGCCCCAGTAAGATGATAGGAGAGGCAAACAAATTCACTTTTAGAAACAAACCCCATTCCTGCCAGAGATGCTCAGAGGGCCCAAACAAACCTTGTTCACCAAGGACCCAGAGACCCCACAGAGACTAAGTCAGAACTGTGTTTGAGTGTCTCCTGTGGAGGTACAGGTCAGCAGTGGACTGCCACAGGGGCAGGGGCTCTGGGTGCAGCAGATGTGGGTATGGCATAAGCCTTCTTGGAGGAGGTCATGATTAACCCCACATAGAGCTGCCAGAACTTACACAGGACTGGGAAACAGACTCTTGGAGGGCACAAACAGAGCACTGTGCACACCGGGACCCAGGAGAAAGGAGCAGTGACCCCACAAGAGACTGACCCAGACTTGCCGGGAATGTCCAGGAGTCTCCAGTGGAGGCCTGCTGCAGGGTTGGGGGCACTGAGTGTTGCAGTGCCTGCATGGGACCTTTTGAAGGAGGTTGCCATTATCTTCATTATCTCCACCATAGTTTGGTCCCAGGTAAATAACAGGGAGGGAACACAGCTCCACCCATCAACAGAAAATTGGATTAAAGAACGGAAAATTGGATTACTGAGCATGACCCTCCCCACGAGAACAAGCCCCTGTTTCCCCCTCCTTCAGTCTCTCCCATCAGGAAGCTCCCATAAGCCTCTTATGCTTCCCTGGTGGCTCAGATGGTAAAGCATCTGCGTGCAATGTGGGAGACCCAGGTTTGATTCCTGGGTTGAGAAGATGCCATGGAGAAGGAAATGGCAATCCACTCCAGCACTCTTGCCTGGAAAATCCCATGGATGGAGGAGCCTGATAGCGACAGTCCATGGGGTCGCAAAGAGTCGGACACGACTGAGCGACTTCACTTTCACTTTCACTTTCTTCTCCATCAGAGGGCAGACAGACTGAAAACCACAATGACAGAAAACTAACCAATCTGATCACATGGGCCACAGCCTTGTCTAACTCAGTGAAACTATGAGCCCTGCCTTCAGGGCCACCCAAGATGGACGGGTCATGGTGGAGATTTCTGACAAAATGCGGTCCACTGGAGAAGGGAATGGCAAACCACTTCAGTATTCTTGCCTTGAGAACTCCATGAACAGTATGAAAAGGCAAAAAGATATGACTTTGAAAGATGAACTCCCCAGGTCGGTAGGTGCCCAATATGCTACAGGAGATCAGTAGAGAAATAACTCCAGAAAGAATGAAGAGATGCAGCCGAAGCAAAATCAATACCCAGCTGTGGATGTGACTGGTGATAGAAACAAAGTCTGATGCTGTAAACAGCAATATTGCATAGGAACCTGGAATGTTAGGTCCATGAATCAAGGCAAATTGGAAGGGGTCAAATAGGAGATGGCAAGAGTGAACGTCTACATTCTAGGAATCAGTGAACTAAAATGGACTAGAATGGGTGAATTTAATTCGGATGACCATTATGTCTACTACTGTGGGCAGGAATCCCTCAGAAGAAATGGAGTAGCCATCATAGTCAACAAAAGAGTCTGAAATGCAGTACTTGGATGCAATCTCAAAAACAACAGAATGATCTCTGTTCATTTTCAAGGCAAACCATTCAATATCATGGTAATCCAAGTCTATGCCCCAACCAGTAATGCTGAAAAATCTGAAGTTGAATGGTTCTATGAAGACCTACAAGAACTTCTAGAACAAATACCCAAAGAAGATGTCCTTTTCATTATAGGGGACTGGAATGCAAAAGTAGGAAGTCAAGAAACACCTGAAGTAACAGGCAAATTTGGCCTTGGAGTACAGGATGAATCAGGTCCAAGGCTAACAGAGTTTTCCCAAGAGAACACACTGGTCGTAGCAAACACCCCCTTCCAACAAAACAAGAGAAGACTCTACACATGGACATCACCAGGTGGTCAATACCAGAATCAGATTGATTATATTCGTTGCAGCCAAAGATGGAGAAGCTCTATACACTCAGCAAAAACAAGACTGGGAGCTTACTGGCTCAGATTATGAACTCCTTATTGCCAAATTTAGACTGAAATTGAAGAAAGTAGGGAAAATCACTGGATCATTCAGGTATGACCTAAATCAAATTCCTTACAATTATACTGTGGAAGTGACAAATAGATTCAAGAGATTAGATCTGATAGACAGAGTACCTGAAGAACTATGGATGGAGGTTCATGACATTGTACAGGAGACAAGAGGTAAGACCATCCCCAAGAAAAAGAAATACAGGCAGCCTACAGAAGCTTTAAAAGGTAAGGGAGTGGCACAAAACCAGAAGTGCAGATCCATGGAACAGGATAGAAAGTCTAGAAATAAACCCATACACCTAATCTATGACAAAAGAGGCAAGAAAATACAAGGGAGAAAAGACAGTCTCTTGAATAAGTGGTGCTGGGAAAACTGGACGGCTACATGTAAAAGAATGAAATTTGTACACTATCTAACATCATATAAAAAAATAAACTGAAAATGGATTAAAGTCCTAAATGTAAGGTCAGATACTATAAAACTCAGAGGAAAACGTAGGCAGAAACCTCTGACATCAGTCACATCCAGATCTTTTTTGATCTACCACCTAGTGAAAATAAAATAAATAAATAAACAAATGGAACCTTCTGCTGCTGCTGCTAAGCCACTTCAGTTGTGTCCAGCTCTGTGACACCCCATAGATGGCAGCCCACCAGGGTCCTCTGTCCCTGTTATTCTCCAGGCAAGAATACTGGAGTGGGTTGCCATTTCTTTCTCCAATTAAACTTTAAAACTTTTGCATAGCAAAGGAAACCATAAATAAAACAGAAAGACAACCCTCAGAATGGGTGAAAATATTTGTAAATGAAGCAACTGACAAGGGATTGAGCTCTAAAACATACAAAGAGTTCATGTAGCTCAATATCAGAAAAACAGACAAGTCAATAAAAATATGGGTAGAAGATCTAAATAGCCATTTCTCCAAAAAAGATATACAGATATACAAAGAGCATGTGAAAACATGCTTAGCATCACTAATTATTAGATAAATGCAAATCAAAAATACAGTGAGGTATCACTTCACACTGGTCAGATGGCCATCATCAAAAAATCTACAAATAGGAGAAGGTGTAGAGAAAAGGGGTACTCACCTACATTGTTGGTGGGAATGTAAATTTTTAAGGCTGCTATGGATAACAATATGGAGGTTCGTTAAAAAACTAAAAATTGAATTACCATATGACCCAACAATCCTATTCCTGGGCATGTACCCAGAAGAAATTATAATTCAAAATGATACATGCAAAAGACTGGTTTATTTAAGGAAAAAGTTTAAAAATAGCTTTTTTTTTTAAGCTAGAGATTTTTACATTCTAAAAAAATAAAAAATGATTTTTGGTTTTGTATCAAATCAAACTGACTATTCAGATTCTGGTGGTGGTAAGATTCTATACAAAACCAGTTAAATGACTATTTAAGTGATGGCCATCCCTCCATTTAATACTGTCTGTACCAACAACACTAGGATTTAAAAATAGCCTTGGGATATGAAAATATCCCAATCTAGACAGCATATTAAAAAGCAGAGACATTACTTTGTCAACAAAGGTCCATCTAGACAAGGCTATGGCTTTTCCAGTAGTCACGTTATGGATATGAGAGTTGGATTATAAAGAAAGCTGAGCGCCGAAGAATTGATGCTTTTGAACTATGGTGTTGGAGAAGACTCTTGAGAGTCCCTTGGACTGCAAGGAGATCCAACTAGTCCATCCTAAAGGAGATCAATCCTGAATATTAATTGGAAGCACTGATGTTGAAGCTGAAACTCCAATACTTTGGCCACCTGATGCAAAGAGCTGACTCACTTGAAAAGACCCTGATGCTGGGAAAGATTGATGGCAGGAGGAGAAGGGGATGACAGAAGATGAGATGGTTGGATGGCATCACCGACTCAATGGACATGGGTTTGGGTAAATTCCGGGAGTTGGTGATGGACAGGGAGGCCTGGCGTGCTGCGTTTCATGGGGTCGCAAAGAGCTGGACATGACTCAGTGACTGAACTGAACTGAAACTACATATTTATCCTGTAGAAAAAAAAAATGCTTTGTCTACATACTCATATAAACACATATCAAACACTTCAGAACAAGTAGTTTCAGTTTATGATTCAAGTTTTTGGTACTTATCACAGTGAAGTAAAGTCGCTCAGTCATGTCCGACTCTGCAACCCCATGGACTGTAGCCTACCAGGCTCCTCCATCCATGGGATTTTTCAGGCAAGGATACTGGAGTGGGTTGCCATTTCCTTCTCCAGGAGATCTTCCTTACCCAGGGATTGAACCCAGGTCTCCCTCATTGTAGGCAGAGCTTTACTGTCTGAGCCAGCAAGGAAGTCCACAAACTGAGAAGTAAAGTATTATATAAATAAAGGAATGCATCATTATTTGGAAAAACTATATCACATATCGAGAAAGTTTCACAGGGGTAATACTGAATTTCGATTCATGATGGTAATCTCAACACATTCTAAAGGATACACATTATTTGTAATAGAGAATAAAAGAAAAACAAATTTCCTTGAAGATGCTGCTGAGAAAGTATTATGACACACAGATTGCACTAGAGGAAAGTGAAAAAGCATTTGTACAAAAGTGAAGCTTTAAGGAATATTTTCCTTTCCTAAAAGTTGGTCATGTGAAAGGGACTTCTGTGGCAATGAAGAGTTAAACCACTGGCAGCAAGATTCAGGAAAAGCACAAATCAGGGAATAAAGGACATATTAATTCTAAAGCATTGTATTCCACAGCCTCACCCAGAATAGCAGAACGATCTTAAATGTCTCAGTGAATCAATAGAACAGGGGAAGTGTCTATGTTTAGACTCTAAATCTTTTCTTCTACTGTAATTTTGCAAATATTTTATGAGGTCAAAGTGTTTCTCAGATTCATTAGTTTTAACAGGAATGTTAATTCCATGCATTTTGTTCTACATATTCAATATGACTATTAAGTAATTGTGTACCCACTATCTTAAGGAGATAAATGTACTTTGCCACTCTACCGATCTTAATGTTTATTGAATGACAATCTTTAATCTCATTAAAACTGTGAGTGATGAGGTTAAACCAGATGCCACTCATTATTAAAAGTTGCTTTATATTCTAGGACACCTGCACTTATCTCTAATGTGACCACTCTTATTTCACTTCTTTGTAGCCCCCAATAGATTATTAGTTAATCTTGTTTCTAGATCCTGGTATAATGCTTGACATGTGGTCAGCATATATATAAATAAATATATATATACACACACATATCATTTCAGAAGATCTAATTATTCTAAACAAGATGACAAATAGTAGCCGCTAATATCATGAATCTTTTCTTTGTCCGTAACATTGGCCTGTTTTAGAAATCATTGCCAGTGTAATGCCCAATTATAGCATCTAAGTTATTCCTCTATAAATTTTGCTGAAACATTCACACATGCTTCCCCAAAATATATCCCTATTTTAGATATTGCCTTATGAATTATGGCAACATATAAATTTTGGTACATAGTGCATTTAACTTAGCCAGTGTTCCAAACATTACTAGCTTCCCATTTTGTATTAAGTACAATGCCACTAACCCATTTTCTTATATGAAACAGGCATTTATTTAAGAAGTAAAAATCCTACTTGGTACCACAAGTTTTATGGATGCAGTAGAGCTATAAGAATGAGAAAAGAGAAATGATAGATTGAAATTTTGAGCAAAACACTCCCTCCCCTGATTGTCTAAATAATGCTGCCGATTTTTAACGTATATGTATGGATGTTGAGGGCTTCCCTGGTAGCTCAGTTGGTAAATAATCCACCTGCAGTGCAGAAGACCCTGGTTTGATTCCTGGATCAGGAAGATCCGCTGGAGAAGGGATAGGCTAACCACTTCAGTATTCTTGGAGCGTCCCTGATAGCTTAGCTGGTAGAATCCATCTGTGATGCAGGAGACCTGGGTTCGATCTCTGGTTTGGTAAGATGTTGAGTATCACTTTGTAAATTACATAGGAAAACAAATACATAGTTATTCCATAGTTATTGTATTTTTATAAAAAGAGAGGAAGAAATGTATCCAGAATCTTACAGCTAAAGACAGAGACACAGCCTAAAATCCATCTTTCTCTAACTCAAGTATACTTTCCACAATGTCATGGAAACTCACTATCAACCCCAACCACACTCATACATATAATCTACATAGAGATAGTTTTAATACAGATATGCACATGGAAGTAAATATTCAGCATCATGGAAGGTTAGCCTTCCAATCTGCTCTCAGTTTTAGCCCATCTTTAGCAGTAATGAGTTTTGAATGTTTGTTTTATGCATTTTGAGGGGGTGATATCTCAAACTAAGTAGTATTGTTAAATCTCTAATTTCCTATCTTTAACTCATACTGCTCTATCTATTGCCTTACTTTCTCTTCTCTAAATTGTCTTAGTTTTAGTTTTGTTTTGTTTTTTGGTATTATTTGTTAAGTAAATCATACAGCAAGATTATCTTGGCCTTTCTTTCTTCATGTTTTAAATTTTACATAGTATGGTTATGTTTTTAAATTTCACATATTATGGATATGTTTTAAATTTCACACATTATGGATATCTTCATTTTAAAAACTGTAAAGGCTACATAGTATTTTACATTAATAACATAACATAACAAAACATGATATGTTGTGCCCTACGCTTTGCAACCCCATAGACTGTAGCGCACCAGGCTACACTGTTTGTGGGATTTCCCAGGGAAGAATACTGGAGTAGGTTGCCATTTCCTTTTCTTAGAAGGATACCTACACCAGTATCATTACTTATTACTTATTATCGATTAATTGTATTACTAGTAATAATGACTCTTATTATAAAGCAAATTACATTACTGAATTGGCTCATATGACTACGGAGGCTAGCTGGTCCCAAGAACTTCAGCATGAGTTGGCAAGCTACAGACTCAGGCTGGTCTAGATATATGAAAATACTTTTGCTCAGTCATCAGATTTTTATGTTCACTGCTTTATGAATACAAATAAAATATAGTATTTTCAATTTTCCAATGAAAAATACCCTCATCAGAACTTAACTATTCTTTACTTAAAAATTAAAGTAACCTTCCCAAATTTTGGGCTTCCCTGATAGCTCAGTTGGTAAAGAATCCACCTGCAATGCAGGGACCCTGGTTCGATTCATGGATTGGAAATATCCACTGGAGAAAGGATAGGCTACCCTCTCCAGTATTCTTGGGCTTCCCTTGTGGCTCAGCTGGTAAAGATAATGTGGGAGACCTGGTTTCGATCCTTGGGTTGGGAAGATCCCCTGGAGAAGAGAAAGGCTACCCACGCCAGTATTCTGGCCTGGAGAGTTCCATGGACTGTACATTCCATGGGGTTGCAAAGAGTCAGACACGACTGAGCAACTTTCACTTCATTCCTAAATTTTAATATTAGATTGTGCTTTATCTCATCATTTGCTGCTGCTGCTGCTGCTGCTAAGTCGCTTCAGTTGTGTCTGACTCTGTGAGACCCCATAGACGGCAGCCCACCGGGCTCCCCCATCCCTGGGATTCTCCAGGCAAGAATACTGGAGTGGGTTGCCATTTCCTTCTCCAATGCATGAAAGTGAAAAGTGAAAGTGAAATCGCTCATTCCTGTCCGACTCTTAGCGACTCCATGGACTGCAGCCTACCAGGCTCCTCTGTCCATGGGATTTTCCAGGCAAGAGTACTGGAGTGGGGTGTCATTGCCTTCTCCAATCTCATCATTTAATAAGGTGTTAATGTTAGTTCCTATAGAAGGCATTATAGATTTTTCACATCATTATTTATGGTTAAATATATATAAAAGCAATTTATTTCTTGTTAATGAAAAATTTTTTCATCGATCTTTTATTTTTAATTAAAAAAACCTGTAAATACTTAGCTACAGTCCCAACTCTTTCCTTTTTAACATCTCTTTCCCTAGAAAGAAACACTATCACAGGGCTGAGATGGATCATTTCATTCAGTATTTGGCACTTGCAATCTGTTTTCAAAGTCTCTGGTCTGAATCATATAAAATTTTTATTGTTGGTCAGAAAGTTCAGACATTAGCAGCTTCATAAGTCTCAGTTTTACTAAGTAGAAACCATTACTTTGAGACTTTTAAATAAATGTAAAGACTACCAGAAAATGAGTTGTCCTTTGAAAATGACTTAAAACCTAAAAAGTTCTATCCATTGAAGTTGGAGAGTCAATAAAGATTGTACTTAATATAAAGCAGATTATAAACATGTTCTAATTTCTATTTTACAATACAAAATTGCATTGCCTGAAGTAAGAAATCAATTAAAAATATTTTCCCCTTTCTTTTGATAATTTGTTAGTGGTTCAGTCATGTCTGGCTCTTTGTGACCGTAAGACTGTAGCCCACCAGACTCCCTTATCCATGGGATTCTCCAGGCAAAATACTAGAGTGGGTTTCCGTTTCCTTTTCTGGAGGATCTTCCACACCCAGGAATCTATATTTAGTCACTTTTCATTAAGAAATCCAAATATTTCCTTCAAGTTTAAAAATAAAACAAGTATTTGAAATATAATAGGGAAAAACAAGTTGCTTTTGAAAAGTAGTTCTGGAAGTAGTTCCATTCTGAAAAAAAAATGTGCTTGAATTACATAAAAAGTTGGGCAAAAGCAAATGATTCTATTATTCCATTTGCCATACGTGCATAAATGAGATTGAGCAGCTGAGAATTAGGATAAATTCTTCACCCAAAGGAAAGAACTGGAAAAGTCATTTTTTTTCTTCCTCACAGATAATTTGGAAATAATTTCATAAACCGTTTTACATAGTTTCCTGAATAATTTTAATAGCTTGATGATTAAAAATAGTATAAATTAACTAATTCTTGGTTGACTCTAAAATAAATGTATCTTATAAAGTCAGAAAACAACAGTCTAGATCTCTTCCATGCTTGCATGCTAAGTTGCCTGTCTCCTGTGGCTCCTGAATTGGCAGAGCAGGTTCTTTACCAGTAGCGCCACCTGGGAAGACCCAGATCGCTTATATAATGTCAAATAACTCTTGCCAAGATGTATAAAAGTTAGTGATGCTTTATTCATTCAGAATTTAACAATTTTCAGGTTTATAGATAAATTTACCAACTGCACTGTTTCTTTATTTACTTCCCCAAAGAATCTATGTTCACAGAGATTTTTATAGTATTTAACAAGAACATATATAAGAGAAAGGCAAAAAATCACTTTAATATATACTAGATGCTCAGTCACTCAGTTGTGCCTGACTCTTCATGGCTCCGTAGACGGCCAAACACCAGGCTCCTCTGTCCACGGAATTTTCCAGGTAAGAATCCTGGACTGGGTTGCCACTTCCTATTCAGGGGTGTCTGCCAACCTAGGGATCAAACTTACATCTATTGCATCTCCTGCATTTGTAGGCAGATTCTTTACACTAGCACCACCTGGGAAGCTCAATATATATACTATATAGGCTATTAAAATACTGACTTAAAACAGGAGATGACATCAGTGAACTGGGTAGCATACTGTAGGTTCTATTATTTCACTTAGGCTTTTTCTGGATAAGAAAACTATTTTTGTCAATTCAGTTCTAACAGACTTCAGTTCCCATACATATATAAACATATCTCTTTAAATTAAAAAGAAAACTGAACATCAAATAATATAAAGTTACAAGAATTGAAATATCTTAGAATGAGATATTCTGAAAACGGGATGACTTCTTTTAATAAAGGATTTCAATGTTTATTTGCAATACAAATTCTCTAAATTCTTAATGTCCATTTCAATTTTTCACTTCAGAAACATTGGGCTTCTATAAGCCCGAATTTTCATTCCGACAACTTATTTAGCATTAAACAAATAGATACTCTAGTCAGCCATGCTCAAGTACATAACTGATTTTTTATGCAGTAACTTACAGAGTTATTACTGAAATATACATTTCTTATACCTATGATACTATGTATGTGTTTTATTTCTCAACTACTCAGAGGTGATAACTTTCTTGTTATTCCTTTTAGTCCATATTTGACAAGTTGTTATTATTTAGTTGCCAAGTCAAGTCCGACTCTTTTGTGACCCCATGGACTGTAGCCTGCCAGGCTCCTCTGTCCATGGGATTTCCCAGGCAAGAATACTGAAATGAGTTGCTATTTTCTTATCCAGGAGATCTTTCTGACCTAGGGATGGAACCTGAATTTCCTGCATTGGTAGGAAGATTCTTTATCACAGAGCCATAAGGGAAACCCATTTAACAAACTGAAGGCAATGTGATGATTGCTGAGAACTTACACACTCTAGAGTAAAGTTGTCATTTTTGGCATTTATGCTGACTTGATCTGCTTTGTATTTAACATGTAATGCTAAGATAGTGTCCAATTTGCATACCAGATTATGAGCACCAGCCGCATGGCAACCCATCTCAGTATTCTTGCCTGGAAAATCCCATGGAGTTTGGTGGGTTATTGTCCATGAGGTCGCAGAGTTGGACATGACTTCTTAGTGACTAAACCACCACCACCACCAGAAAGTCTTAACTTTTTCTTGAGTAGAATAAATCTTCTTACATTCAACTGTGGATATGTAGGCATTTAAAAATATTCCTGTGCTGTTTGATGATAGTTGCATGGACCAAATTATAAAATCCTGAGTTAGCACTAAGCCCCACAGAGAAAAGTTTAAATAAGTTAACTATTGTTCTCATGTGCGACTGTATAAATGACTATATTTTAGAGAAAACCCTGGAGTAAGACATGGAAACTGACTCCAATATTCTTGCCTGCAAAATCCCATGGACAGAGGAGCCTTTGCAAGTCCATGGGGCTGCAAAGAGTTGGACATGACTGAGAACACACACATACACACACAGAAAAATAACACCCATGAGTACATAGGTATATGTATGTGTGTATAAGTGTATTTCATATATTATAAAATACTAGATTGTACTTTTGTTTAGTGGTGAAAAACAGAAGGAATTGCGGAATCAAAGACTATTTCTTCCCCACAAGTGATGTCCATTTCTCCAAGGCAAAAAGGGAAAAATGGAATACTATGAGGAGTTTGAAGTTATGTTGTTTTCTTTATTCTAAACAATATTTTAAGTTAAATTGTAGAGATTAATATCCTATCATGGAAGAAGCTGAGTTTATAGTTACTCCTCTTTAACTTTCAAAATTCTATCCCATTCATCCCCTAACTTTATACAATGTAGTTTATATACCTTTCATTTTCATTCAATGATAATTTCTTGAATTGTTTATCTTACTTCTAGAATCAAGGTGGAGTATTTATTCTTCACTTCAAATATGCAAAAGATATATAGTTTTCTTTTTTATAACAAAACTTAAATTGCTCAGGAAGGCTCATGTCCATTCTTGACAGGACACAAATATTTTGTTGAATCTTATCAATGAAAAGTAGATAATCATTTAACATCTAAATCAGTTTTTAAGCCTAATACATCCCATTTTGAATATTCTCATTGACTTAAAAATTAAAAGTTGTCATCAAACCTCCCTCCGCCCGATTCAAAAGGGACTTCTGCTTTTTCCAGTTCAAGTTAGTAACTGGATGTGGCAGGAAGTTTCCATAATCTCATGGTAGCAATTGAGTTGGTCTCTGTTTTTCTGTCACCCCAGTGACCCTACAGAACTTTCCTGATGTCTCTCGCTGACTGTTGTTCAAGGACACCCGCTGTGGCGCCTGACAACAAACCCCCCTCTTTTTGCTCTTACATCTGTGGTTCTCCCCTCTTCCTCACAGGACTCAGCACTGGAAAACTCAACTATATTTTCCTCAGATTACTAGAGGATTTGTTTCTTCATGGTCGCATGGTAAACCAACTAGGCACTTATGTGAAATCAAGAAATTAATAATAATGTCATCAATGTTCATTATGTGCTTTGTGGATACTAATTCGACCTCAGTTGTTCCTGTGCTTAGAACTGGCAAAACAATCACATGACTAGGTCTCACCATAAGTTAACTTTAAATACAGAGCGTATGTAAATATACAGATGAGGAAACAATGGAAACAGTGAGAGGTTTGTTTTCTTGGACTCCAAAATCACTGCAGATAGTAACTGCAGCCATGAAATTCAAAAACATTTGCTCCTTGGAAGAAAGCCTGTGACAAACCTAGATAGTGTATTAAAAAGCAGAGACATTACTTTACTGACAAAGGTCTGTCTAGTCAAAGCTATGGTTTTTCCAGGAGTCCTATATGGATGTGAGAGCTGGACCATAAAGAAGGCTGAGCAGTGAAGAGTTGATGCTTCAGAACTGTCGTGTTGGAGAAGACCCTTGAGAGCCCCTTGGACAGCAAGGAGATCAAACCAATCAATTCTAAAGGAAATCAGCCCTGAATATTCACTGGAAGGACTGATGCTGAACCTGAAGCTCCAATATTTTGGCCACCTGATGCGAAGAGTTGACTCATTAGAAAAGGCCCTGATGCTGGGAAAGATTGAAGGCAGGAGGAGAAGGGGACGACAGAGGATGAGATGGTTGGATGGCATCACCAACTCAATGGACATTGAGCTTGAGCAAGCTCTGGGAGACGGCGAAGGACTGAGAAGCCTGGTGTGCTTCAGTCCATGGGGTCACAAAGAGTCGGACACAACTGAGCTATTGAACAACAACAATACAGCAAGCACTAGGGAAGTGGAGTATTAGAAAAAGTTGTATGATTTTATTTGGTAAATTAAAACAGAGACATACAGACAAAAAGGAATCATATTTTATAGGCCTCAATATGTTTGTATGAGTGAAGAGGAATTTGTCTAGGGACACAAACTTATGGAACACAGGGCACCTGACAATTCTTTTATACCTTACTTATTTTAATACTCAAGCAGTTAGCTTCTTATACCGAATATATACTGCCTTTATAATAATAAGCAAAATTCAAATGTGAAATATTTTAACATAACTATGTGTAATTTATAAATCAAGCTGACCAGGCAGCATTCAATCAGAGAGAAGTTTTACATATCCTCACCAATATCTTTAGTTCCCAGACCCTTAGTCCCATATCTATTTCAAATGTTTTATAGAAATATTTAAGAACAAAATTCCAGTTTACTTTAATGACAAAATACCAACGTCTCATCCAAATAAAGCTTATTCCTCTTTCTCTTTTAATATCTATATTAGCTGTAGAAATCTTCTATTTGGAAGGGAGGTGAGGAGTCTGGTTCCTGATTTAAAACCCATGTGTGATTTTTTAGGCCCCATCACAGGTATTAACAAAGCTTTATTCCGCAAGCACCTTGGGGAAGAGATGCCGTCTCCACAGCAGACTTAGTGCACGATCAGTGCACTGCAGTATCTGAAAGGAGTTGCAGTCAGGGATGCTGGCACTCTATCCAGCCACTGTCTTTGCATATTGACATTCCTAGCCTAGTCACCTGCATTTCCAGGTCTCTTATCGGAGGCCTTGAGCATGGAAGTTTTAGGCCGTTTAAATGGGGCAAGAGAGAGAAACATTGGAGGCATATTTCTCAGAACCCAGCACTTTTCACTCTTGGTTCTTCCCTTTGTGTCCCCCAGGTCCAGGGTCCATAAAACTGCCAGAGCCTTTTGCTCAGGCATGTGGATAGTTGTTCAGTCATGTCCGATGCTTTGTGACACCATGGACTGTGGCCCACCAGGCTCTTCTGTCCATGGGATTCTCCAGGCAAGAATACTGGAGTGGGTTGCCATTTGCTCAGGACGCCCTCAAAATATAGAATGACCACATCAATGTCTATGCTGATCCACCTGATCCTCCAGCTTGGGGCTCTTCCATGGGTGAAAATACAATAGGAGGAATTGGAGTATTGAGTTTTAGACTCTGACCTAACACCCTCTCATTAAGTGATTAAAGACCTAATTCTTACCTGTCGGATTTGTTGCTTTAATCAGCTACTCTGGCAGCTGGCAACTTGGCTCTCTCTGTCCAGACTCAATTGAGGTCCTCACAGGAGGAAACATAGGTTTCTGTTCTTTCATCTACAACAAGGTATGAATTAAAAATTATACAAACTCAGGATCAATGAAGAGAGGAATCAGATAAATGTGGCTAGGCTGTTATGTCTGAATGGATGAATAATAGTTCAATCTGGGCATCACAGAAACACAAAAGCTATGTTTTAAAATTCTTTCTCCTAAAGTTTCAAGTACAACTCCCCAGATACAAGTGTGTATGTGTTTACCCCACCCTCCCACTACTTTAAGCCTCTTGGATCAAGTCCCCTTGATCATAACTGAACTCTGGTTCCATTCCACAGGTCCATTTGGCCCATCAGAAAACACGTATTATTTCATGATTACAACAACTTGTAAGCTACTTTCTTTCACTACAGGTCTTCCAATCTACCCTTAGCTTTAGGATGTTTAAATCACTAGGGACTCAGGAATTGGTCCACATTATTTTTTTTTTTCTCCTCCCCCAAGTTCCAGTGGCTGCATACTAGAATTTCTAAATACAAATATTGGAAATCATTTCATGTAACTGGAGGGATAAGAGAAAAAATACAATATTAGAAGCCAGTGCTGTGCTAAGAATTGCTTATTACCAAGTCCCTGATCATTTCTAGAGCCTTCATTTATATTCCCTTGAGGTTTGTAATGCCCTGCAAATCATCAGACTGTTTGAGATGAATTCTTGACTAGTTTTATATAAATCTCATAGCAGTTCAGACCCTCTACTTTTCAATTTTTTGAGTTTTGGTACCTAAGCAGAAACAGAAAATAAGAAATATCTGAATTTCACATTGAACATATTGTAACTTCACATTTATACAAAAGCTGTGAAATCAGGCATCCTTATCAATTTAGGGGAATAAGGTCTGTATGACCTGAAGAGTGATTTTACTCTCCTCAAAGTAGGAAAAACAAAATGAATTTTAAAAACCTTAAAATTCTACCATTGTGATGACTGAACTCATGAAAAAATTATTGGGCCATGATTCACTGAAGATCTTAGAAATACATTAAATAATTCAGGACCATTTTACAAGCTAACAGAGAACTTATTCTAGAAGATCTATTTCCTAGATTCATATTACAATGAATATTTTAACATTTCATATCTATTTCATACCTACTTAAGAATGTATTTTGAAAGAAAATATCAAAGGATTTTTTTCTAGATGGTTTAATCTTGAAATTATTTTTTCTAATTGAGCAAAAAGTACTTATATACATGACTTATTTTTGTAGATCTCCTCATGTGTTTATTAAATGCCTGATCTAGTTGTAATTCTACCATTATAACAGCAGAATAGCCTGATCTATACCTACAATTTCTGGTATAGGTGGTGGCACTGTTGTTTATAAGTTGGCACACATTATCATTTTAAATTATTTCAACCTATCTACATGAATATTGTTATATGCAATTCCCTGGTGGCTCAGTTGGTAAAGAATTCACCTGCAATGCGGGAGACCTAGGTTCGATCCCTGGGTTGGGAAGATCCCCTGGATAAGTGCATGGCAACCCACTCCAGTATTCTTGCCTGGAGAATTCCCATGGATGGGGGAGCCTGGCAGGCTAAAATCCATGGGGTCTCAAAGAGTCAGACATGATTGACTAAGAATTCATACTTGAAGAGTGCATTAAAAAGTATGTGTTTATACTGGTACCAATATTCCTGGTATTATCTTTATATCATTAAACTTATAAGAAAATATATAAATCATTAAAGAAAAGGTGCTTTTATGTTTTCGACAGTAAATTAAACATGTAATTTCTCACTTGACTGTCTGCATGGAATCTTTGGCAGTGTATTTAAAATGCCCTAGACTAGTGGGGTTGAGTTTTAACAAATTTTGACAGAGTATTTTATCAATATTAATATATCACCAGTGAAATATTTGAGCTCATTATCAAAATAAAACAGCATGACCTAATTACAATAACTAGCTATACTGTGGCTTAAAACAGCAACCTCATTTAACTAATATATATGAAAATTTAGATAACATTTGAATTGAAACTTGTTTTTTTATGGATTTGTATAATAAGTAAATAAGTGTTTGTTTAATAAGTAAGGTTTGTGCAAGTATTCCTGTTTTAATTTATTGAAAGAAGAAAATCATTTATCAATTGTGAACCATATTTGCATATTCAGTAGAAATAGAAAAAAAGTTTAATGATTCTATTAAATTTATATAAATGGTTCTTTGGCCATGGATTTGAAATAAACTAACATGAATCTCTTTTAGGTGGTACTGATACAGTATGTTGTCTAGCAATAATTATCTTCTCTACTGAGGCAAAAGCTTTCTCAGTACTTTGGCCAGTGTTCCCTGAATTATGAGACTTCTCATGCTAGCTGGTGGAGACATGGGATATTCTCAATCCTATATCTCTCCAAATAGTTCATTTAGGCAATTTTGTGCTTACAGAATCTGTTCCCTGTCTCTCAAGAAACACTGACCTTTACATGATATTCAATGTATTATGTCATGCATTTTATCCAGTTTTAGGTGGCTGTGCAGGACAATGAGCTCTAGATTGACTGCTCAGGTTTCACCTAATAAACTATGAAGAGATCAATCTGTCTCCAAGAAGTTTAAATACGATCCACAGCAAATCTCAATAATATTTGCAAGAATAAAAAAAAATTATCCATCATCAAATTTCTTCCAGCCATGATGGACTAACGGGGCATTAGAGCTCTGCTTCAGTATGCATACCTCTTCTCTGGAGCCCCCTTTTGCAAAAACAAGATTCCAGGAACTCCCAAGGATTCTAACATTATATATCCTCCATTCAAGAATATCTTTGTGCTCTGATAGGCTCCTCCTTCCTCTGCTACAGCTAGAAAATTCTCTTTAGGCTTTAATTTATGGCAATATCAGAAGTTAGTCATTTGTTTCTTTTTTTTTTCAGCCAGTCAATATCTGAAAACAATTGTTTCTATATTTTAGGTTTTTAGTAGTTTATTTTAGGAGAGCAAATTAGATGAATCTTATTCCCTTTGTCAAGAGGTAGAAATTGTCTCCAGAGATATTTAACTTCCAAATTTAACAAAACATCAGGTTAACCCACTATGTTAATGATTTTTACACTGATTTGACTTGTGAACAGAAAGCAAATGTTTTAGATGCCTCAGTAAAACATGTATAGAGTAGATAGTGGGATATCAACCTGAAAAAAAGTCAAAAGTATTTTTCATTCAATAAAGTTTGTCAGAGTTCTGTGATTTTCAGCATATTGGGATATTCCCATCAAAGTGAAAACTAAGCTGTCAAGCCTCATAGCACTTATTCTGAAAAAAAATGATAATCATTTTAGGCATTTGAGGATTTTGGAAGTTAAGTATGCCATAGTTGTGTAAGCTATATCAACTCATTTTGAAAGTAAAAGTGAAAGTCACTTAGTCGTGTCTGACTCTTTGCAACCCCATGGGCTATACAGTCCATGGAATTATCCAGGCCAGAATACTGGAGTGGGTAGCCTTTCCCTTCTCCAGGGGATCTTCCCTACCCAGGGATCAATGCCAGGTCTCCCACATTGTTGGTGAATTCTTTACCAGCTGAGCCACAAAGGAAGCACAAGAACTGGAGTGAGTGGCCTATCCCTTCTCCAGGGGATGTTCCCGACTCAGGAATCAAACCAGGGTCTCCTGAATTGCATCTTTGCCCTGAGCCATCAGAGAAGTCCAGCTATCAACTCATTATAGATTCACCTTTTAGACTTACAGTTCCTTCAAGGACATAGCAAGAGAAGCTCTCCAGCAAATCCAAACTGTAGTAACAGCTGCCCAAAGACTTGAAACTTGAACTAATGATCTAACAGAATCATTGATGCTTGAAGAACCAGTGTTGCAAGAAACTTCTGAAAAGATCAACGGGAAATTCATAGCCCAGAGCTCTGGTATATCTCCCTTTTTCTGCAGGTGTCTATTCTCCTTTTGACAAATAACTATGGCTTGTTAATGGACTCGGGTAGACAGCGAATGCCTAACCAGGAACTTCCAGTCATCATGAGATCTAAGCTTCCCATTATGAACTTATCATTGTCTGATCTAACTCTTCACAAGGAGTGTTGGAGTGGGGCAGGGGGCGGGGCTTGTGCAGCATCTGAGTATCATCAAATGAAAATGATTTATTAGAAAATGAGCTCAGGTGGACTCATAAATTAATGTAGGTTGAATGAGAAGGTGACTTGGACTCTTTCAATACTTATTCCTATTGCTTTGCCTCTTGTCCTTAAGTCCATGCTATGGTATCCCCAGAAGTTCATTATGATCAAATGACTGAGAAGGAAGAAATCTAACTGTGAATTACACAGTTTACTCTACATTATACAATGGCATAATCTGAATTGGTGGGAAAGTTCAAGCATCCAAGCCTACTCAGGAATAAATCTGAAAATGTTGGCAATAGTTTGGCTGAATGGTCAAGGACTCAAAAGAAAGAGGATTGAGAAGTCAGTGACAAAAAGGACTATGGAAGATATAAATGGGTGGACATTTCAGAATGGGCACATTGTGCATACCCAAGAAAGGGGTGTCTACTGCAGAGGTGTTCTTAGTCATCAGATGGCATTCTGATTGCTACTCTCATTGCTTAAATGATGTTTCCTTTGGCTGCTTAAATGTAGTTACCTTGTCTTTGTAATTCAGGGATTATGTCATATCAGATATTAGAGAACTCACTTTCCATGGCAACATTCCTAATGTCAACCCGAGTCACTGTTAAAGATTAAAGACAGTCACTATTGAGCTTCTCAGTATGTTGAAACTCTCATCATTGGTGAGTTTTTCTTTTCCCTTAAAGAAGTTGTCTCCTAGGCTCTCTGGTGATGATATTCATGGATGAATTCTCAGGTAATACACAAGCAGTCCCTAAATTCTTAGAAACTTTTCTCAAATTTTCCCAAGGGTATACTAGTTTTGATATGATTTTCACTGTAGGCTTATGATTATCAAAATATGGTGCCAGAGCCAGCAGCATCAATATCATTTGAGATCCTACTGGAAATGTACATTTCCATGCCTATTAAATCAGAACCCCTGGGTGGAGGCCCCAGTCATCTGTGTTTTACTAAGACCTCCAAGTGATTGTTACACTAAAATTTAACAATTACTCCTGTAGACCATCATCAAGTTCAAGTTTTACAGAGCTTTCTCAGAATGAGGCCAGTTTCAGGCACCAAGTGTGTTTTACAAAGCATGAAATGTCAAGTTATAATGTATTGCTTTCTCTTAAAATTGCATGTGTTTGTTAAATAATGTGCTCGTTAAATTAAGCAAACATGTATGTGGGAACATATAAAGTAATTGTGTACCCCTGCCACAAAACAAGATGCATTCTTAGTGCTCAGTTTATTTCTATATTTCATGTATAATTGCATTTGCACTAATGTAACCATATTTTAGCATATTATGTTTTTGTCAGATGTTGGTATATAAGTGTTATGCCAGCAAAATAGTACTTTTTCTATTTTCTGAAAAAAATAACATGTAGTATTAGTGTTTTATTCTTAAATATTCAATAGAATTTAGTGATATTGTAAATTATGTAGGCCTGGGTTTTCTTTCATGTAAGTTTTTAATAAAAATTTTAATTTCTTTAATAGAGATTTATTCAAACTTTCCCTTACTTTTCCCTTAGTCAGTTGTATTTTTAGGAAAATTTCACTTCATCTAAGTAGCTGAATTTATTGCAACTCTTTTTCCATAATCTTTTTATCATTTTAATGTCAGTAGGATTTGTTATGAAAATCCTTATTTTTATTCCTGATATTGATGCATTGATTCTTTCTTGATTTTAATGACCAGTGCAGTTTGGAGGTCTGCCAATTTTCTTGATCATTTCAATCACTCAGCTATACCTGTTTGTTTGTTGTTTAAATTGGATTTCTGCAGTCATCTTCATTACTTATTTCTATTTCTTTTCAACTTACTGTGCTCTCTTTTTTTTTTTCCCTAGTTTCTCCTTTTTGGACTTTAACATGGTAGGCAGAATAATGCCTCCCCAAAAATACCCACATTTCAGTCCTCCAAACCTATGAGCAAACTACCTTATATGACAAAAGGGACGTTGAAGGTGCAATTAAATTAGGGATATAGAAATGGGGAGATTTCTGGATTATACTGGTGGGCAGAAAGTAATCTTTAAGTTCCTTATAATGGAAGGCAAAAGAATCAAAATTAGAGAAGATCACAGAAGCAGAGATGGGCTTTTCTGGAGGCTCAGTAGTAAAGAACCAACCCACTTGTCAGTGCAGGAGACACAGGTTCGATCCCTGGGTCTGGGTCAGGAAGATCCCCCTAGAGAAGAGAATGTCAACCCACTCCAATATTCTTGCCTGGGAGATCCCATGGACAGAGGAACCTGGCAGGCTACAGTCCATGGGGTCAAAAAGAGTCAAACATGATTTACGACTAAACAAGAACAAAAATAAAAGTAGAAGTCAGAAGTCAGAGTAACAACATTGCTGGAAGGAGTCATGAGCCAAGGAATACAGGCAGCCTCTAAAATCTAGCACAGGAAAGGAAGCTCTTCTGTAGAACCTCCTGGAGGTATCCAGCCCTGCATCATAAGATCTGTTTTATTTCTGACCTCCAAATGGTAAGATACTATAGTTCTGTGTATTAAGTCACTAAGTTTATGGTAACATATTGTAGCAACAGTAAGAATATAATACACATAGAAATATATTTTAGTTTTGTTTTATTTAGTAACATAATTTAAAATTACATTTACCTCTAAATACTCCTTTAGCTACATTCCATAAATTTTGATAGTTATATTTTCAATGTAATTCAATTAAAAATATTTTCTAATTTCTCTTGTGATTTCATCTGTGGTCTATGATAAATGTGGTATTTCATTTCCAAATACAGGCTTTTCCAGGTACATTAACGTTATTGACTTCTAGTTATTTGTTGTCCAATATATTAACAACTACCAGTCACATGTAGCTGATAAACACTTGGGATGAATTGAAACTGGAATTAAAGTATATAAAACTATAAAATCATAATATTTCAAAGACTTACTATGTAAACATAATCTATAAAATGTAAATATTTCATTAAAACAGTATAATAATTCAATGTAAAACATAATATTTTCTATATACTGGATTAAAAATACATTATTAAATTAAAATAAATTTTATATGTCTCTTTTTCCTTTCATGTGTTTAATAAGAATTTTAAATTACATATGTCAGTCACATTTGGGGCTTACATAATCTTCCTAGTGAACAGCATTGTCCCAGTCTAACCCCATTGTACTCAACTTCCTCATCTATAAATATATTTTTCCTCACATTCTCTAGCCTATCTTCTTGTTATCTGTTTGGCTTTTTCATTATCAACGACAGCATGTTACAAAGTACACTTCAAGCATTCTCAACTCTAACAATCAAAACTCATCTACTGTGATATGAAAAATCCAGTTTCATTGCTTTCCCACACACTAATCCTACCATTTTTATTTCTGAACCTGTTCATATTACAATGCCTGGCAATCATTATTAGACCCTCACAGGATCCCTAAATTGCACTGTCTCTGACAGTGACAGGAACTCACGTTAAACTCAATTATCAGTTCCTGTTTTGACTGCAGCTAAGTAGAATGAATGCCGGTGAGAAAGCAACACAAAAGTGTCTTGCTTAGTGTTATTGGAAATTCATGGCATCAAGGCAAAGAGAAAGAATCACATCACAACTGTCAATGACGTCTGATTTTCCGTTTCCCCAAATGAAAATTTCACATTCTTTCTCTCCTAAACCCTCCTACTTTGTCTAGCAGCATGCTTTGAGGTACTATCAATTCAATGGTGAAAAACAGATATTGTTATTATTGCTTACTAATAACCAGTGGTGCCAGTATGTGAATAAAATGTGTAATTACTTACCTTAGATCAGGTGATCCCAGAAAAAACTTGGAAGAGAAATTTTTAAGCTAAGATCTGTATTATCAGGCTGAGCCAAATGCACAAAAAAGAGTATGTATAACTAAGGACTGCTTTATCATTTTATCAAAAGCCATACAGTTGGACTTCCTTCAAAACAGAAAAAAAAATCTGTATAGTTCAACATATTCTTTTTTTAATAATAGAATTCTAAATTAATATCCTTTGGATCTTTTCAGTATTTTTAAATGAACTAAAACATTAACTAAGCACATTGTGCTTATAATCAGAAAATATTTTGATGTGATTTGATTGCTAACACATTAAATTTAAAACCCTACAGTTGAGAACATGCCAGCATTCAAGCAATCTTGCAATACTTTAGATTTTAGGGAGAATATTTTAAAATTCTGGTGTATGACACAATTTGCAAGTAGTTTTGGAATGTTTGCCTAGTTCTTTGCATGAAATAAGTCCTATTTTATATAATAATATACATGTTTTATAATATATATATTCATAAAGGGAAAATAGCACCAATTGAATAATGCATGAATATAATTAACATTAATACATTCATTTCAAAAGACTTTAAGACATACAGTCAGTTTCTGTTCTGTGGGCACCACATTTGCATCAACCAATATAAATAAATAGAGAAGATGTTTTCAGTGATATGAACAATGGACCCACTATTGAATCTCTCCAATTCTATGAATCGAGGTCATTTCTCAAACTGAAAATAATCTCTAATTCTCCAGCAAAGGGCTCAAACTGGTATTAATCTAGTTTCAAATCTAAACAATATGAAGCCCTAATTAAGTAAGTATGGATTTAAAAATTCATCATAGCCTTGTTTTGCTCCTACTCTTGCCTTCTTAGTGTCTCTTTATGTCATTTCTGCTCCGTCACTGTCATAAAGCCCATTTGGTAGAAACTAAGTCCACGTCTTGCTCCTCTCCACCTACATCCGACCTTTGATAACATTTCTGGGTCCTACTTTCTCCCAGTCTTAGAACTGAGGACATAAAATGCATCCCTGAGAAGGGTATCTATAAACTGTTACTCTACATTAGGAAGGACTTTTATTTAGGAAACGTCCATGGATGGGGAAGGTGGTTCCACAGGCAATCTGAGAACACTGTTTTTCTGCTAACTTTACATTTTGATCTACTTAAAATTATTTTTCTGGTTGGTATTCTTCTTTACTTGTCCTATTTCACTATTTCCAACAATTTTTTAATCCATTCTACTACATTTTTCTTTTCTTAATTTTAATTAAAAATTTTTTAATTAATTAATTAATTTTACTTTACAATATTGTATTGGTTTTGCCATACATTGACTTGAATCTGCCATGAGTGTACATGTGTTTCCCATCCTGAACCCCCCTCCCACCTTCCTCCTCATCCCATCCCTCTGGGTCATCCTAGTGCACCAGCCCTGAGCAACCTGTATCATGCATTGAACCTGGACTGGCAATTCGTTTCACATGTGATAATTTACATGTTTCAATGCCATTCTCCCATATCATCCTGCCCTCGCCCTCTCCCACACAGTCCAAATGATTGCTCTATACATCTGTGTCGATTTTGCTGTCTCGCATACAGGGTTATCATTACCCTCTTTCTAAGTTCCATATATGCGTTAGTTTACTGTACTGGTGGTTTTCTTTCTGGCTTACTTCACTCTGTATAATCGGCTCCAGTTTCATCCACTTCATTAGAACTGATTCAAATGTATTCTTCTTAATGGCTGAGTAATACTCCATTGTGTATATGTACCACAGCTTTCTTATCCATTCATCTGTTGATGGACATCTAGGTTGCTACCATGTCCTGGCTATTATAAACAGTGCTGTGATGAACATTGGGGTACAGGTCTCTTTCAATTCTGGTTTCCTCAGTGTGTATGCCCAACAGTGGGATTTCTGGGTCATATGGCAGTTCTATTTCCATTTTTTAAAGGAATCTCCACACTGTTCTCCATAGTGGCTGTACTAGTTTGCATTCCCACCAACAGTGTAAGAGGGTTCCCTTTTCTCCACACTCTCCCCAGCATTTATTGCTTGTAAACTTTTGGATCGCAGCCATTCTGACTGGCATGAAATGGTACCTCATTGTGGTTTGATTTGCATTTCTCTGATAATGAGTGATATTGAGCATCTTTTCATGTGTTTGTTAGCCATCTGTATGTCTTCTTTGGAGAAATGTCTGTTCAGTTCTTTGGCCCACTTAATCCATTCTACTATATTTTTCAATGCTTTCCTCATATACTTCTGAACATTTACAGTGGCCTCCTAAGTGCTAATTCTAATAATATCTGTGCTCCTTCTTAACAATTTGCATTATTTTTCATTATTGAAAAACACTGTTAAACTTGATGGTTTACAAAATTACTGTCAGTAGTTTCTCCCTGGTGCTTAATCTCCTTCCATATCTATTGCTTCACAGGAGGCTTTTCCTCTGCCACTCAGCTGACATCTGTCAAGGGTCTCTAGTTGCTGCTTTGTTTTACATTACATATCCCCATGGTGATCTCATCAACAGTCAGAGATCCAACTAACATACGTCTCACTATGATTCTGAAGCACATATTTCAAATAGGAGCTCCTATCATGTTACAGAAGTTTATTTCCCGTGTAACTATAATAATAGACTACCCAAAATTGAATATAATAGAAGAAGAAAAATAAGGTGTCAGTAACTGAAATCACTGTGAATCAGGTATAGTGATAAATAAACATGGCAGCTGGCTTCAAAGTCTTCACATGACTGTTAGGCACTAAAGACATCATTACAAAATATTGTTTAAGTACAAACCAGAAATATTTTTAGCATAATGGAGCTTTCTAGATTAAACACCCATGGAGTTTGTCTTTTATTGCTCTCTGCTCTATCAAAGCTGTCAACTTTGACACTTGTAAGAGGTCATGATTTGTAGATATTTTCCCCAAACCACAGATTGTGAGTTGGAGGATGAAAGGATGATGGTGTAGATATGGACCACATGAAAGGCCAAGAAGTATTAACATGAGCCATTTGTACTGACTGTGCAAAATAAACACTGTTAAGTAAATATGAGCACTCCAAGATAATACAAAAACAACAAAACCAATACAATATTGCAAAGTAATTAGCTTCCAATTACAATAAATAAATTTATAATAAAAAAAAGGACACTGGTATTTCGGTTTTGCCCCACTGGAGTAATCAAGCACCATGTCAAGAAGAGAAGCTGTAGAGCTCCTACTGTGCTTCATGGGCTGAAAAGGCAACTAGTCAGAATCTTGGTGAGATCTAGAATCTGGAATCAGGGGATCAATTTGGTTGGTTCTAATAGAAGTGAGAATCTAAATTACTTTTGAGACTGTACTTCTGGTATTAGGGCCTCAAAGGACACTATCTACAAGAGTTACCTAAAAGATTACATGGACCTTAAGAGTTTATGGACTGAAAAGCATAGGTTAGAGCACAGTATGTTGAGTGTAATATCAACAGAGGAGCATTTTAGTCTTTTTTTTCTCTTTTAAACCACATTGATCTGTGCTGGAAGTTGGATCTGCAAGATTTAGCTCTAGCATGGCTTTAATTTGTTGACCCAATGTTGCAAGGCCACATACAACAGAGATATTGTGTATCATTAAGGACCAAGAGCAGAGAAGGCAATAGCACCCTTCTCCAGTACTCTTGCCTGGAAAGTCCCACGGATGGAGGAGCCTGGTAAGCTGCAGTCCATGGGATCACTAAGAGTCGGACAGGAATGAGCGACTTCACTTTGACTTTTCACTTTCATGCATCAGAGAAGGAAATGGCAACCCACTCCAGTGTTCTTGCCTGGAGAATCCCAGGGACAGGGGAGCCTGGTGGGCTGCCATCTATGGGGTCGCACAGAGTCGGACACGACTGAAGCGACTTAGAAGCAGCAGCAGCAGCAAGGACCAAGAGCAGCACAACTGCAATAGAATGATAGACAGCAGGACTTTTCTCTTTTCCCTCTAAAAGTCTGAGACATTGTGTAGATTGTATATGTCCCTGAGTGGAACAAATGCAGCCTTAGAAAGCTTTTTTTTTTTTTCTTTAGGCAGATATGATTTCCAATGGAGCCACCTATACTGCATAGATATGTAAAATTAAAGAATTAGTATATGCCTCTAATGGTGAATTCTGTTAGAGAAAGCCTCACAGCAATTATGTTTTGTCAAAGTTCTGAATAATTTATATTAATAAAAAGTGTGCCAAGTGAACAAGGTGGTAAAGTGTTAAAGAGTACTACTAGAATGAAGCAAAACATGAACCAAAGCATTAAGGCATGAAACAGAATAGTTTATCCAGGGAATTAAGAGTTTTGCTGTGGTATGTGCTTCAAAACTACATAGATATATTTGTTCTGGTATCCATAGCACCGAAGCAGTTTTAAACAAAGAGTGGACCAGTAGCAATCGTATAATGGTAAACAAATACATAAACTAATGTAAAGTAGAAGGAGACTGAATCAGGTAAAAACTTAAGAATAGGTTAGCTTCTAAAGTTACATGTAGGCCATAATAAGACACTTTAGTTTTACTCATCAGTAAAATAGTGTTGTATTGTTATCATAGGAATGACTACCTTTTTTGAATTGTGTGGGAAGTTGGTGTGGAGCTCAGGAGAGAGAAGGAACTCTTCAACATCAAATCCTCTACATGCAAATTTTCTTCACAAATCGAGATTTTGATATGTTTCTAGAAAAGAAATTTGATTAGAGATGAGATTTATTTAAAATTTTAAGAATACTAGAAAAAATGAAAATCACATATCTTAATTATCACTTTGTTGCATGTTCAAATTCTTCAAATGAATGTGAATTTCAAAATAATGCAATCACAACTTAAGGTGTTTTAAACAACCTCATTTACCTCAGCATTAATTTCCTCCTCTTATCATCTCAATTACATTTACATTGCAAATAGCTTTACTTTGATGATTTGTAATCAATTTTATATTTATATTGTGATAACAGAAATTAGTGTTCTGATGACTAAATCACTTAATGCAATAATCTCACTACATAAATTCACATAATCACTCTGACCAAAATATATTTGTACACACAGCTTGGGGGGGAAAGTGTCTTTGATGACATACTAATTCTACTGTAATGCTGTGCATCTGAATGACTTCCAATTTATTGAGACTGTTTGGCAAATAAAATGCTTTATACAAACACACATAGAATGACCTTATAGATGAATGATCATTTTATATGAATTCAATTAATGAAAAAATATATATTATGTATATATCATCAATGAAAGGCTAATCCTCAGATTGGGAGCATTGAGAGATGGGTCTCAGGTTCAAGTTCTAAGTACATGCACAAACAGGGAATCATTAGCAGTGTTATACTATGTGCTTTAAAGTAACAATAGATATATTTATTCTGGTATTCATTACACTGAAGCAGTTTTAGGAAAAGAGCAGTAATTCTTCTGCAATATACAGATATATCAAACCAGTATGTTGTCATTTAACATAACACCCTCAAGTTCCATCCATGTTGTAATAAATGGCAGGATTTCCTTCTTTCCTTCTTTCTCATGACTGAATAATAGTTCCCTATATTTGGGTATATATATTCCCCTTGACACACTCATCAGTTGAATAGATAAGCCAAACAGAGAAAGACAAATAATGATCGATATCATTTGTATATGAAAATTTAAGAAGCTGAACTCATAAAAACAGTGAATAGAATGGTAGTTATTCAGTTTTCAATTTTGTCTTTATCTTGCTTTAATATCTAGTATCAAACTCAAGATAATTTGAGTTGTGTTATCTCATTTCTGAATTAGTTACTATAAGATTTAAATTATCTATTTCTGTATTATTTGGTAGAATTAGTGTCTTTATGTATGTGAACCTCAGGTTTTCCTCAGTGGAAGATATTTACTTATTTATGAAAACTATAATGACTACAATGCCATTTAGTTTACTGTTTAACCCTGTTAGTTTATCATTAACATTTCTCTAGGAAATTACACATTTTAGCTAATTATATCAAAATAATTTGCAAAGGACTTTTTCGAAGATTCAGATAAACACTCAAGGAAAAAACTATACAAACACACACACACATATATATATACACACATATATATACATGATTATTAAATATTTTACCAACAAATTTGACCTGTCAGTTAGGAAGGAATAAAGGAATTTAGCTAACCCCTCTAAGCTAATTTAAAAATCATGTTCTTTGTCTTTCCATGATCCTCTACAAATAATTACCTTTATATATTTTGTAACAATAAAACACAGTATATAGTATTTTTCTACATCCAGAATCAGGCCTAGGAATATATATGTAAAGGAAATCAAGATCAATGCAGCAACAGCAACACTACCTTAATTCCTTGTACAGCATTGTAGGGTTTATATAATACATTATATTAGTTATCTCATTTAATGTACACTGCATTTCTTTCAAGAAAAGGTTATATCCATGTGATCAAATAATGTGACCACATTATTAATGAGTCACTCAGATTACACAGCTGAGCTGAGATTTAATTTATGTCTTCAGACAACAAACTAAATGTTATTTTAACTATACTTCATATTCTTGTTTTCTTAAAAGTACTGTTTAGAATAACTTGAAATATTAAAATCCATTCAATGAAATCCAACCTGCAAATGCAGAATCTATTATTTCCCCTGAAAAATACATGTCCTATTTTGGTTAGAGAAATAAGAAACTACTGAAAGAATGCTATAAAATGAATCTCCAATATGACAAACCCGAGTGCTTAGAAAAGGCAGATCTTTTCACACCTTTAAACTGGAAACATCAAAGGCATCTGGAAATTGAATTTTCACAGTAGGGGCTGAAAAGAAAAAGTAAGAACATAATGATATAGTACTTAATTATCATAATTCACCCCCAGGTGTTGAAATGTTCAGAAAAGATATATTTATAATGAGTATCAAACCATGTATTCGCAAACTGCAAAAGATAAAAAGTTTCAGTGAAACATCATGTGTATCATACAAGGAAGATAAAGCAAAGTTAATTTTTGCAAGTACTGGTATTTTTTTCCTGATAGTCACATAGAAATGAAAATTTTATACAGTTACTTGTGTTACAATCTATTGATAAACTGAGTGAGGCAACTGCTATAAGACACAAAAAGTCTTATAATAATTGCCAAGTCATATTGTTCACCACTAAGAGTAGCATTATATGATACATAATCTTTTATGAAAATCTTTATTAGTTTCACTGGACTATTGGCTGTCACAGGTAAAGTAAGCATGACATAAATATGAACTATAAGACTGCCGAAAAGTTATAATTTCACCAAGGCCAAGAACATATAATTTGAAGAAAAATAAGGAAATTACATATTGCATGTAAAATAACTTTAAAAATCTTACTGCCTGTGTTGTTTGGAAATCTGACATTTAAAAATGCAGTTAAAATAAGCAGAGAGAGAAAAAATAAATTGATAACTACAGATATTGGAAATTTCCATTTTCTTTGTATGCAATAGGAATCAATATTTTTTACTATCTCATTGAAAAACCACACATGAACTAAGAGAAGCTGAGGAAATAAAGCAGTTCTGTGGTCCATCTCAGCATGACTATATGCAAAACCGAATACAATTACATATCCTAAAAAAAGAATATAAGACTGAATGTCTCTTAAAAGATACTCACAAGTGAGTACTACAAATAAATAATTCCAACTTAGGTTCTTATTTGCTACAGGAAAATTTTATAGTAAAATTTTTAAAATTTTACTATAAAAGGTCCGTATGGTCAATGTAGTCATGTATGGATGTGAGAGTTGGACCATACAGAAAGCTGAGCACTGAAGAATTGATGCTTTTGAACTGCGATGTTGGAGAAGACTTGACAGTCCCTCGGACTGGAAGGAGGTCAAATCAGTCAATCCTAAAGGAAATCAACCCTGAATATTTATTGGAAACAATGATGCTGAAGCTTCAATACTTTGGCCACCTGATTTGAAGAACTGACTCATTGGAAAAGATCCTGGTGCTGGGAAAGATTGAAGACACAAGGAGAAGGGAATGACAGAGGATGAGATGGTTGGATGGCATCACCAACTTGATGGACATGATTTTGAGCAAGCTCCAGGAGTTGGTGATGGACAGGGAAGCCTGGTGTGCTGCAGTCCATGGGTCAAAAAGAATTGGACAGGACTGAGCAACTGAACTGAACTGAAGACACAGTGCTTTTCTATCTATACACAGACACACATACACACACACACACATACACATTAAGTGCTGAGAAATATCTAAGCTCAACAACATAAGTTTATATTGAAGGAAAACTTTCATTCCTAAAAGGTGCTATTAATCAAGCAGATAAGTCTATGAAATATTCTTAGAATAATACCATCTTATGCTGTAAGACTCTTGAGAGTCCCTTGGACTGCAAGGAGATCCAACCAGTCCATTCTGAAGGAGATCAGCCCTGGGATTTCTTTGGAAGGAATGATGCTAAAGCTGAAACTTCAGTACTTTGGCCACCTCATGCAAAGAGTTGACTCATTGGAAAAGACTCTGATGCTGGGAGGGATTGGGGGCAGGAGGAGAAGGGGACGACAGAGGATGAGATGGCTGCATGGCATCACTGACTCAATGGATGTGAGTCTGAGTGAGCTCTGGGAGTTGGTGATGGACAGGGAGGCCTAGCGTCCTGCGATTCATGGGGTCACAGAGTTGGACACGACTGAGTGACTGAACTGAACTGAACTGATGCTGTATACATTAAACTTACAGAGTTGTATATCAATTATCTCAATAGTAGGGAAAAGCTAATAAAAGCAGAGGAAAATTTGTTAAAATATCTAAAATCTACTTAGTTAGATGTTAGATTTTTGAGGCTGATCAAAACACTTCCCTTAGTATTCATGATTTCTCAGCTCCATGTGTGTACCTCATGTTCCCTTTTCTCTCAGCACTCGCTCCATATTTTGGATATTTATCTGGTGATATGATCATCGTTCCTGAGAGTTGCTAGTCCAGCCTCTTCAGGGTAAATATAACCTTCCACAAGATAAGACAATTCACAGGAATATCCTAGGAATTTCTGAGTTCATTCTTGTTTTTACCTCTCTTTTGTGCAACACCAACCCCATTTTCCCTTTTTGTTTACCACCACTCTCCCTAGGGCATGTTGTATACTGCTTTGGCTATTTGTGCATGGGGTTCAAATGATCCCATTTCAATTAAATATAATATTTCCACTTGTAGGTTGTAGTCTCTGAGCTTTAAAAAAAATAGTATTTTAACTGCTTGGCTTCCCAGGTGGCCCAGTAATAAAGAATCTGCCTGCCAAGCAGGAGAGGCAGGTTCAATCCCTGGCTCAGGAAGATACCCTGGAGAAAGAAAGGACACCCATTTCAGTGTTCTTGCCTGGAAAACCCTATGGACAGAAAAACCTTTGGTGGGCTAGAGTCCTTGGGGTTGCAAAGAGTTGGACACAACTTAGGGACTAGGAACTAAATAGCAGTAGCATTCCAAGTACTAGCAATACTTCTGATGTCACCCAAATATGCTTCCTTTATGAAAATGTATTCCCCTGTGCCCTTCTAAATTGTACAATTTTTTAATATATTTTAGCACAGTTTTATCATAAGCATAAAGATTTGCACTAAAATAATTTATAAGAAACCTAGATATCATGCATGTACATAGAAGACTTCTGAAAAATACAAAGGAAATACTTCTCTGGAAAAATTGGCTTTTAAGTGGGCTGGATAATTCATGATAATTACACAGGGTTTAGTGCTGTTCAGACAGATTACAAAGTATATTTTTAACTTCAAAATTTCAAATATCAGTTTTAAATATCTCCTGTTTATCTGCTGAAAATAGTATTAATTAATTAAATTGTAAACAGAAATGTTTACCAATGTCTATAAATAAATTTTTGCCTTTTCATACTGTTCATGGGGTTCTGAAGGCAAGAATGCTGAAATGGTTTGCCATTCCCTTCTCCAGTGGATCACTTTGTCAGATTGTCAGGAGAAATATCAACAAGCTCAGATATGCAGATGACACCACCCTTATGTCAGAAAGCAATGAGGAACTACAGAGCCTCTTGATGAAGGAGAAAGAGGAGAGTAAAAAAAGTGGCTTAAAACTCAACATTCAAAAAACTAAGATCGTGGCATCCGGTCTCATCACTTCATGGCAAACAGATTGAGAAACAATGGAAATAGAGACTTTATTTTCTTGGGCTCCAAAATCACTGTGAATGTTGACTGCAGCCCTGAAAATAAAATGGATGCTCCTTGGAAGAAAAGTTATGGCAAAACCAGACAGCATATTAAAAGGCAGAGACATCACTTTGCCAACAGAGGTCCATCTAGTCAAAGCTATGATTTTCCCAGTAGTCATGTATGGATGTGAGAGTTGGACTATAAAGAAAACTGAGCATAGAAGAACGGATGCTTTTGAACTGTGGAGCTGGAGAAGACTCTTGAGAGTCCCTTGGACTACAAAGAGATCAAACCAGTCAATCCTACAGGAAATCAACCCTAAATATTCATTGGAAGGACTGATGCTGAAGCTGTGGATCACTTTGGCCACAGGTCCACTTTGTGGCCATTTGGCCACTAAGGTCCAATACTTTGGCCACCTGATGCAAGGAACTGACTCTTTGGAAAAGACTGTGATGCTGGGAAAGATTGAAGGTAGGAGGAGAAGAGGATGACAGAAGAGATGGTTGGATGGCATCACTGACTCAATGAAGATGAATTTGAGCAAGCTTCTGAAGACGGTGAAGGACAGGGAAGCCTGGCGTGCTGCAGTCCATGGGGTTGCAAAGATTGGATACAACTGAGCCGCTGAACAACAAATTAAATAATTTATAAAATTGATTTCATTCAACAAAATGCACACAAGATGTGTCATCTGGTGTTACTTTCATTCAAAATCACTGAGACTCAATCTAGTATAAGAAGTCAAGTTTTTTTTGTTTTTCTGTTTTTGTTTTTGTTTTTTACCAAAATACAGACTAATTTCCAAACATCTAAGATTTGTTCAAATTCAGCAGGGTTTTTTTTCTTTTCTTTTTTTTTTTTTTTTTTTTTTTGACTTGCGATTTTTTTTTTTTTTAACATATAGTTCAGTTCAGTTCAATTGCTCAGTCATGTCTGACTCTTTGCAACCCCAAGAATCACAACACATCAGGCCTCCCTGTCCATCTCCAACTCCCAGAGTTTATTCAAACTCATGTCCATTGAGTCGGTGATGCCATCCAGCAATCTCATCCTCTGTTGTCCCCTTCTCCTCCTGCCCCCAACCCCTTTCAGCATCAGAGTCTTTTCCAATGAGTAAATTCTTCGCATGAGGTGGCCAAAGTATTGGAGTTTCAGCTTTAGCATCAGTCCTTCCAGTGAACACCCAGGGTTGATTTCCTTTAGAATGGACTGGTTGGATCTTCTTGCAGTCCAAGGGACTCTCAAGAGTCTTCTCCAGCACCACTGTTCAAAAGCATCAATTCTTCAGTGCTCAGCCTTCTACACAGTCCAACTCTCACATCCATACACGACCACTGGAAATACCATAGCCTTGACTAGACAGACCTTTGCTGGCAAAGTAATGTCTCTGCTTTTGAATATGGTATTTAGGTTGGTCATAACTTTCCTTCCAAGGAGTAAGCATCTTTTAATTTCATGGCTGCAATCACCATCTGCAGTGATTTTGAAGCCCACAAAAATAAAGTCTGACATTCTTTCCACTGTTTGCCCATCTATTTCCCATGGAGTGATGGGACAAGATGCCATGATCTTAGTTTTCTGAATGTTGAGTTTTAAGCCAACTTTTTCATTCTCCTCTTTCACTTTCATCAAGAGGCTCTTTGTTCCTCTTCACTTTCTGTCATAAGGGTGGTGTCATCTGCATATCTGAGGTGACTGATATTTCTCCTGGCAATCTTGATTCCAGCTTGTGCTTCATCCAGCCCAGCATTTCTCATGGTGTTCTCTACATATAAGTTAAATAAGCAGCGTGACAATATACAGCCTTGAGTACTCCTTTTCCTATTTGGGACCAGTCTGTTGTTCCATATCCAGTTCTAACTGTTGCTTCCTGACCTGCATATAGGAGTCTCAAGAGGCAGGTCAGGTGGTCTTGTATTCCCATTTCTTTCAGAATTTTCCACAGTTTATCGTGATCCACACAAAGACTTTGGCATAATCAATAAAGCAGAAATAGATCTTTTTCTGGAACTCTCTTGCTTTTTCAATGATCCAGCAGATGTTGCCAAGTTGGTCTCTGGTTCCTCTGCATTTTCTAAAACCAGCTTGAACATCAGGGAGTTCACGGTTCATGTATTGCTGAAGCCTGGCTTGGAGAATTTTGAGCATTACTTTACTAGCATGTCAGATGAGGATTCCAGGATGTCTGGCTCTAGGTGTGTGATAACACCATCGTGATTATCTGGGTCATGAAGAACTTTTTGTATAGTTCTTCTGTGTATTCTTGCCACCTCTTCTTAATATCTTTTGCTTCTGTTAGGTCCATACCATTTCTGTCCTTTATCAAGCCTATCTTTGCATGAAATGTTCCCTTGATATCTCTAATTTTCTTGAAGAGATCTCTAGTCTTTCCCATTCTATTGTTTTCCTCTATTTCTTTGCATTGATTGCTGAGGAAGGCTTTCTTATCTCTCCTTGCTATTCTATGCCCCAACTGAAGAAGCTGAAGTTAAATGGTTCTATGAAGACCTACAAGACCTTTCAGAACTAACACCCTAAAAAAGATGTCCTTTTCATTATAGGGGACTGGAATGCAAAAGTAGGAAGTCAAGAAATACCTGGAGTAACAGGCAAATTTCACCTTGGAGTATGGAATGAATCAGGGCTAAGGCTAATAGAGTTTTGCCAGGAAAATGCACTGGTCATAACAAACATCCTCTTCCAACAACATAAGAGAAGACTCTACACATGGACATCACCAGATGGTCAACACTGAAATCAGACTGATTATATTCTTTGCAGCTAAAGATGGATAGGCTCTATACAATCAGCAAAAACAAGACCGGGAGCTGACTGTGGCTCAGATCATGAACTCCTTAATGCCAAATTTAGACTTAAATTGAAGAAAGTGGGGAAAACCACTAGACCATTCAGGTATGACCTAGATCAAATTACTTATGATTATACGGTGGAAATGAGAAATAGATTTAAGGGACTAGATCTGATAGAGTACCTGAAGAACTATGGATGGAGGTTCGTGACATTGTACACGAGACAGGGATCAAGACCATCCCCAACAAAAAGAAATTCGAAAAAGCAAAATGGCTGTCTGAGGAGGTCTTACAAATATCTGTGAAAAGAAGAGAAGTGAAAAGCAAAGGAGAAAAGGAAAGATGTAAGCATCTTAATGTATAGTAGCTATATTTAAACCTAAATAGTGACTACAATCAGGAAGACTGAAAAATAATACATACAACTTTTTTGTTATTTTAAATACTCTCTTATATTTGCTATTTTTAGGAAATTAGTATTACAAATAGAAGGTGTGAATTTGCTCAAATTCAAACTTAGAAATAATTATGGATGTCAGAATATATATTACTGTGCTATAATTTGCAAAGTATATGAAACATTACAATTGTATTGCTTTATTCTTGTGACAAATTCTACAACTAAATTCAAAATTGTAATGTGTTTATTATATCCAGTCATAATTTTGCAATAAAAGTTAAATGATTCAATACAAAAGTATGTATATAGACATAAATATAACAAAATAGTGAGTGTTTCCATGTTACATCAATAGCGTTATGGATTATACCTTTCAGTTTCTTCTGATGGACAATAATTCAGACTTACATAATGTTCTCTTTCTTCTAGGGGGAAGAGTAGGTGTAAAGCCTAAAGTCATATCCTAAGGTTTTTCTTCAAAGTTCATCAGAATATTACTGTAAATCCAAGCTCTCCCAGCTTTGTAAGATATAATCTCCAACAGCACAGGACCTTGACAAGTACATATACTCACAATGTATAGTTTAAACTTCTGAAAGTGAAAGTTGCTTAGTCATGTCCAACTCTTTGCAACCCCATGGAATAGTCCATGGAATTCTGCAGGCCAGAATACTGGAGTAGGTAGCCGTTCCCTTCTCCAGGGCATCTTACCAACCTAGAGATCAAACCCAGGTCACCCACAGTGAAGGCAGATTCTTGACCAGCTGAGCCACCAGAGAAGCCAAACAGCCACTATGAAAAACAGTATAGAAGTTCCTCAAAAAATTAAAAATAGCATTATCATGTTAGTCACTCAGTCATGCATGACTCTTTGTGACCCAATGGACTGTAGTCTGGCAGGTTCCTCTATCCATGGGATTTTGCAGGTAAGAATACTAGAATGGGTAGCCATTCCCTTCTCCATGATCTTTCTGATCCTGAGGCCATAACTTCTAATATGATTGCCGCAGTTAACAACACTGTTCTCTGTGTTTGAAATCGGTAAGAGAGTAGGTCTTAATCTCATCACAAGGAAAACATGAAACAAAAAACTGTAGCTATGTGAGATGATGGTAAACTAAACCTACTGTGTTAATCATTTCACAGTGAATATATACATCAAATCATTATGCTATAAACCTTGTTTATACAATGATATTAATTAAATCTAAAACTAGAAAGATATATTTAAAAACAAAATATAAAAACTTTTAAAAAATGAATGGTAGCATTCATATGGGCTACATAGATTACATGTTTTTTATTTACATCTATTTAATATAGGGAAATTCTTAAAGAGATGGGAATACCAGACCACCTAACCTGCCTCCTGCGAAATCTGTATGCAGGTCAGGAAACAACAGTTAGAAATGGACATGGAACAACAGACTGGTTCCAAATAGGAAAAGGAGTACATCAAGGTTGTATATTGTCACCCTGCTTATTTAACTTCTATGCAGAGTACATCATGAGAAACGCTGGGCTGGAAGAAGCACAAGCTCCTGGAATCAAGACTACCGGGAGAAATATCAATAACCTTAGATATGCAGATGACACCACCCTTATGGCAAAAAATGAAGAAGAACTAGAGAGCCTCTTGATGAAAGTGAAAGAGGAGAGTGAAAAAGTTGACTTAAAACTCAACATTCAGAAAACTAAGATCATGGCATCTTGTCCCATCACCTCATGGCAAATAGATGGAGAAGCAAGAAACTTTATTTTGGGGGGCTCCAAAATCACTGCAGATGGTGACTGCAGCCATGAAATTAAACAAAGCTTACTCCTTGGAAGGAAAGTTATGACCAACCTAGACAGCATATTAAAAAGCAGAGACATTACTTTGCCAACGAAGGTCTGTCTAAAGCTATGGTTTATCCAATAGTCATGTGTGGATGTGAGAGTTGGACTATAAAGAAAGCTGAGTGCCAAAGAATTGATGCTTTTTAACTGTGGTGTTGGAGAAGAGTCTTGAGAGTACTTTGACCTGCAAGGAGATCAAATCAGTCCATCCTAAATGGAATCAGTCCTGAATATTCACTGGAAGGACTGATGCTGAAACTGAAACTCCAATACTTTGGCCACCTGATGTGAAGAACTGATTCATTAGAAATGACCCTGATGCTGGGAAAGATTGAAGGGGGAGGAGAAGGAGATGACAGAGGATGAGATGGTTGGATGGCATCACTGACTCAGTGAACATGAGTGTGAGTAAACTCCAGAAGTTCATGGTGGACAGGGAGGCTTGGTGTGCTGCAATCCATGGGGTTGCGAAGAGTCAAACAGGACTGAGTGACTGAACTGAACTGAATATAGGGAATGACTGAATATAGGGAAAGACCTTAAGATTTCTTCTGATTTTCAATTCAGAAATGGAAATAGCAGTATTAGTAAGATTTATTCTGATTCTCATAACATTGTATATTTACCTGGCACTATGTTCTTACATTTTAATCTTGCAGCATAACTAACCTTTGACTGAGGATAGGAAATTGAAGATAGTAGACATAATCCTTGAGTCCACTGTGTATGTCAATTTTTTTTATATAGTTTTGTTTTTCCTTTCTGAAATTTTTAGATAACTATCAATCAAAATGCATGGATTTGTGAAATATTTAACTTGTAACACTGTTGAAGAAATTGAGTTTGAGCTTTGAAAAGTATTAGATAATATATTTTGATTATTTATGACCAACATATTCAAATATATTTTTGTCAATAATTGTTGAAGGCCCTTTTTTGCTAATGTATTAGTAAAACAATCCTCTGCATATATGGTGATATTCATGCAGTTTCAATTTTAATTAATAGTCAATCTAATTCCTATAAATTTTGCCCCAAAGCTAGCAGAAATTGGTAGCAGGTGGTAGCTCTGGGGACTCTTCTGGTTTACATAAGTATATATGCTAACTAATTGGATAATTTTGGTACTTGCTTACAATTTTAGAAGTGTTACAACCAGGATTTTCATATAGGCTGTTTATTACTCAGAGCATATGTTGTTCCTGGTTCCTAATGAAAGAGCAATGAAGGCTGGGTACTCCTAGAGGTTTGAAGCAGGTTAATGAGACTTTTTGATATTAGCATATTTTCTCACCTCGATTTCAAATTATATTTTGATCACTGTTTTCTCTACTTTGCTACTCTAGAATCCCTTCAGAAGCATTAAAGAAACAAGTTAAACAATGTTTTACTAAAGTTTTGTTTTAGCCATCTTTTTTTCACTCCTACAAAACAATGTCAGAAATAATATTTATGTGTGATTATCAAAGGAAAAAAATATGACCTGGATAACAAAATCTAGCCATATAAACATTGTTCATGAGTGTGTGCTAAGTTGCTTCAGTTGTGTCCGACTCTTTGTGACCCTATGGACTTGTAGCCCACCAGGCTCCTTGGTCCATGGGATTCTGCAGGCAAGAATACTGGAGTTGGTTGCCTTGCTCTTCTCCAGGGGATCTTCCAAACCCAGGGACTGAGCCTAAGTCTCTTATGCCTCCTGCACTGAGCAGGTTCTTTAACACTAGTGTCACCTGGAAAGCCCCATAAATATTGTAGGATGCACAAAATATCAATTGTTATCAAAGGGAGATAATTGTAACCTGAATGAAACAAACGGATTGATATATATATAATTCTAAAAAGATCATTCTTAGGTTCACACCATATACCTTCACAAGTGTAGATTACATCATTTAAGGAAAATATTAAATTTATTAAGAGTAAGGCTCTCAATGATTGAAAAAATTTGTAGATATATACCCATATAAATTAATGTTCTTGTACCCCGGTTATCATATATAAGAATATCCACTGGAACAGAAAATGGACAGAAAATGGAAATAATCCAAACATCTAATGGTAGATGGAAAATAAAAATAAACTAAGAAATATTCAAAAGTGAAACAATAATTTACTATTAGTAACAGAAATATGAATATTAATAGTAAATCATACTAAAGAGATTTTCTAATTAAAACAATGTAGTACTAGCACATATCAATAGTATAGAAATGAAAATCCAAAAATTATTTAAGTCCCCTAAGGAAGTTTACAACATGTTGGCATCTCACATTGATAAGCATAAATTGACATTAACAAAAAATAGGCTCAGGAAATGAGAAGCTGGATGGGAAAAATAGAAAAAAAAAATGTTTTATATACACATACAAATTCAATATGGACAAGAAATCTAAATATCAGTAATAAAGCTATATAAATACTGGAAGGAAATTAGAATTAACTGCTGTATACACTGTGTAAGAGAGGCTTATTTAGCTTGATTTAAAGGAATATGAAAATAAAATATTTTCATGGTAAAAAAATAAATATTTATATATTTCCAATAGAAAATATTTGTAACATATATCACAGAAACATATATCTCTTGGCTTTAATATAAAAAAAATCTTTAAAATGGAAGAAAAGCATAAAAAAATCTTAGGGAAAATGAATTTGGGCAAAAGGTATGAACAATCAATTTATTTAAAAATAAAACAATACTGTAAAACTGGCCCTAGGAAAAGTTATTCATCTTTACTGATAATAGCAAACTTGCAAATTTAACCCTCAAGAGAGTGAACTTGATAAATAATATCTAACACAAGTATAACACAATGATAAGGACCAAACAGAAGAAGAAGAGATTAATAAGAGGTGGCAAGAATACAAAGAACTTAAAAAAAAAAGTCTTAATGACCCAGATAACTGGGATTACTGTTGAAATATAGAATGAGGATAACAACATATATAGGAAAAGCTATTAGATTATGAGCAGGAAAACTAATTTAACATTATACCTTCACAACATTTGAACCTTCAACTTGACTGTTCTGTCACCCACTCTGCTGCTGCTGCTGCTGCTAAGTCGCTTCAGTCGTGTCCGACTCTGTGCGACCCCAGAGACGGCAGCCCACCAGGCTCCCCCGTCCCTGGGACTCTCCAGGCAAGAACACTGGAGTGGGTTGCCATTTCCTTCTCCAATGTATGAAAGTGAACAGTGAAAGTGAAGTTGCTCAGTCGTGTCCGACTGTTTGCGACCCCATGGACTGCAGGCTACCGGCTCCTCTGTCCATGGGATTTTCCAGGCAAGAGTACTGGAGGTCACCCACTCTGAGGAGGGTGCAAGCAGTTAGGCCAACTGGACACCACCACTATCCTTCAGTACCTGATTTCAGAGGAGATGACATAGGTTGAAAGGCCAGTAAAAATACTGCTGAGATTACTGGTATAAGATGGATAGATCTAAATGTTGTCTGTTCTGAGGTTTCAGGAGCAGGAAAGATTTCCGAGTTGGGATTGCTTGTTAGTTTTAGTTCCACTGCAACTCAAGAAAATATTTGGGATTAAATTTAAGATGTCTGCTCCATGGAGACCAATCTGGGCTGACAATCAAAGACTTCTTGAATCTCTCTCTCTCTTTTTTTTTTTAAATTTTAAATTCATTTATTTTTATTTTGTTTTCCTCTTTCTTTTATTTATTTTATTATGATTATTTTTTTTAACTTTACAATATTGTATTGGTTTTGCCACACATCAACATGAATCCACCACGGGTAATTGCTTTACAATATTGTTTTGGTTTCTGCCATATATCAACATGAATCAGACAAAGGTATATGTATACCCCTCCCTCATCATTTTTTTTTTTTTGATCAGATTGTTTATTCTTGGAGTCTACACAAATGATTTTTCAGTATCAGGTGACCTGAATCAGATCCACACATTTGCTTATTGAAGTTCATTTTCTTGCTTCCCCTCCTATGTATAGAATTAAAATGTCTTAGGGTAGGGTCCTAAAATCTATATTTTTTTCAAAATATCCTGGATGACACATGCACTCTGACATATGGATACCAATGCACTATGCTCTACTCCCCACAGTAGGATTCTTTCCTTGGGAATTTATCTACAGTCATTCCTAGAGGAAGCTAAAACCTTTTTCAAAAACCAAATGCACTCTTTCTATCAAGTTGCAACCTCTACTCTGAATGAGAAGAAAAATGCTTTTTTAAATAAAATGTTTCAATGTGAACAAAGATTATGAGTTTAAAGAATAACAATTTTAAAGCAAACAAGACAGAATAAACCAAAAAGGAAGTGTAAAAATATGTCTATTTATTGGAGTTCTTCATTACATTCAAATTTCTAAGTATAAGACAGTGGAAATGAAAGGGTAATTCTGTAACTAACTATATGCGTTAGTAGCAGCTTAAGAGAAATATATTATTTCCCCAAACTGCTTACCCTCATGTTGCTTTTTCAACTCTTTTTTTAAATCAGCACTTACAGTATGCTAAGCGTATTGTAAGGCACAACTAAAGACTCCAGATGTGACTGTGATTTAGCTTGATGAAAGAAATTGTGAGACACTGATGATCAACACTAATTTCTTACATTCTGCTCAATCTTGGCAGTAACATGAGCAAATCCCACACAGTGTTGTTGCACCACACTAATTATTTTCTCCTACTTTACTCAAATATGCCAGGCATTTGAAATTAATAGGCTTCTTCAGATAACAACAAATAGAGGACTCTGCCAAATATACATACACAAGTTGTCTAAGCCAGAATATGTACCTAGAATAACTTGTTGATGGAAATTGATTGATATTTCTATATGCTGGGAGCAATGTGCTTTATGTTACTTTTTGGAGGGTGGTCCAGTTTCTTATTTTTGCAAAGCAACCTAAGATTAGCATTACAAATGGGAATTTCCACAAATGAATATTTTCAATATTTGGAAACGTTCTTAAATTTTGAAGTCAATGATAAATATCTCTAACTATGCTTTATGATATGGAGTCTTAATCTATTTTTCTGTTACTGTAACATTGAGCATCAGATATTAATACATTGGACAATAAATCCAGTGAGGGAGGTTGTAAATGACAGTGAATATATTGACTTAACCAGATTTGAGTTACACTTAGCCTTGCCAATTTAATATCCCTAAAAACTTTGACAACAAACTTTGACATTTTCATCTGTCAATCAAAACATTAATGCCTTTTCTACTATATGTTTATTATGATTAAAATGTACAATGTACATGAACTGTTGGTCTGAGTTTTCTATGTTTAATAAGTAGCCAATTAATTCCTATGAATATGATGAAGATAGTTGATAACAGAGTAATAAAAGCATATTGAATTTAAATTCATTTATAGGCTATTAGAGACCCAAGGAATTGGAGAGTAATTTTGAAAATGACCTAGCCAAATAAACAGAAGACAAGCTGAATGGGAAGGCAGCAAGTCAGGGAAGTACTAGAGCTATAAGCTCAAGGTGGCTCAGATGGTAAAGAATCTTTCTGCAATGCTGAAGACTGGGGTTCAGTCCCTGGGTTACGAAGATCCTCTGGAGAAGGGAATGGTAACCCACTCCAGTATTCTTGCCTGGAAAATTCTATGGAGAGGAGCCTGGCAGGCTACAGTCCATAGGGTCCCAAAGAGTTGGACATGACTGAGACTAACACTTTCACTTTCAAGTGAGAATAAACCACTGAGGGTCTTCCTTAATATTTTAAGACCTTAAAAATCTCTATTTTTTTTTTCTGTTTGTTCTTACTTTAATGTCTAGGAGGTACTAAAATCTCTTGACAAAGTGATTTTTATCAGTTCTAATGAGATGGATGAAACTGGAGCCGATTACACAGAGTGAAGTAAGCCAGAAAGAAAAACACCAATACAGTATACTAACGCATATATATGGAATTTTAAAAGATGGCAGTGATGACCCTGTATGCAAGACAGCAAAAGAGACACAGATGTGTAGAGCGGACTTTTGGATTCAGAGGGAGAGGGAGAGGGTGGGATGATTTGGGAGAATGGCACTGAAACATGTATACTATCATGTAAGAAACGAATCGCCAGTCTATGTCCGATGCAGGATACAGGATGCTTGGGGCTGGTGCACGGGGATGACCCAGAGAGATGATGTGGGGAGGGAGGTGGGAGGGGGGTTCATGTTTGGGAACGCATGTACACCTGTGGTGGATTCATGTCAATGTATGGCAAAACCAATATAGTATTGTAAAGTAAAATAAAGTAAAAATAAAAAAAAAAAAACAAAGAAAAAGTGAAGTAAGTTTATATGAACAGGTATTGAAAGCCCTGCCTTCCATTCTGAATGTTGAAAATCAGTTGCAGAATAGTAAATTTTTTGCATATATCATATATATAAAGATTGGAAAGATAAGAATCTAACTGAAAACACTAGTTTTCCCTAAAGAATACTTGGTCAAGTAGACTTTCATTTGCTATGTTTCATTACTGTTTAAATTTTCATTACAATGAGCATGTTTCATTTCAGAATAAAAAATTTTAATAAAATAAATAAATAAATAAAGGAGTAAAGAGATATTAGAGACTGAAGAGTTTCTGTAAAATTGATCAGTAAGGAAGCCTATAGAGTTCTCGGTCACTAGCAAAGATATGTTGTTGTTGTTCATCTGCTAAGTTGTGTCTGCCTCTCTTGTGACCCCATGGACTAACTTCTCTGTCTATGGGATTTCCCAGGCAAGAATACTCTGGAGTGGTTTGCCATTTCCCTCTCCAGGAGATCTTCCCAACCCAGGGATCAAACCCACATCTACACTGGCAGGCGGATTCTTTACCGCTGAACCACGAGCAAAGCTATAGTCAAGTTCAAAAGCTCTGATTATTCTGGTAACACATTAGCAGGCAAGACATTGTCATGTTGAAAACAAATCATAAGATAATGTCCTATGTATTATCCCATGGAAATTCAGAACAAGAATTGCAAAGAGTATTCAGTACCTCTTTTGAAGAATTGTAAATAAGGTATTTAAAATGCATGCTATGGGATCTTGATATCCAGTAAAGGATTAGGGCTATTGAAAATTTAATACTTCATTTTTAGAGTCCTTTAGAGTCAGAGAAATATCAGATATTTATTAACAGCTGCTGTTGTAATACATAAACACCCAAATCTTTATTCTTTAACAAGTATGATTTATTACTTGCTGAAGTCCAGTCTACAACATTGGGATGCTGACTGAACATAGTCACTCAAGAATACAGACTGATAAAGGCTCTTCCATATTCCACGGGTAATTTCTAAAGTTTCTTTGTCAGAAAATTTTGGCTTTACCCTGTTCAAAACCTCTTGGAGCTTACTGGTGTAGTACATTTCAGCCTGCCTTCCAACCCCCAGCATGTACCACTCAAATGAGGGCTTTCTTTGAAAATTTGGCTCTGCTCTGCCTGCAGACACCACAGGCTGTCAGTGCTGCCTGTATTGCATGTCTTCAGTAAGAGTGCTCAACCAGAACCTGATTGGACCTGCTGGATAAGCACCCAATTTCTCCTGTCCCCACTGGGTGGATAATTCGAGATGCATGAGCTACAATGACCCCTCAAGTTCTACAATAGGTGTTAGACTCCAGGGACTTACATTGTTAACTTGCCTGATTACATGCCTTTATTGTCTGCCTTGCCTTTCCGGATCCTAGAAGCCTGAAGGAAAAATATGGAAGAATATGTGTTCAGTTATTGATACAGATCACTAGATGGAGAAGGAGGCACTGTGGGCCTTGGGGGTCATATAAGAAAGTGCTTCCAGGTTAAACGATCAGGGAAAAACTACCAAAATTAAGCGTGCACATGATCATATTCAAATCTATGTGAAGAAATTCAACTACCTGGTAAATATAAATTTAAAATAGATTACACTGAAAATATTGCATTGTTTATTTCATGTGGTTGTATATAAAGTTAACCATGTTATAATCTTATATCTGCAAGAAAGTACAGACATAATACTTTATAACAACATGGGAAATCTAGATGCAAAGCACTGTCTTAACTCTAATGCCAGCTTTCAATATATCTGAAATATGTGCAGTTAGTCTTAGAGAGAAGTAGGTATGTACCAGATTGATTCTTTTCAGACCTTCCAAAGTGATATCTATATGGGCATGCTTAGGCCAAAAACCATATCATTTTCAAGAGATAAGCTAAACAGGAATGAAGATTTCAAAATGTCATAATGACAGCTAGTAAGAAAAGATACTTATAACCTCCAAGGAGTGAGCTTGTTGAAGTCAGCGATTTTTGGAATCTGCTTCCTATCATGTACTCATAATACCTTAAAAATCAGATTAAATCAACATCATACTTTTTTGAATTACTATAGAAATAATTAGGAGAATAAATGTGTGCATTATAGTATCAGATAGATTTATTGTTATTATTTTACTACCAGAAGCCAATGCATACCCGTGGTGTGGTCTATTATTTACACATTTCACAAAACAAGATGAAAATTTTTAAGTGATTTTTACATTATACAGGAGTGCTGTTTTGAGTATATAATATAAAAATAAATCACTTTTGCCTACATATATCCATCTTTCATTTTTCAAAGGAATTATATATAACATATTGTATAAACTGAAATGTTACAATATGAAAAGATGTCATCAATCGAACAGTTATAAACTTGAGATTTCAAAAAAAATTCAGTGCATGTGTACATGTCTTTTTCTATACATCTTTTAAACTACTCTCCTTTCATAAATTACTTTTCTTAAATATACTTTTATGCCACTTATCATACTGTACCTTCCTTATCACTTTGTATATGTGTCTTTCTTACTAAGCTCTGAATTCCTTGAGGGTACCAATCAGATCCTATTCTAAATAAAAGTAAAGGAATTAAATATTACTTCGTGGTTTTGAAAACTGAAAATGCCACTTAAAGAAGCTGACATTACAAGGTGCTTCATTCATTATTCATTCAACCATTGATAAAATTGTCTTTGCATTGACTACATTCTCACTCTGGTGCAAAGAGCTGAAACTAGAAGATATGTAGCATAATCTTTATTCTAAAATCTGAGAGAGTCAATAAACAGTACTGAGCAGTAGAAAGATATGTATGATTTGTGTTCATACAGAACGTTCTAGGAGCAGTAATAAGGATCTGAGCATAGACAACTAAAGAGAAGTGAATGAGCGGAACATACTATAATGCTCAGGATTACAGGATTTGAGGTGCTAACACTGTGTATATTTGACACAAACATTCCAAAGCTTTTCTACTGTAGCTAATCCACAGAAATGGCCCCTAATGAACGCCACCTTCAGGTACTCACACACAGTGTATGCCCCCTCATCGAATGTGGGCTTGCCTTGTTACTTTCTTTGATCAATAAAATGCAGCTGAAGTAATTCTGTGTTACTTCCAAAGATAGTCCTTAGAATATCTGAAGGGCCCCTTTTACCTTTTAAAACATTTGCCCTTAAAAACTTGATCTTGCAACTTCCCTGGTGGTGCAGTGGATAAGAATCTGTTTGCTAATGCAGGGGACACAGGTTCAATCCCTGGTCAGGATAATTCCACATGCTGCAGAGCCTCTAAGACTATACACCTACTACTGAAGCCCAAGTGCCTAGAGCCTGTGCTTTGCAACAGGAGAAGCCACCAGAATGAGAAGTTCATGCACTGCAATTAGAAAGTAGACCCCTCTCACCACAGCTAGAGAAAGTCCATGCAGAGCAATGAAGACTCAGCACAGCACCCACCCCTCAAAAAGAAACAGTTACCTTGTTGTTAGAAGTCAAAGCCACATGGAAAGATCATAATGACATAATCTTTGTAATTCTCACTAAGATCCATGAAGAAGCTCCTAGCCAAGAACCAGCATTAACTGGAACCACATACATTAAACGTCTTGAACATTTCAGCCCAGTACAGACTACAGTGATGACAATGACCTGGAGCAGAAGAACCATCCAGCTGAGCCACTATCAAGAAGTGGAATCATGAGAAATTAAAAAATTAAATCATTATCAAATAATCCAGCAGCTTTTAGGACAGATTTGCCATGCAGCACAGATACCTAAACAGATATTGGTAATAAAATTAGGTTGTAGCTGTGATAAAAGGCTGAAATATGTGGATCGGCTTTGGGGCCAGCTGTCAGGTGCAAGCTAGAAGGATCCTAAAGAGAATATTAGAAAAGGTTGAAAGGGAAATTTTAGTCTAGTGAAAAAAGTGCCCTGTGTTGGGAATTTTGGCAGCACTAGTTTCTGCAGAAAATATGGGAAAAAATTACTCATTGAACTTATAGACCTGATGAATAACATTTCCTTCTTATAAAAGAGAAGCAGTGTGCCTAGTGCCTTTGAATTTGGGGACTAATATATATTTCATTTGAGTTTGCACTTCTAATCCATTTACCTAATAAGACAAAAAGATGCTAGTTTTGAATAAGATGCAGAGAACATATAGTGCAATAAGTCCAGACTGCTGTGCAGGCTATTACGGCAATTGTCCCCAAGACCCAGCAGATTTAACAGTGCTAAGGATGATAGGAATAAAGTTTGTCATATTGGCAGGACAATGTTGGTGATTCACAGTACGCGTGTGTGTGTTCTGTCGTTTCTGACTCTTTGCAACCCTATAGACTATAGCCAATGAGGCCCCTCTGTCCATGGGATTTTCCAGGCAAGAATACTGCAGTGTATTGCCATCTCTTCCTCCAGGGGATCTTCCCAACCCAGGGAAGAAAGCCACGTCTCCTGCACTGAGCCACCTGGGAAGCCCAATTCACAGCATATACATCCAGAATTTTGGAGTAAAGCTATGTTGATCTCTATCGATAACTATTCACATGAGAGGGAAAATACTTCATGCTTGTTTTGGGGTCCTCAGTTCAATTCAGTTCAGTTCACTCACTCAGTCGTGTGCGACTCTCTGCGACCTCATGAATCGCAGCACGCCAGGCCTCCCTGTCCATCACCAACTCCCGGAGTTCACCCAAACTCATGCACATCAAGTCGATGATGCCATCCAGCCATTTCATCCTCTGTCATCCCCTTCTCCTGCCCTCAGTCTTTCCCAGCATCAGGGTCTTTTCCAATGAGTCAACACTTCACATGAGGTGGCCAAAGTATTGGAGTTTCAGCCTCAGCATCAGTCCTTCCAATGAACACCCAGGACTGGTCTCCTTTAGGATGGACTGGTTGGATCTTCTTGTAGTCCAAGGGACTTGCAAGAGTCTTCTCCAGCACCACAGTTCAAAAGCATCAATTCTTCGGCGCTCAGCTTTCTTCACAGTCCAACTCTCACATCTATACATGACCACTGGAAAAACCATAGCCTTGACTAGACAGACCTTTGCTGGCAAAATAATATCTCTGCTTTTTAATATGCTATCTAGATTGGTCATAACTTTCCTTCCAAGGAGTACTAGAAGTGACTAAATATTTAAAATTGTCCCCCAATTTACCAGGCATCCCTAGTGGCTAAGGAGTAAAGAATGTGCCTGCAATGCAGGAGACACAGGACGCATTGGTTTGTCCCCTGGGTTGGGAAGATCCCCTGGAAGAGGGCATGGCAACCCACTCCAATATTCTGGAAAATCCCAAGGACAGAGGACCCTGGTGGGCTAGTCCATAGGGTTGAAAAATGTCAGACAACACTGAAGTGACTAAGCACACACACAGCGATTTACCATAAAATTCCATATGCCCACCATTAACTGGTGCAACCTAGATAGCATATTCAAAAGCAGGCCATTATGTATACCTAGAACAAAAGCGGCAAAATAAGAGATGAAATCACAGAAGCGGATCCAGTATGCAGTCAAAATTAATGCTTCCCAGTTAAAATAAGACTCAGTTACTAAAAAAAATGAAGTTCCTGTTTTCATGACTTCTCCTACCACTATATAGCTCCCCTTATCTCTTTACTGGCATTTATGGTCCATGAGAAATCCTTTATGCACAGTATTTAGTAAGTCTGGCTTAAAAATAACTCTCTAAACTGTTTTGGTACCACCCCAAAGTGAAGATATGCAGCGTTAGCACGCTACTCAGGAGTAGCTCTGAAGCAACATTTTCAGAGAAAATCCTTCTACCAAGCAGTTTACCTTGTTGTTAACTTTGACTAGAAGAAGAGATGTCCAGAATTTTAATGCTACATTGACCTGTGGTGAACAGTTTGGCTTGCGAGTTAGGGGCATGGAAGGAATATGGTTGAAAAATCATTGATAAGGGGGACAGGAAAAGTTCCAAGGATGAACATCTCTAATAAATATACTTATGCCCCATGGCCACGTTTAGGAAAAAAAAAAAGAATAATCAGGTAGAGAAGATAAATTATCCCTTGAATGCCAGTCAAATTCTCTCCAAGACATCCCCGTGGGCATTGGCTAATGTGGTCATAGGGGAAGAATGGAGGGTATGTATGGATTAAGCAATGTGAACTTCCACTCACCAAGAATCATTTGGTGATGGCCACTGCTAGGTGTCAAACCTGCCAGAAAGAGAGACTAAATTACTTATCCCACAACATGCCACCATTCCTTGAGAAGTCCCTCTGTCCACACTGGGTGAATTCTATAATAGAAGGTGGAATGATTTGTTCTCACTGGGATGGCTAGTTTAGATACTGATTTGCATTCCCTGCTTTGAATGCTTCTGACAAAAAAAAAAATACTTATATGCTTATGTCTGTACAAATCTCATCAAGTTTATGCCAACAACATTGCTTATGTTTTCCCAATATCACTGATTCTTATTAGGGAAGTCATGGTAATAAAATGAACTGTGCTAATGAGTTCTTTGTGAGGGAAGTTGCTAGTCTTATCATTTTCCCCATCACCCTGTTAAACAGTTGAATGACCTTTACAGACTAAATCTTTTGCAAATTTAGTCATGGTGCTGGCTTGATGACAACACCGCAGGCCTGGGATAATATCCTCCTTGATGTATATATGCTAAGAATCAATATATTGTGTTGTTTCTTCCAAAACCCTGGATTCATGGTTCTGTGTGTAGAAGGATAAAATTTATAGCACTTCCTCTCACATTATACCTAATAAAAGACTTCGCATTTTTTATTACCATCTTTTTGAAAATATGGGTTCTGCTAGATGGATTAAAGGCAATGACAGGCAAAATTCTAACAATCTCCCTCTATCACATATACACAGAATCCCTGTTCCCTGGTTATTCAAACATTAAAGCACTTACATGATGACATTATTTTGTGACATAATCAAAATCGCAAGTCAATCAGCCTTAAGATGTGAAGAGTATCAGGTTATAACTGACTCAGTAAGGTGTACCTTTAAAAACTAGAAGTAAAAGAACAAACCAGGAAAGTATTCAAGAAAATGCTTCTGACTTTAAAAGAGGGAGAGGGCCATGCAATGAGGAATCCCAGCAGTGTCTAGAAGATGGGCCTTCCCCTGGCCAACAGCCAGGAGACTCAGTCCTAAAACTATATGAAAATATTAATAATCTTTTCCAATTGCATAAAAGAGCTTGGAAGTGTATTCTTCCATAAATCTTCCATTTAAATAAGAGTCCAGCCTAACTGACACCTTGATTTTGGCCTTAGAAGACCCCAAGCTGAGAACTCCAATTGAGCCCTGCTGTGAACTTCTCACATACAAAAACATAGAAAATGAGTGTTTTAAGCTCCCAAGTGTGTGGTAATATGTTGCAAAACAACAGATAATACATAAGTTTCAGTTTTCAGGGGACAAACTACTATCAGGATTGAACGATAAACTGGAGACCACGGGTGTCATTTGGCTCATGGCAATGGAGCCAACAAGCACGGGAGCTTACTGTGCTGGGAAGATTCATTTAGCTGTTATCACAAAATAGGGGTAGTGAGAAATATGCAAGTTAGAAGATCTCCTAATTATATCTTAGTAATTTCATATCCAATTGGAAAAAATTATGGAAATCTACAGCAACCCAACACAGAAAAGATTCATAACTGCTATAACCTCTTGGTAATAAAATTTTGGAATGGTGACAAGGCAAAGAATTTTGACCAGCTGAGGTGCTTGCTGAAGGCAAAGGGACTAAGTAGTGAGTAGGGAAGAGGGCTAAAACAAGAATGTTCTAAATACACTCTAAAGTTTCTCAGTATTATACAATATATATATACATACTACTCAATAAGTTGTTTTGCTTATTGTCTGTCTGTGTATGCAGTGTAACTAGTTTGTATACTAAAGGACTGTAACTACTATTAAGGTTGTACTGATTGCAATTTAGATGTTTCATTGGCTCTCTGTAGAGTTGTGGATTGTCTTTTATATAGCGATCTCCATGAAAAATCCATGAAGCAAGACACACTTCCTTCAAGAGATTTTAAGATCTCCTAAAATCTTCATTTTAAGATCTTCATCAATTAATTTCTCATTAGGTATGGCTATTTTCAATGACATATATGAATAATACATATGTAATTCTGAGTTGACTATAATTTTAATTATGAACAAGAAACCAGCATTTCAACTCTAATGCAATTTGCCCAATCAGAAAAACAAAAACTTAATTATTTAAAAAATGAATAAATAAAATTTACCAAAAAAATTAAATTTAAATTAAAAAAACAAAAGCTTCTATTTGTCTATTGCATGCAAAAAAGATGCTACCCTCTTACCTAATTATAATGGAAATCTACTGGGTTTTTTTTTTTTTTTTTTTCTATAGTAGTGAGGAAAAGGTGATATTCTTCACAAACTGGGTTATACACTAAATAATTTCTCTTCTGTTGCAGAGTCCTAATATTTAACTGGATGCACAAACTGGCAAGGGCTGCTGCTTTTTAGAATAAGGTTGAAACCTCACTGGAATAAATCAACCATTTTTAAAACAAGTAGAACATGATACAATACATTAGACTGTAGTAATTTCTTCTTAAGTACACCCACGTTCAGGTCAAGTCTTAACTACAGATCAGGATTATATATTAGATTTACCACTGAGAAATGGAGAAACAAGGTAATGAACTAAAAGAGGAAATATATCAAATAGAAAGATGGCCTCTTTTCTTTAATGATAAGTGAGAAAATTGCTTTTTAGCCCAATAAATAACTGAACTCAGGGAGAAACAGAAATATAGGCAAAATAAAATAAAAATCAAACAAATTGAAATAATATCACTGCTACTACTACCACTCCCAGCAATAACAGAAAATAATGAAGGCAAATAACTTCACCTTATAAATCTTCATTTTCTTTAGTTAAAATACAAACAATGGCCAGTATATTTCATTGTCAATTTTAGTGTTTAATTTTTCTCAAACTTGAAAATTAAAATAACAGCCCTTTCCATAATATACAATTGTGATAAGTGATGCATAAAAGTCATCACTGGAATATATACTCAGTTTTTTACAAGTCAACCTGCAAAGTATCCATTTTTAAGAAGTTAAAGTTTACTATTGGTATGTGTGCTTAGATTGTTTGGACACTTATTTGCTGACCAAGTTTTTGTCTAGTATTTACTTCGTGATTTTTTAAACAGAAATTGGAATGGGTTTTGTTAGGGTCATAAAATCTTACCCTTAATTCATTCCTTTACTTTTTAAATAAACATTTAATTACAGGATAGTTTTTACACTTACATTACTTGCAATAGCTTTTATTACAGTATTTTTACATTTACAGAAAGTTGCAAAGATAATAATTCTCTTTTACACCATGTTCAGTTTCCTCTATTGTTAATGCCTTACATTAGTAGGGTACATTTGTCATGCAAATGAACAATATCTACATATGATTATTAACTAAACCCTCATTTATTCAGATTTCCTTCTTTTCTGCTTAGTATCTTTTCTCTGTTCTGGTCTACCACATTATATATTGCCATCATGTCTCTTGGCAGTCCCAGTTTTGAAGACTGTCATTGTTTCTGATGACTTCATGCATTTTGAGGAGTATCGGTAAGGAAATTTTTAAACTACTTTTCCACGTGAGTTCGCCTGATGTTTCTTTCATCATTGTTTTGGGTGTATGGGTTACTGATGATAACTTTGGTCACCTGACTGAGGTTTTGTTGGTCAGGTTCCTCCACTAAGTTTTTCATATTCCTCCCTTTCCATACTGGTATTAGAAACCAAGCTCTGAGCACTAAATGTGCTTGTTGTTCGTCTCCAACTATATGTTATTCTGTAGATTTATATCAATCTGTATTAGATTAGAGTGAATCCATACTGACGTATCCAGTCCTAATCCAATATCACATCGTTCATTCTAGTCTTCTGGCATTTTATATAAATATATTTTTAAATCTATACAGTCGCACTGATGTCAGTGAGAAACCTGATTCACCATGTTCCATCCATTTACTTATTTGTTCAATCTCAGTGTATATGTGACACACCAACCCACACCCCTATGGGGAATAATTATACCAACTATAGCACAGAGCTAATGATCAGCTCCTTTTGCTCTTAGGGCTCCTCTTATTTCCAGAGTTACTTAGCTAAGAACCTTTTTTCCTCCAACGTATTGAGTGACATTATATCATACATTTTTAATAAATTATTTTGTCACCATCTGAATTTCACCCTAAATTCTCCAGATTCCTTAAGTTTGTCTTATTCACATACATTAAGTTTCGTTATCTGTGCTAAGTATGAGATAACTAGTAGTATCTAACCTAATATCTTTTCTTACTTTCATGGTGTTTTATTAGAAGTCAATTGCAATTCTTAGCCTAATTCTCCCATAGGTATTTCTTTCTCTTCTGACTTCCTGTAATAAGATTTTCTTTTTGTCTTTGAGTTTCTATGCAATTTCATTGTGATATATCCAAGGATGCGTGTGTGTGATATATTTTGTTTTGCTTTGTTTTTATATTTATACTTCTTTATTTTTTAAGTTTTCTGGATATGATTTTGGATCCTATCAAAAGTGTGGACATATCACACTTTTGGATATTATCTCAAAGTTCCAGGACTTTTTGTTTTCATTCATATTTGCTCTGCATTTCAGCTGAGGAGATTCATATTGACTTACTCTGAAGTTTCCTCATCCTTGTCTTAACTGACGAGCACATTGAAGGCACTACTCATTTCTGTCACTTTGTTATTGATTTCTAGTGTCTCATTTTGATACTTTCTTATGGTTTCTTCTCTTTGATGGCATCCATAACCCATTTGTTCTTGAATGTTGTGTACTTTTTTCATTAGAGCCCATAATATATTAATTCTTATTTTAAATTCCTGAATTTGCAATTCCAATAAATATGTCACACCTGAGTCTTATTTGGTTTGCTTTGTCTCTTCAGTGTATTTTTCTTACTTTTTGGTATGCCATTGTAATTTTTTTAAATTGAAATCAGGATATTTCATATAAGGTAATGAGTGCTAACATAAATATTCTTTTTGTGTGAAGACTTATGATAATCTGCCTGGGATTTGGGCCATACTTAACATTTATTACAGTGATAGGTACAAGAGGTTTCAAAATCATTTTTGGTCCTTATTTTAGTTTCACTTCTAGGCTTTCAAATTCTCTCATGAATTGCTACTGAGAGAAACTCAGTGTGATGTAGGTCTTTCAATGTAGTACACTGTTATTATATTGGAGGTTTATGGTGTATGGATAGAGAAAGGGGCAGAGGACATTCTACAGTCTTCTGGTTGTGCCCTTTTATTGGACCTTCACAAGTATTTATCCCTTCTTTAAGGACATGCCCCTATTGCTATTCTCTTCCCTGTCTGGAGTCACTCCAACTTCTTTCTTAAATCCCTGACCCCTGGTGGCTGTGATATTTGTATTTCCTTCACAGAAGACATGAAGGCTGAAACTGCCTGGAGTTGGGCAGAGTTCCCTTCCTTTACGCCAGATAAGGTTTCAGAATTGTCCCCTGGGAACCCCTTCCTCCTGGAGGTAGGGGAAAGGGTCTATTCATCGTGGTTAGTCTACTCCTCCCTCTTTCAGGACTCTTCCAGATGATTTTTCTCAGCTTCTCAACATGAGAATCATTAAGTTTCCTGGAGAGAAACCCATGAAAATAGCAGAGAGTCCAGGTGAAACAACCCTCCAAAGTTTCTCTGTATTCAGCCTCCAAGTAATTTTTCAAAATTATCATTTAAAAGGATATTTTTTTCATCAGCTGTATTGTCTGGTGGCTTCTGCTCCAGGTAAGCAGATAGACACACAATATTGTATCTTGCAGCAGGAAGCGGGAAGAGGGGGTGGCTCTCTCTCTAGATTTCAAGGATTTGGTTTGCCTTATAACCAGAGTTTCTGAAGGTTCCATGAAAAGGCACAGATTTTCATTTGTTCAGTTTTTCTAGTAAGGATAGGTGTAATGACTTTCAACCTTTTTACAAGTCAGGGGGCTCAGCATGTCTTTTTTGCTATTATAATTTATAATTGCTTATAATGACCATTACTGGATTATAAAATTTTCTTTCCACTGCTGGAAAATAATCTATTCCACTGCTAGAAAAATAATGAGTATATTTCTATTCTTATGCAGCTATCTTTATTATGAAATACACATGTTTATAATCATTTGTATTAATAAGATATCAACAAGAATTTAATTTTGCCAAAAATAGAAACACAGACTTTGGCATACTATTACTTATTTTTTCTTCTCACATTGTCTGCTTTTTGTCATTGTAGTTCCAGTTCCTTTAAAGATTATTTTCATCAAATGAAAATTTTTCATGTAAATATGAATGTGAAAGGGTTTTTTATGTTAGTATTTGACATCATCCCTCTGCTTTCTTTGATTTTTTTAATAAGTTGGTTAACTATTTCGCTAGTTGTTCTAGAATAGTTGTTTCAGATGTTGACTTTAAATTATAATCTTTGTGTATCATTACATAATCAATTTTCAAAAACTTTACCTGTATATTAGAATGCTACTTTGGATGGGTATTAATTCTAGATTATAAAAAAATCTTCTCCCAAATATTAATCTGCTGCTTTCTATAGTCTAAATTGTTAATTATAAGAAATCTGCAGTTAAATTGAATTTTATTTGTGAGTAGCAGTACATTTTCTTTTTAATGATCTGGAAATTGTCAGGAGATTTTTCTTCACCCTAAATTTCTATATGTTCAACATTACACTCTACATTGGTGCCTTTCTTAAAAAAAATTAATATATATATGGTAGATCTTCAGAAAAATCCTCATTTTTATTCTATTTTAGGAAATGATTTTTTGCAGGTAATTAGTAGTTTCCCATTCTCTTTTACTTTCTGGAGATCCACATAAAGTATAGAAAGGGATTTGGAGAAAAAAATTATTACTTCCCTTATTTACATGCTTCTCTACTAATCAAACCAGTCAATCCTAAAGGAAATCAATCCTGAATACTCATTGGAAGGACTGCTGCTGAAGCTTAAGTTCCCATACTTTGGCTACCTAATGCGAAGAGCCATCTCACTGGAAAAGACCCTGATGCTGGGAAAGATTGAAGGCAGTAGGAGAAGAGGGTGGAAGAGGATGCGATGCTTGAACGGTATCAATGCCTCAATGGACATGAGTTTGAGCAAACTCTAGGAGATGGTGAAGGAGAGGGAAGCCTGGCATGCTGCAGTCCATGGGGTCATAAAGAGTCAGACAGAACTGAGTGACTGAACAACACCTAGTACTATTAATACAATAATGTTTTAAGGTCCTTTGCACACTGATGATCTGGGCAAATATTCAGCTGAATTTTTTCTTAGTTTAACTCTGGTTGGATAATTGATTTTCTAGTTTCTGAAACAGGTAGGCATAATGTTCCTGAGCTGGAGAAAGGAAGGGAAGGTAAGTCTCTGGACTACTCCTGTCATCCACCCCTATTCTCAGTTGCCCATGCCCAAGTTACTGTTTAAGCTGCTCTGTATGCAGATTTCACAACTGTGAGTTTAAATAACATTGTCTTTGTTTAGTCACTGAGTTGTGTCTGACTCTTCTGCAATCCCATGGACTGTAGCTCTTTAGGCTCCTCTGTCCATGAGATTTTTCCAAGCAAGAATACTGGAGTGGGTTGCCATGCCCACCTCCAAGAGATCTTCCTGACCCAGAGATCAAACCCACATTTTCTGTGTCTCCTTCATTGCAGGTGGATACTTTATGACAGAGCCACCAGGGAAGTCTCTATAATAATATGCAAATGCCTATGTTGTTTTCGTTCAGTCACCCAGTCATGTCTGACTCTTTGCGACCCCATGGACTGCAGCAGGAAAGGCTTCCTTGTCCCTCACTATCTTCCAGAATTTGTCCAAATTCATGTTCATTGCATCAGTGATGCCATCCAGCCATCTCATCCTGTGATGCCCTCTTCTCCTTCTGCTCTCAATCTTTCCCAGCATCAGGAACTTTTCCAATGAGTCATCTGTTCATATCAGATGACGATAGTAATGGAGGTTCAGTTTCAGCATCAGTCTTTCCAATGAACATTCAGGGTTGATCTCCCTTAAGATTAACTTGTTTGATCTCCTTGCTGGCCAAAGGACTTTCAGGAGTCTTCTCCAGCACCACAGTTCACAGGTATCAATTCTTGGGCATTCTGCCTTCTTTATAGTATAGCTCTCACAATGGAACATGACCACTGGGAAGACCATAGCCTTGACTATGTCTTAGTATTGTTTCTGCTTTTCAACACACCGCCTAGGTTTGTCACAGCTCCCCTGCCAAGAAGCAATTGTCTTCTGATTTCATGGCTGCTGTCACTGTCTAAGATTTCTGAGCCCAAGAAGAGGAAATCTGTCACTATTTCCACCTTTTCCCCTTCTCTTTGCCACAATGCCAAAGAATGCTCAAACTACCGCACAATTGCACTCATCTCACATGCTAGTAAAGTAATGCTCAAAATTCTCCAAGCCAGGCTTCAGCAGTACATGAACCGTGAACTTCCAGATGTTCAAGCTGGTTTTAGAAAAGGCAGAGGAACCAGAGATCAAATTGCCAACATCTGCTGGATCATGGAAAAAGCAAGAGAGTTCCAGAAAAACATCTATTTCTCCTTTATTGACTATGCCAAAGCCTTTGACTGTGTGGATCACAATAAACTGTAGAAAATTCTGAGAGAGATGGGAATACCAGACCACCTGACCTGCCTCTTGAGAAATCTGTATGCAGGTCAGGAAGCGGCAGTCAGAACTGGACATGAAACAACAGACTGGTTCCAAATAGGAAAAGGCGTACATCAAGGCTGTATATTGTCACCCTGCTTATTTAACTTATATGCAGAGTACATCATAAGAAACTCTGGATTGGAAGAAACAGAAGCTGAAATCAAGATTGTCGGGAGAAATATCAATAACCTCAGATATGCAGATGATATCACCCTTATGGCAGAAAGTGAAGAGGAACTAAAAAGCCTCTTGATGAAAGTGAAAGAGGAGAGCAAAAAAGTTGGCTTAAAGCTCAACATTCAGAAAATGAAGATCATGGCATCTGGTCCCATCACTTCATGGGGAATAGATAGGGAAACAGTGGAAACAGTGTCAGACTTTATTTTGGGGGGTTCCAAAATCACTGCAGATGGTGAGTGCAGCCATGAAATTAAAAGACGCTTGCTCCTTGGAAGGAAAGTTATGACCAACCTAGATAGCATATTCAAAAGCAGAGACATTACTTTGCCAACAAATGTCTGTCTAGTCAAGGCTATGGTTTTTCCTGTGGTCATGTATGGATGTGAGAGTTGAACTGTGAAGAAGGCTGAGCGCCGAAGAATTGATGCTTTTGAACTGTGGTGTTGGAGAAGACTCTTGGGAGTCCCTTGGACTGCAAGGAGGTCCAACCAGTCCATTCTGAAGGAGATCAGCCATGGGATTTCTTTGGAAGGAAAGATGCTAAAGCTGAAACTCCAGTACTTTGTCCACCTCATGAGAAGAGGTGACGACTGAGGGCAGGAGGGAAAGGGGACGGCAGAGGATGAGATGGCTGGATGGCATCACTGACTCAATGGGTGTGAGTCTGAGTGAACTCCAGGAGTTGGTGATGGACAGGGATGCCTGGCGTGCTGCGATTCATGGGGTCGCAAAGAGTCGGACACGACTGAGCAACTGAACTGAACTGAATGGGGCTGGATGCTATGATCTTAGGTTTTTTAATATTTAGTCTTAAGCTGGCTCTTTCAGTCTCCTCCTTCACCCTCATCCAGAGGCTCTTTAGTTCTTCTTCTCTTACTGCCATTAAAATGGTATCTTTCACATATATGAGGTTGATAATGTTTCTCCCAACTATGTTGATTCCAGCTTGTAATTTATCCAGCCTAGCATTTCTCCTCGTGGGCTGCCATCTATGGGGTCACACAGAGTCGGACATGACTGAAGCGACTTAGCAGCAGCAGCATTTCTCATGATATTTCAGCATAATTTAAATAAACAGAGTGACAGCAGACAGCCATGTTGTATTCCTTTCTCAATCTTGAGCCAATCAGTTATTCCATACAGGGTTCTAACTGTTGCTTCCTGACCCACAAACAGGTTTCTCAAGAGACAGGTAAGATGTTCTGATATTCCTATCTCTCTAAGAGCTTTCCACAGTTTGTCATGACCACACAAAGGCTTTAGCATAGTCAGTGAAACAGAGATGGATTTTTTTTTTTTTTTGAAATTCTGTTGCTTTCTATATAATCCAGTGAATGTTGGCAATTTGACCTCTGATTCCTCTTCCTTCTCTAAACTCAGCTTGGACATCTGGAAGTTCTTAGTTTGCATAATGCTGAAGCCCAGCATACAAGATTTTAAGCATGACCTTACTGGAACTGGAGATGAGTGCCAAAATCTGGTGGTTAGCACGTTCTTTGTGCAAATGCCTATATATTGAGATTAGTATAAATTTTTTTAAAGCTCACATTTCCATCTTCTTATATTATTCAATGCTTTTGCATTCATTTTTTAATGAATATATTCACAGGTTTTTTTATTATGAGTGGGAGAAAATATGTCAGGCCTTGTAACGTTAACAAATTACACTAACATTATTAAATATTATTAAGGTTCATTAATGAGAATATTTTAGTTTTTTTTTTTAATGCTGATTCACTTCACAAGCACTATTTTGATCTATGAGGGAAATTGTAAAGATTCTGACAAAAGCAAAGTGTATGAGCACTCTGACATTAATAGACTTTCATTGTTGAATATACATAACTGGAAATATTACCTTAGAAAGAACATTATTTCATGAATGAAAGCTCAAGATCTATACCATTTAGAGAACTGTAACCATTACTCTCCAAACCATCAAAGTTTGTATTCATTTATTTCTGGCATTCTGGTTAGGAAAGCACTGATGTGAAACTGCTGCTAGTAATAGATGACAGTTGTTAAAGGGAAAAAGGTCAAGATGTCAAGGATAAGTTAAATTACACGGCCATGTTTAGGGGCTTTTGAAAGAAAGACTATTAAAGAAATAAACACCTGGATCCTTTTATCTCAAAAAAGCTTAAAAGAGAATTTTAACATGCTTCTATTGAGAAGTTGAATTAATATGATTCTCAAAGATTTGTTTTTCTAAGTCAATGTCAAATTTCTGTATAAAACAGTACTGCTCACTTCTGAAGTGCAAATACTGTCAAGATTAAATGGATAATCTTTATAGTATCAAGAGGTATCCGGCTACAATTTCATCATATGTCATATGATTTCTCTTTCATGAATTTTGACTTTGCTTTTTCCTTGTTCAATTCCTGTGTACTCCTCTGTCTATACTGTTTGACTGCCTCTGCTAGTTTCTTCTCCTTCATAAATTTAATAGGCCCACATATATTTCAACTTCTACAGTGTCTTTACATTTTCTTGTTTAAGTAAGAAAATCTGATTACTTTCCATTCATTTATCATGGCATTGCTCTGTATCAATTTCTTACATGCCCGTCGCACCAAGTAGGCCACAACTGAAAGACGTCCTAACCAGGTATGTACCAGGAGTATCCCAGCCCACCTAGCAAAAACATAGCTACCTAAAAGACAAGCTATTATCAATGTGCCATTAGAAGATTTAAGCAGAGTCATTACCATGAACGTCTTATTTTGTATAATAGTAACCATTTCCTTTTCGGTTATTTATTTATTTATGTTTTTAATTATTAGGTTATAGTAGATTTACAATGTTGTGTTCAAGTGTACAGTGGAGGGAATCTTTTATTCATATACATATATCCACATGTTTTTAGCTTCTTTTCCCAGATAGGCCATTATGGAGTCCTGAGTAGCGTCCCCTATGCTATATAGTAGGCCCCACGTGGTGGCTTAGTCACTAAGTCATCTCTGACTCTTGTGATCCTGTGGGCTGCAGCCCACCAGGCTCCTCTGTCCATGGATTTCCCATGCAAGAATACTGGAGTGGGTTGCCATTTCCTTCTCCAAGAATAATAGGCCCTGATCAGTTATCTGTTTTATGCATAGCAGTGTGCATATGTCAATCCCAATCTTCCAATTTATCCCTCATCCCTCTTATTCTCAAGTAACCACAAGTTTAGTTTCTACATCTGTAATTCTATTTCTGCTTTATAGATAAGTTCATTTATAGTCATTTTTTAGAATCCACATATAAGATACATCATTTGATACTTGTCTTTCTCTAATGTAGCATTTTAATTTCTTTAATAATTTTGACTACATTTTAAATTTTTTTGTACTAGCTGCTATAAAATTTACCATATATATCTCAACTGAATCAGCTTCCAACTTGTACTAGCTTAATCCTAAAGATACAAAATTGTATCTTTATATCTGTTTCATTTCCTTCTCATTGTGGTATCATCACAGGCATATTACATTAATGTGCAAAGTAAACAATATATTGTTATAATTACTACTTATCATTGATAGTCATATCCTTAGCCCTAGCTTTCATGTGCCTCTCTTGTGCTTTTTATTGGCAAATATATTTCTATTTGTCATAGGCCCTACAATAAATTATACATAAAATATAAACACATATATTATGTAAAGACTGATATACAATATTTATAAATATGTATTATATATTATCTAGAGCATGTATAATTTTATACAATGGCTTTTAAAGTAAATGAAGAGAAAATGAGAAAAATATATATTCTTACTGATTTACATAATTATGCAATGCTTTAGTTGATGTGGACTAGTATTACCACCTGAGTAATTCTGTAAAAATTAAGAGCCAGGAACCACTAAGCCAGGACTCTGAAGTTAAGGCTGATAACAATGGCAAGCATCCCTCTGAGTGGCACCACTATTACAAAAAAAGTCCAACTGAGAGCCAGAGAGAGAGAAATTTCTGTGTTTTTTACTGCATCAGTAAGGAATGGAGTCTCTATTTTGTTAAAGAATTATTAATAATATTTAAAAACAAATAATTAGAAAAATCTAAATTCATATTCAAATATGATTGTGAGCAGTTCTTCAGGTTTTGTTTAATTGTTAATATTAAAATGAAAATCCTACATACAACTCCAATTTCTTAAAAACTGTACATGTTGGAGGGAATTATCAAGTTAGAATTAAGACAAAGATTAGTTATATTTTGAATCTAGATAATTACTAAAATATCGGCTATAGAACTTCTGTTTGATAATTTATAATTGCTAGTTTAATCTTCTTAAATTGAAGATAGTAGGGAAAACCACTAGACCATTCAGGTATGACCTGAATCAAGTCCCTTATGATTATGCAGTGGAAGTGAGAAATAGATTTAAGGGACTATCTCTGATAGAGCACATGATGAACTATGGACAGAGGTTCATGACATTGTACAGGAGAGAGGAATAAGACCATCCCCATGGAAAAGAAATGCAAAAAAGCAAAATGGCTGTCTGGGGAGGCCTTACAAATAGCTGTGAAAAGAAGAGAAGCAAAAAGCAAAGGAGAAAAGGAAAAATATAAGCATCTGAATGCAGAGTTCAAAAGAATAGCAAGGAGAAATAAGAAAGCCTTCCTCCACGATCAATGCAAAGAAATAGAGGAAAACAAAAGAATGGGAAAGACTCGAGATCTCTTCAAGAAAATTAGAGATACCAAGGGAATATTTCATGCAAAGATGGGCTTGATAAAGGACAGAAATGGTATGGACCTAAAAGAAGCAGAAGATATTAAGAAGAGGTGGCAAGAATACACAGAAGAACTGTACAAAAAAGATCTTCATGACCCAGATAGTCACGATGGTGTGATCACTCACCTAGAGCCAGACATCCTGGAATGTGAAGTCAAGTGGGCCTTAGGAAGCATCACTAGGAACAAAGCTAGTGGAGGTGATGGAATTCCAGTTGAGTTATTTCAAATCCTGAAAGAAGATGCTGTGAAAGTGCTGCACTCAATATGCCAGCAAATTTGGAAAATTTAGCAGTGGCCCCAGGACTGGAAAAGTCAGTTTTCATTCCAATCGCAAAGAAAGGCAATGCCAAAAAATACTCAAGCTATTGCACAATTGCACTCATCTCACACACTAGTAAAGTAATGCTCAAAATTCTCCAAGCCAGGCTTCAGCAATTCGTGAACTGTGATTTTCCAGATGTTCAAGCTGGTTTTAGAAAAGGCAAAGGAACCAGAGATCAAATTGCCAACTACTGCTGGATCATGGAAAAAGCAAGAGAGTTCCAGAAAAACATCTATTTCTGCTTTATTGACTATTCCAAAGCCTTTGACTGTGTGGATCACAATAAACTGTGGAAAATTCTGAAAGAGATGAGAATACCAGACCACCTGACCTGCCTCTTGAGAAATATGTATGTAGGTCAGGAAACAACAGTTAGAACTGGACATGGAACAACAGACTGGTTCCAAATAGGAAAAGGAGTATGTCAAGGCTGTATATTGTTACCCTGCTTCTTTAACTTCTATGCAGAGTACATCGTGAGAAACGCTGGACTGGAAGAAACACAAGCTGGAATCAAGATTTCTGGGAGAAATATCAATAACCTCAGATATGCAGATGATACCACCCTTATGGCAGAAAGTGAAGAGGAACTCAAAAGCCTCTTGATGAAAGTGAAAGAAGAGAGTGAAAAAGTTGGCTTAAAGCTCAACATTCAGAAAATGAAGATCATGGCATCCGGTCCCATCACTTCATGGGAAATCGATGGGGAAACAGTGGAAACAGTGTCAGACTTTATTTTGGGGGGCTCCAAAATCACTGCAGATGGTGACTGCAGCCATGAAATTAAAAGACGCTTACTCCTTGGAAGGAAAGTTATGACCAACCTAGATAGCATATTCAAAAGCAGAGACATTATTTTGCCAACAAATGTCTGTCTAGTCAAGGCTATGGTTTTTCCAGTGGTCATGTATGGATTTGAGATTTGGACTGTGAAGAAAGCTGACCACCGAACACTTGATGCTTTTGAACTGTGTTGTTGGAGAAGACTCTTGAGAGTCCCTCGGACTGCAAGGAGATCCAACCAGTCCATTCTAAAAGAGATCAGTCCTGGGTGTTCTTTGGAACGACTGATGCTAAAGCTGAAACTCTGATACTTTGGCCAGCTCATGCAAAGAGCTGACTCATTGTAAAAGACCCTGATGCTGGGAGGGATTGGGGGCAGGAGGAGAAGTCGACAACAGAAGATGAGATGGCTGGATAGCATCAGCAACTCAATGGACTTGAGTTTGAGTGAACTCCAGGAGTTGGTGTTGGACAGGGAGGCCTGGCATGCTTCAATTCATGGGGTCACAAAGAGTCGGACACGACTGAGTGACTGAACTGAAATGAATCTTTTTAATGTTTCATTTAACATAAAATAAAGCAAAGCAAATTACATTTTCAACAATGAATAACTCCAGAAGAAGTGAGTCCTTCCACTTAATTTGTGTCCTTAATAAAATAATTAAAATAAAATAAATTCATGTTTGGGAACGCATGTAAGAATTAAAGACTTTAAAATTAAAAAATTAAAAAATTAAAAAAAAATAATTAAAATGTTGAACCCTCAGTGTGTGCTTTATAAATAATTTAATAGGTTATGGTGCTAAGTAAATAACATGGCACATGGATTTTTAAAATACAACAATTTTATAAAATTATATATAAATGAATTATATTTTGTAATTTATGTTTATTAATATAACTTATTTAATTTGGGCTAATATTTAGTTCATTTTCTACTATAGTAGACAAATCTACCTCTCCAGGAGTGTAAGAGGGAAAAGGAAGTAACAAACTGCGTTAAGGAAAGAAGAATAGACACAGTGGTTTGGAATACATTGACCTTGAAATGATTTCAATACAAAATTATGTGCAATTAATAAAGGACAACAAATAAAAATGAGATTGAATTAATTTAGCTTTATCATTAATTAGCTAACTAATCACGGTCAAAGTGTTAACCTCCCATGATCTATACTCTAACCTTTCCAGTTCTATTGTGTTATGATAAGTGAAGAGGAACTAAAAAGCCTCTTGATGAAAGTGAAAGAGGAGAGTGAAGAAGTTGGCTTAAAGCTCAACATTCAGAAAACGAAGATCAAGGCATCCAGTCCCATCACTTCATGGGAAATAGATGGGGAAACAGTGGAAACAGTGTCAGACTTTATTTTGGGCGGCTCCAAAATAACTGCAGATGGTGACTGCAGCCATGAAATTAAAAGACGCTTACTCCTTGGAAGAAAAGTTATGACCAACCTAGATAGCATATTCAAAAGCAGAGACATTACTTTGCCGTCTAAGGTCTGTCTAGTCAAGGCTATGGTTTTTCCAGTGGTCATGTATGGATGTGAGAGTTGGACTGTGAAGTAAGCTGAGTGCTGAAGAATAGATGCTTTTGAACTGTGGTGTTGCAGAAGACTCTTGAGAGTCCCTTGAACTGCAAGGAGGTCCAACCAGTCCATTCTGAAGGAGATGAGCCCTGGGATTTCTTTGGAAGGAATGATGCTAAAGCTGAAACTCCAGTACTTTGGCCACCTCATGCGAAGACTTGTCTCATTGGAAAAGACTTTAATGCTGGGAGGGATTGGGGGCAGGAGGAGGAGGGGACGACAGAGGATGAGATGGCTGGATGGCATCATGGACTCGATGGACGTGAGTCTGAGTGAACTCCGGGAGTTGGTGATGGACAGGGAAGCCTGGCGTGCTGCAGTTCATGGGGTCGCAAAGAGTCGGACACGACTGAGCGACTGAACTGAACTGAACTGAACTGAACATCAAGAAAATAGAGGGGAAAGCAGGAAAATGGTTTGTGACTGATAGAGCCACATGATATTTTACTACATTTTACTTGATACATTAACATTGGATGAAAATGAAAACTCTCCATTTATATTTTCCACCAACACTATGGTTTATAGATGATTTTTTCTTTAATCAGTAATATGAAATACAAACAGACACGAGATGAGTGACACTTAATTTTTCAAGGAGTACTGTCAAAGAATTGTGCTTGAGAATTGAAGGGAGAAAAAGACACATAAAAGTAACAGGAAAAAAGTGAATTCATTTTATCCATTCAAAGAGTGGAAAAGGGGAAAAAATGGTAGAATAGTATGATATTTATTCTTAGCAAGACCAAAGTTGGTTTAAAAAATAATAGCCCAGGTAGAATCTGACTGAATTCTCAGTCCTATGCTGACGTATATGCTATAGCTGCAATAAATTCACATTTCTCAGCCTGGGATCCTGCCTGTCATCTGCTACTGCACTGAAGAATAGAATCAAGGTTAACACAAATGACTTAACTTGTGGCAGTTTCACAATTTGTTGGAATGATTGATTACCCAAGAATAAGAAAACTCATTGCTATACTACTGAAGTTCATAATCTTTACTTAAATATCTAATTTTTAAAATGCATATTAAACACAGTCACTAAAAATCATACCATGTAGTGAATATGTTATACGTGTATTATCTGCATTTTAATTGTTTTTATATTTTCATTTTGCTATTTTAAAAATATTAATGTACAGAGGTACTTTAGGAACTTGAAATGCTTTGATTTTGTAGCCAGTGGCCTCTGCATACGTCCTTGTGGCTTTTGCTCTAGAAAAGTACATGGTCTATGTGGCAGTTTTGGGGTGCCAGGGTCACTCCTGGCACAGTGGAGGATACTAAAAGAATTGTAGACTTGGAATTTAAGTATAAGGAGATGAAGTAACAAGAAATGTACTCAACATAATGAAGAGATTAAAAGTAGAGAGTTTAAGAGGGGAATGTTTGGGAATGCATGTAAGAATTAAAGATTTTAAAATTTAAAAAAATTAAAAATAAATAAATAAATAAAAAGAAAAAAAAAGAGGGGAACAGGTAGCAGAGTAGGAAAACAAATGCTTAAAAGAAAAAAATACACCTACATGTGGAATAATTCAAATGAAAAACTAACTGGAAACTAGCAAAAGAACTTCTATACAATTAAAACTGCAAGAAACATCTCCATTTAACCAAGTAGGACAGAAAAAAAATGGGGGGTGGTACATCAGGTTTGAGCCTGAGCCCCCAGGAGGCATCTATGAGGAGGGAAAGGTCTGTAAGGGTGAAATCTCATCCTGAAGAGTGAACTGCTCAATTTAAAATCTGGGCATCCTAGTCCTCGGGCTCTGAAAAGAAGAGAAAGCCCTCTTGATCGGTTAAAAATCCACAGAAACTGACAGACAGACTAGAGAAGCCTAGACTCTACTCAGGAGGATTGTGTCTGTGCTGGCCTGCTGGCAATCAGGGAGGAGAGAGCCTTGAACTGGTGGTGCCACCTCATTGCACTTCAAGACCATTTATGGCAGAAAGTGAAGAGGAACTAAAAAGTCTCTTGAGGAAAGTGAAAGAGGAGAGTGAAAAAGTTGGCTTAAAGCTCAACATTCAGAAAATGAAGATCATGGCATCCGGTCCCATCACTTCACGGCAAATAGATGGGGAAACCGTGGAAAAAATGCAGACTTTATTTTGGGGGGCTCCATAATCACTGCAGATGGTGACTGCAGCCATGAAATTAAAAGATGCTTACTCATTGGAAGGAAAGTTATGACCAACCTAGATAACATATTAAAAAGCAGAGACATTACTTTGACAAGTAATGGTAAAGATCCGTAAAGTAAAAGCAAAGGTCCGTCTAGTCAAGCCTATGGTTTTTCCAGTGGTCATGGATGGATGTGAGAGTTGGACTATAAAGAAAGCTCAGCACCGAAGAATTGATGCTTTTGAACTGTGGTGTTGGAGAAGACTAGACTCTTGAGAGTCCCTTGGACTGCAAGGAGATCCAACCAGTCCATCCTAAAGGAGATCGGTCCTGAGTGTTCATTGGAAGGACTGATGCTAAAGCTGAAACACCAATACTTTGGCCACCTGATGCAAAGAGATGACTCATTTGAAAAGACCCTGATGCTGGGAAAAATTGAGGGCAGGAGGAGAAGGGGACAACAGAGGATGAGATGGTTAGATGGCATCACTGATTCAATGGACATGGGTTTGGGTAGACTCTGGGAGTTGGCGATGGACAGGGAGGCCTGGCGTCTGCGGTTCATGGGGTCACAAAGAGGCAGAAACAACTGAGCAACTGAACTGAAGAGAATATCTACTTAGTGAATTAAATCACTTAGTGAAAGACAAACACTATATGATATCACTAATTTTTGGAATCTAAAAATCATACAAATGAATCTATAGTAAAACCGATACAGACCCACAAACAGAATGCAAATATATTGTTCCCACAGGGGATAGGGAAGGAGGAGAGACAAATTAGGAGTATGGGATTAAGAGATGCAAACTACTATGAAAAATAGACAAGGAACAAGGATTTACTGTAGAGCACAAGGAGTTACATTCAATATTTTGTAACAAACTATAAAGGAATATAAACTGAAGAAATGCTGAATCTCTTTATTGCACATCTGTAAATCACAGAATAAAGTAAATCAAATAAATTTCAATTTAAAAAAGAAACCTGAAATGCTTTCATCAAAGATCAATGTATATTCCATTTAATTTACCAAGAAAAAAGGCAATATAATCAATTCCCTGAAAAATTATGAGATGAATACTTGCACTGTCTTATCAAATCATAGAAGTCTTGAATTATAACAAAAATCATTTAGCTAAGTAAGATTTGAGGATGATACAGATCTTCCCAATGACTCAGCCAGTCCAAGGTTATATATCTTTAAAATGCAAGTTAACTATTAGTCTTTTTAACACTCTTGAAGTGACTGTCATCTCTATTAAATAATAATATCCCAAGTAACTGATATAGTAGAAGCAACATTTAAGAATGCTCTATTATTAAACGGCAAAGTGTATTTTCCAGTAATATGACGATGCTATGATATTAGTACCTAGAACATGTGTATTGGAAATCTCATTGGCTCACACACTGAAGGATCATAAAGTTACATTTTAATCTTTCCTGCCGGTATAAAATTACTATTGTTTACAATTTCCAAGTGTACAAATATATAATGAACAGGGTGAAAGTTTTTCATTGACTATGTCATATATCACAATGCTAAATATTATATAGATAAAGAAAATGTCAAAATTGCTCCATCTTTAGCTACTATTTTGCAGCAGAAAAAAAACTGCATAGCTCTTTGTATATACCAAAATATATATTGCATTATCAAAGCAAGTTAGGGGAATGCAAAAATATTAGAATCCACTAATATAAATCCAATAATGAATTTGTTTCTTTTTTGACAGAGTAATCTGGATAACCAGAGCAATTAAAGTCAGCTTATTTTTAGACTAACAAATAATTTCCCCTTTGTTTAGTTATTTGTAGATTATATCAAAAATACAAATATATTAAATATGTCCTTTTGTTCCCTATGTTTTTAATTTTTGAACAATTTATAATAGTTAAATGATGAGTAATATTTATGATATAATTTATTTTATAATTTATACCTATATTTATATAATACAATATTAAAGTTAAAATAAAAGTGAATGTAATTTATTTTAATAGTATTTGATCTTGTATATGTAGATATATACATAAGTAAAATGATCAAAATGGAAATTTTATAATAAAAAATATATCCAAATGCATATTTAGTAAAACATTTAGTCTCACAATTATATGTTAAGGACGTTTACCTTCCTTTGGCAACTCAGGCTGTTTCCACAGAAACAGCAGCTGGCACACAGAACCAGAATGTTTATAACTTTGATATTTCAGCTGTACTTGTCAGGTAGATGATGGAAATGTCATTTTTCAAAGAAGCACCTGCAGCTTTTGGGTTCCGACAGGTTCACAGACTATAACATTTTATCTCCTGAAAAAGTTTTAGCTCATAATGTTTCTGTATAAATCATAAATATGCCTGCTTTTAACAGAGGCTTAATTACTCTAGGTTTATTTTAGAAAATGACTTTTTAAATGTAATAACTGATTTGTGGTAACTTTAGAATTATAATGATCTGCAAGGACCTTGGAGTCACAATGAGGAAAATTATCATGATAATTTGCCTTAATTCACATACTTACTGGCAGTAGATTCTGTCCAGAGCCACTTTTGCTCTATATTGTAAGCCTACTCTAGTTCATTTCTCTTTGACTGAAAATTCATGATTCTAGAAGGTTTTATTCTTAGTAGTAAATAACATCTGGGTAGAGGACTGGTTTTCCCATCTTTGTCTTTCCTTCTTATCCTACCCACTCCCCACAACTAGCCAACAAGTATAAAAAAAATGCTGACTTTTTGACAAAAATGATCTGTTGTTACTGACTTATTTCTGTAAGAGATAGGCTCTAAAGTGCTAATACTCTGCTGGCTCAAAAATCCAAATTGCTTACTAAGATGCCCATCATCACTTCTTCCTGCCAATGGATTTAGAAATTTTGCTATTGCCTAAATAACATCCACAACAGAAACAGTAGACTGAAACAGATGACCTGTGGTAAATAGAGGTTTCTCAAATCAGAGTTTCAAGATCATATTTTCAATTCAAGAAAATATGCTAGTGAAAGGAAAATAAAATTATATCCTTCTCAAAACATTATGTTTTTAATTTTCTGTAAAGGACTCAAGCAAAATGAACTTATTTTAAAAGCTGATAGATTAGGGTAGCAATTCAGCATGTAAAAGGTACTCAGAGCCTATAAACTTATTCCAATATACATTTAATCAAAGCAGTCCAGTCAACTGGCCATAATAAACAATGATGACTTTTAATGAGAACTTACTTGCAATGGGCAACTGGTCAACTTGCAGTCCTTCAGTGGAGTTATGGAGTACTTACTGCATGCAAGACATCAGCAGGCTTTTGAATAACAGAAAGTAATTAAAGAGAAAATAACACCACTTGATAACAGATACAGAAATCTACATCTGAACCTGAGACGTGTCAACAATTTTCATTAAAGATAGTATGTCTAAATCTAAGACTAAATTCAAGTCTCAAATTCTATGTAGGCTTTGGTATGTCCTGTTGAAGGAAAAAAAAAGCAAATGGACTTATGCACAAGTGTCTTGTGGATTAAATAAAAAGCTAAAACACATGTAAAACAAGTGGAAATAAGAGTGAAAACTAAAAATGCATATACACTATGACCATGTAATCTCAATTTTGGAATTCATACCAACAGAAATATTGCAATATGGCACTGGGAAGTGGAAAAATAAAGAAATAACTGACCATAGAGAAATTGTACCTGAGTAATATTCTATTTGTCTTCTCAAAAACAAACAAGCAAACAAAAAAGCGAAGTAAAATAATTAACTATTATTGATTTTGCCCAATAAAAGTTTTGTGGAGTATTTTGTCAAATTATGTCCAAAAGTTGCAAGTGAATGCATGTACAATATACTTATTATGAAAATAAAATAATAACAAAATACATATGTACATATAGAATTGATGCTTTTGAACTGTGGTGTTGGAGAAGACTCTTGAGAGTCCCTTGGACTGTAAGGAGATCCAACCAGTCCATTCTGAAGGAGATCAGCCCTGGGATTTCTTTGGAGGGAATGAGGCTAAAGCTGAAACTCCAGTGCTTTGCCCACCTCATGCGAAGAGTTGACTCATTGGAAAAGACTCTGATGCTGGGAGGGATTAGGGGCAGGAGGAGAAGGGGATGACCGAGGATGAGATGGCTGGATGGCATCACTGACTCAATGGACATGAATCTGCGTGACCTCCAGGATTTGGTGATGGACAGGGAGGCCTGGCATGCTGCAATTCATGGGGTCGCAAAGAGTTGGACACGACTGAGCGACTGAACTGAACTAATAAATATGTTAAAGCATGAGAAAAATACTAAAATTAACATACCAGATTGATAATTCTTGTTTAATTAGGGATGGATAGGACTGGAATAATAGAGAGGGACCAGATGATTGCTACTTTCTTTGAGTATTTTTTGTCTCATTCTTAAACACATATTTTTAACTAAAAAATATGAAAAAGTATAAAGAAATAAGGCCAAAGGAGGCAGACATTACTGTTTTCGTTCCAAGAGTGTCACAAGCAAAACAATGTTAAGTAGATTTATGTATTTGAAAATGTTAAATATCATGCATGTATTCACTTATTAGATAATGAGTCAGGTACAATTAAGGTGCTTAGAAAACATCGAAGAATGAACCAGATAAATGTACCTGCCCTAGTGTACCTTATAGTCTGGAGGAGATAGACAAATCACAAATAAGAAACATAATGATATTCAAATTGTGTAGTATTTTAGAAGGCTACAATTGTCATGGAACAAACACTGAGTTAAACAGGGAAAAAGGATGAAGAACTTCAGGTAAACTTTGGTCAGTTTAGGGTCACACTGAGAGATGACATTCAATCAAGATTTTAAAGATGTTGAAGGTGTGAGGCCATTGACCTGGGAGATAATTTCCCAGAAAAAAGGAATAGCTAGAACCTCTGCATTATGAAAACTCACAGTAAAAATTTAATTTTAAAATATAATTTTACTCATTGTTCCACCATTTACTTTTCCTGAGATTTCAGTCCTTTTCTTAAATTTCAAGGTTTCTATGCCATCAGTATATAACTACAGCACTTCTCATATTTTAATTCATTGGAGTTTTTACAACCATAGTTTTGCTTGACACAAACTTTGTGCATAATTTCTACGAGCCGCATCACCAAACAGAAATCTGGGAATGTGAAAATGAAAAAGAGTTCCCTTCTCGGAAGGAACTCTGGTGTATAAGAAAGAGAAATTTACAAGGACAGTATCACATTTTGCTTGGCACACCTAAATAATGATACATTGGCTGACATGCATTAGATCCTTAATACAGTTTTATAAAAAGTATATTTTAAAAGCTATTAGCAAAATACAGTATTATAAACTACCTCCCAGTTATGGTCTGCCCAGATAATAATAAACTATAACTCACTTGCCTGAATCTTCATTGTCTATTTTCTAACCCTGATATATTATTCCCCCTAGTGTATATTTTATACATAGTATCACGCTGTGTTTAAAGTAATTATTTTCATATGAAATCACTTAAATCAATTACACATGGTATTCTCTAAGGAATTCGGTAAGAATGTTTTTAACACAAAATTAACATTCATTGAATAAAATTCAATAAAGATAAAAATAAACATTGCCTGATTTCCTGCTGGGCATGTTCATGTATTTATTTCTATAGTTTTAAAATCACATCAGTATACATGGATAAATTTCCCATGGAAATTTTACTTGTTTTACTTATTTTATGAGGTCTGTCCATTTTAAATACAAAGACAAGGAATTTGACACAGCGTAAATTACATTGGTTGCAGAGAGAAAACACTCCAATACTCCCTAGTTCTAGTTCTGTTTTAAGAATACGATGGCATTTTAGGCAATTTAAAATCTATTAAATTATCAACATCTTACTTTATGAATAAAAAGAAAGGCTTCCCTGTGGCTCAGATGGTAAAGAGTCTGCCAGCAATGCAGGAGACCCGGTCTCAATCCTTGGGTTGGGAAGATCTCCTGGAGAAAGAAATGGCAACCCACTCAGGCACTCTTACCTGAAAAACTCCATGGACTGTCGCCTGAGGAGCCTGGTAAGCTATAGTCCATGGAGTCACAAAGAGTCGGACCCGATTGAGCAACTTCACTTTACTAATTTATGAATGGGTTAAATCATAGCTAAATGAGTGGTTGTGATACTTCAGTGAGATTTTGTGAATATTCTTCAGAATGTAGAGGTTATTTAGTGAAAGTGAAAGTTGATCAGTCATGTCCAACTCTTTGCAACCCCATGGACTATATAGTCCATGGAATTCTCTAGGCCAGAATATTGGAATGGGTAGCCATTCCTTCTCCAGGAAATATTCCCAACCCAGGGATTGTATCCAGGTTTCCCGCATTGCAGGCAGATTCTTTACCATCTGAGTTACCAGGGAAGACTAGAGCTTATGAGCTTATTTAAAATGAAGGTAAACAGAGGTTGTTTAAAAACCAATAAGCTTGTCTTAAACATAATCCTGATTTTTTCTTTTATTTTTCTTAATATCATAATAAGGGGTTCAAAGTTTTCTCAATCTCTTTGTATAATGTTTCTTTAACAGTATCCATGCATTTATCTCTCCTAATCTCACTTGTCTTCCTGGATTTTCTATGTTCATCATAATACTTTCATGATGACAATGAATTTGTTTTTAACCTAACAATGTGGTACACCTGAATATGCATATCCCTTCATTTAAATCAATGTGTATATTTTCACTTTGCTTATTAATCAACAAATTTAATTGCTTTCTTATAAGATGGTTTTAATATTTAATAAATTTAAATGATTCTTCTACATGGTGCTACAAAATAAGAGGCAACATTTGTGGAAGCTAAGTTTTTATACATTTTACACTTCCTAAATTAAAGCATCTGGGATTAGCAGTGAATCTTTGTCTTTTTTTCTTTGAATATCTAAGCTTTTTATAAAATTCTGTTTATTGTGGAGAATAAATATTCTGACACCACATTCTTAAAAGATTGAACTTATACTGGTAAGATTTGCCGCAAGGGCTTCCCTGGTGGTTCAGACAGTAAAGAATCCACCTGCAATCTGCGAGACCTGGGTTTGACCCTTGGTTGGGAAGATCCCCTGGAGGAGAGCATGGCAGCCCACTCTGGTATGCTTGCCTGGAGAATCCCCATCGTCAGAGGAGCCTCTTCAGCTATAGTCCATGGGGTTGCAAAGAGTTGGACAGGACTGAGCAACTAAACCCAGCACAGCATCTAAATCATTGGCTTAAGACAATAAGTATTTATTAAGCATTTATTAGCTAAGGAACTTGCAAGTCAGCGAGCAACTCTTTTGGTCTGGGTACTTTCACTTATGTACCCTAAAATAGCTGCAAGATTGCCTGTGATCTGACTTTTTTTTGGGGGGGGTGGTGGGCACAGGTGTTATGCGATCACTCTAGTCTAAGAAGTACTGTATTTTTTTCCCAATCTGTATGTTCTATATTATTTTACTTCATTTTTATGCTTAGTTACAGTGGCTAAATTCTTAGATACTATGTTGAATAAAAGGGATAAAAGCAGTCATCCTTGCCTTGTTCTTGACATTGCAGGAAAAGCATCAACTATGGACATTAGCTGTAGAGTTTTTTTGGTACATGCCGTTAATCAAGCTGAAGCAGTTCTTCTTTATTCCTAACTTGCTGAAAGTTTTTATCATGAAGGCTATTCGACTTTATCAATTCTGTTTTGCATCAACTGATATGATCAAATATTTTTTCTTCTTTAGCCTGCTGCTGTGGTGGATTGCATTGATTGGTCTTCAAATGTTGTTGTTCTTTCATTCAGTCTCTAAGTCATGTCTCTTTGCAACCCCAGGGACTGTAGCACATCAGGCTTTCTCGTCTTTCATAATCTCCCAGAGTTTGCTCAAACTCAAGTCCATTGAGTTGGTAATGCCATAAAACCATCTCATCCTCTGTCACTCACTTCTCTTCAGGTCCTCAATCTTTTCCAGCATCAGGGTCTTTTCCAATGAGTCAGCTCTTTGAATCAGGTACCAAAGTATTGGAGCTTCAGCTTCAGCATCAGTCCTTCCAGTGAATATACAGATTCCCTTTATGACTAATTGGTTTGATCTCCTTGCTGTCCCAGGGACTCACAAGAGTCCTCTCCAGCACCAAAATTCAAAGGCATCAATTTGTCAGCCCTCTTTGTGGTCCAACTCTCACATCCATATATTACTTCTGGAAAAGCCATAGCTTTGACTATACAGATTTTTGTCAGCAAAATGATTTCTCTGATTTGTAATTCCCTGTCTAGATTTGCCATAGCTTTTCTTTCAAGGAGCAAGTGTCTTTTAACTTGTTGCTGCAGTCGCTGTGCAAAGTGATTTTGGAGCCCAAGAAAATTAAATCTGTCAATATTTCCACTTTTTTTCCTCATCTGTTTGCCATGAAGTGATGGGACCTGATTACATTTTAGTTTTTCGAATGTTGAGTTTCAAATCAGCTTTTACACTCTCTTCTTTCACCTTCCTCAAGAGGCTCTTTAGTTCCTCTTTGCTTTCTGTCATTAGGGTGGTGTCATCTGCATATCTGAGATTGTTGATAACTCTCCTGGCAATCCTGATTCCAGCTTGTGATTCATCCAGCTCGATATTTTGCATGATGTACTCTGCATATAAGTTAAATAAGCAGAGTGATGATATAGAGCCTTGACATACTCCTTTCCCAATTTTGGACCAGTCCATTGTTCCATGTCTGATTCTAACTGTTGCTTTTTGTCCTGCATACAGGTTTCTCAGAAGACAGATGGTCTGATATTCTCATCTTTTTAAGAATTTTCCACACTTTGTTATGATCCACACAGTCAAAGGCTTTAGTGTAGTCAATGAAGCAGAAGTAGATGGGTTTTTCTTTTTTGGGGGGATTCCATTGCTTTTTCTATGATCCAAACAATGTTGCAATTTGATCTGGTTCCTCTACCTTTTCTAAATCCATGAGCTGGAAGTTCTCAGCTCATGTACTGTTGAAGCTTCGTTTGAAGGATTTTGAGCATTACCTTGTTAGCATGTTAAATGAATGCAGTTGTATGGTAGTTTGAACATTCTTTGCCATTGGATGAGCATATTTCTCCACCTCTGTAACCTGGGCTGATCCATTAACCAGTGATAGAAGTGACTCCTGTCTCTGATACCAAATGAACAATTTTTGCCAGCCTGTGGAATGGTCTTTCTCAATTGTCGGTATCCATGTATTATATATCTAGATGCCTGCCTCACTCCCAGTTGCCTTCACAATGAGTAAAGTCTGGAGCTGAGTCAAATCAGGCATTTCCCATCTGAATAAAGCAAGCACTTGACCTGGCCGTAGCCCAGGCCCAGAGTGAACCCCACAAAAAAAAAGGAAAGGAAGAAGTAAAAGTGTTTTTATGTGCAGATTACATGATTGTGCATAAAAACCATCCCAAGGGATCTACAAAAATAATCCTAGAACTAGTAAGTCACAGGGCACAATATCAATATTCAAAATTCAATTTCAATTCTATATGGACAGGTGGAAAACCAATATCAAAACACAAACACACAAAGAAAATTAAATGCTGAGATACAAACTTAACCAGACATGTATGAATCTTTATGTTGAAAATTTAAATATTCTTTGGAAAAAATAAGAGAGGACAAATAAGTGGGAAAATTATTCATGCACTCAATACATTAAAAATGTTAGTTCTCTTCAAATTGATTTACAGAGTGAATGCAAGTAATTGAAATTCTAACAAAGTTTCTGTAGGTATAGACAAATTAATTCTAAAATTTATACAGAGGACTTCGCTTCAGTCCAGGACTGAAGACTCCACATTTCCACTGCAGGGGCACAGGCTCCATGCTCTAGTCAAGGCACTAAGATTCTGCACGCCGTATGGCATGTACCCCTCACCCCCAAAAAATTAAAAAGTAAAATTTACATGGAAAGGATTGGCCATAGAATAGCTAAAACAATAATAAAGATAAGTAAATAGAACAACAATAATCATTATATCTGCTATTAAAGCCTACTATTCAGTACAATAGTCAATATAGACAATTTTAGCCCAGGGAAAGACAGGTAGATATCAATAAAACAGAATTATAAAACCCAGAAATAGACCCCAAAACAAATATGTTCAACTTATTTTTGCAAAGGTGTAAAAGAAATTCAATATAGAAAGAATATATAGCCTTTGCAGCAAATTGCTCTAGAATAATTAAACATCCAGAAAAAAAGTGAGCATTAACTTAAACCTCACATTTTACACAAAATGACATAAAACGCGTCATGACTTAAACATAAAAATTTTAAATTTTAAAAACATAGCAAAATCATCAAGATCTACAGGCAGGAATTTCATTTTTAGACTCAACACCAAAAGAACGAGCCATAAAAGAGCAAATAATACATCACTTCAGTTCAGTTCAGTCGCTCAGTCATGTCCGACTCTCTGCGACCCCATGAATCGCAGCACGCCAGGCCTCCCTGTCCATCACCAAATCCCGGAGGTCACTCAGACTTAAGTCCATCGAGTCCGTGATGCCATCCAGCCATCTCATCCTCTGCCGTTCCCTTCTCCTCCTGTCCCCAATCCCTCCCACCATCAGAGTCTTTGCCAATGAGTCAACTCTGCATGAGGTGGCCAAAGTACTGGAGTTTCAGCTTCAGCATCATTCTTTCCAAAGAAATCCCAGGGCTGATCTCCTTCAGAATGGACTGGTTGGATCTCCTTGCAGTCCAAGGGACTCTCAAGTCTTCTCCAACACCACAGTTCAAAAGCATCAATTTTTGGCGCTCAGCCTTCTTCACAGTCCAAGTCTCACATCTATACATGACCACAGGAAAAACCATAGCCTTGACTAGACGGACCTTAGTTGGCAAAGTAATGTCTCTGCTTTTTAATATGCTATCTAGGTTGGTCATAACTTTTCTTCCAAGGAGTAAGTGTCTTTTAATTTCATGGCTGCAATCACCATCTGCAGTGATTTTTGAGCCCCAAAAATACATTAGACATCATCAAAATTAAAAACTTTGGGTCTGCAAAATAATTTGATGGAGAATGGAAAGACAAGGTACAAACTGAGAGAAAAGAATTGGAAACCACATATCTGATAAAGGGTTCATATTTAGAATATATGAAGAAATGTCTAAAATCAATAGAATAGAAATCAAGTATTTGTTAAAATAATCTCCTTGTTTCTAAATACATCTATTGGGGGTGGAGGGAAAAAATAATGATTTAAATCTGAAAAAAAAAAAAGAGAGAATTGAACACTGAATATCTTTCATTTGTTTTGGAGGAGGGGTTGGGTTGGCAGCAGATTTTCTACTAGCTATTATTGTGCTATGAAGAGGTTATTCTACATAATTGTTGTTCCTGTCCTCACAAGTTCCGTGAAAGCTGAGTTGCCAGGTTGTGGACAGAATTCACTTAACGACATACTAACCAGCTACTATAATGTCAGATGCACAATTATCCTTCACTATGTACCTAATATTTTGATTATTTTTAAAAAGTCCTAGTTTGATAGATCATTTCTGTACTATGAATTATGATACATAATTGATAACAGAAAGTATATATTTAGGTAATACAATATAGGTTTGGGTAATTTAAAAATACAATTGAGGTTTTAGGTAATACAATGAGTTTAACAGTATTAGAAAATGCTTTGATTTGTTTCCTGTGAGAGGGATCTATGTGAAGACAGTTTAACAGTAGGCTTTTAATTTTTGTAGCTTTTGAACTCACTTTTTTTTTAGATGCATTTTATTATGAACAAAGTATAGAAATGGAAAATGTTTAGGGAAAAATTATATATTTACTTCTATATCTAGATTTTGAAAATGCACAGGTGATTATCATCAAATTAATAATATCATTAAATATAAAAATATGCAATGTTTGCAATTACATATTGAGACAGTATAATAAAACAGCTCTCGACTCAAAATATTCATCTCTAATTAAATAGTCTGTAATTTGGGGGAAAATGGCAGAAATACAGTAGTAAAAGTATTCAGAATTAATTATCAATTAATTAAAAACTAGAGTATCATATCTACCAGTTAAAATGCATATTTACTCATTAATTAAGTACTCAGAAATAAACAAATGCAGAAGCAAATTTTCACATTATTATGAACTCCAGCCAAGTATGTAATTTTAATAAACTGCCAAAATCATAAATATCCTTTTAATAGCTGGAATATGAAAAGAAGAAAAGCCTGAACCAATGTACATTAAGGATAATTTTGTTATTTATATAAATAGTCAATTAATAAATGAACACCTAGAAAATTACTTGTGAAACCTTTAAAAATCTAGGAAGATGTTATTTTTGACGTTCAATAAATCTGAATATCATTTCTGAGTCAAGAGGTTTTTGATAAAAAGTCTTATTGGTGAAAAATAGGGAATATTAATGCAGCTCTCAGATCATTTTAGTGTATCTGAATAAGTACATATATGTGTGTGTATATACAATAATAATGCCTTCCTACTATTATTATAAGTAAGAGAACTATATGCATTTTATAAACTGATTGCATTTTTTAAATTTCACCCAGATCATGCCGACATTAAAGTGCCCGTATTGAATAGCGTTATCTAGGCACTTCTAAGGCAAATGTCTAAAATTTGATTCTCAGAAAAATCCATTTAAAAATAGTTGGAGGGGGGAATGAGGAGGTAATGCTTAATTTGGTACACAGTTCCAGATAGGTAAACATAAAGAAAGTTTCCAGAAATGGATGGTGGTGATATTTACACAAGAATGCAAATGTAGTCAATGTCACAAAATTATACAGTAAGAATGATTAAAATGGACCTACTGTATACACTGGGCTTCTCAGGCAGCACTAATGGTAAATCACACAGTGGAAAACTATGTCTCTGCCAATGTAAGAGACAGAAGAAAGGCGGGTCCTGTCCCTGGGTGGGGAAGATCCCTGGAGGAGGGAGTGGCAACCCAGGGCAGTATTCTTGCCTGGAGAATTCCATGGACAGAGGAGCCTGGCAGGCTACCGTCCATAGGGTCGCAAAGAGCCAGACGCAACTAAAGCAACTTCCACACATCCACGCACAGCACAGAAAACACTGTTCAATATTATGTTACAAACTAAATAGTGAAAGAATTTGAAAAAGAATAGATACATGTATACTGCAAAAGGTCAGTTTTCATTCCAATCCCAAAGAACGACAATGGCAAAGAATGTTCAAACTACCATACAACTGCACTCATTTCACATGCTAGCAAAGTAATACTCAAAATCATTCAAGCTAGGCTTTAACAGTATGTGAACCAAAAACTTCCAAATATACAAGCTGGATTTACAAAAGGTACAGGAAACAGAGATCCCATTGCCAAAATGCACCAGATCATAGAAAATGCAAGAGGATTTCAGAAAAACATCTACTTCATTGACTACTCCAAAGACTTTGACTGTGTGCATCACGACCAACTGTGGAAAATTCTTAAAGAGATGGGAGTATCAGATCACCTTACCTGCCTCCTAAGAAATCTGTGTGCAGGTCAAGAAGCAACAGTTGGAATCAGATATGGTGCAATGGGTTGGTTCAAAACTGGAAAAGGGGTACATCAAGGCTGTATATTGTTACTTGGCTTATTTAACTTACATGCAGAGTATATCACGCAAAATGCTGGGCTACATGAAGCCCAAGCTGGAATCAAGACTGCAAGAGAAATATCAATTACCTCAGCTATGCAGATGACACCAGCCTTATGGCAGAAAGCAAAGAGGAACTAAAGAGCCTCTTGATGAAGGTGAAAGAGGAGAGTGAAAAAGCTGGCTTGAAACTCAACATTCAAAAAAATAACATCATGGCATCCAGCCCCATTGCTTCATGGCAAAAAGATGGGGAAAAAATGGAAATAGTGACAGGCTTTATTTTGGGGGGCTCAAAAATCACTGCAGATGATAACTGCAGTCATGAAATTAAAAGACGCTTGCTCCTCAGAAGACAAGTTATGACGAAACTAGACAGCATATTAAAAAGCAGAGACATTACTTTGCCAACAAAGGTCTGTCTAGTCAAAGCTATGGTTTTTCCAGTAGTCATGTATGGATGAGAAATTTAGACCATAAAGAAGGCAGAGTGCCTAAGAGCTTATGCTTTTGAACTGTGGTGCTGAGGAAGCCTCTTGAGAGTCACTTGGACAGCAAGGAGATCAAAGGAGTCAATCCTAAAGGAAATCAGTCAATATTTATTGGAAGGACTGATGTTGAAGCTGAAGCTCCAATACTTTGGCCACCTTGTATAAAGAACTGACTCATTGAAAAGGACCCTGATGCCTGGAAAGACTGAAGACAGGAGGTGAAGCAGAGGACAGAGCCTGAGATGGTTGGATACCATCACCAACTCGATGGGCATGAGTTTAAGCAAACTCTGGGAGATAGTGAAGGATAGGGAAGCCTGGCGTGCTGCAGTCCATGGAGTCGCAAAGGGCTGGAGATGATGAGAGACTTAACAACAGCAGATACATGTGTAAGTGAATCACTTTGCTGAACACCTGAAACTGACACACATGGTTAATCAATTATTCTCTAAAATAGAAAGTTCAAAAAGGTACATTTTTTATGTTATGCATATCTTACCACAATTTTTGAAAACCGATAAGTCACAGTAATCACAGGTACACCTGATAAGATGTGATGATACTGACAAAACAAAATTCACCAATCTGGGAGTCTTGAGGTAGGAACGAATAATTCATAGACTTTTATCTCGAAGGATAATAAATTAAATGTATGCAGTTTCCTTTCATTTATTTTTTTTTTAAATCTTTAATTCTTACATGCGTTCCCAAACATGAACCCCCCTCCCACCTCCCTCCCCATAACATCTCTCTGGGTCATCCCCATGCACCAGCCCCAAGCATGCTGCATCCTGCATCAGACATAGACTGGCGATGATAGTATACATGTTATTTTTTTTTTAATTTTAAAATCTTTAATTCTTCTCCAACTTCATCCTCTCATGTTTTATGTTTTCTTTTTAATACTTTCTGTTAAATTAGTACAAATATGTATATACTTAATAATTACTTTAAAAAGCTATTTTTACATTAAATTATATCACTGTTGGAATTGAAGTATTTAAAAAAATTTTTCCTAAGATTATTGAAAACTTGCACACTAGCACACTAATGAAGCAATAACGTTTCAAATAACGTGTATCTACTACAAATAGGCTTGGCCATTTCTTAATCTCTGAAACTAGGTATTTAAAAAAACAGTGTTTTATATGTGGAATCTAAAATAGTCAAACTTGCAGAAGGATAAAATAGAATGGTAACAATGGGCTGGAGGAGAAAGAAACTGGAAGCTATTTGTTAGGGGATACAAAGTTTCATTTCTGAAAGATAAATAAGTCCATAAAGTCTAATATAAAACAATGTGAATATACTTAGCAATACTTTATTATATAGTTGAGATTTTTCTAAGTGTTCTTTCTCATCACACACAAGAAAGTAATAGTGACCTATGGTATAGGTATATTAATTAGCTTGAATGTGGTGATCTTTTTCACAAAGTAAATGCATATAAAATCATCAAATTGTATATCAAAATATAAAACTCACAATTATCAAATATGCCTCAATAAAAAAAATAATAAAACCCACATGTTAATGTAAGAAGACCATTTCCGTCTTTTCTACTTATTTTATCTGTTTGTATATCCATATATATAATACACTAAATAGTTGTATTTAGCACTCATCACCATAAGGTTTATAAACATAATATAAATGTACTTAAGGTTCTAATCTTATTGGCAAGTTGAACATAGATACAAAGGCAAAATAGATTACTTCTAAATTAACAGATTTTTATACTTGTTACCATTTTTTTCATTATCTTATTTGTTAAAGTCAATAAACATATTTTAGAATATTTTTCTCATGTGATATGTTGATAGTTGAAATAGTCTATTTAATTATGTATTTTTCATCTTTTGAAAAATAGCATTTCCTTTCACTAATTTAAAGTCTGAGATAAAATATTATTTGCTTTTATGTTGGTTTTTCTCTATGTATTTATCCAATTTAGCTAATTTATTTCAGTTGCAGCACTAATGTGGTAATTAGATGGCTAATGACCGAATATGTTTATTAGAAAAATTAGATAATATGTTGAAGACACAAACTACTGAGTTTAATCAATTCATATTTTTATGTATTTCCAGCTTCATTTTAGACAATTTTTGTTAAAGGAAGTGCTGAAAATACAAAGTGGAACTAACATAACAAGGAGTAGAAAATGCTAATTATTTCAGCTGTCTTAGAAGCAGTTAACTCAAAAGAGGATCCATTCGGTAGAGAAGTAGACATAGATGAGAATATACATTGATAGCTATAAAACAAGTCCATTTTACCCTCACAACAAATCCTAAATTTCTGCATCACATGATATAAATTTAAATCAACAAGCAATAGTCAACCATTCAATCAAGAACATAAGTTAATACTGGACAATTGGAAAACAAGATGGCCAAACAGTTCTTTCATCATTTTTATAAATGATTGCTGTAATGCACATCTCCCTCCTATCAGAGAACCAACACTTGTTCTTAGTTACCATTATAACAACACCTGAATGAAGCTTGCTATTCCTGACCAATGAAAAGATTTCTTAACCTGTTTTCTTTTTTTTTTTAATTTTTTTAATTTTTTTTTTATTTTTTAAATTTTAAAATCTTTAATTCTTACATGCGTTCCCCAAACATGAACTTCAGAAGAGATATCTAGTCTTAGTTACACTGAAAGTAGCTGGCATTTGATAAGCAAATATTAAAGGCAAGGTCTCAAACTCTTGATTCACACACTTTTCAGTCTTGCTCTATATGTTTGCCATAGTCAACTTCTGATATTGTTTTGTATTTGAAATATTCAGCCAGAGGCCTCCTCACTTATCAATGAAAATGTTAGAATCTCTCAAACATCCAAAACTCCTGTAAGTTCTTTCCTATTTTAATTTTCCCCAAGAGACATAGTATTATTTGCAGATCTAAGTTATGCTAGCTAAATGATCATTTGCTTGAAAATTGTGTTCTAGTATGAATTTCTATGATTGAGACATGCATGCACTTATGCATGCTGACACATTCAGAAATTATAATACTTTGCCCTTTCTAGCTATCTCCTACTCATTGTTGTTCTACAATAATTCAAAATGGTCTTTAAGATAATTACTGCTACTGCTACTGCTAAGTTGCTTCAGTCGTGTCCGACTCTGTGCGACCCCATAGACGGCAGCCCACCAGGCTCCGCCGTCCCTGGGATTCTTCAGGCAAGAACACTGGAATGGGTTGCCATTTCCTTCTCCAATAAGATAATCAACTTTAATCTAAATCAGCAGTGTAGGCATGGGTGCTCAGTGTGTCCGAATCTTTGCAACCCCATGAACCACAGCACACCAAGCCTCCCTGTCCATCACCAACTCCCGGAGTCCACCCAAACCCATTTCCATCAACTCAGTGATGCCATCCAACCATCTCATCCTCTGTCATCCCCTTCTCCTCCTGCCCTCAATCTTTCCCAACATCAGGGTCTTTTCAAATGAGTCAGCTCTTCGCATCAGGTGGCCAAAATATTGGAGTTTCATCTTCAACATCAGTCCTTCCAATGAACACCCAGGACCGGTCTCCTTTAGGATGGACTGGCTGGATCTCCTTGCAGTCCAAGGGACTCTCAAGAGTCTTCTCCAACACCCCATTCAAAAGCATCAATTCTTCGGTGTTCAGCTTTCCTTACAGTCCAACTCTCACATCCATACATGACCACTGGAAAACACCATAACTTTGACTAAATGGACCTTTGTTGACAATGTAATGTCTCTGCTTTTTAATATGCTGTCCAGGTTGGTCATAAATTTCCTTCCAAGGAGTAAGCATCTTTTAATTTCATGGCTGCAGTCACCATCTGCAGTGATTTTGGAGCCCAAAAAAATAATGTCAGCCACTGTTTCCCCAACTATTTGCCATGAAGTGACGGGACTAGATGGATTAAAGAAAGATAAAGACTTCACACTTTTATCTTGATTTACAGGTTCTTTATTTGGAATCCATGCTTTATATATATCACACACAAAAATATAAAATTTAGACACATTTAATTATAATCAAATTCTCTCCAACTCAATAGGATTTTATCAATCCAATATTTCTATAATATAATTAAGAAAATCAATAGGGAGAGCAAGGAAAAATATATGGGCCAAATACGAACTGGTATAATATTTGAAAGTTTATCTCTAGAATAGTAGTTTATGGGACTTCACATGATCATTTTAAAATTAAGTAATAAACATTCTTTATAATTTAATATAACAGATCTATTTTAAGGAGGTTGTTTGACACATAGGAAGGTCAGCATTTTCTTTCAAATCAATGTTATCTTTAATATCAGAAATTAGAAATCCAAAGAGAATATTTTATGAATTAATGTATTTTAACCCATGAACTTTTCAAGCCTGAAATTTATTCTTCCAGTCAATGAACTGTTGTTCTTTTAGTTTGTTTAAAAACATTAGGAATAATCCTTGTTTATATAAATATGAACATTTATATTGTAATTGATTGAATAATTTGCCCTGAAAGGGATTATACTCCTAGATAAGAATGGACCCTAATTTTTAAATAGTTTCTGTATTGAAACTTTACATAGTGAAATTACCATGGACTAATTAATATAGCCTACACACATCTATCCACTGCTACAATTGAACACAAGCTAACACATTACAGTATTTGTTTCCTATCTTATTATGTGTTATGAAGTCCATTTTGTGTCCCACTTTAGTTCTCTTTCCTCTAGTTCACCTTCAGTTCAGTTCAGCCGCCCAGTCATGTCCAACTCTTTGCGACCCCACGAATTGCAGCACGCCAGGCCTCCCTGTCCATCACCAACTCCCAGAGTTCACTCAGACTCACGTCCATCAAGTCAGTGATGCCATCCAGCCATCTCATCCTCAGTCGTCCCCTTCTCCTCCTGCCCCCAATCCCGCCCAGCATCAGAGTCTTTTCCAATGAGTCAACTCTTCTTATAAGGTGGCCAAAGTACTGGAGTTTCAGCTTCAGCATCATTCCTTCCAAAGAAATCCCAGGGCTGATCTCCTTCAGAATGGACTGGTTGGACCTCCTTGCAGTCCAAGGGACTCTCAAGAGTCTTCTCCAACAACACAGTTCAAATGCATCAATTCTTCCACGCTCAACCTACTTCACAGTCCAACTCTCACATCCATACATGACCACAGGAAAAACCATAGCCTTGACTAGACGGACCTTAGTCAGCAAAGTAATGTCTCTGTTTTTGAATATGCTATCTAGGTTGGTCATAACTTTTCTTCCAAGGAGTAAGTGTCTTTTAATTTCATGACTACAGTCACCATCTGCAGTGATTTTGGAGCCCAAAACTATAAAGTCTAACACTGTTTCCACTGTTTCCCCATCTATTTCCCATGAAGTGATGGGACCGGATGCCATGAACTTCTTTTTCTGAATGTTGAGCTTTAAGCCAACTTTTTCACTCTCCTCTTTCACTTTCATCAAGAGGCTTTTGGAAAACTCAGCAGTGGCCACAGGACTGGAAAAGGTCAGTTTTCATTCCAATCCCAAACAAAGGCAATGCCAAAGAATGCTCAAACTACCGCATAATTGCACTCATCTCACACACTAGTAAAGTAATGCTCAAAATTCTCCAAGCCAGGCTTCAACAATACGTGAACCGTGAACTTCCTGATGTTCAAGCTGGTTTTAGGAAAGGCAGAGGAACTAGAGATCAAATTGCCAACATCCGCTGGATCATAGAGAAAGCAAGAAAGTTCCAGAAAAACATCTCTTTCCGCTTTATTGACTATGCCAAAGCCTTTGACTGTGTGGATCACAATAAACTGTGGAAAATTCTGAGAGAGATGAGAATACTAGACCACCTGACCTGCCTCTTGAGAAATCTGTATGCAGGTCAGGAAGCAACAGTTAGAACTGGACATGGAACAACAGACAGGTCCCAAATAGGAAAAGGAGTGTGTCAAGGCTATATATTGTCACCTTGCTTATTTAACTTCTATGCAAAGTACATCATGAGAAATGCTGGATTGGAAGAAGCACAAGCTGGAATCAAGATTGCCGGGAGAAATATCAATAACCTCAGATATGCAGATGACACCACCCTTATGGCAGAAAGTGAAGAGGAACTAAAAAGCCTCTTGATGAAAGTGAAAGAGGAGAGTGAAAAAGTTGGCTTAAAGCTCAACATTGAGGAAATGAAGATCATAGCATCTAGCCCCATCACTTCATGGGAAATAGATGGGGAAACAGTGGAAACAGTGTCAAACTTTATTTTGGGGGGCTCCAAAATCACTGCAGATGGTGACTGCAGCCATGAAATTAAAAGACACTTACTCCTTGGAAGAAAAGTTATGACCAACCTAGATAGCATATTCAAAAGCAGAGACATTACTTTGCCAACTAAGGTCTGTCTAGTCAAGGCTACGGTTTTTCCAGTGGTCATGTATGGATGTGAGAGTTGGACTGTGAAGAAGGCTGAGCACGGAGTAATTGATGCTTTTGAACTGTGTTGTTGGAGAAGACTCTTGAGAGTCCCTTGGACTGCAAGGAGGTCCAACCAGTCCACTCTGAAGGAGATCAGCCCTGGGATTTCTTTGGAAGGAATGATGCTAAAGCTGAAATTCCAGTACTTTGGACACCTCATGTAAAGAGTTGACTCATCGGCAAAGACTCTGATGCTGGGAGGGATTGGGGGCAGGAGGAGAAGGGGACAGCAGAGGATGAAATGACTGGATGGCATCACTGACTCGATGTCCGTGAGTCTGAGTGAACTCCGGGATTTGGTGATGGACAGGGAGGCCTGGCGTGCTGTGATTCATGGGGTTGCAAAGAGTTGGACATGACTGAGTGACTGAACTGAACTGAACAAGAGGCTTTTTAGTTCCTCTTCACTTTCTGCCATAAGGGTGGTGTCATCTTCATATCTGAGGTTATTGATATTCCTCCCGGCAATCTTGATTTCAGCTTGGGTTTCTTCCAGTCCAGCATTTCTCATGATGTACTCTGCATATAAGTTACATAAGCAGGTGACAATATACAGCCTTGACGCACTCCTTTTCCTATTTGGAACCAGTCTGTTGTTCCATGTCCAGTTCTAACTGTTGCTTCCTGACGTACATACAGGTTTCTCAAGAGGCAGGTCAGGTGGTCTGGTATTCCCATCTCTCTCAGAATTTTCCACAGTTTATTGTGATCCACACAGTCAAAGTCTTTGGCATAGTCAATAAAGCAGAAGACAGAGTAATTTCCATGAACTGGTGTATAACTTGTCTATATGTTTACACTTTATATAGACCCTTCAATTTTTTATAATATAGAATTTTTGTTTTTTCAAGTTTACCTAAATGGTGTCATGCTGAATGAAAATTGTACAGTATTATTTACTTAATGTTCTTGAAGTTTTTCCATATTGATACATATAGTTGGGAAACTTTATTTCAACAACTGATTTAGTACTATTACTAAAACACATGTATATTCAAATTACTTATTTCCCTAGCAATGGACTTCATTTCAACAATGCTACAATGTATAACCACATACATCTTTGTGAACATTTTTAACAGACTCCAAAGGATATTCATAGCAGTGTAACTGCGTTTGTAAAGCATTGACATTCTACTTTACTGAATATTTTCAAACTGGTACTGTTGGAAGTATGCCTATGCCCTAAATTCAGTACAGATTTTTTTTACATTCTTCTACTGGTCTTGTTGATTCTCTGTGGAACCACACTATTACTTCAAAACAATGATGTGCTTTCTATGTTTTTTTTTTTTTCCTTGTATTTACTCAAATTATGCTCCTGCCATTGCTTGGACATAGCCTTGAATCATCAAACTCTATCGGGACTGTGTGAAGGGAAGTTTACTTAAAGTGTATTTTTTACAATCTGAGCCATCGGTTCGGTTCAGTTCAGTTCAGTTCATTTCAGTCGCTCAGGGTGTCCGACTCTTTGTGACCCCATGGACTGCAGCTCACCAGGCCTCCTTGTCCATTATTAACTCCCGGATTTTACTCAGACTCATCGAGTCGGTGATGCCATCCAACCATCTGAGCCATGGGGGACACCCTAATATGTTCTAAAACAGACTATTAAATATCTTCCTGGTTTTGATAGCTTGTAGGGGAGTGTTCTTCACTAGATCCATACAAGATAGATCAAGTGTGCAAAAAAGGGTAAGAATGTAGAAGATCTAAACAATATATATAAGACTGTATATTTTAGGAATACACATTGAAATCTACACCTGATAATATATAATACATATTCACCTTAAGTATACAGCACATGCCCAAATAATTATTAACAAAACTAATCACAACCAACTGAAAATCTTTTTTCAATGTTATGAAATACCTCTTTGGTTAAAGGAGAAACACTACCAAAAATTGCTTGACTATTTTAAAAGATGAAAAAAAAATACTACTTAAATCAGAGTCTATGGAATGCATTTAAAAGCAGTGAGTACAAAACACCTCATTGCACTAAAATTTTCTACCCATAAATATGAGGAGATGCAAAATGTAAGTAAAACTCTTAGATCATAAAACTAGAAAAAGAACCACAACATAAGCTAGTGAGCACAAAAAATAATGATTAAACAGAAAGTTATGAGTTAGAAAAATGAAAAACAATAGATAAATTTAACACATTAAAATTCTATTTTTAAAAATTACAAATAGACAAACCACTATTCAGCTTCATTTTTAAAAGTTAGAAAGCACAAATAAAAAATAATAAATAAGGAGAAGTAATACTGAATCAGAAAAAATAAAATAAAAATAAGCAGTTATCAGTGCCTACTGCCAGACCTATTTGCAAATAAACTTGAAAACCCAGATGAAGTGGATAACTTCCTATGGAAACTCAGATTGCCACTATTGGCCTTATATTACTAGAAAGCAAAAAATATGTAATAATAGAAGAAATAAAGATAGTTAAGAAACTACCCAACCAAAAACACCAGGGTCAGACAGTTTCAGATGAGACTCCAGCAAATCTTCAAAGATTAGGCAACCTCAATGCTCTACAAATCATTCCTGAGTATTTAAAGGAGGAAAACATCTTAGTACCTTTTTTTTTTAACATCAGAAAAACATTAACACCAAAATTAGATCAAAACCAATACAACAGCAACAACAACAACAAAAAACCCTATAGATTAATATGACATTAATATCAATGTGAAATGCCAAATAAAATGTTAGGAAAGAATCTAGTACCGCTTTGAGGAAATAATACATAATTAACAAGTGGGATCTATTACACAAGTGAAAATTTGGTTCAATATTAGAAAATCTATTAATATCATATAGTACATTGATAGATCTGAAGAAAACCTTACAATTAACACTAAAAATTCTGAAAAGATCTTTGACAAAATCAAACCTTCATGATTTAAAAAAAAAAAAAAGAACAACTACTAAATTACAAGAAAACACCACAAAAGTGTTAAAAACTGGTGATGAACTGGGAGAAAATATTTACAAACTATCCTACAAAGGGCTAATTTTCCTAATGTTTAGAGTATTCTTCTTGGGCTCCAACATCACTGCAGACAGTGACTGCAGCCACAAAATTAAAGATGCTGCTCCTTGGAAGAAAAGCTATGACAATCCTAGACAGTTTATTAGAAAGCAGAGACATCCTTTGCTGACAAAGGTCTAGATAGTCAAAGCTATGGTTTTTCCAGTATTCATGTACAAATGTGAGAATTGGACCTTAAAGAAGACTGAACACTGAAGAATTGATGTTTTCTAACTGTAATGCTAGAGAAGACTCTTGAGAGTCCCTTGGATTGCCAGGAGATCAAACCAGTCAATCCTAAAGGAAATCATCCCAGAATATTCATTACAAGAACTGATGTTAAAGTTTAAGCTCTAACACTTTGGACACATGATGCGAAGAACCAACTCACTGGAAAAGACCCTGATGCTGGGAAAGACTGAAGGCAGGAGGAGAAGGTGGGGACAAAGGATGAGATGGTTTGATGGCATCACAGAGTCAATGGAGATGAGTTTGAGCAAACTCCAGGAGATGGTGAAGGACAGCTGAGCCTGGTGTGCTGCAGTCCATGGGGTTACAAATAGTCAGCCAATACTGAGCAAATGTACAACAAAAGATTATTCTTAAAAATTAGGAAGATGAAAAACACTGATAGAAATTGTGAAAAGCACACAAAGAGACACTTGAAGAAAAGGTGTAAAAGTGGTTTTCAAATCTATTAACAAATATTCAAAATCAACCTTATCTGGGAAAATGTAAATTAGAATAATAGTAAATTCCATTCTCTGTTTATCTAACTAGTAAAAAACACATCAAATTCTAGGAATCAGTGAACTAAGATGGACTGGAATGGGTGAATTTAACTCAGATGACCATTATATCTACTACTGCAGGCAGGAATCCCTCAGAAAAAATGGAGTAGCCATTATAGTCAACAAAAGAGTCTTAAATGCAATACTTGGATGCAATCTCAAAAATGACAGAATGATCTCTATTTGTTTCCAAAGCAAAAAATTCAGTATCATGGTAATCCAAGTCTATGCCCCAACCAGTAACACTGAAGATGCTGAAGTTGAACAGGTCTATGAAGACCTACAAGACCTTCTATAACGAACACCCCAAAGGATGTCCTTTTCCTTAGAGGGGACTGGAATGCAAAAGTAGGATGTCAAGAAACACCTGGAGTAACAGGCAAATTTGGCCTTGGAGTATAGAATGAAGCAGGGCAAAGGCAAATAGAGTTCTGCCAAGAGAATGCACTGGTCATAGCAAACACCCTCTTCCAACAACACAAGAGAAGACTCTACACATGGACATCACCAGATGGTCAACACTGAAATCAGACTGATTATATTCTTTGCAGCCAAAGATGGAGAAGCTCTATACAGTCAGCAAAAACAAGACCGGGAGCTGACTGTGGCTCAGATCATGAAGTCCTTATTGCCAAATTCAGAATGAAATTGAAGAAAGTGGAGAAAACCACTAGATCATTCAGGTATGACCTAAATTAAATCCCTTATGACTATACAGTGGAAGTGAGAAATAGATTTAAAGGACTAAATCTGAAAGACAGAGTGCCTGATAACTATGGATGGAGGTACATGATATTGTACAGGAGACAGGAATCAAGACCATCCCCAAGAAAAATAAATGCAAAAAAGCAAAATGGGTGTCTGAGGAGGCCTTACAAATAGCTGTGAAAAGAAGGGAAGCAAAAAGCAAAGGAAAGACATACCCATTTGAATGCAGAGTTCCAAAAAATAGCCAGGAGAGATAAGAAAGCCTTCCTCAGCTATCAATTCAAAGAAATAGAGGAAAACAATAGAATGGGAAAGACTAGAGATCTCTTTAAGAAAATTAGAGATACCAAGGGAACACTTCATGCAAAGATGGGCTCGAAAAAGGACAGAAATGGTAGGGACCTAAAAGAAGCAGAAGATATTAAGAAGAGGTGGCAAGAATACACAGAAGAACTGTACAAAAAAGATCTTCATGACCCAGATAATTACGATGGTGTGATCACTCACCCACCTAGAGAAAGACATCCTGGAATGTGAAGTCAAGTGGGCCTTGGAAAGCATCACTACAAACAAAGCTAGTGGAGGTGATGGAATTCCAGTTGAGCTATTTCAAATCCTGAAAGATGATGCTGTGAAAGTGTTGTACTCACTATGCCAGTTAATTTGGAAAACTCTGCAGTGGCCACAGGACTGGAAAAGGTCAGTTTTCATTCCAATCCCAAAGAAAGGCAATGCCAAAGAATGCTCGAACTACCACACAATTGTACTCATCTCACACGCTAGTAAAGTAATACCTAAAATTATCCAAGCCAGGCTTCAGCAATATGTGAACTGTGAATTTTCAGATGTTCAAGCTGGTTTTAGAAAAGGCAGAGGAACCAGAGATCAAATTGCCAACATCCGCTGGATCATCAAAAAAGCAAGAGAGTTTCAGAAAAACATCTATTTCTGCTCTATTGACTATGCCAAAACCTTTGACTTTGTGGATCACAATAAACTGTGGAAAATCTAAAAGAGATGGGAATACCAGACTACCTGACCTGCCTCTTGAGAAACCTGTATGCAGGTCAGGAAGCAACAGTTAGAACTGGACATGGAACAACAGACTGGTTCCAAATAGGAAAAGGAGTACATCAAGGCTGTATATTGTCACCCTGCTTATTTAACTTCTATGCAGAGTACATCATGAGAAATGCTGGGTGGGAGGAAGCACAAGCTGGAATCAAGATTGCCAGGAGAAATATCAATAACCTCAGATATGCAGATGACACCACCCTTATGGCAGAAAGTGAAGAAGAACTAAAGAGCCTCTTGATTAAAGTGAAAGAGGAGAGTAAAAAAGTTGGCTTAAAGCTCAACATTCAGAAAACTGAGATCGTGGCATCTGGTCCCATCATTTCATGGCAAATAGATGGGGAAACAGTGGAAACAATGGCTGACTATTTTTCTTGGCTTCAGAATCACTTCAGATATTGATTGCAGCCATGAAATTAAAAGATGCTTACTCGTTGGAAGGAAAGTTATGACCAGCCTAGACAGCATATTAAAAAGCAAAGACATTACTTTGCCAACAAAGGTCCCTCTAATCACAGCTATGTTTTTTTCCATTGGTCATGTATGGATGTGAGAGCTGGACTATAAAGAAAGCTGAGGATGAGATGGTTGGATGGCATCACCGACTCAATGGACATAGGTTTGGGTAGACTCTGGGAGTTGGTGATGGACAGGGAGGCCTGGCGTTCTGCGATTCATAGGGTTGCAAAGAGTCAGACATGACTGAATGACTGAACTGAACTGAACCAGAAAAAATACATAACAACACATTGTGTGTCAGGTTGTGGGAAAACACCCTCAAATATTGTTGCTTGGTATGCAGATTAGTATAAATATGTGGAAAATTTGATAATATCTAAAAAACTATGTATACATTAAACTTCTGATCTAGTATCATCCTGGAATTGACTTAAATATACATATGTAACAATATGAAAATACATATGTGTAAAGTTATCCACTTTGACATTGCTTGTAATAGTCAAATGTTGGAAAAATTCTAAAGGTCCACATTTTAGAAGAGTGGTTGAATCTATTATGTTACACCTACTATGTAACTATTAAAACAAGATATTTCAGAGCTGATTTGGAGTTATGTTTAGGACATATATCAAATGAAGCAATCAAAGTACAAAGTATATAATGATATACTTCTCTTCACATAAGAAATAAGGATACCTACTCACTTGTACAAAAGGAATTCAGAAAGAACAAACCATAAAGTTAATAAATTACCTACAGATAGTGGATATGAACGTGGTGAAAAAAGAGTTTGAAGAGGGAGCACTATTTCTTGAACTATGCCATTTTGTAGGACTGAGATAACACAGGTAAGTGGGCAAAGTGCCTGAGGTCCTTATATTTTGCCTTCTAGGTGCCTGATATATTCCATTCTAGTCCTGGTCCTGACTTTTTGTATAGCTTTGACTTTTAAAACCATAGTAATATTTTACATACAAACATACATATACATAAACATATAAAATTACAGAAGCAACAAGCATTTAGAAGGACTCAAGATACAATTCAGCAGTAACAAAGAGACTATTTACATTGCAAATGAAAAACATAACCATACCAAACAAGGTGGGAAAAATAACAAAGTGATCTAAACCTAAAACCAAAAATGGTGGTGGTGTTGGTTTAGTCACTCAATCGCGTCCAACACTTATTACTTCATGGACTGTAGACAACCAGTTCCTCTGTCCATGGAATTTTCCAGGCAAGAATACTGCAGTAGGTTGCCATTTGCTTCTCCAGGGATTGAACCCAGGTCTCCTGAATTGTAGGTGGATTTTTTACTGACTAAGCCACCAGGGAAGCCTAAATACTGCACAGAATTTAATAAATTTGCTTTTCATAGGTATCGAGTTATCCACTTTGTAGCTACTTTCTATGTATACTAGGATTAAACAAATGAGTAAAAGTATGGTAGATATTAAGAGTCATGTTTTCATGTAAAGATACAAGTTAGAGACAAAGGAAAGAGAGGACAATAATGAATACTGTAGTATTGGACTGGAGTCAGACATCAGCATAAACTCATAGTTTTATTTATACATAAACACTCATGTGTGTGTATGTATACACATACAGGTGGTGAAATGAATACATGTAAATGTATGTAAGTTGGCTAGCATATATGCATATGTTTCATGGTTTTGCTCATTGAGAGTAGGCTTCTAGATGCAATGACATCTTACTAGTAATAAGCACATCTAGGGCCAAGAGCTAGCTTTCTAGATACCATTTTGCAATTAAAGGGACAAAGGCTCTTTTAGGAAGAATTTGAAACTAGGGCTGGAACAGGGGGAAATGAGGCTGGAACATCTTCTGATGCTCTATAATAAGCAATTTCTCCAAAAAAATGAATGGGGCATATTAGGCAGCCAATCAAACAGAGGTCTCAACAACCAAAGTTGGAACAATTTAGGATCAACAACAACAAAAAAGCAGGTTTGAACTACGTCCATATAACACAATAAAAATTAGTGAGTCCATATGATTTACAAATTTCTATATATCCATACTGACGTGTGTGTGTATGTATGTATGAGAGAGAGAGGTGGGGAGCTCCTAAGAACACAATTCCAATTAATAAATGTAAAAAAAATGAGAGAAACACAACATAATCATTAAAAAAACACCACAGAGATAACTGATGAAATCATGACTCAACAATAAAGTCAGTGGGCAAAACCTTGGCAATAAACAGGATATTAACATTCTCAAAGGACCTTCCTCAGTATTTTTACTGATTACAAAAGAAAAAAAAAGAATGCTTTATAATAGAGAAACACATCAGCTATCTCCTTAACCAAGTTAACATCATTAGTAAAAAACATATCAACATCGGGTAATCCCTGATATAGTACACTGACTGGACATAATAAATACACGTGATATTCTTACCCCAAATACACAACCTAACCTAATCATTAGAAAATACCAACAAACCCAAACTGAGAAACAATTATAAAATAATAGACCAGAATTTTTCAAAAGTGTGAAGGATATGAAAGGCAGAAAAGAATGGGAAACTGTTAAAGGTTAAGCAGACAAAAAATTAAATGCAATGTGGGATCCTCACTTGGATTCTAAAATTTTTAAAATGACATTAAGAAGGAAAAGAAGCTGGTGATAAGTCTAACGATATCTGTAATTTAGTTAATGCTAATCAGTTCAGTTCAGTTCAGTCACTCAGTCCTGTCCGACTCTTTGTGAACCCATGAATTGCAGTGTGCCAGACCTCCCTGTCAATCACCAACTCCCGGAGTTCACTCAAACTCATATCCACCGAGTCAGTGATGCCATCCAGCCATCTCATCCTCTGTAGTCCCCTTCTCCTCCTGCCCCCAATCCCTCTCAGCATCAGAGTCTTTTCCAATATTGCTATGATGCTAGTCTTAATTACCTGATTTTGATCACTGCATTATGGTTTTGTAACGATAATGAGAAGCAAAATAAAGAACATGCTGGAACTGACTATACTATTTCAACAACATGTTTATAAGCCTCATATTACTTCAACATACAAGTGTAAAAAATGAATGAAAACTCAATAATCTGTTGGATAATGTCAAGTAATTTAATGTTGATAAGAAGGTAAAGAATCTTCTTCCAATGCAGAAGACCCAAATTCAAATCCTGGGTCAGGAAGATCCCTTGGAGTAGGAAATGGCACCACTCCAGTATTCTTGCCTGGAGAATTTCATGGACATAGGACCCTGGCAGGCTACAGTCCATGCGGTTGTAAAGAGTTGGGCACAACTGAATGCCTGCAATGTGGGAGACCTGGGTTTGATCCCTGGGTTGGGAAGATCCCCTGGAGAAGGGCATGACAAACCACTCCAGTATTCTGGCCTGGAGAGTCCCCAAGGACAGAGAAGCCTCACAGGCTGCAGTGCACGGGGCTGCAATGAGTCTGACACAACTGGGTGACTAAGCATGCACACACGCATGAGTGATTAACACAATAATTAGAATCTTGGCAGAAGAGAAGAAAGAGAATAGGACACAAAAATCTGTGAAGTAATATGGCCCCAAATTCCCCTAAATTGATGTACAATATCAACCTACAAATCTAAAATGTCCAGCAAAGCCCAAGCAAAGATGGCTGTGCATAGATACACCACCATACAGAGGAACACCATAAACTGTTGAAAACCAAAGTATCTCAGGGCAGAATAAAATTTATGTTTCCAATTATTTTCCACAGCTTGTCAATGTTGTATGGAGAAAGTGACAAATTGTATACTTTTAAACAAATGCAGAGAGACTCATGAATTCTTTCTGACAGTTTATGTCTTTTAAAATTCTCATTAGCCACTCAAATTTCTCTAAAACTTTATGACAGGTAACATAATAGCATCTTGGCAGCATACTCTATACTGTACTTTTCAATGTTTCTTGCACCTGAAATTCTTGTTGTTGTTTTTCTTTGGATATTTATAATTGGGTAACTTCATGACATGCAAAATAAAACTTTGCCCAAAGCATGTTGGAGAAGTTTTTCTGGAGAAGTTCTGCTTATTTCACATTTTCTTCATCCAAACCCTGAAACTGTTATTTCTCCTTTACCTATCATATCCTACTCTATTAGGATCTTTCATTTCATCCATTCCAAAGAGTTTCTTTAAATATCACCGAGAAATAAAAAAGTAAAAGTTCAAAGACTACAAGTCATTAACTGTGCACATATAAGCACTTAATTTATCTAAACCCATGGAGGAATTATGAACAATACCCAAACTGGCATTCAGTGAACTTCTTGAATATTAACACGAACTCATTCTTATCTGTACTCCCTCATCTTAAAGATTGTAAAAGTGCCCAATAAACCTAAAATCTTAATTACTGACCTTTCTAAGCCATATTTTGCAAATTATTTTTTTCTCTTAGAATTTTCTGATCTTCTTGATTCTATTGTGATTCACTTGTCTGCTTAATTAAACTCCTGCTTTTTTTTTTTCTGGTTTTGACCCATATCTGATCTACTATTAACATTAGTTTTTATTATTTTGAATATCACTTCCATTCTGAGATTTCAGCAAACATTCCTTGAGCCAGCAAGCTTTCTCCATAATGTGAGAAGTTGGCAACTTGACTATCTACCTCTTGGCAGGAAAAATTCATGATTAGAGTACAAAACCATGGAGAGCATCTTTGAGAAATATTAAAAGGAATGATGTATGACTCAGCACCTTATGATGGTTTATGACCAATTTAAGTACCAGCTCAGGCGTGTTCCTTAAGTTATACTGCAAATGCAAATCAGAGTTTAACAGTTTATCATACTTAAATAGAAAGGCTTAAACCATATTTATATCTACTGATGCGGTCTGAAAGGTGGTCACATCAGAATTATCCTCCATGAGTAATTTGGGCACTCTTATTTCCTTACTGGTTTTTTAGAAAATGTGCCAACTCCTTAGTCATTAACTCTATTTCCTGTGGAGATGCGGCGGCAGACTTCAGGAGAAATGCAAATACTAGCTACAGCCATCTCCTCAGATTTGACAAGAGGAAAATCCACAGCTATTTGACTCAGGATTTCTGCCATAAGCAATCTCGAATAAATAACTCTGAACTTAGGATATATGGGCACAATGAAATTCAAATGAGGGCTTCAGAGTTGTAAGGTTCATCTAAACAGCCCAGGATGAAACATGTTTAGCAGCGCTCTCAAATCTCTAACCCAGATTTTCTGGGGCTCCTGTCTGTCTCTATCCAATTTAACCCTAAAATAACTCTACTTATTCTGTGTATTAGAATTATGTGAATTAAAGAAAGTATTTAAAGTAAATTAATAATGAATGAGTTGTTGATAATAGAAAAATGTTTCCTCAGAAAGTCATTAATTAGGCAAAAATCTACTACACAAAAGCACACAAATTGATTTGATTTCCTCAATGAAATGTCCTTGATTTTTATTTGTTACATCTTCCAGCAATTTCTAATGTGTGTGAAAGTGAAAGTCTCTCAGTCATGTCCGACTCTTTGCGATCCCATGGACTATACTGTCCATGGAACTCCAGGCTAGAATATTGGAGTGGGTAGCCTTTCCCTTCTCCAGGGAATCTTCCCAACCAAGGGATCGAACCCAGGTCTCCTGCATTGCAGGGGGATTCTTTACCATCTGAGTCACAAGGGAAGCCCAAGAATACTGAAGGGGGTAGCCTATCGCTTCTCCAGCGAATCTTCCCCACCCAGTAATAGAACTAGGGTCTCCTGCATTGAAGGTGGATTCTTTACCAACTGAGCTATCAGGGAAGCCCTAATGTGTGTAGTAGACAAAAACGAAAACCATATTATCTTCATTAAGAACTATAAATAAGGTGGCCATATAACTCTTCATTCAGACTAGAAAACTTCTGAGAATGATGAAAATTACTTTAGAATATCTCATAAGTTATAAGTGTCCTAAGAAAATCAAGACATATGGTCCCTTAAGTTTTGGAAGGTATATATGTACTTAAGTTTAGTAAAGTAACAAATGTTACTAGTGATTAATCTATACAACTGATCCTCCTATTCTCAAAAATAGTTGAGTGTTCAAAATAAAACAGATAATATGGATTGATGTTTTTTTTTAACTGATTAAGTCTTATGAAGTTTTAAATTCTTATTTTTGTGTGGCTTTTGAAAGATAGTTGGCAATTATTTCTTAATTTCTAAAGCTAATCTTCTGCTCAGATTTTATTCAAGTAAAGGAAATACAGATCATATTTAACAGAAGTTTAATTCTGATGCAAATCAAATTTATATGGAATTAGGAGGGAAGATTTTGTTGTTGTTCAGTTGCTCAGTCGTGTCTGATTCTTTGTGACCCCATGGACTGCAGCATGCCAGGCTTCCCTGTCCTTCACCATCTCCTGGAGCTTCCTCACGCATTGAGTCAGTAATGCCATCCAACTCTCTCGTACTCTGTCATCCCCTTCTCCTCCTGCCTTCAATTCTTCCCAGCATCAGGGTTTTCTCAAATATTTCTAAAGTTCAATGAACTCCATCACTGTAGTGATTTTTTTGTTGTTGTTCAGTTGCTCAGTCGTTGTCCAACTCTTTGCAACCCCATGGACTGCAGCATGCCAGGCTTCCCTGTCCTTCACTATCTCCTGGAGTTCGCTCAAACTCAAGTTCATTGAGTCAATGATGCCATTCAACTATCTCATCCTCTGTCGCCCCATTCTCCTTCTGCCCTCAATCTTCCCCAACATCAGGGAATTTTAGTGTAGTATGATTTTCAGTTCAGTTCAGTTCAGTTGCTCAGTCATGTCCGACTCTTTGCGACCCCCTGAATCGCAGCACACCAGGCCTCCCTGTCCATCACCAACTCCCGGAGTTCACTCAAACTCACGTTCATCGAGTAGGTGATGCCATCCAGCCATCTCATCCTCTGTTGTCCCCTTCTCCTCCTGCCCTCAATCTCTCCCAGCATCAGAGTCTTTTCCAATGAGTCAACTCTTTGCATGAGGTGGCCAAAGTACTGGAGTTTGAGCTTTAGTATCATTCCTTCCAAAGAACACCCAGGGTTGATTTCCTTTAGAATGGACTGGTTGGATCTCCTTGCAGTCCAAGGGACTCTCAAGAGTCTTCTCCAACACCACAGATAGTTTAATGGATTTTAGCAGTGATTTTTAGCATAGTAAATTTTCATTTCATTTTCATTTCGTAGATTTTCACTGTGTATCATTACATGTGTATTTATATTTGGTCCCTTACAATTACTAGTCCGAGGGCTAAATATTTCACTGGAAAAATTAAACTGGCTGCCATGGATTTGAGTAAGGTTATTCCTTTGATACAGAGATGTGGGGCAGACATTTAACATTCAGTGTGGCATCTTATAGCCTTAGCCACACAGTCATTGTGGCTTTTGAGAAGAGAGCCAAAATAAATTCCTTCCAAAAACTCTTTACCTAAGTCAATCTTCCTTATAAAATTGAAAGTTACTTGACATGATTAGCTACACTAAGATTTTATGTAATTTGATTTCATATTCTAGGTGGGAAAATGATTATTTTTGTCTCAGACCTAGAAGAGAATAGAACTAAATGTATTGTTATTGTTGCATCTAATAGGTATGTTACATCATCATTCCATTCTTTAACAGGACTCAAATTGCAAGACAACTGATATTCTGTTATATCCCTGCTACTATTCTAATGGTCCAGTCTGTAAAGCAGAGGCTGTCTTGGATCAAATTATGTAGTCATGTAACTATTCTCTTGAACAGTTTAAAAAGGAAAGAACATTTTCTTTTTTAAGAGTTGTTGTTCTGGAAAGTTTCACTTTCTTTTCCATTGTCCACACTTTCAGGAAATATTTTAATTTATTTCCAAATATTTTTCCCAAATTTTTATTTTTTCCAATATTTTTTTTTTCTGATCATGTGATTTTTGCCTACAAGATATCTATTATACTTCACCCTATGCCTGAAGCTTTTTTAAAAAACCATGAAATAATTCTCAACTTAATTTTCTCCTCCCAAATCAATCTGATTATAAAGAAAAAAAAAACACTTATTTCCCTAATAATTCTAAGTAGTAAACTCCTATATTTTCAAGAATTATGATCTGTTTTTCTAAACATAAATTATTATGTGACTTTTTGTTCAACTCTTTTGGCAACCTGTGATTCATGTCAAAATCTGTCTTAAAATGAAAACTTTTGAGGATCAAAAAAAGTATTTTCAACTTGTTTTGGACAGTACAAAATATGTCACTAGATGTAATTTTGAGGATTAAATATATTTTTGGTTCACAAAAGTAACATGTCCCTTGAGGACAACTCTGTCTCCAACTAGGTTGGCAACACTACCGTAAATTAGTTTTTTGTTTTTCTTTAGCCCCTTGATATAGATATTCAGTTCAGTTGAGTTGCTCAGTCATGTCCGACTCTTTGCGACCCCATGAACTGCAGCACGTCAGGCCTCCCTGTCCATCACCAACTCCCGGAGTTCACTCAGAGTCACGGCCATGGAGTCAGTGATGCCATTCAGCCATCTCATCCTCTGTCATCCCCTTCTCCTCCTGCCCCCAATCCCTCCCAGCATCAGAGTCTTTTCCAGTGAGTCAACTCTTCGCATGAGGTGGCCAAAGTACTGGAGTTTCAGCTTTACCATCATTCCTTCCAAAGAAATCCCAGGGCTGATCTCCCCTAGAATGGACTGGTTGGACCTCCTTGCAGTCCAAGGGACTCTCAAGAGTCTTCTCCAACACCACAGTTCAAAAGCATCAATTCTTCAGTGCTCAGCCTAGTTGTTTAAAGGCTAAATACTATCTGAAATACATCTGGTTTTTAATTTTATTTTTTTTGAACAAGTTGGCTTATACTTTGTCTATATTATATTTTCTTTAGTTATAAAATTAGGTTTACTCTTTGGAAAAAGCTAGACACTTTACTATACAAAGTTGTAGTACAACTCTATGTTGGAAGAGTGGACTTAAAAGCGGAGGATGGCTAATACTTCTGAAGCTATTTACATTTCAGCATTAAGAGAGTATTTAATTGGTGACTTTGGTGCCCTGAAAGGCTGGAATGAGTGCAGAGTCTGACTAATGCACCTGTTGAATTATCTAAAATAGTTTCTCTTTCAGTAGAAGAGAGGTTTCAGTTATACACATCATTTATGCATGTACTACTCCCACTGAAAATTAAAGGTAGTTATGCTGCACTTCAGCATAAGGTAGTTCATGTTCTTGCCAAAATGGATGATACATAGCCACCTCTTTAAATGTCTGTGTCTATAGAGAGCTCTCTGCCATGGGATTTTTCACATCTTGGCTTACATTTCCAAATGCAAATCCAACATGAAGGGACATTGTGAATATATTACACTTCTTCATGTGTTCATTTTTTAATGAAGCAAAATGATACAACAAAAAATTGAGGGTGTAATTTAATTAATTTGTAGGAGGTTTAATTCAGTTCTTAAAATGAGATTCTAATGCCTATTTAATTCCAGTTGTATCCCTTTACATTTAAAATGGTATTTAGAAATAAATTTTATTTAATGAATGGAAATGGATGAATTCCTTCACTTTCTGTCTGGCTAATAATAACTGAGGGATGGACTAAGGTGTGTACTAATGATGCTACAGCCAACCATATAATTACTTTCTTAAAAATACATTAATTAAGACAGGGTCTTCCTTGTTCACTTTGGCCTACATTTTTGTAAGAATGAAAATCTTAGTTTGGCAATTGATTAGAATCCCCTTAGGCAGAAAAGATGAGGAGTTGAAATATATTGGACTATTCATATACAAGTTACTATAATAGTCAAGCTAAATCCACAGCCATGGTATGTTCTCAAAGAAAATATTTCCATCCAGTATATGGCAAAACAATATCTTCTCATAGACTGGATATACATCATTTTCTTGAATTTAATGGGGAGATTATTCAGAGCAAAATTCTATTTGTTTTATTGTCAAGGCATATGTCACTCACCCAGTGAGAGACAGAATATTCAAAACTGAGCCTTCTCCTTATTCTTTATGACTGTTACTAGTTCCCAGATTCTATACAGAATGTGGCTCTGTATTCTTTTTAAATTGCCCTATTATCTAACCTTCTACATAAGAGAAATTTTAATTTACCTGAGAAATGGCAACATAATGATGAAACTATGGAATAATTTACTAAGCTTTCTTATAGCTATTCATGATGAAGTAATGACTAAGAGTTTTTAAGATAATAGTTTGTATGTAAATGGATTAATAATATAGCATCCTTATAATCCAGATTAGATTATAATCCCTTTTCACGTAACTGCTTTCATCTTTCTCATATGTGCTAATAAATAATTGATGACTGCAGAGAGACATGACAGAGTGGTGTTGGAACTCATAAACTATAACTTGAGTGATTGTCAGAATGTTTTCTAAAATTCTGAAATCATCAATTTATATTTTAATTCAGTTTAACAAACATTGTTTCGTGAGTGATTAGATAATTTTAGTGATACAAATATGCAACTTCCCAAGTTGTTATTGCTTCCTATTTCTAGTTTTCCACAATGGTTCCTCAACATTGGAAATAAAATTGGCCTCTTAGTTTCATTCTTTCACACGTGGTTGACCAGTTTTCCCAGCACCACTTGTTAAAGAGATTGTCTTTACTCCGTTGTATATTCTTGCCTCCTTTGTTGAAGATAAGGTGTCCATGAAACTAGATCACTTTCTAATACCACACACAAAATTAAACTCAAAATGGATTAAAGATCCAAACGTAAGACCAGAAACTAAAAAACTCCTAGAGGAGAACATAGGCAAAACACTCTCCGACATAAATCACAGCAGGATCCTCTATGAACCACCTCCCAGAATACTGGAAATAAAAGCAAAAATAAACAAATGGGATCTTAATTAAAATTAAAAGCTTCTGCACAACAAAGGAAACTATAAGCAAGGTGAAAAGACAGCCTTCAGAATGGGAGAAAATAATAGCAAATGAAGCAACTGACAAAGAACTAATCTCAAAAATATACAAGCAACTCATGCAGCTCAATTCCAGAAAAATAAACGACCCAATCCAAAAATGGGCTAAAGAACTAAACAGACATTTCTCCAAAGAAGACATATGGATGGCTAACAAACACATGAAAAGATGCTCAACATCACTCATTATCAGAGAAATGCAAATCAAGACCACAATGAGGTACCATTTCACACCAGTCAGAATGGCTGCAATCCAAAAGTCTACAAGCAATAAATGCTGGAGAGGGTGTGGAGAAAAGGGAACCCTCTTACACTGTTGGTGGGAAGGCAAACTAGTACAGCCACTATGGAGAACAGTGTGGAGATTCCTTAAAAAATTGCAAAAAGAACTGCCTTATGACCCAGCAATCCCACTGCTGGGCATACACACCGAGGAAACCAGAATTGAAAGAGACACATGTACCCCAATGTTCATCGCAGCACTGTTTATAATAGCCAGGACATGGAAACAACCTAGATGTCCATCAGCAGATGAATGGATAAGAAAGCTGTGGTACATATACACAATGGAGTATTACTCAACCATTAAAAAGAATACATTTGAATCAGTCTAAGGAGATGGATGAAACTGGAGCCAATTATACAGACTGAAGTAAGCCAGAAAGGAAAACACCAACACAGTACACTAACTCATATATATGGAATTTAGAAATATGGTAATGATGACCCTGTATGGGAGACAGCAAAAGAGACACAGATGTATAAAACAGACTTTTGGACTCTATGGGAGAGGGCGAGGGTGGGATGATTTGAGAGAATGGCATTGAAACATGTATACTATCATGTAAGAAACGAATCGTCAGTCTATGTTCGATACAGGATACAGGATGCTTGGGGCCGGTGCACAGGGATGATCCAGAGAGATGATATGGGGTGGGAGGTGGGAGGGGGGTTCATGATTGGGAACTCATGTACACCCGTGGCAGATTCATGTCAATGTATGGCAAAACCAATACAGTATTGTAAAGTAAAATAAAGTAAAAATTAAAATTAAAAAAAAAATTGGCCTCTTAGAAAGTTCAAAGCCATTCCGCTGTACTGAGTCCTAGCAGTTACAAGTACGTAATGATGATGCCAATATATATATTTTTTTTCTTCTTTACAAACCCGTTGTTGAGAGCTGACTTTCAGTAGATCACAGGAAGGGAGCTGCTCTGCTACTGTATAAAAACCCACACACAGAGGCAGGTCCTCCACCAATGATTTAGCATTGATTCCCTACAAACGTGCAGTGGGTAATGGGCAAGGGGGTGGCCACCTTTCCAGACACCTGAGTTTCAGGATGAAGAAGTCTCTGCACTAGACCCAGGTCCTGACGTATGGTGGGGCAAAAGGTGGGGCTCACTGCACTGCACCCAAGTGAAAAGTGAAAGTCACTCAGTCACATCCAACTCTTTGTGACCCCATGGACTATATAGTCTGTGGAAATCTCCAGGCCTGAATACTGGAGTGGGTAGCCTTTCCCTGCTCCAAGGCATCTTCCCAACCCAGCGATCAAACCCAGGTCTTCCACATTGCAGGCGGATTCTTTACCATCTGAGCCACAAGGAAAGCCCAATAATACTGAAGTGGGTAAACCTATTCCTTCTACAGTGGATCATCTTGGCCCAGCCAGATTTTTTTCTAAACCATATATGGTTGAGACCTGCAGCAAGAGAACTCCTAAAATATTCAGTCAAGCAAACAAACAAAAACTCAACAGCCTAAGTCTATAAATAAGTTTATATTATAGTTTTTGATTCATTCCTATTCTTCACACTTAATTGATGATGCTTCTTCTAGCCTTCTCCCCTAAAACCTCTTCATTTGCTCATTCTATTTATATATACTCACATTCATTTTATAACAGATGTATTGATTTTCATATCATACTACATTGAAGAGAGGTATTTCCATAAAGATGACTGAATACTTCACTGGATATTTGACTACTAGGAATTTTGAGAAGGCACTTTTCCTATCTGGGATGCTGAAATATGGTCTATTGACAGCACTAGTTAGTTGTTTGTTACTAGATTCATATATAATTCACTTATAAATCAAATGATTTACATGAGAATGTGATATTGGTAGAATGAGAATGAGAATGTGATATTGGTAGAATTGTACATCAGGTGAAGAACAGTAATTATATGTACTTTTGTATTAATTGTAATCTGACTGCTTTTCATATTCATGAGTTCTTAGTTCAGTCACTCAGTCATGTCTGACTCTTTGTGACCCCATGGACCACAGCATGCCAGGCCTCCCTGTCCATCACCAACTCCCGTTTACTCAAACTCATGTCTATCGAGTCAGTGATGCCATCAAACCATCTCATCTTTTGTCATCTCCTTCTCCTGCCCACAATCTTTCACAGCTTCAGGGTCTTTTGAAATGAGTCCGTTTTTTTTTTTTTTCTAATTTTAAATTTTACTTTATTTTACTTTACAATACTGTATTGGTTTTGCCATACATTGACATGAATCCACCACGGGTATACATGAGTTCCCAGTCCTGAACCCCCCTCCCACCTTCCACCCCATATCATCTCTCTGGATCATCCCCGTGCACCAGCCCCAAGCATCCTGTATCCTGTATCGAACATAGACTGGCTATTCGTTTCTCACATGATAGTATACATGCTTCAGTGCCATTCTCCCAAATCATCCGACCCTCTCCCTCTCCCTCAGAGTCCAAAAGTCTGTTCTATACATCTGTGTCTCTTTTGCTGTCTCGCATACAGGGTTATCATTACCATCTTTCTAAATTCCATATATATGTGTTAGTGTACTGTATTGGTGTTTTCCTTTCTGGCTTACTTCACTCTGCATAATCGGCTCCAGTTGAGTCAGTTTTTCACATCAGGTGGCCAAAGTATTGGAGTTTCAACTTCAGCATAGGTCCTTCCAATGAATATTCAGGAATGATTTCCTTAGGATGGACTGGTTGAATCTCCCTGCTATCCAAGGGACTGTCAAGAGTCTTCTCCAACATTACCATTCAAAAGCATCAATTCTTTGGCACTCAGCTTTCTTTATAGTCCAACTCTCACATCCATACATGACCACTGGAAAAACCATAGCTTTGACTAGATGGACCTTTGTTGGCAAAGTAATGTCTCTGCTTTTTAATATACTCTCTAGGTTGGTCATAACTTTTCTTCCAAGGAGCAAGTGTTTTAATTTTATGACTGTAGTCACTATCTGCAGTGGTTCTGGAGCCCTCCAAAATAAAGTCTGTCACTGTTTCCATTGCTTCCCCATCTATTTGCCATGAAGTGATGGGACCAAATGCCATGATCTTAGTTTTCTGAATGTTGAGTTTTAAGCCAACTTTTTCACTGTCCTCTTTCACTTTCATCAAGAGGCTCTTTAGTTCTTCTTTGCTTTCTGCCATAAGGGTCATGTCATCTGCATATCTGAGGTTATTGATATTTCTCCTGGCAATCCTGAATCCAGCTTGTGCTTCCTCCAGCCCAGCATTTCTCATGATGTACTCTGTATATAAGTGAAATAGGCAGGGTGACAATATACAGCCTTGATATACTCCTTTCCCTATTTGGAACCAGTCTGTTGTTCCATGCCCAGTTCTAACTGTTGCTTCCTGACCTGCACACAGATTTCTCAGGAAGCAAGTCAGGTGGTCTGGTATTCCCTTCTCTTTCAGAATTTTCCAGTTTTTTGTGATCCACACAGTCAAAGGCTTTGACATAGTCAATAAAACATGGGTCTTAAAACATACAAAAGAATCTCTAAGTCCATTAGCCTCTCTCAAGAAGTTTACTAATTGCAGTGCCCCATCCCTCTAAATTTCTATTTCATAGCTCCGGCTTTGTCTTCTTTTACATGTTTTAACACTGCCTCTTTCAGCGGGTCACATAGTTATTAGAATGTAGATCTGAGGAAATGAAAATTACTGTGATATTCTTGTTTCATACACCTCAGTCTCGTACAGAGTTTTCTTTTCTCTGCATGTTCCTCAGTGTGCTACAACTATCATTTTTTTAATCAAAATGATAAGTGTGGAATTGTAACTAGCAATATTTTAGCTTACAAGAATTCTGGATATTTGGTGTTCTTTATACTTATGGGACATTCTGCTTTCCTAATTTATAAATTCTTAATAGAAATTTAAATTATATTTCCCCTGGAGAGAAAATGGAAACCTACTTCAGTATTCTTGCCTGGAAAATCCCATTGACAGAGGAGCCTGGGAGGCTATAGTCCATGGGGTTGCAAAAGAGTCTGATATGGCTTAGCAGCTAAACAACACAAACTTTTACATTGAAATATTGTGTCATTTGTACAGTATTTACTTGTAGAAGAGCTATGTAGTTTTGTGACTAGTTCTATAACAGTTACTTGCTAAAAATTTTAATATAATCTGTAACCTCTACCTGTATACTAAATGAATAATAATCAACCTACAACTCTATGTTAGGTTCCCATTACACAGCATATTGATTCAAGATTTCTCTATATTTTAAATGACCACCATGATAAGTTATTTACATTCATCACCGTAAAAATATATGTAGCTTTATTCATTAAAAAACAAGTGTATAGAGCAGAATACCTGAACTTGAGGTAATGTGGGAAACTGTTGGGGATTCCCTGGTGACTCTAAAGGTAAAAAAAAGGGAAAACTGAAAGCGTTAGTCACTCAGTCCTGTCCAACTCTTTGTGAACCCGTGGACTGCAACCCACCATGCTCCTCTTTCCATGAAATTCTCCACGCAAGGATACTGGAGTGGGTTGCCATTCCCTTCTGAAGGGGATAGTCCCAACCCAGCAATCAAACCCAGGTCTCCTGCGTTGCAGGCAGATTCTTCACAATCTGAGCCACCAGGAATCTACTTGCAATGCAGGAGACTTTGGTTTGATCCCTGGGTTGGGACAATCCCCTGGAGAAGGGAATGGTTACCCACTTGAACACGAGGGAACTGGGTGGGGGGGGGGACCTCTGCTTAATTAGGCTCTCTTATTGCATGCAAAAATATTGTAAAATTGTAATTGCTATTTGCAATCATACTTTATTTGGTGATATATTGATACAAAAGCATAACCTGAGAAATACTAACCTAATCAGGGAGAAGAGAAAGTTATAATAGAGCAAAAATAAGAAGAAAGATGAGAAATTCACTAGATAAAGGAAAATAAAATATTCTAGGCAAAGGAAACAGATTCTGTAAAGACACTTACAGTGAGATTAGATGTACTAAGTACAAGGTAGAAAATATAGGAAGTGGACAGACCATACAAAGCCATCCAGCATGTTAATGATTTGTCTTTTTGTCCTGGCAGCATAGCAAACTTATTGAGGTATTTTAATCAGGTATAGAGGGCATGGGTACAGGTGTCAGCTATATAATCATGGTTATGTTTCTAAAGCATCACCCTGCCTGCTTTTAGGTGACTGTATTAAAAATAGACTGAATTAGGATTCCATAGATGGGGATGCATAGCTGCCTGAAACCATCCTTTAACATATTTTACTAGCTGTGCAATGAAGGAGGAATCAAAGCCTTACATCACTAAAATTATTAATCACACTGTAACTTAGCATGTACTACAAATATGTCCAGTTAAATCAATCAGGAAATGATAAAATAATGTGCCAATGAGGACAATATCAAAAACTCTTAAACTTTTATCATTGACGAATAACTGCTTCACTTGAGAGTGATGCTTAAGAATGTTCAATTAGATCTGTCCGTGTGATCAAATATAATACTTCCTTTTCCAGGAAAAAGAATCTCCCTGTCAGGTCACTGTTTCCTGTAGCTTTGATAAAAGCTTGGTTCCCGATCTGATGCTTAGATTCATTAAATTCAAATTCTAACTATATAGCCTCTTTCTTTCAATTAGGAAACTAATGTATATTTCAAGTATTATACTTCAGAGTGGTGATAATTTGGATGGTGAAAACTTTTAGGCTTTTGGAATATCCTGAATGAAAACATAATATTGACAGTTCCCATGCAAAACTGGAAAAAGGCACTATACATATATATTATATATATATATGGGGAAAGTTATATATATGGGAAAAGTTACTCCCAGAACTAATTTTATAACAGAGATAATATTGTATCAAATAATCTCAAGGAAATTGAGATTTTTAAACTCATAAAGTGTATTTATGATTCAAAACTAGATAAAACAGCTTGACTGATCAAGCTGATTTTATTGGCTGTATTTAGATTTTAGGAATGAGAGTACAAAATTGACTTGTTCCCAAAACTTCAAAGGCTGAGAATGCTATAAAGTAATTCGGACATAACTCTCCCCACTTGTCCCTCATTCACTGTATTTAGATAATAGATACGCAAGCTATAGAGCAAGCTTATGAAAGAAATTTGAATAATATCCCTGAGGACACATGTGCTCATTTTGTATATCATTATATTCCATGTCATGAACTTCATACCATCTGTAAGAAAGTAACAGCAGTGACAATTTTCCCAAGAAGATACAGGTGCCTGCTGAGATGGATCCAGGGCTGGCTGGTGTCTGGTCCATGCTGTGATCCTGTGGGATGGCTGATGAACCACAGCCTGATGCTCCTAATACCACAGCAGGCAGCGTCCCCCCACCCCGCCCCCGCACTAATGGTGATCCCTCCAAGTGCTGTGTATAAGCACAGATGAAGAAGTTTGGCTGTTCTCATGGCAGCCAGCAGTATGAGTTTCAACTTTTTTCAAAATTTTATTTTGTCTTTGACTCATAGTGAGGAAGCTATTTTTGAAATCCTTCGGCAATATTAAGGGGAAGGCCACCCTGTGGCTCGTGTGGCAGCCACAAGCACTAAACTAAAACCAAAAGCCTGTCTGAGCCTGAGGGATGCATCACAGCATATGGGCTTCTTCCTGTCATTGCTTCTTAAGTACCATCAGGCAGCCCCTCTAGGTTCAGGCTCACACGGCTTTCTGAAAGATGCTGATGAAGAGCATGTTTCTTTCTGGTGTCTGGATCTTACTGGCAGTCTGTGTTCCAAAGATACGTATCTTCTTTGTACCTTTATTTGATGTCAAATGTATTCATATTTAAACCACTTTTGCGTACACTCCTTGAACAGTCCATTTCAAATCACTTTTTGGTAACTAAAATTTTAACAGTCACGAAAAGCTTCTGCTGTGGTCAATCTATTGTACTATTGGATAGAAATCTGAAACAGCAAACATATTTTTATTACAAATACCTCATGAGTAATATCAAACCCTTTCTGTGGCTTGATCTGCCTCATTTAATTTGTAAAGAAATAAAAGATTATGGCAATGCATTTACTTTTAGCAACAGAAAAAATTTACATATTTCTCTTTTAATATGTAATGGCCTTTCATTGAAAGTGGCAGCTGAAAAATACCTTTAATTTTAAAATATCTTCTGATAGATCCTGAAATTCTTGTTATTTAAAGAATGGTCTCATAGCCGTTAAGAAGTAAAGCATACTACATCATTTTATGGAGAAGGAATCTGAAGGTCAGCATGATTAAACACTTATTCTGCTGCTCACAAAGTAAAGTCAAATGCAGAATTGAGAAAGTAATATATGAAACTTGGTCTGTTCCTCCACCCATTTTAGGCTTTAGCTCATTTTGTTTTCTTTTTTGATAAAAGACACTTGCATAAGAAGTGGTATTAATCATCTGAGCTATACTATATTTTCTAGTCACACCTTAGTTATGTGAAAACTGAGATTAAACAGCTGTTTGTCCATTTTGGTGTGCTGTTAACATACTTCAAAACAATTTTGAGTAATCTCATGGAACATATGCCCACTTAAAGGCATTCCTGTATTTTCTTTCCTTAACTTGTTCCATAGGGAAAAATTAACACACATAATGCCTTGCTGGTTCATTAAAATGTGATTATTTTGGTACCAATAAGTAACATCTGATGACTTGCTTATGCTATTTGTAAGTAAGTTAATAACAGTGACAGAACAAGAAGCTGTAGTAATACAGCATCTTCTAAAAACCATGTCTGGAAAGCCAAGCTTCAAGTCTGAGAAAACTACCAACCAAGGACAAATTAATAAATATATATTCACCTAAAACATTTATATAATTGGCATGCACTTACACAAGAAGACTGATTGATAATAATTTTATAAAGAAATTTTATTTCTATAATTCCTTCAGAAGCCAGCATTTATCAGTGATGAACTGTCAATAATATGTTTACATTCAAAGTGGCTTCAAGGGATAACTGGTTAATTGCTAGATGGCCCTAAGCAAAAAATTAAATCAAAATAAGCAGACAGAACATAAATGTTTCTTTAAAATAGAAAATAAAATATAATGCTGCCTTAATAAAAAGTATTTTAGTAAATAAAGATATTTTTGTAAAAATAAATGAATGTCACCCTCCCCACAAAATAGGTGATAATTATTCACTGTCCTTTTCCATTCTCTAGAAGAAAAAGTGTTCTCAAATACGACTAGAAATCAGTAAAGCCTAATTTTCCTTAATTTATATGCATTAGGAATACTCTCAGAATTCTCGGTATCTCAGCTATAACCCTCAACAGGATTTAAACATGTACATATTTACATAAATCTAAATAGCATTAGGATGGCCAGTTAAGAATACTTTGAATACATAGGCTGATAAATTTACATATAAAACATAGGAGAAAACACATGTTTATGTACGTTCTCTTCCCTTCTCATTTCTTTTTTGAAGGTAAAACCACTTCTTCAGGATATCAAAAATAATCTATTAAAAATCCACATGGTAATTACAAAATGAAAAAAAAGTAATGTGCCATTCTGAAGCTCAAATACCTTCTCCAAACAGTATATCATCTCAAAGGTGGTTTATATGTTAAAATAAATATGTAAAATCCTATTCTGTACAGCTCAGTCACAATTTCTTTCAAGTCCATGATCATTTTTTACTGAAACTGATCTCTACTCAGAAAAGCAAAGTCAGGCTATAAGTTATAAAGAAGTTATATAAGTTATAAAGAACTTATATATACATGTAAGTTACTGAATGGCAAATAGAAGGGGAAAAGGTGGAAATAGTGACAGATTTCCTCTTCTTAAGATCCAAAATTACTGCGGATGGTGACTGCAGCCATGAAATCAGAAAATGATTGCTTCTTGGCAGGAAAGCAATGGCAAACTGAGACAGTGGGTTGAAAAGTGGACAATACTCTGCCTACAAAGGTCCCTATAGGTGATGGTCTTCCCAGTGGCGCATACAGTTGTGAGAGTGGAAAGGTAATGAAGGCAGAATGCCAAAAAATTGATGCCTTCGAACTGTGGTGCTGGAGAAGAATCCTGAAAGTCCCTGGGACAGCAAGGAGATCAAACCAGTCAGTCTTAAGGGAGATCAACCCTGAATATTCCCTGGAACGACTAATGCTGAAGCTGAAGCTCCAGTATTTTGGTCATCTGATGCACACAGACAACTCATTGGAAAAGTCCCTCATGCTGGGAAAGATCAAGGGCAGAAGGGAAAGAGGGCGTCAGAGGATGAGATGCGTGGATGGCATCACCAATGCAAGGGACATGAACGTGGGCAGACTGCAGGAGACGGTGAGGGACAGGGAAGCCTGGCGTGCGGTCACAAAGAGCCAGACACAAGTGGTCGACTGAACAACAACATATAAAGAAGTAGGCTGAGCTTTTCCACGGATGAGACTTGAACATAGACTTGTACTCAATAAGAATGAAAATTAGCTATTCACTCCAAAATTTGGGTTAAAAAATAATGGGAAGAATGGTGGCCAGCTAGGAGCAAGAGTAAAAGTAAAAAGAGCTGAGTGAATCAGAGATGCCATGGCAGATAACTGTTGCTCATTAGATGGAAAGAAAACAAGAGTAATGTAACCTAAGAACTGCCACTGGTCCAGACCAAGTTAAAATCCAACTTACAATGTAAGCACTTGGTTTTATTTTTTGGTTCTACATTTGGTTCTACATTTACAGGCTATATATGAACATCTATATAGAAAACTGAAAGAACATATAAACCTTTCCTCTGATTATTCTCCTCCTCCTCTTCTTCCTTTTTGGCAACCCAGTAAAAATTTAATACAATTTGTTGAGCACTGTATCCAGGAGCACTTCTTGAAAGTAAAGGAAGAAGTAGCTAGTTCATCTGACTTGCACCTCTTTCAGCGACCTTTCTTTACCCCTTGCTTAGGATACATGGGACTGCTGAACCTCCGTGTTATCATGATGCAACTTTAAGGAGAAAACTACATAGAATGGCAGAGCAGAACCATAGACAGAGGCTACCTTTTGTCAGCAATATTATAGACGAATTATACTACTAGACTTGGAACATCTAATTTCATCTTTTTTTAACTTTGAAGAAAAATAAACCTCTAAAATATTTAAGTATCTGTATTTCTGATCACTAGGATTACCACAGAAATGTAATTCCTAATTGGCTCACCAAGCACCATTATTCAAGCTAGATAGTGGGGGGGGGGGGAAACATATTGCATTTTTATTTCCCACTCTCATTTTTAACTCTCCTTCTATACTGAGAAATTGCTAAATATTAATATCTTAGCTAAGGTCAACTTTGGCAGCAGATTCTTTGGATGATTAAGGAAGACAACAGAGAACATCCCTCCAGGGCATGATCACACATCTTCATCGCACATGAAGATCCATGTCTTCAACTAGGATAGTCCACAGAGCTATCCAGGAGTGATTATCTATGCCTCTCCAAATGATAGTTTCAGAAGCAATAAAATAGAATTTGTAAGGCAGGTGTAGGAATAATATGACACCACATGGCCCTCAAAAGCCATTATCACTTGTGACAATTCCAGAGATAGCTTCTAGGTTCCTGCACGGGACATGCAGATAAGAATTGTTAGACTCAAGAGAAATCCAAAGGTATGTCCTACTAATATTTTCATTTCTCCTAGTCCAGATATAGTCTGCCAAATGTGGATAATTTTTGCAATGAATAAATGTCCTAATAAAAGTTACCATCTCATTTTTATCAAGTTTCTAGAGGAAAAGAGCTAAAATACGCAAGAAGAATGGGAAATGGTTGCTTTTAATGATTTGCCCACAGATATTATGGTAGAAAATAACACTGATTTTAGAAAGAGAAAGTTCTTAAATGTGAGATTAAGTAGACTGTGGTTTATTCTATATACTCTGGAGACACATGGAAAATTAAAGGTATCTTCAAAAGAGAATAAAAAACTGAATCAACTAACATATGACCTAGAAAATTCCAGAACTTTCTTGGATATAGAACTCAAGAAAATGGGAAGCCTGTCATTTCAATTATAACTTTAAAAGGGTTTCATCTTAAACCTCCATCTATTGGAACTGAACTAAGTTATTTATCAACCAAATAGGGGCTCCTATTTTTACTATATTTATTTCATAGATATTTTCCAAAGGTTGTTGGAAAGACACTATCTTCCAGGTAGTTACAATTTACCCCTCTGGATCCATTCTGTGATGGTTAGCTTTATGTGTCAACCTAATTAGACTCAGGGATGCCCAGATAGCTGGTAAAATATTATTACTGGGTATGTCTGTGTGAATATTTCTGGAAGAAATTAGGTTATGATTTGAATCAACAGACTGAGTAAAGGAGATCTGCTCCTATGAATGTGGCTGGTATCATCCAATCCATTAATCCATTCAATCTGAATTGAATGAAAAGATGGAGGAAAAGCAAATTTGCTCTACTTTGAGTTGAAACATCTGTCTTCTCCTGCCCTCCAACATCAATACCACTGGGTATTATGTCTTCGGATAGGATCTTAACACCAATGACCCTCAATTCTCAGGCCTTTCTACTCAGATTGGTACTCTCACCATTGGCTCCCCTGGTTCCTGGGTTTTTCAACTGAGACTGGATTACATCACTGACTTTCTTGGTTTACAAACTACGTATCTTGGGGTTTTCTTTGCCTTCATAATTTCATAAGCCAATTCCTATAAGTAGTCTCTCTCTCTCTCTTTCTACACACACATATGCATACACACACACAAATGTACTTCTACACCCTACTCTGTATCCTAAGAGACTGACCTTCATAAACCTCATCAAGAGGCTCCTTTGTATGCTGGCTTCTGACAGAGCTCAGCTAACTAAGGGACTTGGCAGGAGATGGAAGGGAAGGAGGAGACTGAGGTTAGGTACACATTGCTTTGGTTCTCTTCCTGCTGAGTGGCCACTGTATACCTGTGTCTCTTTACTGAAGGTCACTCATCTCCAAAAATCCCTCTGTATATGACCATCTTGGTTTCCAGAAACCACCCCACCTCTCATTCTTTATAGCCACTGGTTGGCTACGATTCCACTGAAGCACAATGTTTCTAATCTATTCTCTGTAGCATCCCCTCTGTGGGTCTCTACTTTGGCATGCAATAGTCCTTTCATTAAAATCTCTCTCTAATATGGGAAGATCCCCTGGAGGAGAGCACAGCAACCCACTCCAGTATTCTTGCCTGGTCAATCCCATGGACCAAGGAGCCTGGTGGGCTATAGTCCATGGGGTCGCCAAGAGTCTGACATGACTGGAACAATTTAGCACAGTTGGCTTTTGTTGAATGTGCCACTGATTCTTTCAGGGACCCCACTGACAAACATGGTCACAGAATCCCTCTTTGATCATTCTCTTTGTTTTCTCTATATTACTTTATAGATATAGGATGATGGGGCCATTTCAGTTCAATTCAGTTCAGTCACTCAGTCGTATCCAACTCTTTGTGACCCCATGGACTGCAGCATGCCAGGCCTCCCTGTCCATCACCAACTCCTGGAGTTGACTCAAACTCATGTCCATTGAGTCAGTGATGCCATCCAACCATCTCATCCTCTGTTGTCCCTTCTCCTCCTGCCTTCAATCTTTCCCAGCATCAGGGTCTTTTCCAATGAGTCAGATCTTTGCATCAGGTGGCCAAAGTATGGGAGTTTCAGCTTCAACATCAGTCCTGCCAATGAATATTAAAGACTGATCTCCTTTAGGATGGACTGGTTGGATCTTCTTGCAGTCCAAGGGACTCTCAAGAGTCCTGTCCAATACCACAGTTCAAAAGCATCAATTATTTGGTGCTCAGCTTTCTTCATAATTCAACACTCACATCCATACGTGACTACTGGAAAAACCATAGCCTTGACTAGACAGACCTTTATTGGCAAAGTAATGTCTCTGCTTTTTAATGTGCTGTCTAAGTTGGTCATAACTTTCCTTCCAAGGAGTAAGCGTCTTTTAATTTCATGGCTACAGTCACTATCTGCAGTGATTTTGGAGCCCCCCAAAATAGAGCCTGACACTGTTTCCACTGTTTCCCCATCTATTTGCCATGAAGTGATGGGATAATATGCCATCATTTCTTAAGTGATATAGGAGACAGTCTTCTCCATATTTTACATTGGTAATCTCTATAATAAAAGGAAGTTTAGAAAATAACGTGCCCTAGATAGTAGAAGACCATATTTCCTAGTTAAAATTATAATGATATCAAATTAAAGGATTTTTATATGATTCCATCTGGTTTACAGGAAAACAATTGTCAAGAAATCCTTACACTGTACCAGACTTTCATATACTGATCATAAATGAAAACACAAATTTAATGAATAATTATACTGTTTCCCAAGGAATAATGAATGAGATGGTGATACAAAAGGGATTAAATGTATTTCAATATTCAATATTTTCAGCCTCCAACTACTCTTTAATATATCAAAAATACAAATACATGTACATGCCATCAAATTTATAAAGTGATATAAAATGAAACACTGCATTCATTTCATGATTAAAACAGGTTCATTTTGCTATTTTTTCTGGAATTTTACTTTTTGTTCTATATTCATATAAAAATCTCTAGCTTACAGAGTTACTGAATCTTTTCTGATACTGGCTTACTATTTACAGCTTTCAACTAATTGCTGAGATTTAAATGATTATTTTTCTCACTATTGGTAAAAACTGTATGTTTTAAACTTTCAGTCAATTTTGTTTTCTGATAATATATTCTTACTTGTATTTCACTAATTCCTTTGAGGAAAATGTAGATAGAGCCTTTATAATAAAATATGGCATTTAAAAAATTATTGCTATGACTTATTTTACATAATTTCCTATGTTTGCAGTTCCTGGCACAGTGTGAAAATAGTGACTATATGCTTTGAAATAATGGGTGTGATAATGTAATTTAGTGTATTACATTATAATATTTATAAAACATTTGATTGGATTTAAAATCACTTTCTGAATTCACACAATGCATTTAGTATCAGATTAATATACTGATTTTCTTTTACTTCCATTCTTCTAATCTTATTTGGTTTTAAAATTGAATTCCCATTCATAGCTTATTTTTTGAAACACTTTTCCCCAACTAAGTTTCTTTATTCCTCTGATTCTTTTCCATTTAATTACTATAAACATTCTCTTTTTAATTTAAAAAAATTCTTCAAAGAAACTATCCGTTATATCTATAACCACTGACATCTGGTCTTTTTTATTTTTTTCTGTTTTTTGATAATTTCTACCTGTTGTTTTTCCCCTAGTACAGTATACACTCTTTTTTTCTATTTCACTTTCACTTTAGATTTGTTATACTAAGAATCATAATTTCTCTACTTTATAATGGAAATCAGCAGATAATTTAACAGAGAATTCACCAAATAAGAAATAGCAGATATATTACTAAGTTTTCATTTATGTGAAATATGCCCAGAAAGGAAATTGGCTCACCTGTAATATTGAAGCCATTTAATCTCGTGTATAATAGATTCTATGGACTGAATTGTGTCCCTCAAAATTCATATGTTGAAGCCATAAGTTGCAACATAACTGTATCCAGAGTTAAGACCTTTAGGATGTTATTAAAGTTAAATGAGGTTACAAGGGTGTACACCTAAACCTAAGGACTGGTAGCCTAAGAGGAATAGGAAGAGAGACCTCTGCCAAGAGAGGACAAAGAGAAAGGCAGTGATTGCAAATCAGGAAAGATTTCACCAGGAATCAAAGCCACTTGCACTTCTCGGCCTCTAGAACTATGAGAAGAAATTCATTTATGTTGTTTAAGTTACACAAACTACAGTATTTGTATGCCAGTCTATGCTAATACAATAAAGACTACAGAAAAAAATATATATTTACAGGTATTTTGAAATTTAAAAATAGACAAGATGAATTATTTGTGACAACCTGCAATTTTAAATTTAAAACCTGAAATGTCGCATTTGGGTAAGATTTCTCTCTTATACATTGCTAACAGTGAACTAAAGGCTAGTCTTTTGTTTTGTTTTGTTTTGAAATTTTGTGTGACAAAAACTTTTTTTTATCATTACAAGTAATTGATCTTATCTGAATATGCATCTTGTGGAAGTATTGCCATTTTGAGTAGAAGAGCTATTCCTTAGACTTTGATGGGGTATTACATACATTGAAATGTAATAGCGTCAGGAAAATACTAAGTGCTCTAAAATGCACCCTTATCTTTTTTAAAAATATAAAACTGATTAAAAGTGAAAATGCATAATTGCTTTCAAAACTAACTATAAATAGTATAGGATTATTTCTTGTCTCTTTTATGAAAGCCACCAACAGCAAACTGATTAAATTGAGTTTTCACTGACTACTTAGTGAATAAGTACCACGAGGAGAATGGTAAACAGGTTGGTCTTTGCTAGGAATTAAGAACCTAAGAGATACCAAGTGCCTCTAGCTCGAGTTTTTTGACTGAGGTAGTGTTAGACTGCCATCTGGAGACTATTTAAGTCAGATGCATCTTGAATGAGTCAGTTTTTACATGTTTAGGGCTTTGTTGTTATTGTTTGTGTCTTTATTTTTTAATGGGGTTTGCTACATGTCTTCCACATTTTGCTGATAACGATTTTGATGATTTGTACTTGGCTTTATCAAAAACAGATATGGAAATAAAGAAGGATACATGTTATAAAATTTTGAAATATTATTTTCAAACTTGTACATAAACATAAACAACACTATTGTCTGTGATAACATTCAGTTCTACAGTCAGTGTAACAGCCATACACAATGGAAACAAATTACACCGTAACCCATTATGTATGACTCTTACCTTGACTGTAGAATTGAATGCTATCCCTAGCAGTTCAAATCATAAAGCATCTTCCTGAAATGCAAGAGACCTGTGTTCAGTCCTTGGGTTAAGAAGATCCCCTGAAGAAGGAAATGGCAACCACTCCAGTATTCTTGCCTGGAGAATCCCATGCAGAGAAGAGCCTGGTGGGCTACCATCCAAGGTGTTGCAAAGAGTCAGACGACTGAGTGACTAACACACACACATGATAATAATAATCAAGCTAAGTGTTTGTGTGTTTTTTTTTAAGTTAATAATATTTACTTAGCACCATCAAGATAATTCCTAACATCAGAATGCTCATAGTTTATTGAAGGCATAACATGAATTAATGCATGCTTTGCAAAAGGCAAATATTGCCTTTTCATTGTTTATGAGCATTTTTTTGGTCTGAAATAAGTTTTTTAATTATAATCTAGTTAAATTCATCTATATTTTACTTTATACTTTGTCCATTTAGTACCTGCTTTAATAAATCTTTCATTAAACTGATATATTGTAGAACTGATCAATTCCAAAATTAAGAGGAAAAAATTGGGTTACCTAGTTCACCTTAAATTTTTATAAAAGGGTGTTTCCGGGAAAACCAGAAAGGTGACAGAATCAGAGGAGTTCTAAAATATTCTCAGCCTTTTCTTTGGGTTTCAAAATAAAATCCTTATGTTTTAACTTTACCTAATTTTTATGGTGGCCATTCTCTTTGACAAAATCCATCCCTCAATCCAACATTATTTCTCCCTATTTTTGGCTGTGCTACGAAGAAGCAGTAGTGGTCACAACTTCCAATTCATTTGGATTATCTCCTGATAGCAGTATTCCATTTTTCAAATCACCAAAAAGTAGAGCTCGGAGTGACAAAGAAGATTGTCAGAAATGTTGAGCATGAGCAAAATTTATTTTTCCCTTTGTTTATTGGAACTTGGGTTTTATGTTTTCCATGGTATGAAAAGCCAATATATACTGAATATTTCATAGAATAATTTGTAATCATTAGAATGGCAGCTCACATTTTCAAGAATTTTTTTTCTGGACCATTGCTATAATGAGATTTAACAAGTCATTATGGCCTTCTACATAGCCAGTGCTCTGGTGGATTGAGGGAACGCAAAAGCTATGGGTTTTAATAAATTATCTACAATTAATTGGAAAATAATTTCTTTATACAGAATAATATTACAGGAGAAGCAATAATGATGAATAAAATATTCAGAAAATCTGAGAATGGCAGTGTTGATGATGTGATCACGTTCGCAGATTAAAAAATGTAAATCTAAGCTTCTATTTCAGTGGGGACAGATATATGATCTTTCCATAATGAAGTGTCCAATGTAACCAACATGTAACCAGTTGGGTTAGCTAGTCCTCCTAGAAGGCAATACCATATTGGAGTGCAGGAGTGGATGTCTGCTGCTTATTAAAGCAGTCAGCAGTACAGTGGTTCGATTCATGTTGGATAGTTATTTGTTGTCCTTGTACAGTACTTACTCTCCCTCTCAGAGCCGTATATCATGTCAAAACTATTTCTCAAAAGTGATACATTTACTGGCCTAAAAAGACTGCAATCTCTAATATACTTCTTTATTGGGAATTACTTTGGGGCCTATATACTTTCTCATTAGTTACAGACATGCCAAGCACCATTGATTCTCTAGATAATAAGCTCATCCTGCAGTCTACATTAGATGGAGAGACATTTCTTCTGAGCATAATTAAGAGTTGACAAGTTTTGAGTCAGTTGTGCAGTAGGTTTGAATGATTTTCACACATGAGCATGGATATGGGAAGGCATGGATGGTTGGGGACCAGCTACCAGACCAGTCATCATTCTAGCTGTCAGTACTGAAATGATTTTTTCCTTTTGACTTTCTCCTCTTGTTCCTTATCCCCCAGTGATACGCTGAAATTCTGACTTTAGTAATCTACAGATAAGAGACGATTTTATGGTACATGAATAGAATTGAATATGGGAGCTCAAAGGGAATTTTTAAGGCAACGAAGCTATTTTGCTTGATATATAGTGGTGGATACATGGCATTATGCATTCTTCAAAATCAGTAGAAGTTTTCAGCACAAAGTGAAGCTTAATGTATACAAACTAAATAAAAATAATTCAAGAAATAAGAGGTTCCCAGGAGGAAATAAGTCTGTAAAACAATGTTGCTATTGATAATTTTTCAGAGAATGAAATAACCTCACTGAAGGAGGTGATGGAAAAAGGTGCTAACCAAAACGAATTTGGAAGTGAGTGAAGAATGTACGCTGAAGGCAAGGTAATGGGATATAAGCACTGTGTTCTAGTTAATAAAGTTGTTTCCCACAGTGTGCATGCTAAGTCAGTTAACAATTCTGAAACCATTATACGTGAAACCACACAAACAGGTGTATTGAAACTGAACAATTAATAAGTGGATAGCAGATTCTGGAAGCCAAGTTTCATACATCTGGAGTGACAAGTGATGCAAAAAAAGCCTAGGATGATCTGTATGGTAGTAAATTAGAGTTGAAAACAGTAATAAGTTTGTGCATTCTACCTGACTGAACTCCATATAAGAAGCTCTCCCAGAAGCCCAACACAATGTCTTTAATCATATCTCATACATAGATTTATTTACATGACTATACTTAGCTGCAAGGTAGCCTTCTTTTGTGTTTAGCTGAAAGCTTTGTTATCACCAAATAAATTCAGGGTTCTGTTACTGAAAAAGTAAAAGCTATAATTTAATTGAGTGATACCAAATGCCCTGTACCATAGATGCCTTCCTCAGTCACAAAAAAATAAATAAACTCTAAATTACTTGAAGGTATAATTACTTAAAAAAAGATAATAAAATATAAATAATTATTTTTTCTAATTAAAGTTTGGTCACATAACTTTTTATGAGTAAGATAGGAATTTTTATAAAACAAAGGCTGTTAATTACATAAAACTCCAAGCTTATTTATGCCCCCCAATATTTAAAATTAGTAACAAACACAAACTAGAAAATACTTGCAACATATATTAAATATGTTCAATTTAATTCAGTATTCAGTATGTTACAAGCTCTTAATAATTACTAAAAAAAAAAAAAATCTATAGGGCCTATTCCACAAGAGTTGGAGATTTCCTGAAATTTTAGAGATGCTATAGCATGGCACTTGGCATCATAGCACTTATCAGATTCATTATGAGATATTTTAAAATATAAAGAACTGTCAAATGAATACCAAATTCCTTACTTACTATTAGTAGTTTTTTCGTTATGATAATATGTTGTCATTCAGTTATTTAGTCAGTGAGAATTTATTAGATATCTACTATATGGTTAAAAAATTTAGGCAGATTGGGAAAGGGAAGTTGAGGAAATAATCATAATAAAATAGATTTTTAAATTCCAGTAATATTTAGTAACAGTTTCTCCCAAAGTTGAAAGAAAATAAAAATAATACAAATCATTTGTGAATAAGATCTAAAATTTAAAAATCCCCCCACCTTTCATGTTATATTAACATATGGTTATATTTGATGTTCTTGAATTATTTCGTATATCTAAGTTATTTCTCTCATTTGGCTTTCTTAACTTTCACTCTTCAAAATCTTTTGTTCAATTATTTTCACTTTCCCTGATTCTTAACTTCTCTTATTTTCTCCTTCACTTTTGCTTTCTACTATCCTTCAAAATTGGTAAAGGCATAGTTCATGTTGATGGCATCCTTTTACATATATAAAAAAAGTCTTCAGAAATTTTGGGGTCTTGAGTGAGAAACCCAGCATTACAGACCATTATGTCTTTTACATTTGTGTAATATTAGGCAAAATGACATTTTTTGATAAGACTATTTTATTAATACATTAAATGATTATATTTGTTATTGGTATGATAGAAAAAAATAAAGAATCCAAATTATGTAGTAAAATTAGACTTTGAGGATGGCCATGCAGCTGCTGCTGCTAAGTCGCTTCAGTCATGTCCGACTGTGCAACCCCATAGACGGCAGCCCACCAGGCTCCCCCGTCCCTGGGATTCTCCAAGCAAGAACACTGGAGTGGGTTGCCATTTTCTTCTCCAATGCATTCAGGCATGCTAAGTCACTTCAGTTGTGTCCAACTCTATGCAACCCTGTGGACAGCAGCCCACCAGGCTCCTCCGTCCACAAGATTCTCCAGGCAAGAATACTGGGGTGGGTTGCCATTTCCTTCTCCGAGGATGGCCATACTTCTCAAATAAAAACATACAAGAATTTCTCTAGCAATGCCTGTAAGAGTACAATATTTTTTTCAATATAACAATCTTCAGCTGAAGGTAATACCGTCCAGGTACTTTAGATCAGCTCTGTGGTAGAATCAAGGTAGAAAGGGCATTACTATGAAGCAAGCATCAAAAAGCTGTTGAGTTATTCCAGAGCTATACAAATATAACAGTTACTATGTAGGAAGTTAATTTAACTTTGTGAATTAGAAAAAGTAAAACCACTAAGTCAAGAAACTGCATAAATCAAAAACAGCCCCAAATTAAAAAGCCATCAGAGGAAATGAAACAAGACATTCTCATAGGTACTGTTTTTAAAAAAAGGATAATTAAATAACATGCATATTAATTACCAGACTAACAAAGAATTGAAGTAAATAGTATAGTCATTGAAACAATTTACTATATTTAATCACTTAAGAATTGTGCTGACACTAAGTTTTTGTTTCAAAAAATAAAGTAATACAACTAACCTAATAATCACTTTCAAGTGTTTGCTCTTCTAGGATATTAAAAAGGAATTGTGTACCAGAATATTATCTGAATGTAAATAACCAACTCCAAATGTAATATAGTTGTTTAACCCCTATTTGGTGTAGGCGCAGTGAAAATGTGCTGTGAGTGGGTGGGAAGGAGATGAAAAGAGTGATCAGCATTTAAATTTCAGGCTAATTCATAAGAATCTAGAACAGAAAAAAAAGTTTACAAAACAGATGCAGTTTGATATAATTTCCACTGGATTTAGTAGTCTACCATGAAGCACGTGTTTAACAAAATCATTACCTCAAAAGGAAAAAAAAGAAAAAAATGTAAATATCTTTGGCTTTTAGTTGAATTTTATGTTCTGAAAGAAGGCTGATATTAGCTAGAACTGCAATGCTATTTAAAAACTGTATCTTTGTTTTTATTTGTATTTTAGTTATTCAGTTCAGTTCAGTTCAGTCGCTCAGTCGTGTCCGACTCTTTGCAACCCCATGAATCGCAGCACGCCGGGCCTCCCTGTCCATCACCAACTCCCGGAGTTTACTCAAACTCATGTCCATAGAGTTGGTGATGCCATGCAGCCATCTCATCCTCTGTTGTCCCCTTCTTCTCCTGCCCCCAATCCCTCCCACCATCAGGGTCTTTTCCAATGAGTCAACTCTTCGCATCAGGTGGCCAAAGTATTGGCGTTTCAGCCTCAGCCTCAGTCCTTCCAATGAACACCCAGGATTGATCTCCTCTAGAATGGACTGGTTGGATCTCCTTGCAGACCTAGGGACTCTCAAGAGTCTTCTCCAACACCACAGTTGAAAAGCATCAATTATTTGGCACTCAGCTTTCTTCACAGTCCAACTCTCACATCCATACATGACCACTGGGAAAACCACAGCCTTTACATGAACCTGTTTTTATTTGTATTTTAGTTATTAGTAAGACATAAGAGAGAAAATATGAGTAAATAATAAAGCTATAGGTAATTATATATGGATGATCATGAAAAAAATTAAACTAAACGGACCACCTAGATCAAGATTTTCCTACCATGCTGCTATTATCTGTAGTTACCCTTGTGCAGTAATTTAGAAGTTGTCTATTTCCACCCTGGACAGCATTTTTTTTTTTTTTGGTAGTATATCAATTTTTTTATCTACTTTTCCTCCTTGACACATAAATTAACTGTCTTCTAGGAAATTATATTCAGAAATGCCTTTTTTAATTACTGAAGAGGTAATTTAAAACTTAAGTAGATGCAACTATAAACCTGAGTTATTACTTTCATTTAACTGTATTCTTAAAGAGGAGGAAGGCCTTTACAGGTCAAAATCAAGGACATTTTAAATGCCAGGTTTCCAGTTAAATGTCAAGTATACTTGGACATATTCCCAATTCAGGCTTGTTGTTGGCTTAGCAGCTGGAGTGACAGGACCATTTAGTGAAACACTTTTTTGTAAAGAGCAGAGTGGCCATTTCTCTGAATCTACTCAATTTTTTTCTTTTTCTCTCCATGTTTTGTGTGCTATGCTGTGTTTAGTCACTCAGTCATGTCTTTTTTAACCACATACAGGTAACATGCGCAACACACCCGTTACTTCTTTTTTCCAGTGAAGCAAATGGTCCTAGAGCTTCCTCCTACTTTGCATAAAATGTATTCCCAGCTCTGTACACTCTATCATACCAAGCAGAGTTAGCATGAGACTCATGCTAGATAAGCTACAGAAGCATAGCTAGGCAAAGTTAAAAGCTTGCCTCAAAGTTCTGGACCTAACACACAGCCAATAGTTAAGTTTTCTTTTCCTAGACATTTCCCTAAGTGAACACAACCTTGATATACAGAAAGCTGATAACTGACAGGATCCAGGTGTCTGTGGGGGCTATAATTACAGGTTGCTTCTCATATCTTACATAGGTTCATCGGGGCAACTAAAATATCCAGACGTTAAAGAATTTAAAGAGGCTTCTATGGCAATCATTCTCAACCCAGATGACAGAATATCTTTAGGAAAAATTTTTCAAGCTATTTTCAAATTCAGATTCATATGATTCTCTCACAATATTACTTCCTTCTCAATTAATTTCTGTATTAACTGTATTTAACAGACTTTTTCTGAAGGAAATATGGTACTTGGATTTAGAAAAAAAAATGATTAGAACTCATTGCTTTAATGTTTTAGGTTCTAACTCAAGTAGGCCTGGTGGGATATTTATTAATTTAATAAGCACATATTTAGCATTACTATTTCTCTAACAGTACTCTATTAGGTTTAAATTACTATTTCATTTGATTCTATAGTAATCATAAATAATTATCACTGTCTCATTTGTAGTTGGGAAAAATAAGGCATTGTAGAATAAGGAATTTGCCCCAGGTTGCACAGCTAGTAAATTGTTCAGATGAATTTTAACTCAGTCCAAATCCTGTGACCATGCCCTTAAACACAAAACTTTGTTTGCAATGTCCTGAAACCAGAAAGGTCAGTCTAACAGTAACAGCTGGCAGAACAGCATTGTCTAGCCTCTCCAAGATTGACATGGTAATCACTAGCAACATGTGGCTATCTACATTTAAATGTTTTTTCATTAAAATGATAGGAAAAATTTCTTCCTCCATCATGCTATCCACATATCAAGTGATATTGATAAGCTACACATCTTCAATGGCTAATATATTGGAAAACACAGGTAAAGAACTTCCCTGTCATCACAGAAAGTTCTATTGAACACTGTTCAGTACCTCACAACTTAGTTTATCAGCATTTGTTACAGAAATGTCCCAGATCACGGGCATTATTTCAGCCCTGGAAAGAATTCTGGTAGACCAATGCTTTTCTAACTTCAATGTATATTAAATCACTTGCACATTTTGTTTAATTCCAGCTTCTGATTCACTAGGTCTGGGGTGGGACCTGGGAATCTATATCTCTTAAAAAAGATAATAGAAACTTATTATGACCCATAAATGATTACTTTCATTTTATGGTCTAAGGATCATTTTTGTTGGTTATCTCAGGGTGAAGAAATATCACTGCTTCTAGAATTCAGATCTAGTTTGCAGTCTAAAAATATGTATAAAATCCATCCCTGAATCCTCTCATTTTCTCAGTCTCACAGTAAAAACAGCTGTGTGTTCTCAGTCACTCAGTCATGTCCAACTCTGTGAGACTCCATTGACTGTAGTAATTTGCATTTCTGAAAAGACTACAACAGTGCTAAGGTCTTCATTATGAGTTTCATAAGCAAAGAAATATTATATTCCAATTACATATTCTTCCCTTAGAAGAAATTTTGACCTTGCAGGTAAAAATAATTGTAGTCTGAAGTGACAACATTCTTGAAATATTAAAGTGATCCTATAATTCCTAGTATCAATATCTATTGCTTAAGGCTTACTGCATACTTTTCGGATGACCACATACATCAGTGGCTTCAAACAAACATTGCTTTTCTCTTGTAGGCCTGTTTTCCAGCTATTGCTCACATGGTCTAAATGGATTCAGCTGATAGGGACTGACAGCAGCTGAACTTCAATTTAAGCCAGATATTGGGTTAAGTCAATTTTATTCCTTGCCACATTCTGGGACCAATAGCTAGCTTGGGATGTTCTTCTCATGGTGGAAGACAGGATTTCACGAGGTCAAAGTACCTCACATGAGCAGGTACAAAGCCTTTGTTCACACAAAGTCAGTCACACGAATAAATGTCTGGGATACAATTTGAGTGGGAAAGTATACTCCTTCCATAAAGGATGGAGGAGAAAATGAATGTTTGCTGAATATTAAGATATTCTACTATACACAGTCCCTGATGTATGATTGTCCAGATGAGCATTTAACAACTTCACAAGATAAGAAATAAAACACACTTTAGGAATTTTGATCTTATTTCCAAGTTAGTGATATGTAGTAGGAACTCTCTCCTGCGTACTGCATACTTGAGGCTTAGCTCCAAGTCAGCACCTCAATCGTGAGAATAAACAACCAATACCCTTATAACCATCCTGTATCCAAGCACCCATTCTGTTTTTCACTTTCAGTACAGTATTCAAAAAATTACATAAGATATTCAGCACTTTATTATTAAATAATATTTGTGTTAGATGGTTCTGCCCAACTAAGAAGAGGTGGCAAGAATACATGGAAGAACTGTACAAAAAAGATCTTCATGACCCAGATAATCATGATGATGTGATCACTAATCTAGAGCCAGACATCTTGGAATGTGAAGTCAAGTGGGCCTTAGAAAGCATCACTACGAAGAAAGCTAGTGGAGGTGATGGAATTCCAGTTGAGCTGTTTCAAATCCTGAAAGATGATGCTGTGAAAGTGCTGCACTCAATATGCCAGCAAGTTTGGAAAACTCAGCAGTGGCCACAGGACTGGAAAAGGTCAGTTTTCATTCCAATCCCAAAGAAAGGCAATGCCAAAGAATGCTCAAACTACCACACAACTGCACTCATCTCACATGCTAGAAAAGTAATGCTCAAAATTCTCCAAGCCAGACTTCAGTAATATGTGAACCGTGAACTCCCTGATGTTCAAGCTGGTTTTAGAAAAGGCAGATGAACCAGAGATCAAATTGCCAACATCCTCTGGATCATGGAAAAAGCAAGAGAGTTCTAGAAAAACATCTATTTCTGCTCTATTGACTATGCCAAAGCCTTTGATTGTGTGCATCACAATAAACTGTGGAAAATTCTAAAAGAGATGGGAATACCAGACCACCTAACCTCTTGAGAAATCTGTATGCAGGTCAGGAAGCAACAGTTAGAACTGGACATGGAACAACAGACTGGTTCCAAATAGGAAAAGGAGTATGTCAAGGCTGTATATTGTCACCCTGCTTATTTAACCTATATGCAGAGTACATCATGAGAAATGCTGGAGTGGAAGAAACACAAGCTGGAATCAAGATTGCAGGGGGAAATATCAATAACCTCAGATATGCAGATGACACCACCCTTATGGCAGAGAGTGAAGAGGAGTTAAAAAGCCTCTTGATGAAAGTGAAATAGGAGAGCGAAAAAGTTGGCTTAAAGCTCAACATTCAGAAAACGAAGATCATGACATCTGGTCCCATCACTTCATGGGAAATACATGGGGAAACAGTGGAAACAGTGTCAGACTTTATTTTGGGGGGCTCCAAAATCACTACAGATGGTGACTGCAGCCATGAAATTAAAAGGCGCTTACTCATTGGAAGAAAAGTTATGACCAACCTAGATAGTATGTTCAAAAGCAGAGACATTACTTTCCTGACTAAGGTCCATCTAGTCAAGGCTATGGTTTTTCCTGTGGTCATGTATGGAAGTGAGAGTTGGACTGTGAAGAAGGCTAAGCATGGAATAATTGATGCGTTTGAAGTGTGGTGTTGGAGAAGACTCTTGAGAGTCCCTTGGACTGCAAGGAGATCCAACCAGTCCATTCTGAAGGAGATCAGCCGTGGGATTTCTTTGGAAGGAATGATGCTAAAGCTGAAACTCCAGTACTTTGGCCACCTCATGTGAAGAGTTGACTCATTGGAAAAGACTGTGATGCTGGGAGGGACTGGGGGCAGGAGGAGAAGGGGCCGACCAAGGATGAGATGGCTGGATGGCATCACGGACTCGATGGACATGAGTCTGAACTCTGGGAGATGGTGATAGACAGGGAGGCCTGGCGTGCTGCGATTCATGGGGTCGCAAAGAGTGGGACACGACTGAGCGACTGAACTGAACTGAAGTGATAGGCTAATGGAAGTGTTCTAAGCATGTTTAAGGTAGGTGAGACTAAGCTAGATGTTCAGTAGGTTAGATATATTAAATATATTTTCTAATGATATTTTTTGATTTATGCTGTGTTTATTGGGGTATAACTGCCTTGTGAGTCAAAGAAAATCTGTATATTTACTGACTGTCACACCTTTTAAAAGTTGAAGATTCACCCTCACTTCTGCCAAACTTCAGGTAGTGAATGTCAAGAACTGTGTAGGACATGATATATTTATTCTGGTTGTAAGCTGGAGTCTTAGGCTACCACAGTTTCGAAGCTGGCAAAATAGGCAAGACCCCTGGATCAGTGGCATAGGGTTTTATTACTCCCAGTGCATCAAGCAGAATGAGCTTCATTTTTCTCACATGTTCCTCTGCCCCTGCCAAAGTCATACAGGGGACATGAGATGGGCGGCCCAGGCACACACAGTGGGCTTATGTCACAGTTAATGAACTCTAAATTTAGGAAACCCCCAATCATTTAAGGGAACTATGAGCCAACCTGACTAAGGCTTTCCAGAGAGAGGGAGACATTATCTGTACTATACTAATCAGGAAATAAAACTCTCTTTCTCTGAGGCAGGCATTGTAACTTCCAAGGATGGTGTGCTATAAAAATACCCTTTAATGGACATTCCAGAACAAAAACTGGTATAAAAATTCATAAGGAACATGGAGAACTGTCTCTCAACAAGGAAACTGAAAGGTCTCTTATATTCATGCCTTATATATATTTCCTTTTGGTGACAGTTTTTTTTTTTAAATCATAGTAATGATATATAATATTGATAGAACTTACTTAACGCTAGTCATAACTCAACCCACTCAAGTGTTCTTGCCTGGAGAATCCCAGGGATGGGGGAGCCTGGTGGGCTGCTATCTATGGGGTTGCACAGAGTCGGACACAACTGAAGAGACTTAGCAGCGGCAGCAGCAGCAGTCATAACTCAAAGCATTTTTCATTAAGTTAGTGCTCACTATAAGCCTATGAGGTACATATATTGTTGCAATCTGATCAATAATGAAATTGAATTACCAAACAAGTAAACTCACCAGAGAAGCCCAACTTTAAAGTAATGGATTGGAATACTAACCTAGGTTGTCTACCTACAGAGTCATAATCATTCTGCTTCAAAGATGAGGTTACTTACTCTTATCTTCTCCAGAGTTTTGTTTTGTTTTGTTTAACATTCTTATAGCAAGCAATGGTTTCCTCCAAATAATGGTTGATCGATGTTTCTGGAAGGTAGCTCTCCAATTTTGACACAGAATGCCTCTCATCAGGAAGGTCCTTTACAATACTTCAAAGTGTACTTCTAGGTTTTCAGTTGAAACACAAACTATGGTACTCAGAGATATGGGTCATATTCACAGGAGTAAATGTAAAGAGCAAATATAATACTAACATCGCAGAACCTAGAAGATAATATGGTGTGCATGGTGCGGGTGGACGTTACAATCCTTTCGCTGCCAAAATGTCAGTAGGAATGAATGATTGTTCTTCCATGGCATAACCTTTAGAAAACAACCCTCGCGGATCATGTTAAAGAGTCTCCTCTGGAATGGCAATTATGTTATTCTAGTATTGTTCTATTCAAAACTATCAACACCCAACAATATTATAAAATAAGCTTTACAAAAATGAAATAACTGAGAGCTACCTTTAATCATTTATAAACAGGAAATATTAGATAAATAACAGTGACACACTTTATTTTCTTGGGCTCCAAAATCACTGCAGATGGTGACTTCAGCCATGAAATTAAAAGGCATTTGCTTCTTGGAAGCAAAGCTATGACAACCTAGGCAATACATTGAAAAGCAGAGACATTACTTTGCCAACAAAGGTCCATATAGTCAAAGCTATGGTTTTTCCTGTAGTCATGTATGGATGTGAGAGTTGGACCATAAAGAGGGCTGAGCACTGAAGAAGTGATATTTTTGAACTGTCATGTTGGAGAAGACTCTTGAGAGTCCCTTGAACTGCAAGGAGCTCAAACCAGTCAATCCTAAAGAAAATCAGTCCTGAACATTCATTGGATGGACTGATGCTAAAGCTGAAGCTTCAATACTTTGACCACCTGACTCAGTTGAAAAGACCCTGATGCTGGGAAAGAGTGAAGGCAGGAGGGGAAGGGGATGACAGAAGATGAGATAGTTGGATGGCATCACTGACTCAATGGACATGAACTTTAGCAAGCTCCAGGAGAGGACGAAGGACAGGGAAGCACGGCGTGCTGCAGCCCATGGTGTCGCAGAGTTAGATACAACTGACAGGCTGAACAACAACAATAATCTAACTTATAAATCATACTTAATTCTTGGCACATTCTTTCTTCACATCATATATATGCTTAGGAAATAAAGATATGTTTTTATGTTTTATGCTTGGTATTCAAGATTGTCAACACAATTCAGTTCAGTTGCTCAGTCATCAACACAGTGTCAATACAGTGGCTAATAAATATTGACTTCCTTCTTTTCCTGGTCATACACAATACATTTATATTTTCCCATTATAACGGACCAAAACAGTCTGTTTTTCATTCACTCAAATATCTGTAATGGAACAGAACATAGTGCAAGGCTCATAGGAGAGCTCTAAAAAAGGGCAAGGAGGAGATGGGCATGGTGAGAGAGAGATATAAAATTTGGAGAGACAGACAACTTAGGACTGATGTATGTCTCAAATATTAACAAAGTAATCTGTGTACCATGGATAAACAGTGCAACTCCTTAGTGCATGTGAAAAGAAAAAAAAAAAATCTATTGCTTAACAAGAGAAGAGGAAGGGATAGAATACATTTTGTCTGCTCCGGTCCAGGAAAGATGTTGAGAAACTCATAAAACAGAATTCTCTACTGTCATAGAATCAGTTCCAAAAATATCATGTTACCATATTTCTTAGCTATGTTTTTCAAGGTTTCTTTTTTCTAAACCATTGTTTAAAAAGCATGAGCACCTACATTTCTCTCTGCTCACCAAAGAATTCCAATACAATGTTTTTCTTATAATGATGACTTCGCAGTGAAATCATCTTTCTCTTTCTACCATGCTTTCTTCTGAGATTAAAACATTATAGACCTCCTTTTAAAATTATATATTTGGGTTGACTGAATTTTATTTCCCAATTCTTTTAGGTTAATCATGGTGATGAGTAACAGTTGATCATAGTAGATGCTATTGAAGGTTATTTGATTTTGGAATTATATGTTTGATATAGAGCATACATTTATGATTGTCTACTACATGTTTAGGGCTTCCCTTGTGGCTCAGTGGTAAAGAATTTTCCTGCTAATGCAGGAAATGTGAGTTCAATCCCTGGGTCAGAAAGATCTCCTGGAGAAGGAAATGGCAGCCCACTTCAGGACTCTTGCCTGGCAAATCCCACAGATAGAGAAGCCTGGTGGGCTAGAGTCCATGGGGTCTCAAAGACCTGGACATGGCTTAGAGGGTGAGCATGCAGAACTACATGTTAAGCATTATCTTGAGTATGCTAAAAATCAAAGATAAAGTTAACAAAAATTCTCTAAACCATTCATTGTGACTAGGTTGTTTTCTTAATTAAAAAAAAATTGAAAAGTGGTAGATTGAGTGGAATTTCCTTAATAATCAATATGACAGAATTTGTAAACAGATGTATATAATCCCATCAAGAACTAGGAGAGTCTTTAGAAGAACTGTACAAAAAAGATCTTCATGACCCAGATAATCATGATGACATGATCACTAATCTAGTGCCAGACATCTTGGAATGTGAAGCCAAGTGGGCCTTAGAAAGCATCACTATGAACAAAGCTAGTGGAGGTGATGGAATTCCAGTTGAGCTGTTTCAAATCCTGAAAGATGATGCTGTGAAAGTGCTGCACTCAATATGCCAGCAAGTTTGGAAAACTCAGCAGTGGCCACAGGACTAGAAAAGGTCAGTTTTCATTCCAATTCCAAAGAAAGGCAATCCCAAAGAATGCTCCAACTACTGCACAATTGCACTCATCTGACATGCTAGAAAAGTAATGCTCAAAATTCTCCAAGCCAGACTTCAGTAATACATGAACCGTGAACTCCCTGATGTTCAAGCTGGTTTTAGAAAAGGCAGAGGAACCAGAGATCAAATTGCCAACATCCGCTGGATCATGGAAAAAGCAAGAGAGTTCCAGAAAAATATCTATTTCTGCTCTATTGACTATGCCAAAGCCTTTGACTGTGTGGATCACAATAAACTGTGGAAAATTCTGAAAGAGATGGGAATACCAGACCACCTAACCTGCCTCTTGAGAAATCTGTATGCAGGTCAGGAAGCAACAGTTAGAACTGGACATGGAACAACAGACTGGTTCCAAATAGGAAAAGGAGTATGTCAAGGCTGTATATTGTCACCCTGCTTATTTAACCTATATGTAGAGTACATCATGAGATACGCTGGGCTGGAAGAAACACAAGCTGGAATCAAGATTGCCGGGAGAAATATCAATAACCTCAGATATGCAGATGACACCACCCTTATGGCAGAGAGTGAAGAGGAGTTAAAAAGCCTCTTGATGAAAGTGAAAGAGGAGAGCGAAAAGTTGGCTTAAAGCTCAACATTCAGAAAACGAAGATCATGACATCTGGTCCCATCACTTCATGGGAAATAGATGGGGAAACAGTGGAAACACTGTCAGACTTTATTTTGGGGGCCTCCAAAATCACTGCAGATGGTGACTGCAGCCATGAAATTAAAAGACACTTACTCCTTGGAAGAAAAGTTATGACCAACCTAGATAGTACATTAAAAAGCAGAGACATTGCCAACTAAGGTCCATCTAGTCAAGGCTATGGTTTTTCCAGTAGTCATGTATGGATGTGAGAGTTGGACTGTGAAGAAGGCTGAGCGCGGAATAATTGATGCTTTTGAACTGTGGGGTCTTGAGGGTCCCTTGGACTGCAAGGAGATCCAACAAATCCATTCTGAAGGAGATCAACCCTGGGATTTCTTTGGAAGGAATAATGCTAAAGCTGAAGCTCCAGTACTTTGGCCACCTCATGCGAAGAGTTGACTCATTGGAAAAGACTCTGATGCTGGGAGAGATTGGGAGCAGGAGGAGAAGGAGGAGAAGGGGACGACGGAGGATGAGATGGCTGGATGGCATCACGGACTCGATGGACGTGAGTCTGAGTGAACTCTGGGAGATGGTGATGAACAGGGAGGCCTGGCGTGCTGCGATTCATGGGGTCGCAAAGCGTCGGACACGTCAGAGCGACTGAACCGAACTGAACTGAACTGATAGAAAGAAACTATAGTTAGGGAAAGAACACTGTTTTCAATTTAATTATTTTTAGATTTTTTTCTTAAGGTAGCCTCTGTGCTGAAATGCAAAATTCAGTTTAGAGAAAATTGCAAATAATTTAGTTTATTTAAATTCTTGAAAAGAGAACATGATATATTCAGTGTTTAACATTTCTTAGTAATATTTTTTGTAAACTATTTTTTCTAAAATTTACTGTCATTTTCTAAAGTGATACTGCATAATTTGGTTTAGATTTATTTCTAGGTATTAGCTATTGTTTTGGTGGTATTATAAGTATATGTTAAAATTATTTTTCAAATGTTAACTGATACTATGTAGAAATACAGTATTTTTTCTACTTCAAAACTGTGCATCCTGTCATGTTGCTAAGCATATGCAAGATCTAGTGTGTTCAGTAGAATCAATAAGACTTTCTACTCACAGAATCATATAATATATGAATAAAGGCAGCTTTACTTCTTTTCTTTAACAGTTGCATTGAGATATAATTTAATACTCTAAAGCTTATCCATTTAACGTGAACAATTCAAAGGCTTTTACAATATTTTACAATTGTGCAATCATCACCATAATATAATTTAAATAATCTCCCTTTAAAATTTTGTCTTTGATATCTTTTTATTACCTATTGCATTCATATTTATATTTAAATTATTTAATAGAAATGGCAAGAACAGATATCCTTGATTTTTTGTGATCAAAGAGAGAAAGAGCTTAGTCTTTTACTATTTAAGTATCTGTGCCCTGTAGTTTTTCTTGTTAATATCTTTTACCAGGTTTTTGATGCATTTATGTTGAAACTTCTTATTTAAATAACCTTAGATCTTATAGATAATGACTATATCCTTTAAAAATTATTCACCAATTCTAAAAAGAAACTTAATCTTTTTTCTTCTTTTTTGTAAAGAAGGGCCTCTAATTCTATCAGGATTCCCTTGTGGCATTAGCAGTAAAGAATCTGCTTCCCAGTGCAGGAGATGCAAGAGACACAAGCTCCATCCCTGGGTCGGGAAGATCCCCTGGAGGCGGAAATGGCAACCCACTCCAGTATTCTTGCCTGGAGTATCCCATGGACAGAGGAACCTGGTGAGCTACAGTCCATGGGGTCACAAAGAATTGAACACGACTGGGCATCTGACCACATAGCACAGCTAATTGTATCATTGACTATAAAAATGCACAAAAATACACATTTTTATTTAAATAATGTATACACTTGATGAAAAATACAATACTGTTAATGGGCTAATAATGAAAAGAAGTATGCCTTTGCTCCTAGACTGTCTAGTTTATAAATTAAGAAAATGCTTGAATTTTTAAAGAGTATTTTATTTTATCTATAGTTCTAAAATACATGTTTAAATCACTAGTCTTTGATTTATCCTTTCAGGCATAATCTATTTATTGCCTGATAAAATATCTGAGGATTTATCACAAACCATCCCTTTCTTCCACCATCACACAATTGTTATAACATTACTCTTAATTGTTCTCTGTGCTTTATCTGTAACTACAGGAGGTTAAAGATTTATTTATTTTTCCATCATTTCTTGAAAGCGTATATAAACTCCTTAACTTATTAAGTGAAGTTACTCTTTATCTTTTGTTTTATTTGCAACTTATCTTAACTGCTAATTCAGTTACTTCTACTTTCACATTGTCAAGTTTTCTGTCATTCATATTCACCTGTATATTGTCAGTCAATACTTAATAGCATTGTTTGTCTACGGGTTGCTATTAAGTGCTCACAATAAACTCAAAGTGAACTTTCATGTCATCATTAGTTTTTAATGTTATTTGCAGCACAGACAAGTAAAATACGACTGCACGTTTTCTAACATAGCATTTTGTTTCCTGCAGTTTTAGATTCCCTTTCTTTTTTAAAAAAAAATTAGAACTGACATTTTTATCACATTTTAGGTACTCTCATAATGTTATAGATGATATAAAAATCTCTGAATTCCTCTCTGTCTCTTTACTCTCATGTGATGGGTGTGTGCCCCTATATATTTGTTTCTATCTGAAGCAATTAATTTTCATGACTGCTAACCACATCTAATGGATTTTTCCCCCATATTTTGTGCCTTTTTCTTTCTTTCTTTGCACTTAGGTTAAAAAAAAAAAAAACCCTTTAGAAATTCTCTGATAAAAGAGTGTGGGAGTAAAATTTCTGAAATCATGTATGTCTAAAAATATTGCTCACTTTTCTTTACACTTGACTTAATATATTAGCTGGGTATATTCAGTTCAGTTCAGCCGCTTAGTCATGTCTGACTATTTGCGACACCACGAACCACAGCACGCCAGGCCTCCCTGTCCATCACCAACTCCCGGAGTTTACTCAAACTCGTGTCCATGGAGTCGGTGATGCCATCCAACCATCTCATCCTCTGTCTTCCCCTTCTACTCCTGCCTTCAATCTTTCCCAACGTCAGAGTCTTTTCAAATGAGTCAGCTCTTCACATCAGGTGGCCAAAGTATTGGAGTTTCAGCTTCAACATCAGTCCTTCCAATGAACACCCAGGGCTGCTTTCATTTAGGATGGACTGGTTGGATGTCTTTGCACTCCAGGGGACTCTCAAGAGTCTTCTCCAACACCACAGTTCAAAAGCATCAATTCTTTGGCACTCAGCTTTCTTTATAGTCCAACTCTCATATCCATACATGACTACTGGAAAAACCATAGCCTTGACTAGACAGACCTTTGTTGGCAAAGTAATGTCTCTGTCTTTTAATATGCTATCTAGTTTGGCCATAACTTTCCTTCCAAGGAGTAAGCATCTTTTAATTTCATGGCTGCAGTCACCACGTCCAAGGTAAGAGAAACCCAAGTAAGACGGTAGGCACTGAGAGAGGGCATAGGAGGGCAGACAGACTGAAACCACAATCACAGACAATTAGCCAATCTGATCACACAGACCAGAGCTTGTCTAACTCAATGAAACTAAGCCATGCTGTGTGGGGATATACAAGATAATGGGTTATGGTGGAGAGTCTGACAAATGTGGTTCACTAGAGAAGGGAATGGCAAACCACTTCAGTATTCTTGCCTTGAGAACCCCATGAACAGTATGAAAATGCAAAAAGATAGGACACCGAAAGATGAACTCCCCAAGTCAGTAGGTGCCCAATATGCTAGAGGAGATCAGTGGAGAAGTTAACTCCAGAAAGAATGAAGGATGGAGCCAAAGCAAAAACAACACCCAGTTGTGGATGTGACTCATGATAGAAGCAAGGTCTGACGCTGTAAAGAGCAATATTGCATAGGAACCTGGAATGTCAGGTCCATGAATCAAGGCAAATTGGAAGTGGTCAAATAAGAGATAGCAAGAGTGAATATCAACATTCTAGGAATCAGCAAATTAAGATGGACTGGAATGGGTGAATTTAACTCAGATGACCATTATATCTACTACTGTGGGCAGGAATCCCTTAGAAGAAATGGAGTAGCCATCATTGTCAACAGAGTCTAAAGTGCAGTACTTGGATGCAGTCTCAAAAATGACAGAATGTTCTCTGTTCATTTCCAAGGCAAACCATTCAATATCACGGCAATCCAAGTCTATGCCCCAACCAGTAATGCTTAAGAAGCTGAGGTTGAATGGTTCTATGAAGACCTACAAGACCTTTTAGAACTAACACCCAAAAAATATGTCCTTTCCATTATAGAGGACTGGAATGCAAAAGTAGGAATTCAAGAAATACCTGGAGTAACAGGCAAATTTGGCCTTGGAGTACAGAATGAAACAGGGCAAAGGCTAACAGAGTTCTGCCAAGAGAAAACACTGTTCATAGCAAACAACCTGTTCTAACAACACAAGAGAAGACTTGACACATGGACATCACCAGATTGTCAACAACGAAATCAGATTGATTATATTCTTTGCAGCTGGGTCTATTACTCTACACCTAAAATAAATTTCCTTCCATCTGTTAAATGTATTGTCCTGTTCTATGCAAGTTTCTGAAGGTCATTCTTTTTTGGATTATATATTTTACTTTCTAGAGCTTTTAATATGTCTATCATTGATGTTCTGAATTTTTTGTTACTGTAATACAAATTTTCAATATACATATATTATTTAATTTTGAGGGGTAGGCATTTGCTGAGTTTATTATATAAACTCATTATTTTATCCTTCAGCCCTAGGAATCACTTTTACTTTAAAAATTTAATTCTCTCCCTGTTTTTATTTATTTCCACATATAAATCATGTCAGTTAAAAGTTGAATTTTTTAGATTGCATTTTCTTGTTTCCTATCTTGGTAGCACACATATTTATTTCACTTTCTTTGTGTTCTCTTTGAAGATATTTAATCAATTTAAACCAAAAATTTTACCAGAATTTTGACATACAAGATGAGCTTGTGTATTATTATTTATTTTTTAGATGCCTTGTTACAGATATAATATTTTAAATAATAGCATTACTAATATCTTAGGAGTTTTATGTTTCTTTGGACACATTATTTAATTTATTTTGGATTATATATCAATGGACATGAGTTTAAGAAAGTTCCGGGAGTTGCTGATGGACAGGGCATGCTGCAGTCCATGGGGTCACAAAGACTTGGACATGACTGAGTGACTTAACTGAACTGATATATTTTGTATTCCAAGTTTTCCTCAAATTCTTATGATTCTACACTACTCAAGAAAGAGTCGATAAATATGGTTGTCTATGAGTTTTTGTAAGGCAGGTGTAGAGAGCTTCTCTTTGGCCAAAAAATGGCTATCGTATTGGTTATTCTTAAATGTCAAAACGCTAGGGTTTTTTTAAGAGGCTATTATTTTTTTCCTGCCTACAATGTGTTCCTTAAGGTATCAGGAAAACAGTTGTCTGCTGTTTTACATATTCCAATTGATTCTTCATTATTAATCTCATATCTCAATTCCACATTCTATATTGCCCGGTTCATTTTCTCTAAGTTATGAGTACTGCGGTGTTGGAGAAGACTTGAGAGTCCTTGGACTGCAAGGAGATCCAACAAGTCCATCCTAAAGGAGATAAACCCTGGGATTTCTTTGGAAGAAATGATGCTAAAGCTGAAACTCCTGTACTTTGGCCACCTCATGAGAAGAGTTGACTCATTGGAGAAGACTTTGATGCTGGGAGGGATTGGGGGCAGGAGGAGAAGGGGACGACCGAGGATGAGATGGCTGGATGGCATCACTGACTCGATGGATGTGAGTCTGAGTGAAATCCGGGAGTTGGTGATGGACAGGGAGGGCTGGCGTGCTGCAATTCATGGAGTAGCAAAGAGTCGGACACAACTGAGCGACTGAACTTAACTAAACTGGACTGATGAATGCTTTTAATGGGGCACAAATGCAATGGACTTCTTTCTGACATATAGCACCTATTTTTCACTCTCAATTAAAGACTCAGTCTTTTTTCCACATTTATGGGTCTTTTTAAATGGCAATGTCTGCTGATGGTGCAGCCTTTGATGAGATTATATTATTTAAAACATTTCCTTATTATTTGTGATCTTCAGAGAATTTTCTACCATTTTGAATATGAAGTTAATTTTTACTTTTTAAACAGAAGACTTTGCTTGTATGAAACAAAAATACCTATAATTATGATATTTTCTACAGTCTATTATTTATATTTTCATTCAAAAATATTAATAAATATTAATGTCTTCCTACTCAATATTCAGGGTTAGTACTAACATATTCAATTATTCATATCTCATCAACTTCTTAGGATGCTATATGCTTAAAACTTTTAATGTCAAGAATATGTCTCAGCATATCTTAATGGTTAAAAAATGTATGTATATAAAGAGAAAAGTGTCTGGGAAAAATACATCTGGTTTAAGTCACCTATTTCCTGAGAATTTCTAAGTAACAAAAGGTTTAAATTGCTGAATATTTTTTGAATATCAGACATGTTTAGTGTTTTACATTCATTATATCATTTTAATTTCTGTAGCAGACAGATATTAGTAAGTATTATTCTTATTTAAAGATGCACAATCTTGTTCTTAGATTAAAAGATATGTTCCAAGATACAAAGCAGATAAAGGTCAAAGCAAAATTTGAAACAAAAGATAACTGCTTCCGCCACTTCTGCTCGTGTCACCACATTATATTAATCCAACAACACATTAAAAAGATCATACACCATGACCAAGTGGGCTTTATCCCAGGGATGCAAGGATTCTTCAATATCCGCAAATCAATCAATGTAATTCACCACATTAACAAATTGAAAAATAAAAGCCATATGATTATCTCAATAGATGCAGAGAAGGCCTTTGACAAAATTCAACATCCATGTATGATAAAAACTCTCCAGAAAGCAGGAATAGAAGGAACATACCTCAACATAATAAAAGCTATCTATGACAAACCCACAGCCAACATTATCCTCAATGGTGAAAAATTGAAAGCATTTCCCCTTTCACTGCTACTATTCAACATAGTTCTGGACGTTTTGACCACAGCAGTCAGAGCAGAAAAAGAAATAAAAGGAATCCAAATTGGAAAAGAAGAAGTAAAACTCTCACTGTTTGCAGATGACATGATCCTCTACATGGAAAACCCTAAAGACTCCACCAGAAAATTACTAGAGCTCATCAATGAATATAGTAAAGTTGCAGGATATAAAATATATTAAAATGTTGTTGCTGTTCAGTCACTAAGTCTTATCTGACTCTTTGTAACTCCATGGACTGAAGCACACCAGGCCTCCCTGTTCTCCACTATATTAGAATGGATTAAATACAAATAAGAACATTTAAATAAGTTTATAATTAGATTTCTAAATTAATAAAGGTAGTATATAACAAAAAAGTAGTATATAATACAAAAGTAGTATATAATAAAATTTATATTTAAAATGAGAAGCTAGCAATATATAAGGCACATTTAAATACTATTTTATCTTCTAATTTAAAGGATATCTTTACATTTAATGATACCGATTGTGAATCTCAGTTTTCAATCTTTCTATAATCTAACCAATTTCAAACACATGACAATGAACAACATAAACATAAAGCTATCAAAATGTTTTATTTAAAAATCAGACATCTATAAAGATACCAAACCAGGAAAAAGACACATGGCTCTATTACCACAAAAACAAAAAAAAAGATAGTGCATGATTAAAATTAAGTTACAAAAAACATTTGAAATGCATTCACACACTTACATTGTAGGCCATCAGTTCTTGTTCATTAAAACAAATAATGATAACAAACTTAGAAAAGATATAATTAAAAATGATATACATTTTAATATAGCTTGTGCCAAAAGTATTCACAGTAAAGTCCTTTGTTCTTAGAATTGTAGATACATATATATGAAAATAAGGTAATCCAGCGGAGTAGTAACTTGCTGCAGAACATAGTCGTGTTGGCATTTTTGATTGCACAACTGCTGAAATGCTGCTATAGAGAACAAACTTCTCTGCAAGTGATGTATCATGTGGTAAAAAGAAATCTCCCACTGAAAAATGCTCATCCTTTTCTGCATTCATTATATCCTGAGATTGTTGAATTTTCAGGTCTTATTTTTTCCCATTTCCACTCAAAGTATGCTCTTTTTTTGTAATGCAGCCACATTAGCAGACACAGCTTCACTCTCTTCATACTGACAAGGATGCTGAAAATATTGTTGCTAAGCAACTGGATGCTGCACATTGGAACTCCCATTTTTTCTGATGAAAGTGACAAGAGAAAGATAGTGACATCAATAGCTTTCCGATTTTTTTTTAACAGGTGCAGTGAAAAGAGAGGACGGTGGGCTCAGTGAAAGAAAAAAGTCAAAAGACTGAAAAAGAGGAGTTCTGAACATCAAGAAAAATAACTGTGAAAGGAATCCTAAAAGAAGAGTATATCTGATTCATAGAAATGGATGGAAAAGCATTAGAAATTAATCCAAAAAAATAAATGAGAGTTCTGTAGGTAAAAATTGTCTTGGTAAAATAGATGGTCTACTAATGAAGAAAACCAAAAATGAAATACAAAGTCTTGATTCTTAAATCAAATGAATTAGTGCATTGAAACTTCCCTAACCCTTCCAGATTCCATTTCTTTTCTCTTATGGTATGCTTCCAAGTTTGGCTTTTTATCTCTGAATCAGAGTTTTGGTCTTTGAAATTTAACAGATGGTAAAAAATGAGACTCTGAAAAAGAATAAAGAGGTAACAGGGATAGACAGTTTCGAATCTCTCCAAGAAATAAAAACTCTGCACTCTTATTCAGCCTAATGAAGAGAGACCATCTAAATAATAATGGCATAGAAAGATGGAAAAGCCTTTGGATAGAATTGAATGCAATTGGACATGGATGAACTGTGGAAAACAAAGCAGTGATAGTGATGATGGATTGATGATTCTTCTTTCATTTCAACTTGAATGACTATAACATCAAACCAAAGTTGTAAGAAAAAAAAAAAAAGACCTTGAAAAAGCACAAATACCATTAACAGTAAGCTACAAATTATCAGTTTGAGATATTTTAGATGTATATTTGAGTCCTGATTTTAAAACTTTCTATTAGATCACAGCATTTGGTCCCATCACTTCAAGGAAAGAAATGGGGAAAAATGGAAACAGTGACAGACTTTATTTTCTTGGGCTCCAAAATCATTGCAGATGGTGACTGCAGCCATGAAACTAAAAGATGCTTGCTCCTTGGAAGAAAAGCTATGACAAACCTAGACAGCAAATTAAATTACTTTGCTGACAATGGTCCATCTAGTCAAGGCTATGATGCTTCCAGTATTCAAGTATGATGTGAGAGTTGGACCATAAAGAAGACTGAGTGCTGAAGAATTGATGCTTTTGAACGGTGGTGTTGAAGAAGACTCTTGAGAGTTCCTTGGAAAGCAAAGAGATCAAACCAGTCAATCCTAAAGGAAATCAACCCCGAATATTCATTGGAAGGACTGACGCTGAAGCTGAAGCTTCAATACTTTGGCCACCTGATGCAAACAGCTGACTCATTAGAAAAGACCCTAATGCTGGGAAAGACTGAAGGCAGGAGGAGAAGGGGACGGCAGAGAATGAGATGGTTGGATGGCATCACTGACTCAATGTGCATGAGTTTGAGTAAGCTTACAGAGATAGTGAAGAACAGGAAAGCCTGGTGTGCTGCAGTCTATGGTGTTGCAAAGAGTCAGACATGACTGAGCGACTGAACAACAACAAAGGTGTTAATTAAGTTCTCTGAACTTCAGTTTATGCTTCTGTAAAATGTCAATGGCATCTAACCTTTAGGGTTTGCACTGTAAATGCAATAATATGCCAAGCTCTTACCACATGCCCTGATTTCTTTCACCAAGAAGAGCAATATATTCACTAGTGGTTATAGTGTAAAATGAAATACTTACTATGTGATGTGTACATTTTTACTAATTTTGCCCATCAATATTATTGCACAGTCCACCACTGTTGGTTGAGTGGAGCAACTAAGAAATACAATCCACTGGTGATCTAAAGTTACAACTTTTAGTGAAAAAAGTTCATCCTATTCTTCATTGGGAAAAATAGATTAAAAAGGCAGTGCTAAAATTTTATTTTGTGAAATACTACATTCTCAACTCTTCAGTTCTTAAATATCTGGATTGTAAATTTGGTTCAGAAATTTAATTTATTCTGTCGGTACAGCTCTGCCTTGAAACAGTGACTGGTCCATGTCCATGATAAATTTAAAGAACATTGAAAGCTCAAGGAAGACAAATAGCAAACTATTGATTTCATTCTAATTAACTTTGTAACAGTTTCCTTCTGGCCTAGGTTAGTATGAATTGCTCCTTGCATTGTATTGTATGTTATGTTCCTGAGAGATGATTCTTATCACCCAAAACTAAGTGCACAGAATTATAGTAACTGATTCTGGAAGATGGTTGGCGTGGCGAAGCTGACGGTGGACTCATTAGAAGTCGAGTATTCTGTGTGATTGGTTAGGAGCGCATACTTGACCTTCTCTGGTTGGTGCTAATTTGGAAGCAGGGACACAAATTACAGAAGATATCAGTCTTTCAAGTCCTCACCATCTGTGGGCCGATGGTTACAGATGTTATTTTTTAATGTCCTGGATTACTATAGATAGGAATCAACAATTCTGATTTACATCAGGTTGGTTCCTGGGTTGTTGATTATAGTTAAGGGGTTGGTTTCCTGGGTAGATTGTTGTACAACTTCAGGTTAGAGTCAGAGATCTGTTTTTATACATGATCTGACCATTGTCCATTTGTATATTCGACCTCTCAGTTCACTCTCCTTTATGGTAAGTAAGTTCATATTTTCCTTGGTGACTAGTGTGACCTTTGCATTTTTATTGAATTTAGGGAATCAGTATGATGGAAACAAATCTGGAAAAGCCACCACGGAGATGCTCAAGGGTGTTGCCTGCTCCCCTCATGAAGTTCTTGCAGCCTCAACGAAATAAACACTCTATGGACTTTCCCAGAGGACATACTAAAGAAATAAGTAAAGAATGTCTTGCACAATGAATCTACTCAAGTATTCCACCACCCCTAAGCCTTCGTGTACCTTTCTAAATACCTTCTGACATTTTAAATTATTGTAGGTCGTTTTTGGTTTGATAAGTCAGTCACCCAACCAAGCAAACTACTAGAGACATTACCAGCTTCTCAAGCCTAGCCATGAATTCAGGCTTTCTGCTGATGATGCTACATCAATAAATGTGTGCTGATTTGACTTGTTATTATTTATACTCTGATCCCACATCCATAGCAAGCACAGAATTCTATAAATTGGAAAGTCATGCAATTCCCCTGTTATGTAGCATATCTTCCTATGGGTCACTTCTTATATCTCACTCTTTAATACATGCTGGGAATTCAGTCTAGTTAAATATTTAAAAGCAGGGAAATGTGGTAGGTATAAATACTGGAAAGGGTTAGCAATCCACTATAATGAAATCACCACCATTGGAGGGACAGTTTCTTCAGGCAAGCAGAGTGTCCTTCATATAGGTAAAGGATACCTCTGCTGGCAAAGAAAGTTCAGTAGGACTTAGTTCATGGTTTCTAGCTCCACTGGAATCTGCTCATTGGCCACATGAGCAGATTGTGGTCTGCGGTTGGCCACATTCTCATTTTTAAGATCCCGTCCTTTCCTGAGATACACTGTATGATTAGGAGTATAATTTGCATTGTAACTCAGTCACCTGCAGGATCAGATTTTGGATATTATTTTCAGAAAGCACAACCCTATGGCTACAAAAGGTAAGTGTTACTTTTAGAGTAATCACAAAAGCTTCTAGGTCCCTTATGTAGACCTTGAGGTGAGAACAATTAGGTTTGAGCTTAGCATGTTCTCTCTGGATGCTCTCCAGTGCTGTTATGATATGTCAATATAATCCCTCTATTTACTGACATTCTCTATGGCAACAAATGCTCTGTCACTAGGAATTTTGCCTTTTGTAGACACTTGCATTAGATTCCATTCTGTCAGAAACAGTATCAATATCAAAGTTTGTATTAGAGTTCAACAGAAGAAGCATAAGCACTCCAGTACATGAAGTGAGAGCTATATTACAGAGATTTGACAGCAAGCAATTGTGGCAGCGAGTTAAATAGTCTTTTTTAGTGCTTTTGTGTCTGAAGCTGAAGGCTGGAGTCCAAAGGGTAGAAAATCAAGATATAAAGGGGAGAACAGAGACAAGCTTAATCTCATGAGAATAAACTAGGACCCAACAAGCATGAGCAGGCTGGAACATATATGGTAAGACTGGAAAGTTATGGTCATTTTACCATGTTCAAACTTACTAACTGGACATCCTAAAAGAGATGTTGGAACATGTCCTTTCTGGAATTTTTATAGAATTCTTCTGTCAATCTAATTATATCAATTCATCTTTTGTCTAGTGTTCCTACTATTTCTCATTGATCTATTTTACCACTGAGTAAAGTATGGAACTCATTCTTATTAATCCTCTAGGAATTAAGTGTATCTTTTCAATCCAGATATATGTGACTTTCATCAAATTATTAAAACAGGCTGTCACTATCTCATTTAACATGGCTTCTACAATGTCCTGAGGTAATTTTTAGGACTGTTTATAACTATATTTCTCCTCTTTTCTGTACATGTAAGAATTGCACATTACATCTCTCTGGAGTTGAGCTCGGATGTGTAACTTACTATGTATGGTGATTATACTCTGCGGAAAGTGGCAAGTATCAATTTTCACCTGAGGATTTAAGATCTAGCTCATAATTTCCCTGTTAGGAAAAGTATCATTGCTCCAGATAATATGAGTTCCATTAGTTTATGTTGGTAGCTGGGATAACTGGTGGTGACCTTCATGACTGACGTGAACTTCCAGATTTCTCAAAGGCAGTTTTCTGATTATAACACCCTGCATTTCCAACAGGAATAAGGTAAGCCCTGAATTCTTACTATCAAAACTTTCCCTTTGCTTTCACTTCTGTTTTCCTACTTTAAAGACTGGCTGATACATGAACTTTTTATAAAACAGGCTGGAAGTCTAAGGAGTAGGGAACATAAACCTAGCACATATATGTTTCACAAAAATTGAGATAGGAAGATTTGGGAAACTTTTCTCTACTTGGCAGGGATGTTTGAGGACTAGAAATTACTTCCGCCAAGAATCACATTACTGCACTGGTACTCTTTATGGTCAGAGATGAGAACACAACAATCATTATTTGTATAGAGGTCACCTACATTTTCTATTCCATCTAGAGAAGCTCTGTCCAACACAGAAATCACTAGTCTCCCGTAGCTATTGAATATGTGAAATATGGCCAGTCCACGCCAAGCTGTGTTTTCAGTATAAAATATGCATTTGATTGAAAACATCAGGACCAAAAAAAAGAGAAAAAAGAAAGTGAAATATATCATTATTGATTTTTTTATGTTGAGTACATGTCAAAATGATAGTTTAGATGTAACTGTTTAAATAAAGCTTATAATTAATACTAATTCCATCTGTTTATATTTTAGATTTTAAGTGTTTCTATGAGAAAAAAATTAAATTATGAATTTGATTTACATTATATCTGTACTGAATAGTATTAGTCTGGACTTTGAAGATCAAATATGTCTATTATCTATAGAATGATTGCTAGTGAATTTTCCATTAAGTAATCACCATATTGAAGTTCTAAGTTTTTAGTACTGCTTAAAGGAAATTCCTTTAAAAGATTTATCTACATTGAGAATAAATTATTATTTATCTATTTTTGAAAATTCTAGGCTAGTGTGAATAGTATGTATGTCTGTTGTGGTTACAGAGCACTTGTTAATTGATACGTTTGACATTTTATATTAGACAGCCCAGAAATGGCTATTCTTCAAAGTTTTATTAAAAATGGGATTAAAGATACCCAAAGTCTAATTTCATGTCTAGAGTTTCAATATCAGACTTCTAAGATGTAAATTTCATTCCATGTCACTCAAATATATCTTCCAATTTGACTTAAAATGTATGACTTTCGAATTTGATCAGATCCCTGAAATTGTTTCTTATCCTTCACTGAACTTATTATAAGTCCACATGACAAAGTTAGTGATTTAAGTAATTGATCCAATTTCCTCTCTTTCTCAAATAATATTAGCCTATATAACCCAAGTGCCAAATTTGAATTTTGCTAAGAGTGTAGTTTTAGGGAGAGAGAAAATAATGTAAAAAGTATCTGTATCTGATAAAAAGTTGCAAAGTTTATTAAGAGATTTTCAGGTTTTTTGATAATGTTATATGAGTGATATATACTATATGTATGTAAAGAAAATAATGAGAGTTTTCAATGTTATTCTAATTCTGGATAGAGATGAACACGCAAACAAATAATCTAGGCTAGTGATCACAGTATCTCCTAGAAAACAAAATGGTGGCTGTTTTACTTTTGTATAACACTTCTTGCTTTTTCAAATTCCTTTTACATATTTTTATATAATAATTCACTTTAAAAACATTACAAAAAGATAGCTTTAATAATGAAAAATAAATATTTAAACAGTAGGCAGTCTTCAAAGTAGTTTATATGCAGTAACGCACTTAAATCCCACAAAAAAATTTAGATATCTTAACTATCTCTATTTTATAGCTGAGATAATGAAGGGACTGAAAAGCTACATAACTTTCTGAAATTCCCTTGTATATAAGGGCAGAACTAGGATTTGAACTAGCAGTTTAGATCTATGGTCTATGTTCTTAATTACATTAATTTTACAGGGAATGGTAAGTGCCTTGCTGTAAGTTATAGGAATTAAAGTTTATTATTTTTATATTGTTATCATTATGATTTTCAATACATGGGAACTATAGTGAAGAAAGTATTAGATGAAGAACAGATGGAAGAAAAGGAAGAAAGAAAGGAAGGAGCAAAAGCATAAAAAATTTGAAGAGTTTAATATTACTATGCAAGTTTTTAACATCACTCAGTTCAGTTCAGTCACTCAGTCATGTCTGACTATTTGCGACCCTGTGAACCACAGCACACCAGGCCTCCCTGTCCATTACCAACTCCCAGAGTCCACCCAAACCCATGTCCATTGAGTTGATGATGCCATCCAACATCTCATCCTCTGTTGTCCCCTTTTCCTCCTGCCCTCAATCTTTCCCAGCATCAGGGTCTTTTCAAATGAGTCAGCTCTTCGCATGAGGTGGCCAAAATATAGGAGTTACAGCTTCAACATCAGTCCCTCCAATGAACACCCAGGACTGATCTCCTTTAGGATGGACTGGTTGGATCTCTTTGCAGTCCAAGGGACTCTCAAGAGTCTCCTCCAAAATCAAAGTTCAAAAGCATCAATTCTTTGGTGCTCAGCTTTCTTTATAGTCCAACTCTCACATCCATACATGACCACTGGAAATACAACAGCCTTCCCTAGACGGACCTTTGTTGGCAAAGTAATATCTCTGCTTTTTAATATGCTATCTAGGTTGGTCATAACTTTCCTTCCAACGAGTAAGCATCGTTTAATTTGATGGCTGCAATCACCATCTGCAGTGATTTTGGAGCCCAGAAAAATAAAGTCTGACACTGTTTCCACTGTTTCCCCATCTATTTGCCATGAAGTGATGGGACCGGATGCCATGATCTTCATTCTCTGAATGTTGAGCTTTAAGACAGCTTTTTCACTCTCCTCTTTCACTTTCATCAAGAAGCTCTTTAGTTCTTCTTTACTTTCTGCCATAAGGGTGGTGTCATCTGCTTATCTGAGGTTATTGATATTTCTCCCGGCAATCTTGATTCCAACTTGTGCCTCCTCCAGTCCAGCGTTTCTCATGATGTACTCTGCATATCAGTTAAATAAGCAGGGTGACAATATACAGCCTTGATGTACTCCTTTTCCTATTTGGAACCAGTCTATTGTTCCATGTTCAATTCTAACTGTTGCTTCCTGACCTGCATATAGGTTTCTCAATAGGCAGGTCAGGTGCTCTGGTATTCCCATCTCTTTCAGAATTTTCCACAGTTTATTGTGATCCACACAGTCAAAGGCTTTGATATAGTCAATAAAGCAGAAATAGATGTTTTTCTGGAACTCTCTTGCTGTTTCAATGATCCAGCAGATGCTGGCAATTTGATCTCTGGTTCATCTGCCTTTTCTAAAACCAGCATAAATATCTGGAAGTTCACGGCTCGTGTATTGCTGAAGCCTGGCTTGGAGAATTGTAAGCATCACTTTACTAGTGTGTGAGATAATTGTACTTATTTTTTAAGTTAGCAATTAAAATATGAACCAGGTATATATACCCTGCTAATAGATTGTTAGGTTCAATTTAAAATTCTATATAATATCATGAGTAGAAATGCTTTGATATTAGATTTGTAACTCATTCTGTTTGTGATGTTATGGATTCATCCCATTAAGAAAACACATAGGAATGACTAGAAATTACATTGAAAACTTTTTTTGTGTAAAAGTATTAGAAAGTAATCCAAAAAATAAATAAGAATTGTGTATTATCTATTCAGTCACATCAAAAACTATAGAAGGTGTGTATGTGTGTGTATCTGTGTGTGTGGGCCTTAAAGAAAAATTGATTCTAAAATATAAATGGCACCACAATGGATCAAGAAGAGCCAACATGATCCTAGACTATTTTATGAAAATGGAGAAGTTAGTACATTTTCTATCTGATAATTAATAATCCCTGTAAGGCTGAGACAATGTAGATAGGGTGGTTTTGGCAAAACAATAGGAAAATAGACCAACCGAACAGATCTAAGTCCAGAAATAGACCTATAGGAATACAGTTATTTAATCCACAGCAAAAAAAGAAAGTGAAAGTCATTCAGTTGTGTCTGACTCCATAATGTATTTTGAATTCCTAAAATAAAATGTTTATAGTTAAGGCAACTACATTTTAAAAAGCAGTCAAAAGCCTTGAATAAATAGCTCACAAAAAATAGTACCTGAAGGCCAACATGAAAAATGAGACAAATATCTCATCACAGAAGGTTCAAGTAAAGCCATGAAGGGATGCCACTAGGAATCCAACAGAAATGCTGAAACATCGACAATTGCTAATGAGGATGCAAAAGAAACTAGCACTCATACTCTGCTAAGGGGAGTGTCATCTGATACCACTTTGGAAAACTATTTGGAAACGTCCACTATCTCTGAATATCCTGTTGTGCTTTGCTGTGATTAGTCGCTCAGTCATGTCAGACTCTTTGACACCCCATGGACGGTAGACCAGTTGGCTCCTCTGTCCATGGGATTCTCCAGGCAAGAATACTGGAATGGGTTGCCATGCTTTCCTTCAGGGCATTAGCAGCCAGGTTCTTTACCACTATCACAACCTGGGAAGCACAAATTTAGTGGCTTAAAATAACATACATAATTTTGAGTGTTATCTTACTATTCACCAGTCTCACAGAGCTGGAATCAAGACGTCAAAAAGGCAGTGTTCCTTCTGAGGTTCTAGTAGAGAACCTGTCTCCTTGACTTTTTCTGTCCCTGGGGCTGCTTGCATTCCTTAGCTTGTGGCCATCTCCTTCATCCTCAAAGGCAGCTGTGTAGCATCTTTGTGCATCTTTCTCTGACACTCCTATCTTCTAGTCTTAAGGACCCTTTGATTACACTGGGGCAACCTTTGTAATTCCAGATGACTTTCCCATTTCAAGGTCCTTAACACGTGAAAAACTCCTTTCACTAAGTAAATTCACAGTCACTGGCTCTGATAGAAGAGTGACATCTCTGTGGGGCCATTATTCTGCCTATCACACATATCTTTCAACCACTGTCAGAGGTCTTAAAATGAAATTTTTGTCCCTAAAACTTGCTGTTTTTTATATATTACTATCCTGGTTAAGACCATTACCATCCGCATAAGAAATCAGTTATTGTTCATGTTAATGAATGTTCATTCTTTCTCCCTCACAGTGCATACCCAATTAATAATCAAATAATGGAAACTATGACCTCAGTTTCCCATACCTCATCCTCTCCCTTGCTTATGCATTATTCATTCCCATACCATCTCTGCCTTGACCTAATGTAAAAATACCTTAATTAGATTTCCTATCACTAACACTATCTTCCTTACTCTCAAATCTATTATTTATTATGTTGCTAGATTTTTCTTTTTAAAGGGAAAATATGCCATGTTACAGGCTTCACAGGTGACTCTGGTGGTAAAGAACTTGCCTGCCAACTCAGGAGACGTAAGAGATGAGGGTTAGATCCCTGAGTTGGTAAGATCCCTCAGAGGAGCACATGGCAACCCACTCCAGTATTCTTGCCTGGAGAATCCCATGAACAGAGGAGTCTGGCGGGCTACAGGCCAGGGGTCACAAAGAGTCAGACAGGGCTGAAATGACTTAGCGTGCGCGCGCGCGCGCACACACACACACACACACACACACACACACACACACACACCATGTTACTCTCTATATCAACCCAGTTGAGATGCTAACTATATTATTAGAAAATTAAGTTTTTTATCAAAGGTAAGAGATGTTTATGATGCCAGCTCAACCTACCTTTCACTCTCACAGACCAACTGTGATATTTAAATTGTTGAATCTCAGCTCCAAATCTACTACTATCCATTGGCATTCTGGCACTGCGACTCTGCAAAACCATGAAATCAGAAGATAATGATTATCTTCGTGAAAAACTACTCCTGTCTTGTTTTTAAGCCCTTGTCAGAGACTGAATACCTGACATAAAACATCAAGTGGTGAAGGTATCTCAGCAGTCTACCCAAGAAGTGTATGTTATCTAGCTCAGCAAGTCAGAAGTTTGGGCGTTCATAACCAGAGCGTATCATCAGACAAACCAGATGTGCGGCCCCAAGAGATCACGCATGCATGCTCAGTTGCTCAGCCGTGCCTGACTGTTTGTGACCCTATGGACTGTAGCCCGCCAGGCTCCTGTCCATGGAATTCTCCAGGCCAGAATATTGGAGTGGGCTGCCAAGCCATCCTCCAGGGAATCTTCCTGACTCAGGGATCAAACCCAGGTCTCCTGCATTGCAAGCAGATTCCTTACCATCTGAGCCACCAGGGGACCAGAGGCACAAGAGAGGTCCGCCAATAGGTGGCTGAGACTCTCAGAGCAGCTACTCGAGTCTCATCCTTTCCTTTCCTCAGTCTGCATCTACAATCTGGAAGTACACAGGCACCACCATCTGATTTGAGATATAAACTTTTTGCTTGTTTAACAAATTGTTTTCAGGCCATACTTGTAACAATCAGAATTGGACTCCTGGAACACCAGTCTCAATCAACAACTTCCTGGAAAGACAGCAGTGCAGAGAAATTTTGCCAATAGGCAAAACCCAGGGGAGTCTATTTAAGTCATCTGTTTTATATTAAGAAATGGTTAGAAATGTAGACCTGGACAGATTAATGGGTGATAGCTCTGCTTTGGCCTTATTGTCAAGAACTGGAAAGAATAGAATGGAAAGATGAGAAGAGAGCAAAGCATAGGTTTTGAGAAAAAGGTAATGGATATTAAAACGTCCGCTTTTATTTGAAGCTCAGCAGAATGAGTATATATACTTACTGGACAACACTAAGTCTCTCTCCCAGCCATTCTGGTACCTAAGTATATTGTGGTTATGATTTTAAAAAAAGATAGAGACCCAGAGAGATGTTGTGGGGAGGGAGGTGGGAGGGGGGTTCATGTTTGGGAACGCATGTAAGAATTAAAGATTTTAAAATTAAAAAAAAAAAAGTAAATCATTCTATACAACTTTACTTTAGAAGAGAAACTATGTCCCTCTGATTTGCTTTCATTCTTCAGGCTCAGGACAGGAGGGAAATTATCATATAATTCTATTCTTTATCATTTCAGTGTTAGCATTAGTTGCTGAGTTGTGTCTGACTCTTTTGTGACCCCATGGACTGTAGCCTTCCAGGTTCTTCTCTCCATGGGATTCTCCAGGCAAGAATACTAGAGTGGGTACCCATTCCCTTCTCCAGGGGATCCTCCCAACCAAGGGATCAAACCTGGGTCTCCTACATTGTAAGCAGCTTCTTTTACCATCTTTACTGCTGAGCCACCAGCTTTATTTTCCTTATTTGAGTAAAAGACTTTTTAGTTCGAGGTCTATTTTTCCTTGCAGGCTAGAACTTCTTCCTTTTAAAGAAAAGAATTTTGTTGTCTTGTTTCAATAAAAAGTTACATTAGAATTTGAAAAAAAAAAAAGATAGAGTCTATGTATGGACTCAACAAAAATGAGGTTTCTTCACTGAGTCTGACCTGGCTACCTGAGTGTCTTATCTGCCAACAGCACAGGCAGATGCTGTCATGATGTAGAGCTGTCACAGTTCTCTAGATGGACCAGCCACACAGCTGGTGGCAGATTGACTACACTGGATCCCTTCCAATATGGAGATATCAACTACTTTGCTTCACTGAAATAAACATGTAGCACCTTCAACGGACATGCATGTCATGTTCACAACTCTTCCGCTACTGTCAATGTGAACTTAGGGAACGGCTTACTTTATGCTCTAGTATTTTTCCCAAAGTTGTTTTTGTCAAAGAATTTATTTCATATCAAAGTGTTAGAACTGAATCCTGCCTATAAAATTCACTCCCGCCTATAGAATTACAGTGTCACTTTGAAGGTTCTGGGATAAGAGAATGGCACAATAGCCTAATAGTCTAGTGAAGACCCTATTACAGCCCAGATTGAGAGAGAATATGCTGAAACTGGAGTTTATACACTGAATAACCATGTTATATGTTATGGTTCAGCCCAAACTAAAATGAGTCAAGGAATCAAAGGTTGACATCAAGATTTGCTCCTGCTCCTCTCTGAGCAATAATAATTATTTATACAAAATTGGCTTTTTATCCCTACAAATTTGGCCAATGTTAATTAATTTGGCCAATTATTTATACACATAATAATTTATTTATACAAAATTGGCTTTTTATCCCTACAAATTTGGCCAATGTTAATTTGAAAGCTTTTGTTCCCACAGCAGGTGACAATGTTTGTGTTACCTGACCAGATAAGAAACCTAAAGTGCTAGCTGGGTGATAATGAACAAAAACAGATGGACAAAGAAGGAAAATACAACAATTAACCTATCATAGAAACAGGAATTGATACAGTTATGCATTTTCTTCCTTTTGTATTTTATGTGTGCACACACATGTGCATACTGTCTCATGTACACAGGTTTATACTAACTATTCTTATTAATATTAACTGTACTTTTGCCCTTTACTCATCAGTTTATATAAGAATTCCTGGTGGTAGTTTGCTTTATAAGTTGATCTCCCAAATTATAGACTAATTGGAGAGACTGGGAATGAACGAGAAGAGTAATTTACATTACTCAGAGATGGATCCTGGGACTATTGCCCCCAAATCATACTAATTCTTGGTATTTTGTTACTCACATTTTTGTAGAGACAGTGAAAGTGTTTTATTCGTATAATTGTCATGTGTGAAAGTTACATTTATAGAAGGGCATGTATAAATGCTGATTGACCAAAGAAATCCACTGTGATAGTAATTGTTTTATCCCATTCCAAATGGTACCTCCTCATTGGGATGCTAAGCCTGGAGGCATTATATTTACCTTTACAAAAATTTCTCATTTTATTTTATATTAGGCTCTAAGAAGAGCTGAAAACAGTAACTAGGAAGAGTCATTGGACTGTGTTTTCCTTTCAACTGCTATTCTTGTCAGTGTTACTTCAGCTTCTTTTTGCTCACTAAAACTAAATTATGTACCCTCAAAGGTACCAGCACGAGGTAAGCAGTAACTTCCCCTCAGAGATCTAAGCCCCAGCTTCATAGGTATACACTTCCAAGTGTCTCTGTTCTTATACCATTGATTGCTTGAATTTGTTTCTAGAGCCCAAGAGTTGATAGCTGTTTTGACTGCCATTATCTTATTTTATACGGAATTTGCTTTTCTAGCCCTCTAATGCCTGTATCCGGAGAAGGCAATGGCACACCACTCCAGTACTCTTGCCTGAAAAATCCCATGGACGGAAGAGCCTGGTGGGCTGCACTCTATGGGGTCTTGAAGAGTTGGACATGACTGAGTGACTTCACTTTCACTTTTCACTTTCATGCATTGGAGAAGGAAATGGCAACCCACTCCAGTGTTCTTGCCAGGAGAATCCCAGGGATGGGGGAGCCTGGTGGGCTGCCGTCTATGGGGTCACCTAGAGTTGGACACGACTGAAGCGACTTAGCAGCAACAGTAGCAATGCCTGTATCTAACTCTCTAAATAATCTCTTTGTTGAAAGCCTGATGGGGTTTCTATACTATTAATATTAACCTGAGACTGACTGTCCTGCTATTGTAACCAGTGGCATATTCTATAACCATACTGAAATCTTGAAGAATTCCCTTTAATGTACTAAGTTCATCCATGAATTAATGGTTTTGCATATCTATATTTCCTTACCTGAAATGCCCCACACTGACTTATTGTTCATGAGACAGATTGAAATGAGACAGTCTCTGCTTTCTTCCCTTGCTCAACTAGCAATCAATCCTATGGAAAGTTACTTCTTGCCAAGGTTATAATCTTATATATTACTCTTTTAACATGCATTAAAATTAGTTGGAAAAGTTCACTTATAAATCGTTCTCATTAATCTGTATAAGTTTTGAAGGCAAAAATCCTATGTTTTTCAATGTTCATCATCTAACAGATTATCTTCACTATAATAAAACATAAATGTTTGATGAAGGAATGAATGGTTGAAGACCTTCAGTCTTCAGTTCTCTCTCATTCTAAACTCTGGGTAATATATTTTATTTCTAGCAATTGCTGCAGTGGCTTACCGTAAAGAATATGACAAGATTTATTTTATAATAATTTGTTACAAAAATGTCCTAATAAATGCTCATCTCTTTGTCTTAAAGTCTTTTTTTCCCAGTTACATCTCAGCTGCACTAGAAATATTTCATGTACTCAATATGTACATGAGATTGGACAGAGCAGACTTGAAACATTCAGTCAAAGAAGAAAGTTCTACTGGTTAGTGCTGTTCAAGAGTAAACCCTTAGAATCTAGCATCACATGTTACAGACAATTTAATACCCACAGCCTACAGGCATTAGTCATCCTCTGTTTGTAATACAATAAATCTATTTATAAACTAATGTGTATATATATATATGTATATATATATATATATATAATATACTTTTGAAAGTTGAACGGCATCTGCTTTTTAGCACTCTATAGCTCTCCAAGAAGCTCTTGTGGCTCAGTTTGAACTACAAAGAGAAAAGGTTTCAGCAAAAGCTGAATGTTTTCTGTTTGGTATTGGCAATGAAGAAGCTTTGACATAAAACTTACATTCATAAAATAATTGAGGCTTTCTTTTCATTGGTCAAAGATGTTTGGTTCAATTTTACTTGTTATAAAATTCTTTAGATAGTGTGCAGGATGGTATTTTTAATGGCAACCGATCCCAGTATTCTTGCCTAGAGAACCCTGTGGCCAGAAGAGCCTGGTGGGCTGCTGTCCACAGGGTCGCATAGAGTCGGACACAACTGAAGCGACTTAGCATGCATGCATGCATTGGAGAAGGAAATGGCAACCCACTCCAGTATCCTTGCCTGGAGAATCCCAGGGACAGCCTGATGGGCTGCCATCTATGGGGTCACAGAGAGTCGGACACGACTGAAGCAACTTTGCAGCAGCAGCACCAAGTATCTTCTGACTGGGGCAAATGAATCTATATCCCTGGAGAAAATGGTGGAAGAAACTGAAATGACCCTTTGGATTTATGCCAGTTTCCTGATCTGCCCTCAGAAATGTTTCTTTTTACTATATAACATATCCTATTACTTTTAGTATTTAAAAATTGTTTCTTAGAAACTCATTTAGGGGAGAAGAGATCAAGATGGCAAAGTAGGAGGATGCTAAGTTCCCTCCTGCCATGAGAACATCAAAAACATATCTAACGTATCTGCTTGTGTTACTTGCTCAGTCATGTCTGACTCTTTGCAACCCCACGGACTGTAACCCGATCGGCTCCTCTGTCCATGGGGATTCTCCAGGCAAGAATACTGGAGTGAGTAGCCATTCCCTTCTCCAGGGGATCTTCCTCACCCAGAAATCGAACCAAGGTCTCCCACATTGCAGACAGATCCTTTAAAATCTGAGTCAGTGAAGCAATTCTCACCAAAAACAAACTGAAGATTGGCAAAAAGATTCTGCAACCAAAGCTATAAAGACAGATCCATGTGGAGTCAGGAAGGAATGGGGAGAAATGATCAGGTTGGGACCTGCACCCCTAGAGAGGGGACACAGAAGAGAAGAATATCATAGGCTCAGAGATTTTCCCTGGGGAATAAGTAATTTGAACAACACATTATGCACCCTAGCCTTGTGGTCTCAAACTGAGAAGAGAAACCTTATCTGGTTTGAAAATAGAAAGGTTGTAAGAAACCTAGACTCTGCTAGTGAAAAGCACACACACGCTTGCTGCCAGCAACAGGGTGGCGGAAGCAGATGAAAACTTCCCCGGGCTCTGGCCTGTTTCATATGACTGCCCTATTGCACACCCTGGTCTGTGCCGAGCACACCCTCTCAACTCTGCCTTGAGTGTCACTTTCCACTAGGGCAACGACAGTTATTGCTGAGGAGAGTGAGCAGTGGGGAGGATGGAGCAGGCGTGGACCTGGCACTGAATCTGAATGGGGTGAGGATGGCCATTGCTGGCTCTTGCTGAGGTGGTATACCAGCAGCTGTACTTCCTCTCTGCATTTTTATTTATATGCTAGGAGAAGGGATGACAGAGGATGAGATTGTTGGATGGCATCACCGATTCCATGGACATGAGTTTGAGCAAGCTCTGGGAGTTGGTGATGGACAGGGAGGCCTGGCATGCTGCAGTCCATGGGGTGGTAGAGTCAGACACGACTGAGTGACTGAACTGAACTGAATATAAAAGGCTAATAGGAATAAGCACACATACATACTCTGGCTAATACATTCTGCAAAAATATAAGATACATGGAAATAAACTCATGTTCAGAATATAACTTAGCATGGATGGCATACGAAAGTGATTATTTAATGCTCATATTTAAGTTGTAAGACTATTTAAAACTGTTTAGTGTGAAGTATTTATATATTTTTTCATTTAAGTGCATTAATTATGGACACATTTATTGTGAGGCATTGAGTAAGGTGCAAAAATTTACTGTTACTACACCTAATGTACGCTCTAATAATGTGCCAAAATCCTATAAACATATATTAACCCCAAATGTTATCAAGAGAGAAGGGTGTCCAGTACTGTGTGGGAGTATAATACGGTTAAGTCTACAAAAGTAAACCAGGAAAGATTAATCAAGTAGGTGGTAATATGTTTTTACTAATGAGGAAATTCTGTCACCTTGACCAAATTGGTTTATGCTGCAGGCCAGAATGCAGCCCCTTTTTTTCTGAATTGTGCCCGGGTAGTTTGTGGTTTTAGATGAATTTCTCCTTCAGTTCAGTTCAGTTTCTCAGTGGTGTCTGACTCTGCAACCCCATGGACTGCAGCATGCCAGGCCTCCCTGTCCATCACCAACTCCCAGAGCTTGCTGAAACTCATGTCCATGGAGTCAGTGATGCACAGAAGATAACTCGTCCTTACCTTCTTTCAAAAAGCCAAATTTATAAATGTAAAGTTGCTTATATTATTCCCTTATTATTTTTAATGGCTGTAGGATGTGCAGTAATGTGCAGGGTTCAATAGTGTTATTGCTGACTTTTTTCTCATTTATTTTCATCAGTCTTGCTAGAGGTTTATCAATTATGTTGATATTTCTGAAGATATTTTGTTTGGTGATTTTCTATATCTTTTTATTTTCAACTTGATTATTTCTGCTTTTACATTCACTATTTCCTTCCTTATGCTTACTTTTGGCTTCTTTTGTTCTTATTTTTTGTGTGTGTGGTTTTTTTTTTTTAGGGAATCGGAAATTAGTTATTGATTTGACACTTTTTTATTTCCAATGTAAGTATTGAGTGGTATAAATTTCCCTTTGGTACTATTTTCATCTCAAATGCTTTTATATATGTTCTCATTTTCATTCAGTTCTATATTATTATTTTGTTTTTAATGATACTTCCTCTTTAGCTCAGATTATTTAGAAGTGTGCTGTTTAAATTTCTTGTGTTCAGGTTTCTCCAAATGGCTATCTGCTATTACGTTCCAGTTTGGTTCTAGAATGGCCAGAGAATATATGCTGTATAATTTCAATGCTTTTAAATTTGTTGAAGCATATTTTATAGTCTAGAGTTTTGACTATATTGGTAAATATTCCTTAGGCTCTTGAAAAACACATATAAATATGCCCCATGTATGACAATACTTTTAACACACACCCTATAAACTATTGGTTGGTTGTGGTGGTCAGATTTTCTAGTTTCATGCTGTATTTGTTTTTTTTTTTTTCCACTAAGGTGTTCTATCAGGTCCTGAGAGTGGGTGTTAAAATACCCAACTCTAACTATGGGCTTGTCTATTTCTCCTTTCAGTTAGATCTGACTTGCTTCACCTATTTTAAGGCTCTGAATTTTGGTGCATACACAGTTAGGACTGCTATGTCTTATGGTAGACTGATACATTTATCAAAATATAATGACCCTCTTTGTCTTCAGTAATTTTCTTCTCTCTACACTCTAGTTGCATTGCACAGGCTTCTCATTACTGTGGCTTCTCTTGTTGCAGAGCTTGGGCTGTAGGGCTCACAGGATTCAGTAGTTGTGGCTCCTGGGCTCTAGAGCACAGGATTAAAAGTTGTGGCCCCGGGGCTTAGTTGCTCCTGGCATGCGGGATCTTCCTGCATTAGGGATAGGCCACGTCTCCTGCATTGACAGGCAGATTCTTTACCACTAAGCCATAATGGAAATCCTATGTGTTATTTTTAAGTGAGCTTGTTGACAGCATACAGTTGGCTTGTGTTATTGTACCAATTCTTCCAAGCTCTGTCATTTAATTGCTATATCTAGGCTACTTAATTATGAAAAAATTAGGACTTAATTCTGCCATTTTATTTTATTTTTCCTATTTCTTCCCTATCTTTCTTTTTCTTTTGTTCTCTTTTCCTGTTTCTCTAGGTGTTACTTGAACATTTTTAGAATATTTTATATGTGTGTGTGTGTTAGTCACTCAGTCATGTCTGACTTTTTCGGCCTCATGGAGCCCACCAGGCTCCTCTAGAGTTCTTTTGCATACGATTTGTCAATTTTTCTCCATTTGTTTTTTATTAAATAATTTACTTATATCAATATGAACTTAATAAGACAGTCTCTAACAATCTGTGCAAATACTCCACCTGAAATTGGTGTAGCATAATTCCCCAGTCCTTAAGTAGAGGCTTTCTATTGTAAATTCCTTCCAGAGAACACAGTATGGCAAGTTTGAAAAAGAGATCTGACAACACTATACAGCCACATGATCAAAGTCAACAGTAACAGTATCAGTAATGATGTCACATACTTTTAACACACACCCTAGATATGGTGTGAATAATACGGCACTTGCACTTTACCCGTGTTGTCCTCCTCCACAAATCTACGAGCTCAGTGAAGTCATGGCGAAATATCAGATCAGGCCCAACTGAGAGACAGTCTACAAAATACCTGACTCAGTTCAGTTCAGTTGCTCAGTTGTGTCCGACTCTTTGCGACCCCATGAATCGCAGCACGCCAGGCCTCCCTGTCATCACCATCTCCCGGAGTTCACTCAGACTCACGTTCATCGAGTCAGTGATGCCATCCAGCCATCTCATCCTCTGTCGTACCCTTCTCCTCCTGCCCCCAACCCCTCCCAGCATCAGAGTTTTTTCCAATAAGTTAACTCTTCACATGAGGCAGCCAAAGTACTGGAGTTTCAGCTTTACCATCATTCCTTCCAAAGAAATCCCAGGGCTGATCTCCTTCAGAATGGACTGGTTGGATCTCCTTGCAGTCCAAGGGACTCTCAAGAGTCTTCTCCAACACCACACTTCAAAAGCATCAATTCTTCGGCGCTCAGCCTTCTTCACAGTCCAACTCTCACATCCATACATGACCACAGGAAAAACCACAGCCTTGACTAGACGGACCTTAGGTGGCAAAGTAATGTCTCTGCTTTTGAATATGCTGTCTAGGTTGCTCATAACTTTTCTTCCAAGGAGTAAGCGTCTTTTAATTTCATGGCTGCAGTCACTAGTACTCCTCAAAACTGCCAAATCATGGAAAACAGAAGAACATTTTAGAAATTGGCAAAGTCAAGGAAAGCCTTGGAAGAAATGGTGAATCAATGTGACACTGCATTCTGGGTTGTATTTTGGATCTGAAAAGGGGCCTCATGATAAAACCAGCACATCTGAATATAAATGTACTATAACACTGCATCATTATTGGTTGACTGGTAACGTAAAATGCTAACAAAAAGGCAAATCAGGTATGGGCTGTATAGAAACCCTTTGTGCTATCTTCACAATTTTTTTACAAAAACCTAAAACCCTTCTAAAAATAAAGTTTATGAACCATATTAACATATAACATTTTAAACCTAAAAATCTTCTAAAATTAAAGTTTATGAAATATATTAACATCACTGTTTATAACATTCTTTTGCTGTGTGCCACTGAAAGGAGAGAAAGAAACATTTTTATGGTCATTCACAGAGATTTTATTCTGTCCATATCAAAGACTCATGATATCCCACTTTAAGATTTAAACCTCTTTCTTCATTATTAGATTATGCATATAAAATCAGCATAGAATTTTACTACAGTTATTACATATTTCTGTTTTAATGCAATATTATGATTTCAAATTAGTTCAATCTATTTTTATCCTCAGTTCTGACAAAACTTGGAAATGAAGCTTTTCAATTATTAGCTTGTGTTAATGGTTCACATAAGAAAGGATTCCACCATCCATAGCAACTGCTTAGAAATGAATGTCAGGCATTCTTCCAACCCACTTCCAAGGTGAACACTGAATCAGGAGGGTGTATTTGATCACGTTTTATTTTTCACTAAAATTCCAGGTCTCTGGGAGGAAATTGATTTTGAGCATATGACTGAAAGAGCAGAGAATGAAATTTATAAGACCTCTGAGAAAACAATTGAAATACAAAACATGGTATACTGGTGTTTTATAGCAAAACTCCAAGCAGCCTAAACTCTCTAAAGTGCAAATGCCCTTTTATAGAGAAAGGATTAAAATTTTTAAAAATGACTTATATGGTTACAAGGATATATTATTAATAACAATTATTTCATTGATTTTCCCATTAAATGGGAAATGTGGTTTCCTATTTAAACCACAAATAATGTTAATGATAATATTACTTAATATACAATACTGTTATACACCTTTTATGAAAAATATAAATGAAAATATTTACTAAACAGCAACATACTACTGTAACAGATGCTGGGTAACAGTTTTATTCTTCCCCAGAATTTGTCACTAGGACCAAAAAACAAGAAGAAAGAAGTACATTTTGGAGCCTGCTCTGCCCACCCTCTGTCTACTTCAACCTTGGAGTTAGGCTTTGATAAGAAATGCGGGTAAATTCAATTTATGGTGTTAGGATCTAAGTCCCCCAAGCAACAACCTACCTGGTCTAAGGGAAGAAGATATGAAAATTTTATTATGACCAGAAAAAGAGTAATACAAGAAAATGGAAGTAAAATCTGATACCATTCATGAATACAGATACAAAAATTCTTAACAAAAATAATTAGCAACTAAAATCCAGCAGTATATAAAACAATGATACAACATGGTCAAGCTTCTATTTCAAGATACAAAAATCAAGGTAATTCACCACATTAATAGATGAAGGAAGAGGTATTAGGTACACATATAAATAGAAGCAGATAAAGCATTTTGCAAAATACATTACTTTGTTTAAAGTGCAACAAAGTAGGAACAGAAAGAATTTCCTCAACCTAATAAAGACATATATGAAAAACCTACAATAAATGCACAGCTGAAATATAACATGCTTTGCCTCTAGAACAGACACCAATAAAAAATGTACAACCTCAGTATTTCTATTCAGCATTATTTAAAGGAGATCTTAGTGAGAACAATAAGAAAAAGAAATAAGAAAAGGAGAAAGAAGAAAGAAGAAAAATAAATAAAAGCCAAATGAGACTAGAAAGGAAGAGGTAAAGCTCTCTTGATTTGCAGATAAATCCTAAGGAATCTACAAAAATCTACCAAAACGGGTAAATGAAATTTAATAAATACAGTCAATATACAAAAATCAATTTTATTTATTTTTATCAGTAATTCCTAGAGGAAGACAGGGCAACCCACTGCAGTCTTCTTATCTGGAGAATACCGTGGACAGAAGAGCCTGGCAAGTTACAGTCCATGGAGTCACAAAGAGTCAGACACAACTGAAGCAACTTAGCATGCACACATGCACACACCTGTCAGTAATTAACAATTAGAAATGAAATACAAATACTACTTATAATATCATAAAAAACTATAAAGTTATGCATAAATAAAACAAAATATGTTCAAGGCCTTTACATTAAAAACCATAACACATTTACAAGGGATTAAAAAAAAAAAAAAAAGGAAATGAACTGCTATACCATGATAGTAGATTGGAAGATTCAGTCTTTTTGAGATAGCATTTCTCCTCACATTCATGTATAGATTTATGGCAATATCAATAAAAATACAAATACAAATTTTCCCCTAGGAATGAATTGGATAAATTAAAATTTTATTTGGAAAGGCAAAAATCCAGAAAAATATCACAAATTTAAAGAATTCATCCTACTTGATTTCAAGTGTTATTAAAAGATATGCTAATCAAGATAGTCTGATATCAGTAAAATGATAAGCATATAAATCAATTAAACAAAATAGAAAGGCCAATCACAGAAGTGATTAAATAAATTTCAACAGTATGGCCAAAACAATTGAATGAAGAGGGGAAAAAACTCTTCAACAAAAAATACTGAAATGGCTAGATAGTTACGTGAAAGGAAAAGAAACCCAGCCCTTACCTCACATCATACAGAAAGATCAAATATATTAAATCATAATCCAAGATATGAAATCCAGAACAATAAAGCTCCTAGAAGAAAATATAGAGGGATAGCCTTAAGATCGGGGCATAAGTGAAGATCTCTTTAGAGAAAACACGATGGTAAAAAGCATAATAGAGAAAAATGAAATAGTCTTCATAAAAATTGGCAGAAAACATTTGCAACACGTTTATCTGAAAAGGGACTTGTATTCAGAAGATAAAACATAATTCTTGCATGCAAGAATGAACCATTAAATAACAAAACAAAACACACAAAGGACTTGATCAGACAATTCCTAAAAGATATACAAATGGCCAATAAGCACATGAACAAACGTCTATCATAAATTTTCCAAAGGAAAAATGCTAAGTAAAATCAAAATACTATATACCACTAAAATGGTTGAATGGAAATGACTGAAAACACCAAATCAAAAGTTGAAGATTAACTCTCAAAGTTTATAGGGGAGAGGAATAACAGCCACCTCAGAAAACTGTTCGTGGAAAATTAAACATTTACTCTATGATCTAGCAATTTCAATTCTAAGCATTTCCCCAAGAAAAGAGCAAGTTTTATCCACAAATAATCTTGTAAAAAATGTTCATGTTATGTTTCTTCATAATATGGAAACAACTCTGATGTCTGTCTGAGGAAAATGGATATTTATAATATGAACTACCATAAAGCAAGGAAAAAGAATATCTGATACATGCAAAAACATGAATAAAATATTTTAACTTGAAAAATACCTTGTATAATGCAGACACACAGAATAATGCAAACACACAAAAAACATTACTAATTCCAATTACATGAAATTCTAGAATGGATGAAACGTGGCCTAACTACCTTCTGTATGGAGACTTATCCCTCTCATACCTCAATCTTGGATCTTAACAAAGTTGTCCCCTCACTAACTCTGGTCAGGGCAACACTGACTTTCTTCCTAAAGCAACTGTGGTAAAGACAGACGTGAGCCATGGAGAATAAGCATTAAGGAAAGCTTCCTTTCCAGCCCTCAGACAAGAGCAGTGGTCAGCAGTCAGTTTTCATATTTCTTCCACTATTTCCTTCATGGTCTTCAGCTGCAGAGTCTTTCCCTTGAGTTCATACCTGGGCCTGAACAGCTGGCATACAGTGACTGAGCAAGACAAGTGTGTAAAGCCCTGCACACTTCACTCAATGTGGGACACTCTGAGGAGTCAGCAGTGGCTCCAGAGCTCCCCCTTCCACCCAGGTTGGCCTAGAATTTGTAGGACCTGTGTGGTGGTTCACCTTCTCCTTCTAAGCAACACTGCATCCATCCTCTTCTTTTCATGGTGTAGATCCCTAAAAAACATCTCACACTTCACTCTTCATCTCGACATCTTTTGACATCTGAACAGAACAAGGGAACATATAGCAGTGCCTTCATAGGCAGCACATAATTCAGAGCTTGGACCCGTAACTGTGGCCAGTATGAGCTGAGAGCACGTGTAGGCCCCACTTGCTTCAGCACATTCCCCTTTCAGTTCAGTTCAGTTGCTCAGTTGTGTCTGACTCTTTGCAACCCCATGAAGCGCAGCACGCCAGGCCTCTCTGTCCATCACCAACTCCCAGAGTCCACCCAAACCCATGTCCATTGAGTCAGTGATGCCATCCAACCATCTCATCCTCTGTCATCCCCTTCTCCTCTTGCCCTCAACCTTTCCCAGCATCTGGGTCTTTTCAAATGCATCAGCTCTTTGCATCAGGTGGCCCAAGTATTGGCATTTCAGCTTCAACATCAGTCCTTCCAATGAACACCCAGGACTGATCTCCTTTAGGATGGACTGGTTGGACCTCCTTGAAGTCCAAGGGACTCTCAAGAGTCTTCTCCAGCAACACAGTTCAAAAGCATCAATTCTTCAGTGCTCAGCTTTCTTTATAGTCCAACTCTCACATCCATACACGACCACTGGGAAAACTATAGCCTTGACTAGACAGACCTTTGTTGGCAAAGTAATGTCTCTGCTTTTGAATATGCTGTCTAGGGCAAGGCTTTAGTGAGGTGAGAGGGGAAAACACCAAGTAACAGGGACAGCTCCGGCCCAACCCTCATGGTTTCTGCTTCAGCAGCTTGAGATCATCACCCCACCCAGTGGGCAGTGATGTCCACTGAGCAGATGGAAAGTCCTGCCTCAAACCCAGCTATGGCTCTTGCCCCCCTACCAAGGTGAATGAGCAAATGTAACAACACAGAAACAGACCCACCAATATAGCAAATAAGCCAGTTGTTAACACAGAGGAGGGTGTTGGAGGGAAGGGTGGAATAGGTGACAGTTACTAAGAGTAACAGCTACCGGTTATAAAACAAGTCAAAGAAACAGAATGGACGGCACAGGGAATACGCTCAATATTTATAACACCTCCGTATGGTGTGCAGTCTATAAAAGATCAAACCGCTCTATTGATTTAAATACCCAAAATCTAACAGAGCCAACTCTGCTGCTGCTACTGCTGCTTCAGTCGTGTCCGACTCTGTGTGACCCCATAGACGGCAGCCCACCAGGCTCCCCCGTCCCTGGGATTCTCCAGGCAAGAACACTGGAGTGGGCTGCCATTTCCTTCTCCAATGCATGAAAGTGAAAAGTGAAAGGGAAGTCGCTCAGTCATGTCCAACTCTTCGCGACCCCATGGACTGCAGCCCACCAGCTCCCACGTCCCTGGGATTCTCCAGGCAAGAACACTGGAGTGGGTTGCCATTTCCTTCTCCAATGCATGAAAGTGAAGAGTGAAAGTGAAGTCACTCAGTCATGTTTGATTCTGAGCGACCCCATGGACTGCAGGCTACCAGGCTCCTCCATGCATGGGATTTGCCAGGCAAGAGTACTGGAGTGGGTTGCCATTGCCTTCTCCTTTGTATGGTGTGCAGTCTATAAAAAATCAAATCACTATATTGATTTAAATACCCAAAATCTAACAGAGTCAACTCTACTTCAATAAATTTAAAAATTATTTTAAAAGTAACTTAAAAATTTGGAGAGAAAGGAAAGTAAAAAGAAGGGAGAGAGAGTAGGAGGGAGAGAGCAGTCCTTGACTGCTTCAAATGTAGTTTCATTTCTCTTAATATTTTTAAGGAAATAATAGCTAATGAATGAAGATATGGGTTAAGCAGTTATGGTAATCAGTTCCAACTTGACCCCTATTAAATATAAAGCATGTAACAACATGAATCTAAAAGGTTACACTGAAACTGAGCTAGCAAAATTGCTAAAAGATATATAAGAAATTTATCTGTAAATACTTCATTTTTCACCTTGTTTCATTCAAAATTCTATATGTTCTTTTATTTTCATATTCTCCTTTAAACACTTGCAGTATTACAATGGGGCAAAAGTTCAGTTCAGTTCAGTTCATTTGCTCAGTCGTGTCCGACTCTTTGCAACCCCATAAATCGCAGCATACCAGGCCTCCCTGTTCATAACCAACTCCCAGAGTTTACTCATGTCCAAACTCATGTCCATCGAGTCGGTGATGCCATCCAGCCATCTCATCCTCTGTCATCCCCTTCTCCTCCTGCCCCCAATCCCTCCCAGCATCAGAGTCTTTTCAACTCTTCACATGAGGTGGCCAAAGTATTGGAGTTTCAGCTTTAGCATAGGTCCTTCCAATGAACACCCAGAACTGATCTCATTTAGGATGGACTGGTTGGATCTCCTTGCAGTCCAGGGGACTCTCAAGAGTCTTCAACACCACAGTTCAAAAGCATCAATTCTTCGGCGCTCAGCTTTCTTTATAGTCCAACTCTCACATCCATACATGACCACTGGAAAAACCATAGCTTTGACTAGACGGACCTTTGTTGGCAATGTAATGTCTCTACTTTTCAATATGCTATCTAGGTTGGTCATAACTTTCCTTCCAAGGGGTAAGCTTCTTTTAATTTCATGGCTGCAATCACTATCTGCAGTGATTTTGGAGCCCCCCCAAAATAAAGTCTGACACTATTTCCACTGTTTCCCCCAACTATTTGCCATGAAGTGACGGGACCAGATGCCATGATCTTAGTTTTCTGAATGTTGAGAAACTTTTCCACTCTACACTTTCACTTTCATCAAGAGGCATTTTAGTTCCTCTCCACTTTCTGCCATAAGGGTGGTGTCATCTGCATGTCTGAGGTTATTGATATTTCTCCCGGCAATCTTCATTCCAGCTTGTGTTTCTTCCAGCCCAGCATTTCTCATGATGTCCTCTGCATATAAGTTAAATAAGCAGGGTGACAATACACAGCCTTGACGTACTCCTTTTCCTACTTGGAACCAGTCTGTTGTTCCATGTCCAACTCTAACTGTTGCTTCCTGACATACATATAGGTTTCTCAAGAGTCAGATCAGGTGGTCTGGTATTCCCATCTCTTGAAGAATTTTCCACAGTTTATTGTGATCCAAACAGTCAAAGGCTTTGGCATAGTCAAAAAGCAGTAGAGGTTTTTCTGGAACTCTCTTGCTTTTTCAATATCCAGCAGATGATGGCAATTTGATCTCTGGTTCCTTTGCCATTTCTAAAACCAGCTTGAACATCTGGAAGTTCACAGTTCACGTATTGCTGAAGCCTGGCTTCAAGAATTTTGAGCACCACTTTGCTAGTGTGTGAGATGAGTGCAACTGTGTGGTAGTTTGAGCATTCTTTGGCATTGCCTTTCTTTGGGATTGGAATGAAAACTGACCTTTTCCAGTCCTGTGGCCACTGCTGAGTTTTCCAAATTTGCTGGCATATTGAGTATAGCACTTTCATAGCATCATCTTTCAGGATTTGAAATAGCTCAACTGGAATTCCATCACCTCCACTAGCTTTGTTCGTAGTGATGCTTTCTAAGTTCCACTTGACTTCACATTCCAGGATGTCTGGCTCTAGGTGAGTGATCACACCATCATGATTATGAGTCGTGAAGATCTTTTTTGTACAGTTCTTCGGTGTATTCCTGCCTCCTCTTAATTATCTTCTGCTTCTGTTAGGCCCATACCATTTCTGACTTTTATAGTGCCCATCTTTGCATGAAATGTTCCTTTGGTACCTCTAATTTTCTTGAAGAGATCTCTATCTAGTCTTTCTCATTCTGTTGTTTTCCTCTATTTCTTTGCATTGATCTCTGAGGAAGGCTTTCATATCTCTCCTTGCTATTCTTTGAACCACTGCATTCAGATGCTTATATCTTTCCTTTGCTTTTCGCTTCTCTTCTTTTCACAGCTATTTGTAAGGCCTCCTCAGACAGCCATTTTGCTTTTTTGCATTTCTTTTCCATGGAGATGGTCTTGATCCCTGTCTCCTGTACAATGTCACGGACCTCCATCCATAGTTCATAAATCAGTGTAATTAGCAAGCTACATTTTCATTCTCTTCTAATCTGTTGAGCAAGGGGATCCAGGGAATTTATAAAGGTAGATGAATTTAATCAACTTAAACAATGCCCAATTTGTGACTCTAAACATCTACACTTATTCCTAAAACTATTGTTGAAAGAGACTGATCATGTATATTGCATTTGACAGAATACATTTTCATTCCATTCCGTTCTTTCATGATAATGACTTCATGACTTCAGTCTGAAAAGTTTTATAGATTTTTATATGTATGTAAATATATAATTATGCCAAAAATGTAAAAGCATTGTGCATATCTAAAGCAGGTATGTGTTAAAACTAGAATAATTTCTGAATAGATGCCTTAGGTCCATCAACATCATAATATATGAATTATCACTCCAGGTTAAGCACCATTACAGTCTCAAATTTAATAAAAACAAAGAAAATGAGGTTATTAGACAGATATAGATATTCTGTTTGAGGTCAGCCTCAAATATTCAGGCTTCATTTAATAACTCTTGAGGTATATAGGTTTCAGACTGAAATTCTCAGTGGCATGTCTTTTAGTATATCCCTTATATTTGACTGTAAGCACTTTAGAAGTAGGATTTGTGTCTGAGCCATCTTCCTCTTCTAAACTCCACTAGAAAGACTTACTGCTCTTTTGTAACAGTAAGTTATCAGGGAATTACACTGGGGCTTTTAAGACATGTCATGTCATTTTATGATTGGTGAAAATAACATTACTGAATTAGAAATAAATACATGAAAATACTGAGATTACCTCCTTTACTGATTCATCCTACTCTGCCAAGTATTTGGGGTACCTATTCTCCCTGAGTTTGAAATCAATTTAAGTTTCAGTTCTATCTGTAACCAAGAAAGACTAATTATTTAAGTATTCAATAACAGACACAAAATTTTCCTAAAATTGTATAATAAAATAATATGTTTCTGCAACAGTTCTCTCACATATATGAAAAGAAAGTAACTCTGCCTTTTTTAGTGAAGTGTTTTATCAAAGAAAAGGCAAGCAACTGTCAAAGATAAATGTTCAATTAAAAAATAGAACATATATATCTATGTATCTTTGTGTATAACTTACAAAGATACATGCATAAATGTATGTATATAATTCTTCAATACATTTATTCATTTCAACCACCAAACAAAATTTTCAAGTAATCATTGGACTGAGGAAGCTAGTGATTTTGGTGACTCCAAATATGCTCAGCAATTTTTGTGTTTTCATACTGACAGGTGATGAATTAGGAGTAACACCATATATTTGTTTATGGTTTTATTTACTTAGTGATTTGAAATGAATCAAGCAAATACTACCATGCCTAGAGTTAAAATACATGTGAAAATTTGAACAAGTACACCACATAAACACACCTGTAGTCTATTAAAGATCGCAGAATAACTGCTTGTATTTCTCTTTCCTTTAAAAAAGTCATTCATCTGACAGTAAGAAAGAATAAAGCATTTCTTACACATATAAGAAAAACAGGAAAAAATAGTAGGCGTGAGATTTCGAAACATTTGGAAAAGGAAACAACGGGCAGAATCTAACTTGTGAAAGCAATGACAAATGCAATGTTTGGAACGGGAGAGACAAGCGAAAGGGAGACAATATTACCCATCACCTGCTGAAGGACTGGCAACTGGTGGTTCCACCAAATAACACAAAACCAGTGGTCAGGTATGGGGGGAAAGGTCAGGAAAGGAGAAAGTTTTGTGTTCAAACAGGACCACCTGTCACCCTCTCTTTGAATGTAACTGATATCACCAACAGACTTCACCTGTCTTGCAGTGAAATGCTCATATTAAAGTGTCTATTTTAAGGAAAGACACTAGACTCCTGAAACTAAACACCTAAACAGAAATGATGGGGGGAAAATGCTGGAAGCATCTCTCATGAAAAGCTTGCTTGCCACCTAATCATGCTGTAACAAAACCATTCACTTAGTGAACTAAACTCATGGCAAATATCAATTCTAATCTATGCTTTATGCCTTACTTTTAAGTATAAATGCTTTATCAAAACCTTTATCAAAAAAGGGAAGAAACTAAAAGAAATAAAACAGGCAGGCAATCTAGAGGAAATATAAAAATGTAGAAAGTAGAATATATCTTTTTAAAAGTAAAATCTATAATTGATGTCCTCAGAAAAATAAAGATGTTTTGTTCACAAAGTAAGAATAATAAAATAATAGAGAAATAACAACTTCTAGATATTAAAAATAGGATGCCTAACTTTTTAAGTGAAATGATAAAATTAAAATAACAAGACAAGGACTTTTATTATATAATTTCCAAAAAGGAAAAGGATAGGAAGAGAAAGAATAGGAAGAGAAAGTATTGACCTATCAAAGGAAAATTAGAAATATATGTCCAAGACTTGAAGTTGGAAATTGCTGATTGAATGCATATTCAGTCGCTTCAGTCGTGTCCCCTTTTCCCACTCTACCGATCGCAGTTCTCCAGGCTCCTCTGCCCATGGGATTTTTCAGGCAAGAATATTGGAGTGGGTTGCCATGCCCTCCTCCAGGGGATCTTCCCAATCCAGGGATCAAGCCCACATCTCTTACATCCCCTGCATTGGCAAGTGGATTCTTGCCAATGGGCACGCTTAATTGTGGACTAAATGATTGAATGTAGATCACATCAGTGAAAAAGCTTGAGTTTTAAATTCCTTGAACCAAAAATATTATACAAACACAAACACTATTCAGAATGGTATCAGAAAGTTCAATAGTATACTGTATCCTAGAAGACACTGGAAATACACCTTCAGCATTCTGAGGGAAGATAACTCCATCCTAGAATTCTATACATACCCAATTTAGTGAGGTCGCAAAAACTGATTTTGCTATTCAGCAACATGAGAGAGTTAATGAAAAAAGCAGATAGGACTGAAGAGGCTGAGAATTCAACCACAGGTCACAAGAGTAAAGGAGACAGCAGGGTGAAGACTTGCAGCAGGTGGACAGAGCTCCCAACCCCACTGTAGCAAGAAGGCAGAGAAGTGTGTGAACAAAGACTATTAAAAAATAATCTCAACTGATAGTTTATTGATGTTTCTGGATTTAAAGTGTTGGTATTTGGAAAAATATTTGACCAGGGGTTGCGGACTCAAAAAAATCATCAAACTAAGCAAATGGGGAAAAGTGAAATAATGCTTAATTCAAGGAAATAAGAAAGCTGGATAACAAAGGAATTATATGATAAAACACTAACATTGTTCTTCAAAACATGCTCTCTGACTGGCTACCAGTCCTCAACTGTGCGTTACCATGTAGTGAGGAGATAAGTAGCTTCAGTAAATCAACTACATCAATGAGCACATTGTTTTTCCCCTGCAGGTATTTTATTTTTTTCATACCAGATTTTCTCTAGGAAAGAAATATATTGATTTTCTTTCCTACAAGGGCCCCTTTTTCTATTGCAACCCCTGCAGTTTGAGTATTATTATGTTAGTATAGCTTTCTGGCTATGAGTTTAAACAAAAATTCTGACAAAAGTGTTGTGAAGATTGACAGAAGAAGTAAAAACAGTTAATACAGAAAGAGTTATATTTTCCAATTAAACAGGATGAAGTTAATGATTATCTAAAATATATAAATCAAAGGCAGCAGTGTAAGAAAAATATTAAGATATACTGAAGAAAGTTTTTAAATGCTAATGCTAGCATTGTTTGTCTTTGCAAACAATACTGAAGGTGAGCAAGGGCTGGACAGCAAAATTTGCTATATAATGAAAATTTGCTATATAATGAAATTGCTATATTTCATTAAAGCCATTTAGCACTGGTATACTCTTATCCATATACATATATTACTTTGATAAAAATTTTAATTGATTTTAAATAGGTTTATAAAAACTATTAAGAGTTTGTTTATGATCAAATAATTTCACATATATTGAGAACATTTTGGTTTGCATATCAAAGATCTGAGCATTTTATGAGTACAATAGTTGAATCATGTTTAAGAACTTTGACAAAATAAAATAATAAAACATTAGGTGAATCAAATATAGAGTGAAAATAGCTTAAAAAGCACTAAAAAATGAGAAGAAGCATTGCAGAGGAGAAGTATAAAATTATTAAAATTAAGGAGAGATATCACTATAAATAATTACTAGAAAGTTCCAGCAGTATGCCACAGGACTCTGGCTCATATGCTCAGTTGTGTCCAACTCTTTGCAACCCCATGGACTTTAGCCCGCAGGCTTCTCTGTCCATGGAATTTTTCAGGCAAGAATACTGGAGTGGGTTGCCTACTCCAGGGGATCTTCCTGACCCAGGGATTGAACTTATGTCTCTTGCGTCTCCTGCATTGGAGACTGATTCTTTACCACTGAGCCACAATAGCTTATAATAAATACAAATAAATATAATATAGGAAACATGTCTTACACTCCTGAATATTACAGAAGTATACTGGGAACAGGAAAGGAACACATTCCAGAAATATGACAGTACTCTGTCAATAACTACTAAGAATTTCCAAAATAGCATACCTAATGCTTCCCTTGTGGCTCATTTGTAAAGTATCCGCCTACAAAGAAGGAGACCTGAGTTCTATACCTGGCTTGGGAAGAGACCCTGGAGAATGAAAAGGCTACCCACTCCAGTATTCTGGCCTGGAGGATCCCATGGACTGTATAGCGCATGGCATCGCCAAGAGCCATACACAACTGAGTGACTTTCACGTTACTTGACAAATTTGAAATGGACCTCAACCTAGTAGCTCAATATAGAGCTTATCACAATTTAATAAGTACTAACTCATTGGAGCAAATATACAACATACTAAACTTAGGAACCTGCATTTAATTGGAAAGTGAAGAGAAATATTTATATAAATATGTGACTAGTTTTAAAATCCTATGATCCACCTCCCAGAATTCTGGAAATAAAAGCAAAAATAAACAAATGGGATCTAATTAAAATTAAAAGCTTCTGTACAACAAAGGAAAATATAAGCAAGGTGAAAAGACAGCCTTCTGAATGGGAGAAAATAATAGCAACTGAAACAACTGACAAACAACTAATCTCAAAAATATACAAGCAACTTCTGCAGCTCAATTCCAGAAAAATAAACGACCCAATCAAAAAATGGGCCAAAGAACTAAGTAGACATTTCTCCAAAGAAGACATACAGATGGCTAACAAACACATGAAAAGATGCTCAACATCACTCATTATTAGAGAAATGCAAATCAAAACCACAATGAGGTACCACTTCACACCAGTCAGAATGGCTGCGATCCAAAAATCTGCAAGCAATAAATGCTGGAGAGGGTGTGGAGAAAAGGGAACCCTCCTACACTGTTGGTGGGAATGCAAACTAGTACAGCCACTATGGAGAACAGTGTGGAGATTCCTTAAAAAATTGCAAATAGAACTACCTTATGACCCAGCAATCCCACTTCTGGGCATACACACCGAGGAAACCAGAATTGAAAGAGACACATGTACCCCAATGTTCATCGCAGCACTGTTTATAATAGCCAGGACATGGAAACAACCTAGATGTCCATCAGCAGATGAATGGATAAGAAAGCTGTGGTACATATACACAATGGAGTATTACTCAGCCGTTAAAAACAATTCATTTGAATCAGTTCTGATGAGATGGGTGAAACTGGAGCCAATTATACAGAGTGAAGTAAGCCAGAAAGAAAAACACCAATACAGTATACTAACACATATATATGGAATTTAGGAAGTTGGCAATGACGACCCTGTATGCAAGACAGGAAAAAAGACACAGATGTGTATACCAGACTTTTGGACTCAGAGGGAGAGGGAGAGGGTGGGATGATTTGGGAGAATGGGAATTATAACATGTATACTGTCATGTAAGAATTGAATCGCCAGTCCATGTCTGACGTAGGGTGCAGCTTGCTTGGGGCTGGTGCATGGGGATGACCCAGAGAGATGTTGTGGGGAGGGAGGTGGGAGGGGGGTTCATGTTTGGGAACGCATGTAAGAATTAAAGATTTTAAAATTTAAAAAAAATAAAAAATTAAAAAAAAAAATCCTATGGAGAACAACTCATTTGAAAACTCTGTGTCTTTTCAAGAAACAAACTAAAAAGGCAATTTTAGTCTCCCGCTGAATGCTGACTAGATTAATTAAGGTAGACAGAACTGACTGCTGTAATTGAATTACAATCTTTTCTAAGAGTGGTTGTTGCCTTATTCTCTGTATTTTATTGACTCTTTTATGAGTTCTACTGCTAAATCAATTCTAATCACTGCATCAACTGGAAAAATTCCACATTCCACTGCCAGATCAATTACAGTCACACAATCAATAGCTGGTACTGAAGCCTTTTTGATTAAAAGAACATAAAAAAAAATAAAGAATAGAAACTCTACTAAAATAGAAAGTTAAAATAATTCTATTTCTGTATTAAAGAAAAGCAAACTCATTTAAGACATAAATATGCACATTGAATATAAAATTCAATGATAAAAATTATTTGTACTGAAATAATATGTTCACAGTACTTATTTAACCTATTTTGATTTACTGTTAGTGAATCATTTCACAGTTAACAAGAATTTTCCAGCTTATATATGTATAATCCAACTTATATACATTGGATTGAAATTATTTACCATATATAAATTTCACACTGAGCCTTGGATCTATTGGTTCCTCTTCTATTTTTTTCATCATTTCCTTGTTGTTTTTGTTGTCTCTCCAAAACTTCCTCCTTTGAAAGTAAAATCACCTTTTCTTTTCCTGTTAAGAATTACCTCTGGGATGCAGTCCTGCTATTCTCAATTGTTTCAAAACTTGATCAGGGGTATTCATTTCTCTTATGTTTTCCTAAATAACTGCAGTAGTATTTTAAAGTCACTAGTAATGTATTTTTCTTGAATGTCTTTAATGTCCTCAAATATAATGACATATACATGTATGCGTGTGCTATGTCATTTCAATCATGTCCTATTCTTTGTGACTCTATGGACTGTAGCCCTCCAGGCTCTTCTGTCCATGGGATTCACCAGGCAAGAATACTGGAATGGACTGCCAAGCCCTCTTCCAAGGGGGTTTCCCATCCATAATCGAACCTGCATCTCTTACATCTCCTGCAATGGCAGGGGGGTTCTTTACCACTAGCACCACCTGGGAAGCCCTTACTTATATGGCATGATTATAACTTAGAACATTTGATGATGTCAAATTTCCACACGTCAAATTTCATATTGTATTTCCTCTTGTGACCATAAATACCTTATGGCTTGTGTTTTCTTTTCCCTGTTATTATTGGAAATATATTAAGGTTTGTGCTCAGCATCATGCTGATTTTCTAGCCACCGCCACTTCCCTAAGTGACTTGACTTTTCGAATAGTCAAAAACCAGTAGAGTTTCCTCCTTGAGCTGAATTATTTGATAAGCTTCAGATAGTACTATCTTCAGGTCTGATATGCTAAAAGTGGTACATGCATAAATAACATTATAACGGCATCAAACCATCAATTAATTGTGTTCCTATGGTGTCCCAACAGTTAGAATACAGTGTAAACATTTCTGAAGCACACAAACAATTCTTAGAGGGAGCCTGATATCACCACCAAATACTGTTCATCTCCTCTGGATTGCTGAGGTTCACAGAGGCATAGAATTAGTGAAATCCTGAAAATTATCTTGCCTTAGGTTTTCATTAGAATAAAACCTAAACGTCTATCAACAGATGAATGGATAAAGAAGATATGGTATATATATACAATGATACAATGGAATATTACTCAGCCATTAAAAAGAATTAAATAATGCCATTTGCAGCAACTTGGATGAACCTGGAGATTATCATATTAAGTGAAGTAAGTCAGAAAGAAAGACAAGTATCACATGATATCACTTACATGTGGAATCTTAAAAATAATACAAATGAAATAATTTACAAAAGAGAGATGGACTCATAGAACTAGAAAACAAATTGACGATCACCAAAGGTGCAATGTCACGGGGAGGGATAAATTAGTTGGTTTGGATTAACATGTATACCTATATATAAAACAGATAATCAACAAGCACCTACTGTATAACACAGGGAACTCTACTCAATACTCTGTAATAACCTATATGAGAAAATAAACTGAAAAAGATTAAATATATGTATAACTGAATCACTTTGCTGTAAACCTAAAACTAACATAGCATTATAATTTGACGCTGATCCAATATAAAATTTTTTAAAAATTAAGATATAAATAAATGGCATTTCAAAAAGAAATAAAAAAGTAGGACCCAGCCAGACATATAGTAAAATTTTTGAAAATAATGAGATAATTCAGTGGACTACTTTGCTTTCTCTCAAACTTAATGATATAACTGGACATTCCCTAAAAAGAACAAAAGTTGTAATAGGTACAATAGTAACTGTCTGGTTTTGTTTTCCATTTAAAATATTATAAATTGAAAAAGTGGAATTATAAATAACTAATATATGGATCTCAGTCTTTTTAACTATGTTTGCTTCCTTCACCTGCCATAGAGCCCTGGTATGTCATCTTTAGAGTGATACTCTCAGTTTAATGTTCATCTACCATTTCCAGTCTTATTCTTGCTCTCCTCCACGTTACTATCCCGAGAAATTTTAAGGTGAGCAGAGGGGGAGTGGAGAACATGGAATATACTCATATATGCACGTGTCATCGCTCAGTCGTGCCCGACTCTTTGTGACCCCATGGACTGCATCCTATGAGGCTCTTCTGTTCGTGGGATTTTCCAGACAAGAGTGCTGGAGGGGGTTAACATTTCCTTCTCCAGGGGATCTTCCAGATCGAACCCAGGTCTCCTGCATTGCAGGCAGACACTTTACCCTCTAAGCCACCAGGACATTTCTCTGAACTCATTCCTGCTGTCCTCCATTGTTGTGGTCCACTGGCCCTCTGTCCTACATCTTATGATTTGCTCTCCATATCACTCCTCTTGCAAAACTCTTTTTTGAATTACTGAACCTTTTCATTTCTGATTAACAGCTCTTTTAGTGGGTCTTTCTCTAGTAGTGTGGTTGCCTCGTCTCCATTCCCTTCTTTCTTTTACTCCACACCTCTTCTCTGCTCTATGTGATTCAGACCTTTCAGGAACGGGCTAAACCAGGAAATGGTAATAAACAGCTTTTAAAGGGCATGTGAAATTCACGTCCTCTCCATTGCTTGACGCTTGCTGCTATGTGTGGCCTCCATTCCAAACCTCTTCAAATTTCTCTCATAAGTTCTATGTCCTTAAAGTCTGGCCTACATATTAAAGTTCTTGACCATCCAAGAGGTGTGTACACATCTTCACAACAATTTTGAACTGGATTAAATTAGGGATTGTTTTACCCACAAGAAAATCAATAGTTGTGACTATCGCAGTGTCCCAGGACTCTTCTCAACAGGGAAGAATCTCCCTAAGACTTCTATGACAATAGGAAGGTTATGTTGAAAGCACACAGCATTTCTGCTCTAGTTAAAACCTTGTACTACAATAGTGATTATGTGTCTTAGCCAAAATATGCAGATTTAATATGGAAAGTAGATTGTGTTCTGACTTTTGTGGCTTTCTCTTATACCCATTCTATTTTGAACTCTCTGGTGAAGGTAGAAACTTGCTATCTTTCACATACACCCTGAGCAGAGAGAGAAAATGCTGATAAGAGAATATGAACATAATTTTAAAATTCACCAAAATTTCATCTACTTGAATAATATTGATCCCTGAGACTTGTGACAGAAATGGAAATTATTTTTTAATAACACTGTTTTGATAATTTTTAAAGTCATAGTACAAAAGCCACATTATATTTGCTGGGGCTTTTACTGTTTATAAAATGTTTTTGAGAACCTTATGCTCTATGAATTTTGGAATCCTCTGAAGTAGAAAAGACAGAATAAATGCTTAGTACAAGATCAGTCAAGCAGAGAGTGGCCATCAAATAGAATTTAGCATCTGTAATATGCAATATTGTTTAGTAGCTAAGTCATGTCGGACACTCTGTGACCCCATGGACTGTAGCCCACCAGGCTTCTCTGCCCATGGGATTGCCCAGGTAAGAATACTGGCGTGGGTTGCCATTTTCTTCTCCAGGGGATCTTCCCAACTCAGACTGAATCCACATATCCTGATTGGGAGGCAGATTCTTTACCACTGAGCCACCAGGGAAGCCCGTACTAGGCAATACCTTATCTTAATCTACATTCATTTTACTTACATTCAGCCCAACAAGTAAACCTTGCTCTATTTCTTTGAAATATTTTTAATAATTCTTCTTTATTTAGATTACCAATCCTGCATTTAATATCATTATCAACTTACAGCTAGAGTAAAGTAATAACAAGTTAACTGTTTTCTCCCTCTCTCCCCCAACACCAATTCCAGTTATGTATTAAATTAAATCTCCCTACAATATTATGATTTTCATATGACTTCCTTATTGAAATCCTTTAATAATTCATTATTGTCTAGAGGATAATACATCAGGATAAGTCTTGGTATTACTTAGAATCCTTGGTATCACTAATTGTTTCACCTTGGCAAGTCAGGATACTACACTGAATGAAAGAGCATCATCTTTAGAAATAATGACCTCAGAAGAAATCCTCTTTCTACCTCTTGCAGCCACTGAAACCATAGCATGTTTGTATCCTCAGTTAACTCAACTGTAAGATAAGGCTAGTTGTTCTTAGCTGTAGTGCAGGGTAAGAGAGTTAGAGAAGTCGAGGTTCAGAAAAAGAACGAGACCAGCACTTTACAGGAACAGATCACCTTTAATGAGGTGAGAAGGGGCAGCAGTCAGATTAGTGAGCTGCTGCACTAAACCAAGAAAAGAGTGAGTGTATATAGGCATATATGTCTTAAAGGGGCCTGGTCTTCTCCAAGGTTGTTCAGAGTAGTTATCTCTTAAACAGCTGGGGCAAGGAATTCTGGAGATCAGCCAAAGGCTGGGACTTGTGGCTGGGAGCAGGGGAAAATCAACCTTAACGTCTTTTTTTTTTTTTTTCTTCTGGTGAGAGAGTTCTTTGTTTTGCATAGAATGGTGGGCAGGACCTGGAGGGAAGTTTTAACTCCAGGCTATTTTGAGCCATGTAACTTTCCTTCATGTAGTATTATGTGATTTTCATTATTATTTACCAAGCTTATTTTCTACCATTCCTTGATGCCAAATTATTTCGTCTTAATAAACTTAAAGAATCACATAGAAATATTTTTCTTGCCACATATATCACTCTTATTTGCCTACCTGCATTCTGTTATATCCAATCAACATCTCAGAACAGGAGGAGGCAAAGAAAAGTGTAAACCAAACAAAAAAACTCAGTTGAAACAGCTTTGAGAATTTTATTACTTATCAATTTTTATCATAATAGGTAAGTAAACAAAATGAATAGTGAAGCCAAAAGTATCTTTTTTTATATACATTTAAAGTACATTAACAACAAAGGTACATGTAGAATTTTGATGTTGGATAGAGTTTATTCATATTAACGCTGACAAATATGCGCAAAATGATAGTATTAAATGACAGAAAAAGAAAATGAAGAGAAAAGTAGCTCTTGATATAGTCAAGTATGATGAATTTTGGTTGTAAAAATCACCAACCAGGGGAAGATATTAATCTTTGCTATAATAAATTTAAAAGTTATCAGTGAATAACAAGATGACTTTCAGTCTATTCAAATATTAGTTTGCTGCATCAATCTGTCTATGACTTTTTTTTTTAGCTCCTTAGAATTGTAATGATATATTTCTTCTAGCCTCCATTAAACTTTTATAAGCTCAATGATCCCAGATAATGCACATCTTCATTGGTTTACCAATTGCTTATTTTTATATTCTATCAGTAAGCATATTTTGCATTTACTAGCAATAACTTTAAATATTTCAGTAGCTCACAGTCCATTAAATACAATTAGTATGAAATGTCTGCAGATGACAACGTGAGAAATTAAGTTATTAGCAAATCAATCAAAGAAAATTGCAAGGATAGCAGAAGTGGATAATATCAGTTCCATGGTAGCAGAGCCCTAGTAAAAGCAAGTATGTGTTTGTTTCAGCCTGCAGATGGGGAACACTAGAATCACAGGCCTGTTCCTTGAAAATGCTGCACACATTAGATGACATTTTACAGCAACAGGGTTACATAGGAGTGTCAGGTGACACTAGTGGTAAAGTACCCACCTGCCAATTCAGGATATTTAAAGAGTCACAGGTCCGATCCCTGGGTTGGGAAGATCCCCTGGAGGAGGGCCCGGGAACCCACTCCAGTATTCTTGCCTGGAAAGTCTCCTGGACAGAGGAGCCTAGCCTGCTACAGTCCACAGTGTCGCAAAGACATGAATGAAGCAATTACCACGTAGCACAGACATCTTCACAAGGGAGAAGCGGGAGATTTTTATCCTGGCAGAAAATGGTTACAAGAGATAATGTGGTGAATATGATTCTCTTAACTATGCTAGGTCCCGTATTGAGCTAAAATGTTAGCAATTTTGCTATATCCTTATAACGCTTGAGCATAGAGATCTCCAATTTTCTTCAGCTAATTTCTAGCCCAAGCCAGCCATATACACAGCCTTTCACATCGCCTTAATACTGACTTTGTCCTTCCATTTGTTAGGCCAGAAAAAATCAGATTTATCTTTGACACCTCTCTTTTCCTCACAAACCTACACTCAATTGATTAGAAAGTTCCCTTGGATCCACCTTCAAAATATACCCAGAATCTTATACATTCTTACCAATGCCAGTGAAACCATCATGACCTCAGCCTCCTCATCCATCCCAGCCTCCACCAATGGGTATGCTTCTCACTTGCCCCACTTCCATCAATGTTAACACAGCATCCAGAAGGATGTGCTAGAATTTGTCACCTCAGGTTCCTCCTCTGTACCAAACCAATAGGGAACCACTGCAAACAGAATTATGGAAATATCCCTTTCACTGACTTCTGATCATATCTAATACTACCCCAGCCTTGTTCCAGACACAATGGCCTTCATCTGGTCCCTAGGAAATACCAGTATGGTATCCAAATAATGAGGGTCTTGAATCTAGCACTTTTCTCAAGATGAAATACAATTCTCCCCAGATATCTGTGTGCTGAATTCCCTCACATCCTTTAACTCTCTGCTCCAAGTTCAACTCACAGTTACTCATCTCTTGTACCCCACTCCCTGCTGCCCTCTAGCCCCTACACTCTATTCCCTCACTCTGCCGTACTGTTTGCTTTATGTTTCCAAAAACTTACTTTATTTCTGTCTTCCCTTCCAGACCATAAGCTCCGCAAAAGCAGAAGGCTCTCTTAGTTTGTTCACTGATACACCCACCACAAGCTGCTAAAACAGGAATTGCATTTGAGGAATGTAATATGAAGGTATGCTCTGTAAACTTATCAGCTTTAGGTTAATAAGGCTTGATAATAAGGCTGTCTGTGTAGGAATCCCTACTTAATAATTCATAATTCTCCCTTCTCTACCCAGCAATTGAATGGCCTATAATATGGCATCCATCCATTCACAGAAAATACACACAATAAAGAATTAGACGCCTCATTTTTCAAAAAGAGACTAATAATCACTGTTGTATAAAATTCCAAATTATATTAAGTGAATAAAACAAAATATATAAAATGAAACATACAATATTACATATTTCATTCTTTAGAGAGATTTTTACCCATGAGTTTTCTCTTACTAAGGAGTTGATAATAGTTTGATGAGATGAAGAATCAATGCCTTTTCCCAGTTTGAAGCAGATCTAATGAGATTTATAATATGAATCCAGAAGGCTATGTACTTTTGAGGTATTTATACAAACTCTTTTTCAAATAATATTGCTATTATTACTAGTATACCCTGCCCCTCTGCTGTTTTTTTTTCTATTTTTTTTTCTCCCATCCTGATTTTGTTCTGTATTCTACCGTTGCAATGAAACTCTCTTTTCTACACCTATCATTTCTCTTTCTCTTCTTAAACTCTTCTTCTCCTTATGGCCCTGACACAATCTATAGTGTGTGGTCTTCTCAGGGTTTACCTATCTACAATTCTAAGATTAAACAGTCTCTCAAAGGCATACTTACATCCATTTGGATAAAGTCTTTGGGCTCAATTAAAAAAAAAAAAAAGCTGCTTTACAGAAATTCAAATCTCCTACATAGGCTTTAAAGCATCACCAGCAAAATATTTGCAACATCTCATTGTCTGTAATCTTTCAGGCATCCTACATAGATAATACATATCTTTTAAAAAGTGTACATTTAGAGCATTTCCTTTTATCAATTTTCTATTATACCAATTAAGTTTTGCATTATGACTGTAGCCTTGCCCTCCTTTTATTCCCTTTAATATCCAAGAGTTCATAAACCCCAGTGGTCTTTTAAAGCAGAATATTTGCATAAACATTTCTTGCAGAGAGTTGAATTCATTGGGAAATTCTTTCTCTTTGACTGGCCTTTATAGTTGTAGATATATACATATGTATGTGCATACAATATATAGGAACATACTTTATTAATATTTACTTCTATCTGTTATGCTGCCAATGCTCTGATACAAAATTTTGTTTGGACTACTCCATCTCCTCTAGCTCATATGAAGTTACTCATCATCTATGAGGTTTCCTGGAAACACTGACAGCAATTCCAACTTCCTTCCCTTTAATCGAGATTGACTACTCTTATATTAAATGATACAGATTAGAAAATAATGGTGGCTTGCCTATTAGATTGTCAAGCTGTTTGAAGTCTAGCTGATGTTTCCCTCTTCCTATTATTTCTTCATAGCCATCCACAGCTAGGTTCATCCCACCTCTGGAATGATGCCAATATTAAAAAAAAAAAAGGTAAACAAACCTTCATTATGAAAAGACACTGGCTCAATAGTGCTTGTGCCATCTGAGTTTATAAGCAATGATCAAAGTATTATCCCATTTCAGTGAATAATATTTGCTTCTATTTCTTCTCATTTTGTCAAGATAATTTCCCAGTACTTCTTTACCATGAGAACTTGGTTGTTTATTTGATCACAAGTCCAATAAAAATTGTAACAGAAAACACCTCACTAGGCATTTGAAACGATAGAGACTACCCATGTTTATTTATATGTCTATGTTTTTGTCTGCACCTAAATTCATAAATATCACTACATATTCTCTCGCAGTTAAGACAACTAGTAATTCTAATGCCAGCCCCCTGATGGTTCAGCCAGTAAAGAATGTCTGCAATGCAGGAGACTCAAGTTCGATCCCTGGGTCAGAAAGTTCCCCTGGAGAAGGGAATGGCAACTCACTCCATTATTCTTGCATGGAAAATCCCATTGACAGAGGAGCCTGGTGGGTTACAGACCATGGGGTCACAAAGAGTCAGATATGACTGAGCGACTAACATTTCACACTTTCACTTGACAACTATTGTAAGATGCACCAGTATTTTACATCCTCTAAGAGAAAAAAAATGCTGTTGGTTGTAACTGTCACATGTCACTGATTGTGAGACACAAGCTGCTTTAAGAAATGTTAAAATAAAAAAAATTTTTTTAAACTAATCTTATTTTGGATGATTCAAAGGAAAGAATGTTACTCCTTTTTCTTATGAATAGAATATTCATATTTAAGTAATATACAGCAAACAAGATTCACTTGAATTAGCTCAGATGTAATTGGATATTATTATAGATCAGATATTTGACATTTCCTGAATAAATACCAACTTTAAGCTCAGCATAGTCAAGGCTATGGTTTTTCCAGTAGTCATGTATGGGTGTGAGAGTTGGACTGTGAAGAAAGCTGAGCGCCGAAGAATTGATGCTTTTGAACTGTAGTGTTGGAGAAGACTCTTGAGAGTCCCTTGGACTGCAAGGAGATTCAATCAGTCCATTCTGAAGGAGATCAGTCCTGGGTGTTCTTTGGAAGGAGTGATGCTAAAGCTGAAACTCCAGTACGTTGGCCACCTCATTTGAAGAGTTGACTCATTGCAAAAGACTCTGATGCTGGGAGAAATCGGGGGCAGGAGGAAAAGGGGATGACGGAGGATGAGATGGCTGGATGGCATCACCGACTCGATGGACATGAATTTGAGTGAACTCCGGGAGTTAGTGACGGACAGGGAGGCCTGGCGTGCTGGACTCACAAAGAGTTGGACACGACTGAGCGACTGAACTGAACTGAACTGAAATGAAGCTCAGCAGAATCTTATAGCACAATATTGTTCATTTAAAAGCATATCCTAAGGTGGCCATTTCTTCTCGATTTGCTCACAATTTTTTGTTTTCACACTGAAAGTCCTGCACCCCAGATGTATTAGTCTGCTAAAACTGTCATAATAAAATATCACAGACCATGAACCTCAAATGCCAGAATTTTTTTTTTTTTTTTCACAGTTCTGGAGGATGCAAAGTCCAAGGTCAAAGTTTGGGCAGGGTTCAGTGTCTGATGATAGTTCTCTTTCTGGCTGTAGATGGCCCCCTTCTCACTGCATTGTCACAAGGCCCTTGCTGTGAGCGACACCAGAAAGAGAGAGATCTCTCTTCTCACAAGGTTATAGCCTTAGCTTTATGACCTTGAATGTGGGCATGCTAAGTCGCTTTAGTCGGATCCTCTGTCCATGGGATTCTCCAGGCAAATATACTGGAGTGGTTTGTCATGCCCTCCTCCAGGGCATCTTCCCTACCCAGGGATTGAACCTGTGTCTTTATATCTCCTATACAGGTGGTGGATGGGGCTTCCATGGTGGTTCAAACAGTAAGGAATCTGCCTGAAATGTGGGAGACCTGGGTTCAATCCCTGGGTTGGGAAGATCCCCTGGGGAAGGGAATGGCTATCCACTCCAGTATTCTTGCCTGGAGAATTCCAGGTACAGAGAGGAGCCTGGCAGGCTACAGTCCATGGAGTTGCAAAGAATCAGGTCACAAAAACTGAGTGACTAATTCTTTCACTTTTCTTTACCACTAGGGCCACTTGGGGGGCCCTTTATGACCTTTCAAGCATGCTGTCACTGTCATGCGTGCTAAAGTCGCTTCATCCATGTCCCACTCTGCTAGACTCCTCTATCCATGGGATTCTCCAGGCAAGAATACTGGAGTGGGTTGCCATGCCTTCTTCCAACCTTAATTTCTTCCTAAAAGCCCTGTCTCCAAAAACACTCACTTTGAGGTTTAGGGCTGAAACACGTAACATTTTGAAAGGACAAAATTCACTCCATTGCACCAGGAAACCCCTCAGTCCTGGGCAAACTGGAATGGCTGATCACTAAGTTATACTTTCTTACATGAAAGGCTAAAAAGAAAATTCACTTGGTTGTAATTCTGCGTGAACTCATTTAAAAATTGATATAATCTTAAGCAGAGATAAAATAGTTCTCTACAACTTACATTTTTCTTTGATGAATTAACATTTACATTATTTAAATACTCAAACAATATGTCATGTGTAGGATAGAAGATATAGGACATCAGATTCCATAATCACTGAGCATAGGGTAGATCACTGGGCCAGGATACTACATGAATCACTCTTTCTCTCTTCAACACTTTCCTTGTTATGCAGGGATGCAAAACCTTAAAAAAAAATGTACATTTTATAAGCTCCATTGCCAGTGGGGTTCCAGTTTAAGTTTCTCTCATAGTAGAGAGACTTGCACAAATTCTGCAAGACACTGGAGAATAAGATGTCATCATTGCCTCAGAAACTTATAGCCAAAAAGGTGCACTGTTCTGCTGGAAAGAACCATTTATTGCTGGCAGCCAAAATTGTCAGTAGTTTCCTGGGATTCCTGCTTTCTCATTTCTTGCACCCTATCAGCAGCTTCTCTAACCTCACTCCTATAAGCTATTAATTATTTCTATTAAATAGAAAGAAGGTTCATTGAAATCTAGAGTGCTTTCTTCTGTGCTAAAGGAATTATAATGAATAAAATTATGTAGACTGCTTTCTAGAAATAATACTGAAATAATTTTGTTTAGTTATTTGATTTCTCTTTTCCTCATAAAAATTATAAGAAAAAATCTAGTGCTTTCGGCATTCAATACAATATAATCACTTTTTAAACACTAGATTTTATTTTCCAGAAAAGAAAATTAAAAACCAACCCAGGGATCAAACCCAGGTCTCCCGCATTGTAGGCAGACGCTTTACCGTCTGAGCCACCAGGGAAGTCTCAAAACCAACTAAAAAGCTTGGCAAAAATCACACACACACACACACACACACACACACATACACAAATATGTTTTTCTATTTACTACACCCGATCATCTTTTGCCCTAAGAAATGAGATCTTCATCTAAATATCTTAGAAAATGAAACACAAACTTAGAAAAATGGCATAGAATCGTGTTGCTAGAACTACTTACTTGTATATGATTTCCATTTAAATCTGTTTCAAATCCCATTTGAAAGAATCAAGGCAAAAAATCACACTCTACTTTAGTGGGTAGGATATCTTCACCAGTATCTTTTTATGTCTCTTTATATCTAAGGAATGATATCTTAGTTTCTAAACTATAAAAATTTCAAAGTATTTCTAGTATAACCTCAATTTCCCATGTACCCATTTCCCAAAGAAGAACTTCCTGCTCCCCAAATGAAGTCTTTTGGCCACACCAGATGGCATTTGGAGATCTTAGTTTCCAAACCAGGCATCAAACCCATGCCCCCTGCAGTGAAGGCACAGATTCTTAACCACTGGAAAACCAGGGATGTACTGAAGAAGAATAGAAGGGTCTTTTAAATAAAAACATTAATCAAGACAAACTGCTTGCAGGGAAGCTCTTTTCTAGATTTTGTCTTGTCAGTATCAAGTCAGCATAGCAGGACCACTATTTAGTACTGAATTATTTTATTTACTTTTCATTACTTGCATGTTTGCATACTAGCATGCTTAATTTAATTCAAATGACTTCCAAGATTTCATAGCTCATAATCTTATTGAAAGATTCTTTTCTCTGGGTTATCAATATAGATTATGCCATTAGCTTTGTAATACAAATATATATCTCAATGTATTTGGGATAATTTCAAATGTTATGCCAAAGCTAAGATTAATATTCAAGATATTATTATGATTCACTACTACATGTATATCTCTCTAGTCCTCCATAAGTTATTGTTTGTTTTGAAAATTCAAGTCAAAAAATTACAATTAGAAAAGGTAATTATGTTTTTGAAAAGGAACCAAAGAGAAAGTAGGCAGTTTTATCCTGTGTCACTGGATATTTTAGAAAGGATTTCATAGATTTCTTTGTGTGCACAATTATAGTTTATTTTTATATTGGTGACTCTCAGTTACTGTCACTTAAATATGGGAATCAAAGATAAACAGGAGTCAAGAATGTTTATTCTCTAAGTGTCATTCGTGATCTATTCTGTAATTTACAATGTGACATTTTAATGCATCACCTTCTTAATCTCATTTACATAGAGTAATATTATCAGATGACTTGAAGTAGCCAAAATTTTAATTTGAGTATCTCCAAAGTCAGCTATTTCAAGCTTTTAAGGCAAGACTTAATTTAGATTATACTTGTATAAAATCACATGTTTCCAGATATGGCACCCCATCCAAACTATGAGGGATATGGCATATAGGTTAGGATAGATGGCATCACAGGATATGGCATAGAGGTTAGGTAATCAGGGAAACTGTCTTCTCCTTTTATATAGATAATAAATGTCATGGAATTATAAATATATGTTCTCTTGCTTAAATGTACATAACTGGATTGGTGTACGAATTAGATTGTAAATCCAGGAAAATACAAATTTGTTTCATATGATTCCTTATTTAACTTTAGTTTGTGCTTTACATAACGCTCTGAGAAATAGAGGAATGTCATTTTTTAAAAGACAGGATACCAGCTGACTGCAATGAAACACAAGCACTTTGTAAAAAATTTAAGGAGTTTTGACAAAAGCTGATTCATAGGCCCTGATTAGAAGGTTACACATGCATCTTGCCTAGAAACCAAAGCTAATTAGTTGGAATAGTCTATATCTCACTTTTTTTTTTTAACTGAGGGAAGGACATGACACATATAGGGAGGAAAAATGTTAAATCTCTCACTGCTTTCACACAAACAATTTTTCATTCTTTAAAAGTTATCACCAAGGTGGGGGCAGATATCACTACAGTCACTATGGAGAACAGTGTGGAGATTCCTTAAAAAACTGTAAATAGAACTGCCTTATGAGCCAGCAATCCCACTGCTTGGGCATATACACTGAGGAAACCAGAATTGAAAGAGACATGTGTACTCCAGTGTTCATCGCAGCACTGTTTATAATAGCCAGGACAAGGAAGCAACCTAGATGTCCATCAGCAGATGAATGGATGAGAAAGCTGTGGTACATATACACAATGGAGTATTACTCAGCCATTAAAACAATACATTTGAATCAGTTCTAATGAGGTGGATGAAACTGGAGCCTATTATACAGAGTGAAGTAAGCCAGAAAGGAAAACACCAATATATATGGAATTTAGAAAGATGGTAATGATAACCCTGTATGCGAGACAGCAAAAGAGACACAGATGTATAGAACAGTCTTTTAGACTCTGTGGGAGAGGGAGAGGGTGGGATGATTTGGGAGAATGGCATTGAAACATGTATAATATCATATATGAAATGAATCACCAGTCCAGGTTCAATGCAGGATACAGGATGCTTGGGGCTGGTACACTGGGATGACTCAGAGGGATGGTATGGGGAGGGAGGAGGGAGGGGGGTTCAAGATGGGGAACACGTGTACACCTGTGGTGGATTCATGTTGATGTATGGCAAAACCAATACAATATTGTAAAGTAATTAACCTCCAATTAAAATAAATTTATATTAAAAAATCACTTATTCCAGTTAAAATATTAAATAAGCCAACATCACTAGCCCATTACTAGATGCAAGCAAAGTTTTTACAATATTAACTAATAGTAATTACTAGCATAATTTGACCACCTCATGCAAAGAGTTGACTCATTGGAAAAGACTCTGATGCTGGGAGGGATTGGGGGCAGGAGAAGGGGATGACAGAGGATGAGATGGCTGGATGGCATCACCGACTCAATGGACATGAGTTTGAGTGAACTCCGGGTGTTGGTGATGGACAGGGAGGCCTGGCGTGCTGCGATTCATGGGATCGCAAAGAGTTGGACACGACTGAGCAATTGAACTGAACTGAATCGAACTGAATTACTAGCATGTATTGAATATTTGCTGAAAAGTCAATCTTATTAAAGCATTTGCATGTATCATCTCTTTACTGTCTCAGAAATCTTGCCAGTGAAGTGCTATTATAACTTCCGTCTTGCAGATAAAATAATAGAAAGATTATTAGAGAAAGAAAGCCAAATGCTATTCATACAATGTTCAACTTCAGAACCTGAGCTCTAAAGCTCTGTAATAAGCAATGTCTTAAGAGTTTATTCATTATGGCAGTGATATAACTTCCTTAAATCATTGTGCTCTTCCTTATCCTTGAGAAGGAGACGTCGAGTATTACCAAGAAAAGTGATATCTTTGATGACCTTTAAGATCCTAGCAAGCGTACAACCGGGGAATGATTTTAACAGGTAAGCTTTGTGAAGAGGGAGATTTACAAATTCTAAATCTTCTGTTTGACCAGGACACATGTGCTCAGCCATTTCAGTCATGTCTAAATGTTTTCAACCCTATGGACTGTAGCCCACCAGGCTCCTCTGTTCATGGGATTCTCCAGGCAAAAATACTGAAGTGGGTTGCCATATCCTCCTTCTGATTGCATACAGATGCAATCAAACTTGCATCTCCTGCATTGCAGGGAGATTCTTTACCACTGAGCCACCAGGGAAGCCCTTGGCCAAGACAAGCTTGACTCAATGACCCTAATAGGTAATAAAGAATCCACCGGCCAAGGCAGGAGATGCAAGTGACACAGGAGACACGGATTGGATCTGTTGGGGAGGAAAATCCCCTAGAGGAGACTATGGCAACCCACTCCAGTGGAGAATTCCATGGACAGAGGAGCCTGGCAGGCTATAGTCCAGAGGGGTTTCAAAGAGCCAGACTTGATTGAGCAAACACACACACACACACACACACACACAAATATCAGACAAGTTTCTTCCTGACTATTGGCCCCTTGATGTCCCTTTTTATACTGCATGTCCCTTAGAAAACTTGGAATTATAAATTCTTTTTTTCTGACCCTTTCTTATGTAAATCTTCTACAACCCAGGAATGTCTTTCTTAAGGATCTGGAAATCATTCCTTTGAAATGCAATCATTAAGAAAAGCAGGAACCCAATCTCCTAGTCTCTGTGGAAGAGAAGTAGTATAACTTCAATGAGGACAATTAGCAAAAACAGCCTGTCACAGGGATCACCTCCCAGCTAATATCCTCCAGTACTTTCCCATTAGCTTACACCAGAGTTTCAAAAATTCTCCCACCTTTTGTTCTAGCACAGATGAGTTCAATCTCTTTTATAGTCTAGAATAAATCTTTCTGTGATGCTTTTAGTATGTCCAATGCACTTTTTTTTTTTCCTATATATGCTTTACACACCAAGGACCAGGTCCCGAAGGCTGTAGCTAAATAGTGCAGGGAATCTGGACCAGACTCTTGAGATGAAAATCAAACTGCATGTTAAGAATTTTGGTTTTCATTCTAAGAATGTCCATTAAAGGTCTTTAAGGTTTGAGTGCAGAGAGAGGGGGAAAGAAGTTGACTATAACATAATATAACTTTTTTGTTTAAAAAAATAAAAATAAAAACCACAGTGTAAAGAGAAGGAGCACAGAATGGTTTAAGTGTATTTGTAGGCTGACAGATTAATCAGATCAGGTAAGAAAGAATTGTAAATATTTAGTATATATTTAAGAAGTAACTCTCAGGTGTAGATGGTGGGACTGAAAAAGGGATGAGAAATATAGTCTATATATATAGAAATATAGTGAAATATAGTCTATATATCCAGAACAAGTTTATTTAATATTCCCCACCTTTATACGTTTTATATAAATGTGGATGATTGATGTGCTAGTCAATAGTCTCAAAACATTTTATACATATATGTAAAGGAAAATTAATTTCTAGAAAAAGTAGTCAGATAGCTACAATTAAACCAACTGTACGTCAAAATTTGACTTTTCTAATTTCTTAAAGGTACAGATAGAATTTAATCAAATAGAATTAAGATTCTAATTAATCCCATGAACAATTTTTTAAAGTTCCCACAATGAGTCTGAAAGCTGCTTTTAGCACCCCTAACTAAGAAAGCCTTACAAAATATGACTCTTTCCCACAGTTATGCATATTGATTTCTTCAATATTCAGAAGCATGGGTTACTATGAATAGTAAAATGAGATGGATTATGAGAGTATTTATTGTTTGATGAATGGAGTGGGTGATCATCTGAATCAGAGGAAAAACACTAAGAACAAAGCATATCAATGCACATAATTATTCATACCATAAAAGAATAAAAATGTGAATGTGATTAATATACTTGAAATACGAAGGCTGTGACTTCTCTATGCTTTCTTTCTTTCACTGAATTTTGTCATTAATAACCTTTCATGAACTCAAAAAAAAGAATCTAAAATAAAAAATATAATTGTGAGAAGCTAAGAAAGCCCATTATCATTTCCAATAGAAGAAAACTGAATACCCTTCAAAAATCATTTACTGATCCTTTTGATTTGAAATAACATCATCATTGCTCCACAAATGACCCACGCATGCAAATCAATAGAAAAGCCTATCCCTTCCAGAGTTCTGTGAGGAAAAACTATTTATAGTTGTACATAAGACAGCACATTTTAAAAATGAATAAAGTCAGAATTTAAAACATTATATAACACAGTTTCAATTACGCCCAACCCCAGTTTTTACTCTCTGAGCAGCAGATTTCATCTTGTGAAAATCCTTCCAGATGTTTCACATATAAATTTAGTTTCAGTAATTCTAAAAGAGCACCCCTAACTCATAATCCTTCCTCTTTACATACTTTATTGTGGTTTATTAAACCACCTTACTTATAGCGTGTGTGTGTGTGTGTGTGTGTGTGTGTGTGTTAGTTTCTCAGTCATGTCCAATTCTTTGAGACCCTATGATTGTACCCCACCAGGCTCTTCTGTCCATGGAATTCTCCAGGCAAGACTACTGGAGTGGGTTGTCACTCCCTTCTCCAGGGGATCTTCCTGACCCAGGGATCGAACCCATCTCCCACATTGCAGGTAGATTCTTTACCATCTGGACCACCAGGGAAGCCATTATTTCTATTAACTAGGTTATTAAATAGTCGATTCTCTTAGGTGTTTCTCCACTCTTTATTATTTTATCAATCCCAAACTTCTGTTGATTTTTTTAAAAATGTTATTCACCTCCACTTGTCCTTTCTCTTCCTTAAGACAGCATATGAAATGAAATCTGGGTAAGCACCTACAACATACATCAGTCACACATACAAAGATTAAGACCTCACTACTTCTTTCAGGGATTCATGTTCTAGAGTTAAGCAAGAAGGGTCTGTAATCTAAGAGACTGTTATGCTGGTAGATTTGCCACTTTGCTAGGTCTATCTTTTCAAACGATTGAGTTTCTTATAGTAAAAGTATATAACCATTAACACCTGGAAGGGTTTTTAAAAACAAAGAACAAAAAGGAGAGGGAAAAAGAAGATAGAATGTTTGTGTGCAGTGCTTAAGAGGACATGAAATAATAGACAACAACACAGACAGTGGTATGAGGGAAATAACACGACAAAGAAAGAAAAAAACAAAACAAAACCAGAAGATTGAGAGTTGTCCCCTAGAGCCTCTGAAAGCTGCATGAAGTAAACTCAACAGAAAAATAAAATGGCTTTAGAGGCAGTGATTATTTCAGCAAGAAAGTTAAGTGGACCATTAGAGGAAATTTTAATTTAAAAGTAGCATAAGACAGGAGACTACTAAACAGCTAAACCCTGGCCACATCTTTTCTAATAAACTCTTTTTGTCAGTTCTTTAGGTAAAGAGGGAACATAAATTTAATGAAAACTACAAACCTGGCGTGCTGCGATTCATGGGGTCGCAAAGAGTTGGACGCGACTGAGTGGCTGAACTGAACTGAACTGAACTGACAAAGATTTCAGAGGCCTAGTAAATAAGAGATATGAACAATATGAATATTTAATTCAAAAGATTAATCAATGTTGGACCTTATCTCAACCAAATAATATAACCATTGAATTATCTTTAAATTACTATGTTTAATTAAACTGTCATTTAAGATTGATATCTACAGTTGATTAACATCCACTGCTACCTATTGATGGCTAGAAGAAAGGTGAGTGGCGTGTCATGTGCGTAGATTTGATCCCTCCGAGGGGTGAAAATCCTCTAAGGAATTATAAGATTAATACAGTTTGGTCAAATGACTGTCTCATCTGTATATTTTTCTTAAATTTTTATTGATAATTCCATGATCACAGCCCTCCCTTTTCCCCTGAAGATCCAACTGTATTAGAATTAATCTCTTTCATAGCCTTTAAGGAGATAAATTAACCTAATGAAGAATTGGATATCAAAAAATCTTTTAAGCCCAATGGTATGTATTCAGGTTTCCCCCCGTAAATGTTACAGTATTTTCTTTCAAAATAATTTTCTGTTGTTGTTGTTGATTTGCTAAGTTGTATCCAGCTCTTTGTGACCCCCACAGACTGTAGCTCGCCAGGTTCCTCTGTCCATGGGATTTCCCAAGCAAGAATACAGGAGCGGATTGCCATTCCCTTCTCCAGGGGACCTTCCCAACTCAGGGATCGAACCTGCGCCTCTTGCATTAGCAGGCAGTTTCTTCACTACTGAGCTACCAGGGAAACCCACATAACTAGCATACACTTAATGTGTTTTCCATCCCAGACTCACAGAAGTGGAGCGTGTGGTCTTATCAAAAGCCCCTCCCTGTGGATATGTCAAGAGTGGAATAGGAGAATCCTACTGTGACACAGTCCTTATTGTTCACTCTTATTTTAGATATTTTTATAACTTTTACTTTTTCCTCTATCTCATCCTTTTGTAAAGAGGCTCCTGAGAGTCCCTTGGACTGCAAGGAGATCCAACCAGTCCATTCTAAAGGAGATCAGCCCTGGGTGTTCTTTGGAAGGAATGATGCTAAAGCTGAAACTCCAGTACTTTGGCCACCTCATGCAAAGAGGTGACTCATTGGAAAAGACTGATGCTGGAAGGGATTGGGGGCAGGAGGAGAAGGGGACGACAGGGGATGAGATGGCTGGATGGCATCACTGACTCGATGGATGTGAGTCTGAATGAATTCTGGGAGTTGGTGATATACAGGGAGGCCTGGCGTGCTGCTATTCATGGGGTCACAAAGAGTCGGACATGACTGAGCGACTGAACTGAAGACCTGGTATAAACACTAATTATTCAAAATATTACAAAACATACTTTGTGTAATACCCTCAAAATCTCTCCTGATAAAAATTTATTTAAATAAGAACCAAAATAAAAATTAAACAAGTTCCAACCAAACATTTAATCATTGTGACTTTCAACACAGAAAGTTTTAATATTTAAGAAAAATAACAACAAACTTTAAAACTATATTCAAGCTTTTAACATAAAATCCTTATTCAGCTAGACTTGTCTTGTATGATATATTCTTTTCAGTCTATAACTGTGTAATAAGAGAAGGTGATTTGGATCCCTCGAGGCCCTTTTCATGAGCTAAAATATATTTTTCTGCATTTGGAACTTTCTAGCAGGTATTCTGTAACCCTAATAAATGCTTCACACAGTACCACATCTGTTCCACCACAGGTGATACAAGCAAAGCTTCCAACAGAATTGCTCAGACATTCGATAAAGCAGTTAGGCAGATGTCTTTGAGTTTCTTTGGTGAACAGTTTTGTTAGACTTCATGCTGATTATGCAACACACAACTGCTGAAAGTGTGCAATATGAAATATTATTGACAATATTTTGAAAAGCTGAAGTTAAATTTAAAATCTGACTTGTTCAGCTGCTTATATGATGTGCCTAAAAGAGAATAAAGTAGAAAGATTTACTCTTTTGGTGAGCTGCATGGAGGAAAAGTGGGTAATCATATAAAACTCTTATATGGTACATACATATTATTAGGTATGTCAGAACTTTTAAAATGTGATTTCACACTCAACCAATGTTATCACTAACAGTGGGATTTGATAGCTAATGTTGGTCTATTTTTACCCGCTAAGATAAAAGGGAGATAAAGAAGCTCATCAAACCATCTGTCTCTATTCCCCAAGCTATCCTGGTAATGATTAATAGAACCTGTGGTTCCCCTTATATGACTGCAAAGCTGAGTAATATGACTTAGGTGAACATTGTTACCTTTTCTTAGCTGGAGTTATACTATATATAAGTGAATGAATGAATGCCTTTGCACTGATGCCAACCTCTTTTTTTTTTTTAATATCAGACACATTATTATGTCCTTACTCTGAGAAGTTTAAAATCATCTGCATAGTAGTTTTAAAGGTAAGAGAAAATGATCGTAATAATTTAGATATTTTCATGGTTGCCTTTTGACCTCTGAAGTGTGCTGCTCTAACTTTATAGAAAGGATGGAAATATTCTTCCATATTGTGTTTCATCTTCTCTGTAGATGTTGTGGATTGAACACACTTTGATAAAATTATAGAACTGTCCCACAGTTTCCTTCCATCTGATTTCTTGGTGCAAAACATAGGCAAACCAAGAATTCTACTTTTTATTCATTCATAATTCAATACCTATTTCTCCTTTAACATGCTACACTTAAAAGAACTAAATAAAACCTTGACAAAGAAATAATCAATAAATAATATGTACATTCATTAATTAAACAAATATATATGATGTGCCTGTTTTGCTAGCTACTACCCTAGGAATCAAGATTGCCAGAAGAATCAAGATTGGAACCAAGATTGCTGGGAGAAATATCAATAACCTCATATATGCAGATGACACACCACCTATGGCAGAAAGAAGAACTGTAGAGCCTCTTGATGGAAGTGAAAGAGGTGAGTGAAAAAGTTGGCTTAAAACACAACATTCAGAGAACAAAGATCATGGCATTTGGTCCCATCATTTCATGGGAAATAGATGAGGAAATAATGGAAACAGTGGCAGACTTTATGTTTGGGGGCTCCAAAATCACTGCAGATGGTGACTGCAGCCATGAAATTAAAAGACACTTGCTCCTTGGAATGAAAGTTATGACCAACCTAGACAGCATTTTAAAAAGCAGAGATATTACTTTGCCAATAGAAGTCCATCTGGTCAAAATTTTGCTTTTTTTTTTCCAGTAGTCATGTATGGATGTGAGAGTTGAACTGTAAAGAAAGCTGAGCACTGGAGAATTGATGCTTTTGAACTGTGGTGTTGGGAAAGACTCTTGAGAGTTCCTTGGACTGCAAGGAGATCAAACCAGTCCATCCTAAAGGAAATCAGTCCTGAATATTCATTGGAAGGACTGATGCTGAGGCTGAAACTCTAATACTTTGGCCACCTGATGCAAAGAGCTGACTCACTTGAAAAGACCCTGATGCTGGGAAAGACTGAGGGTGGGAGGAGAAGGGGAAGACAGAGGATGAGACGGTTTGATGGCATCACCGACTCATTGGACATAAATTTGAGCAGCTCTGGGGGTTGGTGAAGGATGGGGAAGCCTGGCCTGCTATAGGCCGTGTGGTTGCAAAGAGTCAGACATTACTGAGCGACTGAACTGAACTGAACTCTAGAAACTGAGAACACAATAGAAAAAAAATTGATCTTCCCACTCAATTTATATTTTAGTGGGAGATGATATTTACATATTATGTATAAACAAATATATGCTAAATTTATACATTCAGTTTAGTCACTCAGTCGTGTCCGAATCTTTGCGACCCCATGAATAACCAAGTGCCAGGCCTCCCTGTCCATCACCAACACCCCGAGTTCACTCAAACTCATGTGCATCGAGTCAGTGATGCCATCCAGCCATCTCATCATCTGTCGTCCCCTTCTCCTCCTGCCCCCAATCCCTCCCAGCATCAGTCTTTTTCCAATGAGTCAACTCTTCACATGAGTATTGGAGTTTCAGCCTCAGCATCAGTCCTTCCAATGAACACCCAGGACTGGCCTCCTTTAGGATGGACTAATTGGATCTCCTTACAGTCCAAGGGACTCGCAAGAGTCTTCTCCAACACCACAGTTCAAAGCATCAATTCTTTGGTGCTCAGCTTTCTTCACAGTCTAACTCTCACATCCATACATGACCACTGGAAAAACCATAGCCTTGACTAGATGGACCTTTGTTGGCAAAGTAATATCTCAGCTTTTTATATGCTATCTAGGTTGGTCATAACTTTCCTTCCAAGGAGTAAGCATCTTTTAATTTCATGGCTGCAATCACCATCTGCAGTGATTTTGGAGCATCCCAAAATAACATCTGACATTGTTTCCACTGTTTCCCCATCCATTTCCCATGAAGTGATGGAACCATATGCCATGATCTTAGTTTTCTGAATGTTGAGCTTTAAGCATTATAAATATATGAATACCATATATCAAATGTCAGAAAGTGCAATGAGGAAAAATAGAGGGGAACAGAAGGGATGTTGGGGAGTTGCAAAAACATAATTTTATTGGAGTCAAATGCTTTTGAATAATAATTTAGAAAAAAATATTGCCTATAATTAATCAGTTTTGCTCTGTATCTCTGTATGCATATATAAGTGAATATAAATATGTAAGTGTAGTTTCTCCATGCTTTGGCTTCCCTGATAGCTCAGTTGGTCAAGAATCCGCCTGCAATGCAGGAGACCCCGATTCCATTCCTGGGTTGGAAGGATCCACTGGAGAAAGAATAGGCTACCCACTCCAATGTTGTGGCCTAGAGAATTCCATGGACTGTATAGTCCATGAGGTCACAAAGAGCTGGACACGACTGAGTAACTTTCACTTTCACTTTATTTAGTTTAAATACATCAACAACATTGCTCTTCCACTTCTAGGGAAAATGCTTAAAAGGCATGACTTCAGAAGTAAATTAGAGTAGAAATAGGAACTATGAGATAAGAATTCGTCTTCTCCTGAACAATCTGGAAATTTTGGAGCTAGAGTTAAAAGAGGAAATACATAGGGGCTTCCTGGTAACTGATAATTGTAGACAGTTGGAAAGTGAATTCAAAATTCTAATCTATGAAGTAGATTTTAAGTAGAAATTAAGTTCAATATGAAAACAAATGATCAAGTGGACTTGGTCTACAAACAAGCCCAGGGAAGACACGAAACAGGCTGGAGGTCTGATCTAGAAGAACTCTTGAGTGGAAGATTTCTTTAATTCCACACCCACTGCGAGGCTAGTGAACATAGTTCATGTTGGGACATCAAATACGGAGATGCATCAGGATTTCTATGTAACAGCCAAAAGGCTTTCAAAACAGTGCCTCCAGGTCAGCTTGGAACAGAGAAATGTGCTACAGACAGACAAGATCCTGATCCAATCTGAGCAATCACTTTTCTGTGTTTTTTTCTCATTTATGTTATCTTTTGTTAACATTGCAAAATTATGTGTGTGGAATAAATATAAAAGAAGTCAAAAGAATTTATAATCAATCAAGCACAATTTTAAGACACCTAAAGTATTATAGAACAGAATTCCTATAAAAATAGCTCTTTTAAAACTCTTACAATGAAAAATGTGTCTCAATTGTACCTTCTATCTAGTGATAGGTTATATTCTAGAATAAATTCATAGAAGAGAATATAAAATTTTATTTCTACAATAAACTAAATTGATAGCAGTTTTATGGATATTTTTGTTTCTTCAAAGAGTGAACAAAACATCAGTGTTTGCAGAAACACTTACGGCTTCAAGTTCAGAGTCTAAGGTTATGTACTCAAAAATAAGGAATGTTTTTTATATGAAAAAACTGGTTACAAAGAGTATGAGAGTATTTTACGGTACACATATAACACATTCATATGTGCAGGCATACACTACAAGGGTCTAAAGTTCATGCATTAGTGGATTAACCCTTGATGAGTGTGATTATGGATATTTTAATGTGATTTTACTATTTTATGGAGCATATTTTTCAGAAAAGAAAATAAACTATCTAAATGATAGAAGAGAGGGATGTGAGGAATCCACCCAACAAAAAAGTATAAGGCATAACCTCTTCTATGCTCCTGAGACACATGCTTGTCTGTTTCTTGGTTAAATGGTCTGTATCATTCAGTGAATGCACAGTGTAGATATTCTTTGTGTTCTGACAGCACTAATATGCTGACATTGGTCCTGTTATAAAGAATTCTTATTTATTTTCTTCACACCAACTAATTTACATTTCTCTCACCATATATCATTAATTTCTTTTCAAGTCTAACCATAATTTTCATCTTCACATTGCTATTAATAGTTGTAGGAATCCCATAATAATACTTTTATTTTCAAACACCTGTAAAAGCTATAAAATATTTAAATATTATAAATTGTTTTAAAAAATAATAACCCCATAAAACCCTATTATTTAACAGTATCAGAATAACTGACTTTCCTTGCTAATATGGCACTTCCTTTCTGAACATTTTGCAACATAATGACATAGATATATATTATTTAACTGAAAAACTGCTGATTTGAACTATCATTTTTAAATACTGACACATTCTTCCTAAAATGTAATTTGATATGTATTCTTAGAGCTATACTTTGAGTTATTCTCAATAGATTATTGGGAAATTTTAATTTAAAAATCAACTTTTGCTACAATGGCATCCTCATAAACTGTGCTTCAATAACTTAGAAGTGGCAAAAACAGCCCTGAAACTTGTCATAATTTTGTCTCCAAAGACCACTGACTTTAATAATAATGGAAAATGTGAATCCCTCCAATGTTTAGTAAATTGGCTTTGGAGGGAAATGTTGATTTTTCACATTAACAAAGTAAAATTCAGGTAAAAAGTGAAAAAGTTTCACACTATCTGAAATAGCTCTGAACACACATCCTCATTAGCTAACTTGAAAGGGAATCTTAAAGGGAATAAAATTTCTGTTTGTATCCAAGAGGCACAATCTATCACAATAGAAAACAAGTTTCCAAGGGTGCTTCAGAGTGAATGACAGTTTAATATTGTTGCAGTCTTTAAAAATGAAATCACTCCAAATAATTGTTGTGTAAACATGATATATTCACTCACTGAAGACGTTTTACCACTTCTGTTTACAAAGCAGAACTGAAGCAGACAGCATGAAATTAAGGTCAGAGTTGGATCTGAAAACAGCATATGGTAATAACTGAATAGCATATACAGTATTCCTGTTTCCACTTTTCAGGAGAAGTTTTACTTTCATAGGCTTTACTTTTTATTCTTTCAGAAGGTTTCCTTTGATATCATATGTAAAACATAAGATATAAATTAATTTTAGTGTAAAATTATTTCCAATAAGCCCTCTACATTTAGGTGAATATCTAATTCATAAATTTGCAAGCTCCACACCAAAAATGTGTTGCTACAGTACAATATGATTTACTCAATTAGATGGGGAAATATGATTTATATATTGTCAATTAGGTAAGAGGTAATTTGTAGAAGTCTGTCAAAGAAGAAAAATGTTTTTACAAATCAGTTTTATTTCTAGGGATCTGGTTTAGAAAAAAAGAAAACTTATTGAAAAATATTACTCAAAACATGCAATGTCCCACAAGATCGTATCTTTGCACATAATTATTTGATACATATCCCTCTCTATTTTATATAACAAAAAGGCTTTAAAACAATATTTCAAAATAACATTTATATTAAAATGCATAGGATGATTATTTTATTTGAAAATGTTCAGAAAACTTTTTTCATTTTTATTATTTTGAAAATATAATTCTACTTACATATTCAAAAATCAAGGCTATCTAGATTCAAATAAGTATATTTTTAAGATACTAATAAAAGATCCATTGAATAGGGTTGAAATATCCAAATAAGAGATTACAAGAACTGTTTTGTACTAATGCAACAAAGTCTGCTATGACAAGTTTGGAGAGATATATACAATTCGGTGAAGCATGAAGAGAAAGGATTCAGGGAACAGACGTGTTAAGCGAATAGCCCACAGGCCATGCCATTCACTGGGAATTCTGACTTTAGCTGAAGGGCAATCAGTTGTGATGGTCCAGTCAGCAATGGGGACAAGACATGACAATGCATGTTGAAGGAGTTTCTGTAGGAGGAGTCCATGCTTTAGCAAGACCATCTTGACAATGGATGGAAGAATAGTCCAAGAAACAAGACGGGTGAGGGGAGAGAGGTTACAAGCTGTTAAAGTTTTGTAGGCAAGAGATGATGATTGGGATCTTAATAAAAATAAGGACAAGCCAAAAAAATTGGAACAATTCAGGAAATATAAAATAGATAATTTCAAGAAGATTCAGTGATTAACTTTGTATGTCAGAGTAAGAGAGAGGCAGAAATTCAGGACCAGATTCTAATCCTGGTTTGGTAAATCCACAATATTCAAAGGGAAGCAAGGTAATAGAGAAGGTTGAAGATGACTTTTTTTTAACTGTCAGATTTTTAACTTTGAAGTTACATGCCTGCAGAAAATGAAAGTAGAGCTATCCCAGGGAATAGATCATCCCAGTCTGAAGTTTGGGTCAGAAACGTCCATTTGGGAGTAAATGGTATATAAATAGTAAATAAAACTGCAGAAATGAATGGAGGAAATAAGAAACACCAACATAGATATGTGGAAAATTCTTAAAGAGATGGGAATACCAAACCACCTTATCTGTCTCCTGAGAAACCTATATGTGGTTCAAGAAGCAACAGTTAGAACCTTGAACAGCTGATTGGTTCCAAATTGGGAAAGGAGTACAACAAGGCTGTATATTGTCAGCCTATTTATTTAACTAATATGTAAGGTGTCATCTTGAAGGTTTTAACTTTGCCATTCCAGAAATGCTTCTTTCTCTTATTTTTACTATCATTTAGGCAAGGAGTGATTTGGTCATCCAGATATAATGCCACCCCCATCCTTAGGTCATCGTCCCCTCTGACCCACCTCGTTAAAAGATATCTCTAACAAGACTTTCTACCCTAAGTGGTTCTGGTCACAGTCTTTGCTATATAGGTATAAATGTCTGTGTGACAATAAATAACTTCAATGCTCAGAAATCACCTTACTTCTTTTGTAGAATACGTCATGAGCAATGCTGGTCTAGAAGAAGAACAAGCTGGAATAAAAACTGCCAGGAGAAATGTCAACAACCTCAGATATGTAGATAATAACACTTTAATAACTGAATGTAAAAAGGAACTAAATAGTCTCTTGATGGGGGTGAAAGAGGAGAGTGAAAAATCTGGCTTAAAACTCAACATTCAAAAAACTAAGACCATTGCATCTTGTCCCATCACTTTATGACAATTAGATGGTTAAAAATTGGAAGTAGTGACAGATTTTACCAGATTTTACTTTCTTAGGCTCCAAAATCATTGCAGACAGTGACTGCAGCCAAGAAATTAAAAGGTTATTGCTCCTTGGGAGGAAAGCTATGACAAAACTAGACAGCATATTTAAAAGCAGAGACATTAGGTCCAAATAGTCAAAGCTATGATTTTTCCAGTAGTCATGTAAGGATATGAATGTTGCACTATAAAGAAGGCTGAAAGATGAAAAATTGATGCTTTTGAACTGTAGTGTTGGAGAAGACTCTTGAGAGTCCACTGGACAGCAACAAGATCAAACCAGTCAATCCTAAAGGAAATCAACCCTGAGTATTCATTAGAAAGACTGATGCTGAAGCTAAAGCTCCAACATTTTGGCCACCTGATGTGAAGGGCCAACTCACTGGAAAAGACCCTGATCCTGGGAAAGACAGAAGGCAAAAGGGGAAGAGGGCAGCAGAGGATGAGATGGTTAAATAGCATCACTGACTCAATGGACATGAATTTGAACAAACAAGGGGAAATAGTGAAAGATAGGGAAGGGTGCTGTGTTGTAGTCCCTGGGTTCGCAGAGTCAGACATGACTTAACAACTGAACAAAAACAATACAGATAAGCAGAGGAGAAGCAGTTTGTATAAAAACATCAAAAATGACTGGCAGAGATATAGGATTAAAAACTATGAGCACGTAGATATAACATAGGATTCTCTGTTCATTTGGAGTTGTAACTGAACAAGACCCTATGAGGCCTTCCAGAATAGACCCCAGAATTGCCTTCCCTCTGCCTTTTGTCTGTAGGAAAACTTTAGTCAACAATAAATTTAATCAGAGAAGTGAAAAAATGCAAAAAGAAAGAAAAACAGTCAAGAAAGACAAAATAATAATACTTTAGCCAATAAGCAAAGTCCCTTGACCCTTAGTTCTTCCTCAAGGACTACAGATACTATTCTGAATCACATCATCTGAAACAGTATCTGTTTTACAGATACTGAAACCCCTGTAAGAAATTAACTGTTATACTGCACACTATCATATAGACCCTGGACGGGTTGGAACCAGAAGGCTGATGATACTGAGTCCCATTGCCTCACCACCAACCAATCAGAAGAATGTCCAGGAGCCAATCAGGCCCTCCTCCTTGAACACTGTAAGACTCCTCACTAACCCCCTCCAGGGTGAGACACACAGTTCTCAGGGCATTAGCCCACTGTGGCCCTCTTTGCCTGGCAAAGCAATAACCTATTATTTTGTGCTTCACCCAAAATTCTGTGTCTGCATTTCTATTCAGCACTGGTGAACAGAGGCTGAGCATCGGCTACAGAATCAGTACTTCCTATCCAACAACATAGATGTTTTTCCATTAAGACAAATATAGGCAATATTAGTTTGTGTCCTAATTCTCATATCTGAATTACTCTCTTGTTCATAGTCACTCTTTGGATTTCTCAAAATGACAGCAAGAAATATAAACCCTTGTCATTTAAACAAGAAAAGACTGATTACACCTTTCACTACAAATTCAGAGCAACACAGATCTAGAAGATCGTTAGCTACAAGGAAAGCAGTCTCACTGATGTACTCTTAGCTCTTTAAATATCTTTAAATTCATTCATCCTATTTTAGGTATTCAACCTCTAGAGCGCAGTCAGCAAAAGAAGCCAAAATCGATTATATGGTTCTAGTCTCCAACTATTTAGATGTTTGCCAATTAACCTAAATGTCTCAATTATATTATTACTAGAAGACTTAGGGTTGCTACTTCAAAACGACTTTAACACCTGTATGAGTTTGCAAGGGCTACTGAGGGCTTCCCAGGTGATATCAGTGGTAAAGAACCCACCTGCCAATGCAGGAGACATAAGCGACATGAGTTCAATCCCTGGGTTGGGAAGATCCCCTGGAGAAGAACATGGCAATCCACTCTAGTATTCTTTCCTGGAGAATCCCATGGAAAGAGGAGCCTGGCGGGCTACAGTCCATAGGGTTGCTAAGAGTTGGACATGACTGAAGTGACTTAGCAGAGCACAGGGCTACTGATTGTTACAAATGCCCACAAACTTGGTGACTTAAAACAACAGAAATAGAGTATCTCATAGTCTCAAGGCAAGGAGTCCAAAATCAAGGCTTTGGCAGGGCCTCCCTTCCTCCAAATACTCTAATGGAGGGAAAATAATTTTCCTCTTGAAACTTCTGGCAGATCTTAAGGCATTCCTTGCCTGTGGCTGCATAACTCCAATCTCTGTCTTCATCTTCACATAGCCTTTTGCTCTGCTCCCCTGTCTCTCACTTGTGTCTTCTATAAGGACTTTTGCCATTGGATTTAGGATCCACTGGAATAGTTCAAAACGCTGTCATCTGGTGACCCTTAAATATATTTGAAAAGACCCCTTTCCTCAATAAGATCACAGTCATAGGTTTGGGTGTAAGAAGCAAACACATCTTTTGTGGGGCCACCATTCAACCCACTACAACACCCTGTATACAGTATTTGGTCAAATCTGTCTGATGGTAGGGATCCTTTTTCAATTACTGGTAATTGGAGAGAAGACTAATTTTAGAGTGGAAAGGGATCCTGAGATGCCAAAATCAGAGAACGGCTGGACTAGCTTCATGGAATGAGTTGGGAAGTTCAAGAGAAAAATGAACACAATGATTTTTAGCCTTCTTATTTTTTAATATATTTATTGTAGGTCATAAATGTCTAATTACTGCTTTCACTGAAGCCATGTTGATAAACAGTAATTTTTATATCATTCAGTTAAAAATAGTTTCTCAATACAATTATGATTTCTTCTTTGACCTATGGGTTATTATATATTTTTAATACCTAAACATATGCACATTCCAAGTTGTGTTTTTATATTAGATTTCTAGTTTAATTCTATGTGGTCAAAAATAAATGTGATTACATTCCTTATAAATTTGTTGAGAACTGTTCATAAATAATTACTGGTCACTAATTCTAAATCCTTCTTATAATTAAAAATGTATTTCTTTTATTGAAGTCTAGTTCATAACAAGGTTGTGTTAGTTCCTGGTGTACCACAAAGTGATTCAGTTTATATATACATATATATATATATATATAATTTTTTTCAAATCCTTTCCTAATATAGTTTATTATAAAATACTGAATACAGTTCTCTGTGCTATACAGTAGAACCTTGTTGTTTATATATTTTATTTATAGTACCTTGTTTCTGTTAATCCCAAACTCCTAATTTATCCCTCCTCCCTTTCCCTTTAGTAACTATAAATTTGTTTTCAATGTCTGTTTCTGTTTTGTAAATAAGTTCATTTCTATCATATTTTAGATTTCACGTAAGTGATATTTTGTGGTATTTGTCTTCTCTTTCTGACTTACTTCACTTAGTCTGATAATGTTGAGGTCCATTGAGGTTTCATTCTTTTTATGGCTGAGTAATATTCCATCATATATATATATATATATATATATATATATACACACACACACACACACACACACACACACACACCACACCACACCCTCTTATCCATTTTTCTGTGAATGGACATTTAGGTCACTTCTGTGTCTTAGCATTTGTAAATAGTCTGCTATGAACATTAAGGTGCATGTAAAAAATCTATATTTTAAATAAATATATAGATATATTCCTTGAATACATCAGTTCAGTCACTCAATCACTTCAGACTCTTTGCGACCCCATGGACTGCAGCATGCAGGGCTCCCCTGTCCATCACTAACTCCCAGAGCTTGCCCAAACTCATGTCCATTGAGTCAGTGATGCCATCAAACCATCTCATCCACTGTCATCCCCTTCTCCTTCTGCCTTCAATCTTTCCCAACATCAGGGTCTTTTCAAATGAGTCAACTCTTCACATTAGGGGACCAAAGTGTTGGAGTTTCAGCTTCAACATCAGTCCTTCCAATGAATATTCAGGACTGATTCCCTTTAGGATGGACTGATTGGATCTTGCTGCAGTCCAAGGGACTCTCAAGAGTCTTCTCCAACACCACAGTTCAAAGGCATGAATTCTTTGGTGCTCAGTTTTCTTTATAGTCCAACTCTCACTTCTATACATCATTACTGGAGAAACCAAAGCTTTGACTAGATGGACATTTGTTGGCAAAGTAATGTCACTGCTTTTTAATATGCTGTCTAGGTTGGTCCTAGCTTTTCTTTCAACGAGCAAATGTCTTTAAATTTCATGGCTGCAGTCATCATCTGCAGTGATTTTGGAACCCAAAAAAACAAAGTCTGACACTGTTTCCACTGTTTCCCCATCTATTTCCCATGAAGTGATGGGACTGGATGCCATGATCTTAGTTTTCTGAATGTTGAGCTTTAAGCCAACTTTTTCACTCTCCTCTTTCACTTTCATCAAGAGGCTCTTTCGTTCTTCACTTTCTGCCATAAGGGTGGTGTCATCTGCATATCTGAGGTTATTGATATTTCTCCCGGCAATCTTGATTCCAGCTTGTGCTTCATCCAGCCCAGTATTTCGCATGATGTACTCTGCATATAAGTTAAATAAGCAGGGCAACAATATACAGCCTGAAGTACTCCTTTTCCTATTTGGAACCAGTCTGTTGTTCCATGTTCAATTCTAAATGTTGCTTTCTGAACTGCTTACAGGTTTCTCTAGAGGCAGGTCAAGTGGTCTGGTATTCCCATCTCTTTAAGAATTGTCCACAAAATTTAAAAAAAAAAAAAAGAAGAATTGTCCACAGTTTCTTGCGATGCACACAGTAAAAGGCTTTGGCATAGTCAATGAAGCAGAAGTAGATGTTGAATACATAAAATACCTTGAATATATAAAAGCTGTTAAACATTTACCTTCCTTTACCCATTTATTTCCTCCACTAACACCTTTATCCACATGTTTCTTCTGTTTTAAAATTTTTTATTGTGTTTAATTTTAATCTCACTTGATTCCATGATTACTTTTTAATACAGAGAATGTTCAAGTCATATTTTAATACTTATCACTTATTTTGTTCATTTAGTTTGTTTATTTTTGCACTTTCCCTCTGGGATCAATCTAAATATTGCCTAGAACTCCATTTAGGAAAAGTGTTCAGGTGACAAACTCAGGTTTTGTGTGTTTGATAAAGTCATAATTTTCATTTCAATTTGAAATAATTTTAAGTATATAATTCCAGGTTAGTGTTTATTTTCTTTCAGAACATTTAACATCTGTTTTGCTGTTTACTGAATTCTACCATTGCTATTGAGGACTGTGCCAATCAATTACTGTTGTTTTTCCTAGTTCCTCTATTATTTTTAATATTTCCCTTTTTAAAAATTATGTTTCTATTATTATGATTTGTCTTGATGTATTTTCAGGTATTATGCCTAGAATTTGTCAGACTCCTTTAATGTATGGGTTATAATATTTTCTTTTAGTCATTAACTCTACAAATACTGATTCCAATCTAGTTTCTTATTCCTCTCATTTCTTTCCTTCTGGAATTCCTATCAAATATATGCTTACCTAATTCTGTTTGCCTTCAGCCTTGTTTCTTACAGATTCCATGTTTTTCCTATCTGCTTATTATTAATTTCATGGATATATTTTTCAAATCACCAGTTATGAATTCTTGCCCTCAGAATCTGCTAATATATATCCAACAGACAGTAAATTCAGTTAAACTTTTATTTGTTAAAGTTCTATTTGATCCTTTATTTATACTATGTCATTTTTTTATATTTTTTCCTGTTTTCTAGAGATATTTCTGCTTTATTGAGTATGCCAAAGCCTTTGACTGTGTGGATCACAATAAACTGTGGAAAATTCTGAAAGAGATGGGACTACCAGACCACCTAACCTGCCTCTTGAGAAATTTGTATGCAGGTCAGGAAGCAACCGTTAGAACTGGACATGGAACAACAGACTGGTTCCAAATAGGAAAAGGAGTACGTCAAGGCTGTATATTGTCACCATGCTATTTAACTTATATGCAGAGTACATCATAAGAAACGCTGGAAAGGAAGAAACAAGCTGGAATCAAGACTGCCGGGAGAAATATCAATCACCTCAGATATGCAGATGACACCACACTTATGGCAGAAAGTGAAGAAGAACGAAAGAGCCTCTTGATGAAAGTGAAAGAGGAGAGTGAAAAAGTTGGCTTAAAGCTCAACATTCAGAAAACGAAGATCATGGCATCTGGTCCCATCACTTCGTGGGAAATAGATGGGGAAACAGTGGAAACAGTGTCAGACTTTATTTTTGGGGGGCTCCAAAATCACTGCAGATGGTGACTGAAGCCATGAAATTAAAAGACGCTTACTCCTTGGAAGAAAAGTTACGACCAACCTACATAGCATATTCAAAAGCAGAGACATTACTTTGCCTACTAAGGTCCGTCTAGTCAAGGCTATGGTTTTTCCTGTGGTCACGTATGGATGTGAGAGTTGGACTGTGAGGAAGGCTGAGCGCCAAAGAATAGATGCGTTTGAACTGTGGTGTTGGAGAAGACTCTTGATAGTCCCTTGGACTGCAAGGAGATCCAACCAGTCCATTCTGAAGGAGATCAACCCTGGGATTTCTTTGGAAGGAATGATGCTAAAGCTGAAGCTCCAGTACTTTGGACACCAAATGCGAAGAATTGACTCATTGGAAAAGACTGTGATGCTGGGAGGGATTGGGGGCAGGAGAAGGGGACGACCCAGGATGAGATGGCTGGATGGCATCATGGACTCAATGTACGTGAGTCTGAGTGAACTCCGGGAGATGGTGATGGACAGGGAGGCCTGGCGTGCTGCAATTCATGGGGTCGCAAAGAGTCGGACACAACTGAATGACTAAACTGAACTGAACTGAGAGATATTTTCAACTTAATGAATTTTTGAAACTTTAAATATATCTAATTTAAACTTAATTTTTTAAAGTTCCACCATTTCAAGTCCTTTGAAGGTGTGTTCAGTAGTATATAGTGGGTATGCTCTTAATAAAACATTATTCTGTGCTGTTAATTTTTAATTGTCTGCTTGATCTATACTTGGAAATTTATTTGTAGCAACACTTAAAAAACATGGATGAATGTGTTATCCTCTGAAGAGGATTTGCATCTACCTTAAAGACTAGGAGCTCTGCAAGTAATGCTTGTCTCATATCAGGTTTAAACCCTTGATAGCCCTTCTTTCTGTGTCAGTACTCAGACATATGCCCAGAACTGTTTCTGTCTTTGTTTTCTTCTTTGTTTCTGTAACTTTATTGAGGTATATTTCACATAACAAAAGTGTGAGAAAAGAGAATTTCAATCTTTTGCACGTGAATATCTATATATCTGGGGCTTCCCAGCTGGCCCAGTGGTGAAGAATCTGCCTGCCAATGCTGGAGGTGCAAGAGGCTCAGGTTCGATCCCTGGGTCAGGAAGATCCCCTAGGGGAGGAAATGGCAACCCACTCCAGTATTTTTTTCCTGGGAAATCCTGTGGATAGAGGAACCTGGTGGGGTTACAGTCCACAGGGTTGCAAAGAGTTGGACACAACTGAGTGACTGAGCACATATACACACATGTATCCAAGGACTATTTGGTACAATGTCTACTCTTTCACAAATATATTATCTTGCCACTCCTGCTGAAAATCAAGGCTGCAAGTGCAAGAGTTTATTTCTGACCCTAACTCTAACCCTAACCCTAAATCAAAGTATCTACCCACACATGAGTCACATTGTCTTGATTACTTACTTCAGAGTAAGCTTTAAAATCAGGAAATGTGAGTCCTTCAACTTTTCTTCAATATTGTTTTGAATACCCTGGATTCCTGCCTTTCCCTATGAATGTTATGATCAGCTTATCATTTTCTGAGAAAAAAAGCAGCTGGGGATTATAAAAAGCATAAAGATTGTGTTGTTTGTTCATCAAATTGGCTGTATTTCCATTTTAGTCAAATGGAATAACCCAATAAATAAATAAGTATAGGACATTTTTCTGTTTATTTAGGTTGTTGCAAAATGTTGGCTTTCAGTCTGCTACAGGCTTTAGGACAGAGAATACACTGGAACAAGTTAATAGGCCACAAAGCTTGCCATTCTTACCAAAATTCAGTAATTGTTCTTGATTAAACATTTTGTAGATTTTACAAACTTCTGGCTAACTTTACAGTTTTAATTTTATGATTTAATTTAAAAAATGTTCGCATTTTTCTCATTGCTTTCCCAGAGTGTAGTTTTGAAGGTTTTAACATTGTCATTCCAGAAATGCTTCTTCCTCTTATTTGTAATATCATTTAGGCAAGAAGTGATTTGGTCATCCAGTTATAATGCCTCCCCATCCTAAAGTCATGGTCCCCTCTAACCTCCTTTATTAAAAGATATTTCAAACAAGACTTCCTACCCTAAGTAGTTCTGGTCAGTCTTTGCTATATTGGTATAAACGTCTATGTGACAATAAATAACTTCAGTGCTCAGAAAAGACCTTACATTTTTGACTACAGACTAAATGCAGAAATTAGCCTTTGAGTTTCTCAGTGTGTTAAATCTTATTATTAGATTTCACTAATATAAAGGATATATTTTAAAAAGTATTTTATACAGCATTGTTTCTTACTCTCAATAAATAGAATAATCTCTGAAAACTGAATGAGATCTCCTCAGGTGAAGATACATGGAAAAAGAATTTTGTTCAGAGAAAATATTATCTATGTATCTGTAGGAAAAAATCAAGTTTGAAAAAAAAAATTTCTGAGTGTGGATAGACAAAGAGACAAAAATATCATTAGTGCAATGAGTAATGGCCATGGTGGCAGAAAATGTAACAGTGAGAGAGAAAAGAGGAAGCTCAGTGAGAACCTTAAAGACTATGATAAACACATGCCCTTTATTCCACCAGGTAAACCATTATCATGATCTGCATTACAATTTGTAAATAATTCAAACATGAAAAACATCAAAAATATATAACTGATTTTACATTTATGTATTATCCTTAAAATAACTAATTTTCTGGGTCATTTTCAAAAACTGTTCTGCTGATTAGAAAAGGAATTCAATATGGTAAAAATACTTGTTCTTGTTGTTGTTTAGTGGATAAGCCATCTCCGACTCTTTTGAGACCCCATGGACTATCGGCTGCCAGGATCCTCTGCCCATGGGATTTCCCAGGCAAGATTTCTCCATTTCCTTCTCCAGGGAGTCTTCCCAAACCAGAGGCTGATTCTTTACCACTGAGCTACCTGCGAAGCCCTAAAAATACTTCGGAAGCACTTTACTTTCTTCCTCTGAGATTTCACAATGATAATAGCAATAAGTTAAGGTTTCCAAAATTTATTTAGCTTCTTTCTAGCTCAGTAGTATTTACTTTAGGAAAATCTGGTTTCATTATTGCATACCAGATTATTATTCTGCCTCTTTAGGTTTTAAGTAATATAAGTTTAATATTTGATGAATTAAACATTAAAACACTAAGATATTTTATGTTTTAGATGTGAAAGTTTACAGTTTTATTGAAGACAAGACCTGAGAAGCTATGTCACCTGAATGGAGGTCATTGAATCCTTGTGAACAGATGTTATTTGCAATGGTATTGTGGTTTTCATTTTGAAAAGGTATTATCGGAGTGAGAACCCTACAGAAAATGTACACAGTCAAGTTCATAGAAAGTTTAATGCTTATAATAGACCACTCAAGAAACAAATGCACATACTACATATTTATCCGAGCCAGTAACATTTTATGGCCATGTGTTTCTGTAAGATGAATAAAACACACTGCTGTGAATTATCTCTTCTTCTCCAGTGTTTGATGGTTTGAAGAAAAGTTGAACCATGAGAGGTGGCATTTTTTTCTTTCATGCAACTAATTTTTCTTTAAATTACATGTAGTAAGCTTAACAACTCAATTCTCCATCTGCTTATTATTTATTATTAAAACATTTCTGTCTTTGTCTTCTCTTGGAGAAATGTGTTTAACTGATTTAATCAAGTATATGAATTTGGAAATTATGATAATTACTTCTATGCTTTTATAAAATATTTAACTATTTTGAAAGAAACCTGCAAACTTTCATGTAATTTTAGTATTATTTTGCTTTGCTAATTAATCATAACACTTATGTACTTAAGAGAAATGCAAGAAAATGGTCATGTCCTGTATTAATGTGACAATTATACCAAAGTTTTTCATTTAAGGTTTTTTCTCCTACACTGTTTAATAGCCACATCCAACAGACCTTGTATTTTTGAATTATATTCCCTCATACTCACCTTTTACTATAAGCATAACAAATAAAAATGTCAACACATTAAAACACAAAGGCACATGAGAAATTTTGCTGAAACTTTACCTTTATTAAAGGTGAAATCTTTTCTGTTCATATTATTAGAAATATACCATATATTAAAATAATTGAAAGAATAAGTGCCAGGAATTTCTCTTTCAGGAATTTTTATGGGAGAATAAACAAATACTTAAATTTATCTTTGAATGAGGCTTTATGGAGCATATATTCATCCCAGAATGAAGTGCTGATATTTTAGACTATATGGTTTTCAACAGCAGATTTTACCACATTCAGAAGACAGCTTTTAGACATTTTAGAGATGATAAATGGTCATTCACTTAAATACAATTATCCAGTCACTGAAGTTAATTGTCCCCAAAACATTAAATTGAATAACTTTTGTTATATTAAACATCTTTTTTGACAAAGGTGATATTAAAATAACACTAAATACATGCACCTCTGTATAAAGGTATAACTTTTTGATCACACCATCCTTCTGATCATAATATACAACTGAGATGTGAATGACTTCCTACTCCAAATAACTTCCAATTTTCTTATATCACCCTACTCTTTCCTCTTAATTTTCTCTAAATCAAAGATTATGTACAAATTATATTTCATTGAACTACATAATCTTTGGAAATCCTTGAATTCAGGATTAATAATAAGAGACAAATGTGCAGCATTTTTCATTAATAGATTTTTTTAATTAAAAAACAAGAATTTTTTGGATATACTATTTTAAAGACACTATCTTAATAATGTGTGGTGTGTGCTAAGTCATTCAGTTGTGTCCAACTCTTTGTGACTCTATGGACCCACCAGGCTCTTCTATCAATGGAATTCTCCAGGCAAGAATACTAGAGTGGGTTGCCATGCCTTCCTCCAGGGGACTTTCCCAACTCAGGGATTAAACCCGCATCTTCTACGGATCCTACACTGTAGGTGGCTTCTTTGCCACCAAGCCACTGGGAAAGCCCCTTTATCATAAAAAAATCACCAAGTGATATATAAAAATCACCAAGTAATTTTATCTGCTTCCAATTCTTCCCTCTCTCCAGTTAATCTATTATAGACTACTAATATTATGTTTCTAGAATATGGATCTGATTATAATTTTATATGATAATTATAAAATAGAATATTTTATTAGCTCTTTAAAATCTGGAGTAAATATTGCTACATCTTAAGCATATCCATGGACCACAGCCTCGTCTAACTCAATGAAATTAAGCCATGCCATGTGGGGCCACCCAAGATGGACGGGTCATAGTGGAGAGTTCTGACAAAATGTGGTCCACTGAAGAAGGGAATGGCAAACCACTTCAGTATTCTTGCCTTGAGAACCCCATGAACAGTATTAAAAGGCAGAAAGATAGGATACTGAAAGATGAACTCCCCAGGTCAGTAGTTGCCTGATATGCTAATGGAGATCAGTGGAGAAATAACTCCAGAGAGAATGAAGAGGCGGAGCCAAAGCAAAAAAAAAAAAAAAACAACAACACCCAGTTGTGGATGTGACTGGTGATAGAAGCAAGATCTGATGCTGTAAAGAGCAATATTGCATAGGAACCTGGAATGTTAGGTCCATGAATCAAGGCAAATTGTAAGTGGTCAAATAGGAGATGGCAAGAGTGAATGTCAACATTTTAGGAATCAGTGAGCTGAAATGGACTGGAATGGGTGAATTAATTTAACTCAGATGACCATTATATCTACTACTGTGGGCAAGAATCCCTTAGAAGAAATGGAGTAGCCATCATAGCCAACAAAAGAGTCTGAAATGCAGTACTTGGATGCAATCTCAAAAACAACAGAATGAGTTCATTTCTCTGTTCATTTCCTTTTTTTTTTTTTTTTTTTTTTGATTTTTTTATTTATTTATTTTTTTTTAATTTTAAAATCTTAAATTCTTACATGCGTTCCCAAACATGAACCCCCCTCCCACCTCCCTCCCCACAACATCTCTCTGGGTCATCCCCATGCACCTGCCCCAAGCAAGCTGCACCCTACGTCAGACATGGACTGGCGATTCAATTCTTACATGACAGTATACATGTTAGAATTCCCATTCTCCCATATCCTCCCACCCTCTCCCTCTCCCTGAGTCCAAAAGTCCGTTATACACATCTGTGTCTTTTTTCCTGTCTTGCATACAGGGTCGTCATTGCCATCTTCCTAAATTCCATATATATGTGTTAGTATACTGTATTGGTGTTTTTCTTTCTGGCTTACTTCACTCTGTATAATTGGCTCCAGTTTCATCCATCTCATCAGAACTGATTCAAATGAATTCTTTTTAACGGCTGAGTAATACTCCATTGTGTATATGTACCACAGCTTTCTTATCCATTCATCTGCTGATGGACATCTAGGTTGTTTCCATGTCCTGGCTATTATAAACAGTGCTGCGATGAACATTGGGGTACATGTGTCTCTTTCAATTCTGGTTTCCTCGGTGTGTATGCCCAGCAGTGGGATTGCTGGGTCATAAGGTAGTTCTATTTGCAATTTTTTAAGGAATCTCCACACTGTTCTCCATAGTGGCTGTACTAGTTTGCATTCCCACCAACAGTGTAGGAGGGTTCCCTTTTCTCCACACCCTCTCCAGCATTTATTGCTTGCAGATTTTTGGATCGCAGCCATTCTGACTGGTGTGAAGTGGTACCTCATTGTGGTTTTGATTTGCATTTCTCTAATAATGAGTGATGTTGAGCATCTTTTCATGTGTTTGTTAGCCATCCGTATGTCTTCTTTGGAGAAATGTCTATTTAGTTCTTTGGCCCATTTTTTGATTGGGTCATTTATTTTTCTGGAATTGAGCTGCAGAAGTTGCTTGTATATTTTTGAGATTAGTTGTTTGTCAGTTGTTTCATTTGCTATTATTTTCTCCCATTCAGAAGGCTGTCTTTTCACCTTGCTTATATTTTCCTTTGTTGTACAGAAGCTTTTAATTTTAATTAGATCCCATTTGTTTATTTTTGCTTTTATTTCCAGAATTCTGGGAGGTGGATCATAGAGGATCCTGCTGTGATTTATGTCTGAGAGTGTTTTGCCTATGTTCTCCTCTAGGAGTTTTATAGTTTCTGATCTTACATTTAGATCTTTAATCCATTTTGAGTTTATTTTTGTGTACGGTGTTAGAAAGTGATCTAGTTTCATTCTTTTACAAGTGGTTGACCAGTTTTCCCAGCACCACTTGTTAAAGAGATTGTCTTTACTCCATTGTATATTCTTGCCTCCTTTGTCAAAGATAAGGTGTCCATATGTGTGTGGATTTATCTCTGGGCTTTCTATTTTGTTCCATTGATCTATATGTCTGTCTTTGTGCCAGTACCATACTGTCTTGATGACTGTGGCTTTGTAGTAGAGCCTGAAGTCAGGCAAGTTGATTCCTCCAGTTCCATTCTTCTTTCTCAAGATTGCTTTGGCTATTCGAGGTTTTTTGTGTTTCCATACAAATCTTGAAATTATTTGTTCTAGTTCTGTGAAAAATGTGGCTGGTAGCTTGACAGGGATTGCATTAAATTTGTAAATTGCTTTGGGTAGTATACTCATTTTCACTATATTGATTCTTCCGATCCATGAACATGGTATATTTCTCCATCTATTAGTGTCCTCTTTGATTTCTTTCATCAGTGTTTTATAGTTTTCTATATATAGGTCTTTAGTTTCTTTAGGTAGATATATTCCTAAGTATTTTATTCTTTTCGTTGCAATGGTGAATGGAATTGTTTCCTTAATTTCTTTTTCTACTTTCTCATTATTTGTGTATAGGAATGCAAGGGATTTCTGTGTGTTGATTTTATATCCTGCAACTTTACTATATTCATTGATTAGGTCTAGTAATTTTCTGGTGGAGTCTTTAGGGTTTTCCATGTAGAGGATCATGTCATCTGCAAACAGTGAGAGTTTTACTTCTTCTTTTCCAATTTGGATTCCTTTTATTTCTTTTTCTGCTCTGATTGCTGTGGCCAAAACTTCCAGAACTATGTTGAATAGTAGCGGTGAAAGTGGACACCCTTGTCTTGTTCCTGACTTTAGGGGGAATGCTTTCAATTTTTCACCATTGAGGATAATGTTTGCTGTGGGTTTGTCATATATTGCTTTTATTATGTTGAGGTATGTTCCTTCTATTCCTGCTTTCTGGAGAGTTTTTATCATAAATGGATGTTGAATTTTGTCAAAGGCCTTCTCTGCATCTATTGAGATAATCATATGGTTTTTATTTTTCAGTTTGTTAATGTGGTGAATTACATCGATTGATTTGCGGATATTGAAGAATCCTTGCATCCCTGGGATAAAGCCCATTTGGTCATGCTGTATGATCTTTTTAATGTTTTGTTGGATTCTGATTGCTAGAATTTTGTTGAGGATTTTTGCATCTATGTTCATCAGTGATATTGGCCTGTAGTTTTCTTTTTTTGTGGTATCTTTGTCAGGTTTTGGTATTAGGGTGATGGTGGCCTCATAGAACGAGTTTGGAAGTTTACCTTCCTCTGCAATTTTCTGGAAGAGTTTCAGTAGGATAGGTGTTAGCTCTTCTCTATATTTTTGGTAGAATTCAGCTGTGAAGCTGTCTGGACCTGAGCTTTTGTTTGCTGGAAGATTTCTGATTACCGTTTCAATTTCCGTGCTTGTGATGGATCTGTTAAGATTTTCTATTTCTTCCTGGTTCAGTTTTGGAAAGTTGTACTTTTCTAAGAATTTGTCCATTTCTTCTACGTTGTCCATTTTATTGGCATATAATTGCTGACAGTAGTCTCTTATGATCCTTAGTATTTCTGTGTTGTCTATTGTGATCTCTCCATTTTCATTTCTAATTTTATTGATTTGATTTTTCTCTCTTTGTTTCTTGATAAGTCTGGCTAATGGTTTGTCAATTTTATTTACCCTTTCAAAGAACCAGCTTTTTGCTTTGTTGATTTTTACCATGGTCTCTTTTGCTTCTTTTGCATTTATTTCTGCCCTAATTTTAAAGATTTCTTTCCTTCTACTAACTCTGGGGTTCTACATTTCTTCCTTTTCTGGTTGCTTTAGGTGTAGATTTAGGTTATTTATTTGACTTTTTTCTTGTTTCTTGAGGTATGCCTGTATTGCTATGAACTTTCCTCTTAGCACTGCTTTTATAGTGTCCCACAGGTTTTGGGTTGTTGTGTTTTCATTTTCATTCATTTCTATGCATAATTTGATTTCTTTTTTGATTTCTTCTGTAATTTGTTGGTTATTCAGAAGTGTGTTGTTTAGCCTCCATATGTTGGAATTTTTAATAGTTTTTCTCCTGTAATTGAGATCTAATCTTAATGCATTATGGTCAGAAAAGATGCTTGGAATGATTTCGATTTTTTTGAATTTATCAAGGTTAGATTTATGGCCCAGATGTGATCTATCCTGGAAAAGGTTCCGTGAGCACTTGAGAAAAAGGTGAAATTCATTGTTTTGGGGTGAAATGTCCTATAGATATCAATTAGGTCTAACTGGTCTATTGTATCATTTAAAGTTTGTGTTTCTTTGTTAATTTTCTGTTTAGTTGATCTGTCCATAGGTGTGAGTGGGGTATTAAAGTCTCCCACTATTATTGTGTTATTGTTAATTTCCCCTTTCATACTTGTTAGCATTTGTCTTACATATTGCGGTGCTCCTATATTGGGTGCATATATAATTGCTATATCTTCTTCTTGGATTGATCCTTTGATCATTATGTAGTGGCCTTCTTTGTCTCTTTTCACAGCCTTTGTTTTAAAGTCTATTTCTTCGGATATGAGTATTGCTACTCCTGCTTTCTTTTGGTCTCTATTTGCGTGGAATATCTTTTTCCAGCCCTTCACTTTCAGTCTGTATGTGTCCCTTGTTTTGAGGTGGGTCTCTTGTAGGCAGCATATATAGGGATCTTGTTTTCGTATCCATTCAGCCAGGCTTTGCCTTTTAGTTGGGGCATTCAACCCATTTACGTTTAAGGTAATTATTGATAAGTATGATCCCGTTGCCATTTACTTGATTGTTTTGGGTTCGGGTTTATACACCCTTTTTGTGTTTCCTGTCTAAAGAATATCCTTTAGCATTTGTTGGAGAGCTGGTTTGGTGGTGCTGAATTCTCTCAGCTTTTGCTTGTCTGTAAGGACGATTATTTCTGTTGTTGAAACCATCCAGTTTGTGGCACTTGTCACAGCACCTGTAGCAAACTAATACATGGCCAGTATAAATAATGTAACTGCAAACATTCTTGTATCCATCTTATTATAGGCATAAACTCAGATTTATACTGGGTATAGAAATATGAGTGCAAGTGGCATGTGATAGGGAATTTATGTGCTCAACCTCAGCAGATAACGCTAGTTTTCAAAGTGTCTGTGTCAATTTACTACATGATGTGTAAAAAAAAAAAAAAATGTATTTCTTTCTATCTTCAGTATGACAAGGTATTACAGTGTATTTAATCTTAGATATTTTTATGGCTATTTTACAGTGTATCACCATGACTTTAATAAACATTTCCATAGTTACTGATAAGGTTGATTAGTTGAATACTTTTCATATCTTCATTGGACATTTAATATACTCTTTTGTGAAATACTATTTATACTATAATGAAATACTATTTTTCTTTTGTATTGCTTCATATTGTCTTGTGAGAATTCTTTGTAGAGTTAAGAAATGAGCCCATTGCCTGTTATATATCTTACAAACACCATCTCCTTCTCTGTCTCCTGCATTTTCAGTCTCTTAATAGTTCTTTTCATAAATGAAAGGTTTTAATTTTAATGTCCAATCAGTTAAAGCAAATAAAGAAGACAAAACTTTTAAGACTCTCAAATCCTAATAAACAGTCTATTTTTGTAACTTATAGAATATTAATTTGTGTTTTACATCTAGCTTTTTCTTTCTTGTATGATATATAGCGGTGGTCAGATTTTATCAGTTTGCTTGTGGATATCTAATTTGCCTAGCATGATTTAACACAAAGTTTTTTGTTTTAGATCAAATATTCATATGTGCCTGGTTCTATTTCTGGACTAATTAGCTCCGGTTTTCTATGCATGTATGGACTTGGCTGGTGGCTCAGATGGTAAAGTGTCTGCCTACAATGTGGGAAGACCCGGGTTCAAAACCTTGGTCAAGAAAGAAATGGCAACCCACTCCAGTATTTCTGCCTGGAAAATCTCATGGACAGAGGAGCCTGGTAGGCTACAGTCCATGGGGTTGCAAAAAGTCAGACACAATCGTGACTTCACTTTTTTTTTTTTCTTTCTTTCTTTCTTTCTTCTATGTGTGTATTCTTGTACTCTAAAAAGTTACCTACCTACTATAGCTTTGTAACATCTTTAAAGTAAATCTTGATACTCAAGTTCTCAAAAAATGTTTCCACCTTCTTCAAAAGTGCCATAGCTATTCTATTTTGAATTTTTGAACCTCCATAAGGTTTCAGAACCCATCTTGACAAATTAGAAATACACACACGTGCACAAACACTGCATATACACACAACCTAATGAAATTTTATTTCCTACCAAAGTAAATCCATAGATTACTTTCTTAAGAACTGATAACTGTACAATATTGAATTTCCTAATTCATGAACAGGGATCTTATCCTTGTTCATGAATAAAGAATTAAACTAACTAATTTAGCTAAAAGTTTTAGTTTTTTATGAAACTTAATAGTTTCTGTGTTTACATATAATACATATTTTTGTGACTTGTTAATTGGAATTCTGTTATAAATGGTAAATATACTTTTTTCTTTCATTATAAGTATTTATCTATACACACAACAAAATATTTTAACCTGTATCCAGAAAACATGCTAAATATCACTTAATTCTAATAATTTAATTGCATTATTCTTCAAATATTTTTACATAAAAATGCTGTCATCTGCTGATTGTTAAAAACTTGAAAGCTTTAATTCTTTAATTTTTGTTTGCCTCCACACTGATTGGGATATGCAATGTGATGAATAGTAGCATTGTTAGAAGTTATATTTGTCTTTGAATATTTCTCCTTAAGTAAGATATTTGCTATTTACATTTTACAGATATCCTTAATCAGAGGAAGAATTTTCTAACTTCTTTGTAGTTAATAATACTTTTAATCATGATTAGATGTAAAATTATTTAATTTTGTCCTGTATCTATTTCCATATTTATTTGGAATACAGGCATATCTTCTTACTTTATTATACTTTATTGCACTTCAAAGATATTATGTTGTTTTAAAAATTGAAGATCTGTGACAACCCTGCATCAAGCAAGTCTGTCAGCACCATTTTCCCAGCAACATTCACTCAGTGTCATTGTTGTACATTTTGGTAATTCGTGAAATATTTAATTTTTTTATTATTGTATTTGTTATGGTGACCTGCCATCAATGATCTTTGATGTTACTATTGTAATTAGTTTGCAGCGACATAAATTGTGCTCATAAAAGAGAACAAACTTAACCAGAAAGCCTTGTGTGTGTTCTGGTTGTTCCACCAATTGGCCATTCCCCCATCCCTCTCCTTTTCCTTGGGCCCCTCTATTCCCTGCAACTAGACAACATTAACATTAAACCAGTTAATGACCTTACAATGATCTCTAAGTGTTCAAGTGGAAAAAACAAGAGTTTCACATCACCCACTTTAAATCAATAGCCAAAAATGATTAAGCTCAGTGAAGAAGCATGTTGAAAGCCAAGATAGGTCACAGCTAAGTCTCTTGAGCCAAACAGTTGGCCAAGTTGTGAATGCAATGAGGAAAACATTATTGAGGGAAATTAAAATTGCTATTGCTGTGAAAACAGGAATGATAAGAAAGTGAAACAGCCTTATTGCTGATATGGAGAAAGCTTCAGGGATCTGAACAGATGATCAGACAGTTATGGAATTCCCTTAAGCCAAAGCCTAATCCTCAACAAGTCCCTAACTCTTATCCACACTAGGAAGGCCAACAGAGGTATGGAAGCTGGAGAGGATAAGTTTGAAGCTAGCAGAGGTTGGTTCATGAGGTTTAAGGAAAGAAGTCCCCTCCATAATGAAATGTGCCACATGAAGCAACAGGTGCTGATGTAGAACCTGCAGCAAGTTATCCAGAAGATTTACTTAAGATCATTAATGAAGGGGCTGCTGCTGCTGCTGCTGCTAAGTCGCTCCAGTCATGTCTGACTCTGTGCAACTGCATAGATAGCAGCCTACCAGGCTCCCCTGTCCCTGGGATTCTCCAGGCAAGAACACTGGAGTAGGTTGCCATTTCCTTCTCCAATGCATGAAAGTGAAAAGTGAAACTGAAGACGTTCAGTCATGTCTGACTCTGTGTGACCCTATATACAGCAACCCACCAGGCTCCCCCATCGATTGGATTTTCCAGGCAAGAATTACTGGAGTGGGGTGCCATTGCCTTCTCCAAATGAAGGGGCTACACTACACAATAAATTCTCAAAGTGAACAAAATAGCCTTCTATTGGAAGGAGATGGCATGGAGGACTTTCAAAGCTAGAGAAGATAAAACAATGTCTGGTTTCTAAGCTTCAAAAGATAGGCTGACTCTTGCTAAGGGATAATGCAGCTGGGACTCTAAGTTGAAGCCATTGTGCATTTATCATTCCCCAAATCTGAAAATTACGCTAAATCTACAGCCTGTGCTCCATAAATGAAACAACACAGCCTGAAGAACATTTATTTACAACATGGTTTACTGAATATTTTCATGACCCAGATAATCACGATGGTGTGGTCACTCACCTAGAGCCAGACATCCTGGAATGTGAAGTCAAGTGGGCCTTAGGAAGCATCACTACGAAAAAAGCTAGTGGAGATGATGGAATTCCAGTTGACCTATTTCAAATCCTGAAAGATGATGCTGTGAAAGTGCTGCACTCAGTATGCCAGAAAATTTGGAAAACTCAGCAGTAGCCACAGGACTGGAAAAGGTCAGTTTTCATTCGATTCTCAAAGGAATGCAATGCCAAAGAATACTCAAACTACTGCACAATTGCACCCATCTCACATGCTAGTAAAGTAATGCTTAAAATTCTCCAAGCTCAGCTTCAGCAATACGTGAATCGTGAACTTCCTGATTTTCAAGCTGGTTTTCGAAAAGGCAGAGGAACCAGAGATCAAATTGCCAACACTGATACAGCAAGAGAGTTCCAGAAAAACATCTATTTCTGTTTTATTGACTATGCCAAAGCCTTTGACTGCGTGGATCATGATAAACTGTGGAAATTTCTGAAGGAGATGGGAATACCGTACCACCTGACCTGCCTCTTCAGAAACCTATATGCAAGTCAGGAAGCAACAGTTAGAACAAGACATGGAACAAGAGACTGGTTCCAAATAGGAAAAGGAGTACATCAAGGCTGTATTTTGTCACCCTGCTTATTTTACTTAAATGTACAATTCAGTTCCGTTCAGTCGCTCAGTCGTATCCGACTCTTTGCAACCCCATGAATCGCAGCACACCAGGCGTCCCTATATATCACCATCACCCGGAGTTCACTCAGACTCACGTCCATCGAGTCCATGATGCCATCCAGCCATCTCATCCTCAGTCGTCCCCTTCTCCTCCTGCCCCTAATCCCTCCCAGCATCACAGTCATTTCCAATGGGTCAACTCTTCACATGAGGTGGCCAAAGTACTGGAGTTTCAGCTTTACCATCATTCCTTCCAAAGAAGTCCCAGGGTTGATCTCCTTCACAATGGACTGGTTGGACCTCCTTGCAGTCCAAGGGACTCTCAAGAGTCTTCTCCAACACCACAGTTCAAAAGCACAATTCTTCAGCACTTAGCCTTCTTCAAATTCCAACTCTCACATCCATACATGACCACTGGAAAAACCATAGCCTTGACTAGATGGACCTTAGTCGGCAAAGTAATGTCTCTGCTTTTGAATATACTATCTAGGTTGGTCATAACTTTCCTTCCAATGAGTAAGCGTCTTTTAATTTCATGGCTGCAGTCACCATCTGCAGTGGTTTTGGAGCCCAAATAAATAAAGTCTGACACTGTTTCTAGTGTTTCCCCATCTATTTCCCATGAAGTGATGGGATCAGATGCCATGATCTTCATTTTCTGAATGTTGAGCTTTAACCCAACTTTTTCACTCTCCTCTTTCACTTTCATCAAGAGGTTTTTTATTTCCTCTTCACTTTTTGCCATAAGGGTGGTGTCATCTGCATATCTGAAGTTATTGATATTTCTCTCGGCAATCTTGATTCCAGCTTGTGTTTCTTCCAGTCCAGCGTTTCTCACGATGTACTCTGCATAGAAGTTAAATAAGCAGGGTGACAATATACAGCCCTGACGTACTCCTTTTCCTATTTGGAATCAGTCTGTTGTTCCATGTCCAGTTCTAACTGTTGCTTCCTGACCTGCATACAGATTTCTCAAGAGTACATCATGAGAAATGCTGGGCTGGAAGAAGCACAAGCTGGAATCAAGATTGCCGGGAGAAATATCAATCACCTCAGATATGCAGATGACACCACCCTTATGGCAGAAAGTGAAGACGAACTAAAAAACCTCTTGATGAAAGTGAAAGAGGAGAGTGAAAAGTTGGCTTAAAGCTCAACATTCAGAAAATGAAGATCATGGCATCTTATCCAATCACTTCATGGGAAATAGATGGGGAAATAGTGGAAACAGTGTCAAACTTTATTTTGGGGGGCTCCAAAATCATTGCAGATGGTGACTGCAGCCATGAAATTAAAAGACGTTTACTCCTTGGAAGAAAAGTTATGACCAACCTAGATAGTATATTCAAAAGCAGAGACATTACTTTGCCGACTAAGGTCCATCTAGTCAAGGCTATGGTTTTTCCTGTGGTCATATATGGATGTGAGAGTTGGACTGTGAAGAAGGATGAGAGCCGAAGAATTGATGCTTTTGAACTGTGGTGTTGGAGAAGACTCTTGAGAGTCCCTTGGACTGCAAGGAGATCCAACCAGTCCATTCTGAAGGAGATCAGTCCTGGGTGAACTTTGGGAGGACTGATGCTGATGAAACTCCAGTACTTTGGCCACCTCATGTGAAGAGTTGACTCATTGGAAAAGACTCTGAAGCTGAGAGGGATTGGGGGCAGGTGGAAAAGGAGAGATAGATGATGAGGTGGCTGAATGGCATCACCGACTTGATGAACGTGAGTTTGAGTGAACTCTGTGAGTTAGTGATGGACAGGGAGGCCTGGTGTGCTGCAATTCATGGGGTTGCAAAGACTCGGACATGACTGAGCGACTGAACTGAACTTACTGAATATTCTATGTCTATTGTTGAATCCTACTACTTAGATTTTTTTAATGTTACTACTCATTCACAGCACACCTGGTCATCCAAGAGCTCTGATGGTGATACACAATGAGATCTATGTTGTTTTCCTGCCTAACAAAAATCCATTCTGCAGACCATGGGTCAAGGAGTTATTTCAACTTTCTTTTTTATTTTGTTTTTAATTTTACTTTTACTTTACAATACTGTATTGATTTTGCCATACATCAACTTTCAATTCTTGTTATTTAAGAGATACATTTCATAAAGCTACAGCTGTCATAGATGGTGAGTCCTCTGATGGGTCTATGCAAAGTAAATTGAAAGTCTTCTGGAAAGGATTTACCATTCTAGATATCATTAATAACATTTTTGATTAATGGGATGAAGTAACTGTGTCAACATTAACAAGAGTTTGGAAAAAGTTGGCTCCAATCCTCATAGATAAAAAGGAAGCATTCAAGACTTCAGTGGAGGAAATAACTGCAGATGTGGTAGAAGGAGCAAGAGAACTAGACTTTGGAGATGTGACTGATGTGACTGAATTGCTGCAATCTCATTATAGAACGTTACCAGATGAGGGGTTGATTCTTATGGATGAAAAGTGAAAATAGTCTTTTGTTTTTTAAGATAGAATCTACTTCTAGTCAAGATGTAATGAAAATTGTTGAAATGACAACGAATGATTTAGGATTTAGGGGGAATGGAAGAAACACAAGCTGGAATCAAGATTGCCGGGAGAAATATCAATCACCTCAGATATGCAGATAACACCACCCTTATGGCAGAAAGTGAAGAGGAAATAAAAAACCTCTTGATGAAAGTGAAAGAGGAGAGTGAAATGTTGGCTTAAAGCTCAACATTCAGAAAATGAAGATCATGGCATCTGGTCCCATCACTTCACGGGAAATAGATGGGGAAACACTAGAAACAGTGTCAGACTTTATTTTGGGGGGCTCCAAAATCACTGCAGATGGTGACTGCAGCCATGAAATTAAAAGACGCTTACTCCTTGGAAGAAAAGTTATGACCAACCTAGATAGTATATTCAAAAGCAGAGACATTACTTTGCCGACTAAGGTCCATCTAGTCAAGGCTATGATTTTTCCTGTGGTCATGTATGGATGTGAGAGTTGGACTGTGAAGAAGGCTGAGTGCTGAAGAATTGATGCTTTTGAACTGTGGTATTGGAGAAGACTCTTGAGAGTCCCTTGGACTGCAAGGAGATTCAACCAGTCTATTCTGAAGGAGATCAACCCTGGGATTTCTTTGGAAGGAATGATAGTAAAGCTGAAACTCCAGTACTTTGGCCACCTCATGCGAAGAGTTGACTCATTGGAAAAAACTTTGATGCTGGGAGGGATTGGGGGCAGGAGGAGAAGGGGACGACCGAGGATGAGATGGCTGGATGGCATCATGGACTCGATGGACGTGAGTCTGAGTTAACTCCAGGAGATGGTGATGGACAGGGAGGCCTGGTGTGCTGCAATTCATGGGGTCGCAAAGAGTCAGACACGACTGAGTGACTGAACTGAACTGACTGAAACTTAGTTATGGAGAAGGCAATGGCAACCCACGCCAGTACTCTTGCCTGGAAAATCCCATGGACCTAGGAGCCTGGTAGGATGCAGTCCATGGAGTCATTAAGAGTTGGACATGATGAAGTGACTTCACTTTCACTTTTCACTTCCATGCACTGAAGTAGGAAACTTAGTTAACAAAACTGTGAAAGGATTTGAGAAGATGGACTCCAATTTCAAATGTCCTTCTGTGCATAAAATACTACCAAACTTCATTTCAGGCTATAGAGAAATTGTTTGAAAAAGGAAGAGTCAATCAATATGGCAAACATCTCTGTTGTCTTATTTTAAGAAATTGCTGTAGCCATCCCAGGTTTCAGCAAATATAACTCTAATTGGTTGGCAGCTCTCACCATGGAGTCAAGAATCTCCACCTGCAAAAAGATCATATCTCACTGTAGGCTCTGATGACAGCATTTTTAGCAATAAAATATTTTTAATTATGGTATGTTCATTGTCTTTTTAATACATAATGCTATTTCACACTTAATAAATAACAATATATAGTAATAAATTTTAAGCACTGGGAAACCAAAGAATTGTTGACTCACTTCATAATGATATTCGCATTATAGCAGTGGTCTGAAATTCAACGTATAATATCTCTAGGTATGCTTGTATTTTATCTGTATCTTAATCTTAACTCTACTACTTTGCTTAGATATATTTTCTTATTTTGAAGCAAACTTATTTTCCTGCAAAAATCTAATATAGTTTGTGAAATCTGTGTATGTGTGTTTATGTGTATGTATGATTATTCTTTGTATACACTTTCAGATTTGATTTAACAATATTTTGTTTAGAATTTTTGCATTTATATTTAGGTCTGAGATTGGCCTTTAATTTTTTCCTCATTTTTAAAATGCCTTTAAGATTTTTGTTATCAGAATAGTATTGAACTTATAAATTAAATTAGGCATGTTTTCTCAATTCATATTCTATATGTTTCTGTGTTTAGCATCATTTAGTCCTTAAATATTTGAAGTGACTCCCTAGTAACATTATATGTGCCTGAAGTTTCCTTGTGGGAAATTTTTAGTAATATATTCAATTTCTGTAATCTCTCCAACTTTCACTTTCTTGTATTTAACTATTCTATTTCTCCTTCTGTATTATTTATATAGAAAGGGACATTTCACCTAAATTTTCAAATTTATTGATATAAATATATTTATGATATCCTTTTATGGTCATTTTAATTTGTACTGATGTTCCTCTATTATCCCTTTAAGGATTTTTATCCATTATCTTTTCTAAATTTTCCTTGATCAGGTAAGTGTACATCTTTTTGAAAAAACAACATTATAATTTTTGGTATTACTTTCATTTACAAAATTAATGTCAACTTTAATTTCTATAATTTCTATAATTTTCTATAATTTTTTATAATTTGCTAGTAATAAACTAGCAAACTTAATCTGTCCATAAAATGGCCAGGAGTCAGTACCAGAACTCCAGACATTCCTGGAATAAGCATAGTAATCTACCTTACCTAAAACTTAAAGAAAAAAACAAAGAAAACAGGCTAATTATTATATTCTAGTCTCAGAAATTTGAATTGAGAATAACACATTGGTATATATAAAACTGGAATCATGCTATAGCTATATAGGGTGGAAAAGAGATATACATCTTATAAGAAAAAAGTGACACTGATGAAGCACACGTGGGAAGTGGAGAGACGGGAATTCTTTTACAATATTCTTATTAGATCTTATGCATATTCTGGAAGCAGTAATTTCTACCTTTATAACCATCTGTCTCTTCTACTCAAAAAAACATTGAACAATAATGACTAAGAAAATAAATAGAACAGCCCTAGGACTTGGTTATAATTTATCTATTTCTTTACTTTTTTTTTGATGATATCCCATCTTTCAAGTTGATGTGAAATAGATCACAATATTTTAATTAAAAAACCTTAAGAAACTTCTATAAAATGGGTACATTTGAAATAGTTTGTTCAATTTTCAAGAAAGAGATTAAAATTTGACTACTAGATTAATGATTCAACTTATTTTCTAGAATAAAATAAGTTTAGAGGAGTATATTAATATTACAAATGTATAGGAATTATGCAATTGTTTCATGATTTGTAAGAATTCAAGAGGACTAACACCCCTCAACTGGTAAAGAGCCAACTTTCTCTAATACCTTAATATTCATAAATGTTTTATCATTAAAATATCTAAAGTATTTCAGAATTGCTCAGTAGTCATCAATTAAGAGCTCAAAAACATCCATAAAAAGGTTCATATGTCTTGGATAATAAACCTAAATAAATTTTGTACTATTATTATTTGAACTCAGAAAACTGAACTGCAATAGCGTGTAAAGATGCTTTGGACTTCTCAGAAAAAGAGCTCTACTTAATTGCTGCTGCTGCTGCTGCTAAGTCACTTCAGTCGTGTCCAATTCTGTGCGACCCCATAGACGGCAGCCCACCAGGCTCCCCCGTCCCTGGGATTCTCCAGGCAAGAACACTGGAGTGGATTGCCATTTCCTTCTCCAATGCATTAAACTGAAAAGTGAAAGTGAAGTCATTCAGTCGTGTCTGACTCTTTGTGACCCCATGGACTGCAGCTTACCAGGCTCCTCCGTCTACTTAACTACTATGAATCAAATAATTACCATTAATCATTATCTTTTTATTAGAAATTGATGATCTGAGCTTTTCCATTAATTACTAGTGAGACTATTTCCTTTGTAGAGGTATGTCATCTGTTTCTAAGAAAACCTTTTTTTCCATTAAACAAAACTTAAAGACATGTAAATTAACTAGTAAATGTCAGCAAAAAACTTCAAAGAAGATATTCAATAGAAATACAATTTAATTTATATAAAAAGTACCTAATAAATGGCATAATTTATCATATGACTTGGAAGATCCCCTGGAGAAGGGAAAAGTTATCCACTCCAGTATTCTGGCCTGGAGAATTCCACAGACTATACAGTCCATGGGGTCTCAAAGAGTTGGACACTACTGAATGACTTTCACTTATTTCACTTATTGAAATATTCATTAGAATTCATTTTCTTACCTGTAGTATGTATTCTGCCCCATAGATACAATCTTTTTGAAAATTACCATTTTGAGTACTTCTCTATGATTTGTATTTTATCAAATGTTAACATAATTGAAAAAGGAAATGAACCAAAACAAATCATTCATAGAAAATGAGAAACATTTGAAATTTTGTGGACACATTCCACTGAATTTTAAAGAAAGATAAAAACATGCAACTTTTCATGTTGTCACAAAATCAGGAAGTATGGTTATGTATATCCTCAATTGTTAAAGGTTTTATTATTCATTGACATCTGTTTAGAAATTACATAATTATAGAATATAGTAGATTCATCAGGAATTCATGCTTCTTTCATGGGCACTGTCACAAGCAGAGGATGAAGGAAAGTAAAAAATATGTGTACTATATTATTTAAAGAATTCTGGTAATTATACTAAATACGTATTTGATACTTAAGACTAGTGGGAAATAACAAAAAAATTACCCAACTTAAACCACTCTGGATCAGTATTTAAATAGGCAGAAATGATACTCATGTTTAGAATATTTTCCTTGTTTTCATGCACTGAAACCAAACCTAACTAAAACTAGAACATATAACATTATATCTCTCTAGAAAGTGAATTCTCACTTTACATTTACTATGTAACACTGGAAAACATATTATTTTGAGTTTTCAAATACACAGAATGTAGATAAAATACTTTTAAACATGAAAGGGGCAATATGAAGAAAAATTAATCAAATGTATTAAGATTAAATGGTTCTTAATATGGCTCCTACATTTGATTCACCTACCCATGTGTTCAATTTTAAAAATACAGTTATAAATATCTATTTCCATTAAATACAAATCCCCAGAACTCAATAAAAGTGATGCCTAACTATTTTGTTCACCTCGCGACCCAGAACCTTGACTTAAGTTGTTAGTTTAGATGCTCCTGACAAAGTGTCTACATATAACAATATCTGAAGGATTTTTTTGTCCTTTTAAAAAATTATAAAAAGTATTTTGTAAAGGTTACATCATTTGGCCTAAACTTGCCATCAGTTTTCCCTTTCTTACACTAATAATGCATAATTCACTATACTTGAGGACAAAGGTCTGAACAAATTAGAACTTTAAGCTCTCTGTCCTACATTATTTCAATTACAACACTTAGCTATTGTTGTGTAACATTCCACCATCAAACTTAATGGCTTGAAATTTTATTTATTCTGCTCACAAATCTGCAATTTGCTCAAGGTTTATGGCAGTTTATTTTTGCTCTATGTGACATCAGCTGAGGCAACTTGATTTGCTTGAGGACTCTCAGTTTTTAACATGGTGTATTTCCATGGCTGGCGAACTGATTCCCACAGTTGGCTGGGATTTCAGCTGGAGCTATAAATCCTGGGCTTTTGTTCTTACTATTTACTCTTCCCCAAATCATGGTGATTATGATGTTTGAGGGAGGTGTGGTTTTTTTTGCATTTTTACGTATGTGTGTGGTTTGTGGGGTAACTGCTCTTATTAAAACAAAATCAGGGCCACTGGGATGAAAAGTTGGGTAGATGTGGGGAAAAATGAGAGAGAGAGTGGCAGAAACAAGATTGTAGATCTACCAAAACTACCTGGAAGAATGAGCAAGAATCCTGAGAGTGAAAGAGAAAAGGGAAAGACTGCATTTAGTACCAAATGAAGTTGAAATACTAATATCTTAAATGTGACTGGAAATCTTATTGCCCCTGACCCAAGGTTTAAATACAGTGTATTTATACAAGCTAAAAAAGATTGGCACAAATATTAGTTTGAATAGGGAAATGGAACTCTCTCTCAGCTCTAAAAGGAAGAATTAAAGCCATGATTAAGGCTGCACAGTAACTCAGAACATAGGGGTAGAGAGAAAAATACACCTAGTCACCTATATGTAAAATATATCATAAACAAGGGAATGAGATTTTAGGTTAACAGAGGGTTGTCTTCTAAGAGAAAGAGAACCAGGTTGTGACAATAAGAAATATATATATGGTCTCTACCCCCAGCTCCTGGCTAGGGCTCCCAAAACAACTGTAATTGCCTAGAAGATAGGAATGATAGCATCTTTTGTTATAATATTTGGGTTCTGTCACAGCAGAATATCTTGACAGCAATAAAGATGAGAGGAGAATCTTTGGTTATTCATATCAAGTCCCTTTCAACAACACCCAAGTTTGTTAATAAGGTGACTTCTGGCAAGCCTGCAAGGATGGAGAACTGGCTATAAGAGGAATCCATCAGATGATTATAGGGTTGGAATTTTCAACCCCACCCTCCAACTTCCAGATAAGGGAAACTGGCTGGAGGTTGAGTTAATCATCAATGACCCATGACTTTTGAAATGTGGAGTTGGAGAAGATTCTTAAGAGTCCCTTGGACTGGCAAGGATATCCAACTAGTCAATCGTAAAAGAAATCAGTCCTCAGTATTCATTGGAAGACCGATGCTGAAGCTTCAAAACTCTGGCCACCTGATGCGAAGAGTTGACTCATTGGAAAAGACCCTGATGCTGGAAAAGATTGAAGGCGGGAGGAGAAGGGGATGACAAAGGATGAGATGGTTAGGTGGCATCACTGACTCGATGGACATGAGTTTGAACAAGCTCTGGGAGTTGGTGATGGACAGGAAAGTCTAGCATGCTATAATCCATGGGGTCACAGAGGCAGACACAACTGAGAAACTGAACTGAGCTGACCAATGACTTAACCACTCATACCCATATTTTAAAGCTGCCATTAAAGACAGTTACCAAAGGTATTCACAGAACATCCTGATTGGTGAACACAAGTAGATGCTGGAGGTTAATGCTCCTAAGAAAGGGCATGGAAACTCTGTATCCATTCCCCAGAGTTTGGCCTATGTATTTCTTCCATATGACTATTCCTGAGTAATATCCTTTATGATAAACTGGCAATCTAGTAAGTAAAATGTTTTCCTAAATTCTGCAAGCTGCCCTAGCAAATGATTGAACCTGAAGAGTGGGTTATAGGAGATCTCTATGATACGCACAGCTGAAACAGTTGCCTCCCAAAAATAGATCATAATAGCAAGCCCCACCTACCCAAGGACATTATCAGCAGACACACAAAGAAACCCAAACTGAACTAACAGTACAGATCTATGTCAAAACAATTCTGTAAAGTTGAAGAGGAGCCTAATTACCCAAACATGTAGATACCAATGTAAGGAATCAAGGACAATGTAAAAATCAGATAAAACTGATACCATGAAAGGAAATTAATGAAGCTGTGGAGTCACTGACCCTAAAAAACATAAAGTCTGTGAACTGCCAGACAAAGAATTCAAAATAATCTTCTCAATAAAGTTTGGTGGGCTCCAAAAACATACCAACAACTAAGAAAAATTAGGAAAATAATGCATGAATAAAGTGAGAATTTCAACAAAGAAATGGAAGCCATAAAATAAAACCAAACAGAAACCCTAGAGTTGAAAAATACAATCATTGAACAATTCAATAGAGACTTTTAAAAGAAGACTCAAACATGCAGAAGAAAGACTTGGTAAACTGGAGCATAAGGCGTTTAAATTTTCCAATCAGGGGAAGAGAAAGAAACAAATGAAAAAAAGAAAAAGTAAACAAAGGCTTCAGGACTCATAGCACACAATGAAAATAAGCAATATTCACATCTTGCAAATTCCAGAAGGAAAAGAGAAATAAAAAGGTACAGAAAATATATGTAAAGCAATAATGGCTACAAACTTCCAAAATCTGGGAAGGGAAATAGAAATCTCTTATGCAATTAGTTTAAATAAAGTTTAAACTGAAAAAAAAAAAGAGATATTTTAAGACAATAGTAACCAAGTAAAGCAAGGGTAGCTACACTAATATCAGAGAAAATAGACTTTAAGTTAAAAATCCAGATCCGTGAGCACCGAAGGACCCCAAATATGTTGAACCTGAGTAGGGCTACACCAAGATACATTATAATTAAACTGTTGAAAGTAAACTACAATGACAGAGATTTAAAAATCAGCAAGAGGGGAAAAAAAGAGAGAGATGTTACATACAAGGGGATCCCCATAAGACAACAGCAGATTTTCCAACATAAACTTTCCAGACCAGAAGAAAATAGAATGATATATTCAAATACTAGGAGAAAAAAAATAAATAACAACAACAAATGTGAGAGGGTGGGGACTTCCCTGGTGGTCCAGTGATTAAGACTCTGTGCTTCCACCACATGAGACACAGGTTCAATCCCTAGTCAGGGAACTAAGATGCCATGTGGCACAGTTAAAAAATACCCCCCCCCAAAAAAACAAAACAAAACAAAACAAAAAACCAAAACGCCTTGTTAACTAAAAATGCAATAACCAGAGATAAAGAAAGGACAAAGAACTTCATGAACAAACAAAAATTGGAGCAAATATATTAACACTATAATTGACTTACAAGACATGGGTTTGGATGGACTCCAGGAGTTGGTGATGGACAGGGAGGCCTGGCATACTGCGCTTCATGGGGTCACAAAGAGTTGGACACAACTGAGCAACTGAGCAGATATATTAAAGCAAAAAAAAAAAAAAAATCTCAAGGGAGAAATAAGCAGCAATACAATAATAACTGGAGATTTTAACATCCTACTCTCAACAATGGATAAGTTATCCAGACAAAGACAATAAGGAAATAGCAGACTTGAACAATACTGTAGACCAAATGTCCCTAGTAGACACATAGAAAATTCTATCCAGCAACAACAGAATACGCTTTGTACTCAGGCACACACAGGGAACATTTTCTAGGCCAGACCAATTGTCAGACCACAAAATAAAATTAGCAAATCAAGAAGACAGAAATCATACCAAGTAACTCTTTTGATCAGAATAGCATAAAACTAGAAATCAATAAAAAGAGGAAAATTTCAACATTCACAAATAAGTGGGAATTAAACATTTATTTAAACAGCCAATAAATTGAAAATAAATTAATGGGGAAATATAAAATTTCTTGAGACAAACAGAAATGGAAACACAACCTACCTGAATTTATGGGGTTCAACATAAACACTCGAAGAGGAAAGTTCATAGCAATAAATGCATATGTTAAGAAGCAAGAAAAATCCAAGGAAAAAATGCAACACTACACCTTAAAGATATTTTAAAAAGATAAAAGATTGAGCTCAAAGTTAGCAGAAGGAAAGAAACAATAGAGATTAGGGCAGAAATAAATAAAATGAAGAATAGAAAAGCAATAGAACACTTTTAACCAAACTAAGAGTTGGTCCTTTGAAAACATTAACAAAATTGACAAATCCTTAACGACACTAAAAAAAGGAGGAGGAACGACCAAGATCAAAAATATTATAAGTTTGAAAAAGGGGACATTACAACTGGTATCACAAAAACACAAGGAAAAAAAGAGGCTACCATGGAAAACTAAACATCAACAAACTGGACAACCTAGAAAAAAGAGAAAAATTCTTAGAAACAACCTACCAAGAATGAGTTACTAACAAAGAGAAAACCTGAGTAGCCTAATGATTAGTAAGGGGATTGAGCCAGTGACCAAAAATCTCTTGGTAAAGAAAATCTCAGCATCAGATGGCTTCATTAGTAAATTACTCCAAACAATTAAAGAATTAATGTCAATCCTTCTTAAAACCTTCCAAAAAGCTGAAGAGAAAGGAACACACCCATGCTTATTTTCAAGGCCAGCATTATCCTGATAACACTGTCGGAAAAAGACAATATTAGAAAATAAAACTATAGGCCAATATCCTTGATGGATACAGACGTAAATATTCTCAAAAAATCATACTAAACCAAATTCAGCATCACATTAAAACTATTATTCGTCACTTTCAACTGTGAATTATACTTGGGGATGCTGATGGTTCAACATACACAAATCAATCAGTGTGATACATTACATTAATAGAATGAAAGAAAAATGATTTCCTGATCTTAATTGAGGCAGAAAAAGTATTTGACAAAATTCAACATCCATTCATGATAGAAACATTTAAAATGAGGCATAAAAGAAACATATCTCAATATAACAAAGAACACATATGACAAGACCATAGCTAACATCATATTCAATGGTGAAAGGCTGAAAGAATTACCTCTAAGATCAGGAACAAGGCAAGGCCTCTCACTACATCCAATCAACACAGGACTGGAAGTCCTATCTAGAACAACCAGGAAAAAAAAAGGAAAGAATTAGAAAGAAAGAAGTAAAATTAACTCGACTCTCAGATTATATGGACTTGATGAAGTAAGCCAGAAAGAAAAACACCAACACAGTATACTAACACATATATATGGAATTTAGAAAGATGGCAATGACGACCCTGTATGCAAGACAGCAAAAAAGACACAGATGTGTATAACGGACTTTTGGATTCAGAGGGAGAGGGAGAGGGTGGGATGATTTGGGAGAATGGCATTGTAACATGTATACTATCATGTAAGAATCGAATCGCCAGTCTATGTCCGACGCAGGATACAGCATGCTTGGGGCTGGTGCATGGTGATGACCCAGAGAGATGTTATGGGGAGGGAGGTGGGAGGGGGTTCATGTTTGGGAACGCATGTACACCCGTGGTGGATTCATGTCAATGTATGGCAAAACCAATACAGTATTGTAAAGTAAAATAAAGTAAAAATTAAAAAAACATAAAAATAAAAAGTCCCTGCGACTGAACCAAAAAAAAAAAAAAAAAAAAAAAGTTAAAACTAATGACTTCAATAAAGTTGCAGGGTAGAAAATTAGCGTAGAAAATTAACAATGTTTCCATATACCAATAAACAGTTTTCTGAAAAAAAAAAAAAGAAAGAAATGATCACATTTGCAATAGCATCAAGAATAATAAAATATTTAGGAGTAAGTTTAACCAAGAAAGTGAAAGATCTCTACTCCAAAAACAAGACACTGATAAAAGAAATCAAAGAAGGTACTAACAAATGGAAAGGTATGTGTTCATAAACTGGAAGAATTGATTGTTAAAATGTCAATACTACCAAAAGTTATCTACAGATTCAAGAAGATAGGTAAGTGAGACTACTTCAGACTAAAAGGCTTCTGCACAGCAAAAGAAACTGTCTCCAAAATGAAGAGTACCTATGTATGGGAAAAAAAAAAAAATCAAAAACTATATATGTTCCCAGGTGGCTCAGTTGTAAAGAATCCACCTGCCAAGCAGATGTGGGTTCAATCCCTGGTCAGGAAAACACCCTGGAGAAGGAAATGGCAACCCACTCTAGTATTCTTGCCTGGGAAATCCCATGAACAGAGGACTCTGGTAGGCTACAATCCATGGAGTCACAAAGGAGTCGGACATGACTTAGCAACTAAACAACAACATATCTGTAAAGGGTTTAATAATAAATATATAATACCAAAAAAAAAAAAAAAACCCCACCCCAAATAATCCAATTAAGATTTGGGCAAAGGAAAAATGTGCAGACATTTTTTCAAAGAAGATATTCAAATGGCCTACAGACACAAATATAGTTTGTAGATATTGGGAGTTTGGCTCCAGACCACATCAATAAAAGCAAATATCAAAGGTAGGTCATGCAAATTTTTTGGCTTCCCAGGGCATACATAAAGTTATTTTTACTCTATACTGTAATTAAATGTGTAGTAGCATTATGCCTAAGAAAACAATGTATACACCTTCATTAAACAATATGTCATTGCTCAAAAACACTAATCATAATGTGAGTCTTCTATGAGTCATAATCTTTTTTGCAATAGTAGTGTCAATGTTTACCACAACAAATAAAATAATGGTGAAAAATTTTGAAATAGTCACGAGAATGACCAAATGTGACTGAGACACAAACTGAATGACTGCTGCTGAAAAAATTGTAAAGTAAAATAAAATAAAATAAAATCTGAAAAAAAAACTGCATTCAAAACCAAAAAAAAAAAGAAAAGAAAAATATGGAACCAGTAGTGTTGCTACATTCAATGTGTAAAAAAAAAAAAAAAAACCAAAGTATCTGAGAAGTACAACAAAGCAAAACACAGAAGTGACAAATGCCTATATATGAAAATATGCTCATCATCACTAGTCATTATGAAAATGTCAATTAAAACCAAAATGAGATATCACCTCACTCCTGTTAGAATGGCCACCACCAAAAAGATGTGTTGTTGCTGTTTAGTTGCTAAGTCCTGTCTGACTCTTTTATGACCCCATGGGCTGTAGCCTGCCACCCTCCTCTGTCTGTGTGATCATCTTGGCAAGAATCCAAGAGCGGGTTGTCATTTCCTTTTCCGGGGGATTTTCCCAACCCAGGGATCGAATCCACATCTCTTGCATTGGCAGGCAGATTCTTTACCACTGAGCCACCAGGGAAGCTCATCAAAAGATAAGTGAAAATAAATGCAGGTGAGGATGTGGAAAAAAGGGAAATTTAATGCACTATTGAAGGAATTATAAATTAGTACAGTCACTGTGTAGAGCATTATGGACACTCCTCAAAAAAATTAAATATAGAACTACCATATGATTCAGCAATTTCGCATATGAGTGTATATCTAATAGGAAATAAAAACAAAAACCCAAACTGTTACCTGCATCCTAACGTTCAGAGTAGCATTATTTACAATAGGCAAGACATGGAAACAACCTCAGGTATCCACCAGTGGATGAACGGATAAAGAAAATGTAGGGCATTTATACACAACAGAATATTAGTCATTCATAAGAAAAAAAAAAGATAATCCTTCCATTATGATAGTATCGATAGACCTAAAGGGATTATGCTAAGTGAAATAAATCAGACAGAAAGAAATAAATATTGTGTACTCACTTATAAGTGGAATTTTAAAAAAAGAAAAAACACATCCAACTCATAGAAGAAAGATCAGCTTTGTGGTTACCAGAGGTAGGAGTAGGGAAGGGGGAAATTGGAGAAAAAGGAAGTAAAAGGTAAAAATTTTCAGTTATAAAATAAATAAGTACTAGAGATGTACAACATAATGACTGTGGTTAACACTACTGTATGACATCCAGGAGAGTTGTTAAAAGGGCAGATTCTAAGAGTTCTCATTACAAGAATTTATTTTTCTTTTTCGTGCTACATTTCATGGGGTCGCGGAGAGTCGGACACAACTGAGCAACTGAACTGAACTGATGAGATGATGAAATGATAACTAAACCTACTGCGGCAATCACTTCGCAATATTTGTGAATCAAACTATCACGTTGTATACCTTAAACTTACGCGGTGCTTTATGTCAATTATTTCTCAAAACTGAAAAAATTAAAAAATAGTTTAAAATAGTCTTAAACATCTTCTTGTTATCTTGTCAGTCGCTCAGTCGTGCCTGACTCTTTGTGACCCCATGGACTGCAGCTCACCCAGGCTCCTCTGTCAATGAGATTTTCCAGGCAATGATACTGGAGTGGGTTGCCATTCCCTTTTCCAGGGGATCTTCCCAACCCAGGGATTGAACCTAGGTCTCCTGCACTGCAGGCAGATTCTTTACCACCTGAGCCACAGCTGGATTTCTACTTAACTTTCCAACATCTTTTAATCCTCTCTCTTATTGATATGCCCTGAATGTAATATGCTATTTTCCCAGTATTTTTGCAGAGATGTTACATGTACCTCAAACACCTCTGCTCTCCTCCTCCACTCACCCACATTCAACTGGCTCATCCTTGATGCCAACAGAGACTAACTATAAAAAAAAAGGAAAATTTTTCTGTATTCCATTTTCCAATTCACTTTTTACAGTTCATTTTTGTATCGGTGCTTACTGATACTTGGATTATCTATAAAAATCCCTATATAACTTACTTTTAATGCCACATAAATATAACATAAAATAAACAGGAATATATGGGAAAGGGGAGGAGAGGGTGAGATATATGGAAAGAGTAACATGGAAGCTTATATTACCATATGTAAAATATAGCCAACAGGAATTTGCTGTATGGCTCAGGAAACTCAAACAGGGGTTCCGTTATCAACGTTGAGGGGTGGGATGGCAAGGGAGATGGGAGGGAGGTTCCAAAGGGAGGGGATATATGTATACCTATGGCTGATTCATGTTGAGTTTTGACAGAAAACAGCAAAATTCTATAAAGCAATTATCCTTCAATAAAAAATAAGTTAATTAAAAAAAAGGGAATATAGAAATACATCTTATGCATTTAATAAAAGTTATAACTCAATAGAAATAGTTTAGAACTAAAAGTGAATATTTTGCTTATTCAGTTTGCTGGCCTGGACTGTAATTTTGTTTAAGGATTAAAAGCCATTTGTACTTCTCCCAGTCTCATTAAAAATAAATTACTCTTTTTGAAGCACATTTCAACATTTATTTCGAGTTAAACCTAAAAAACTGCAATTAGCAGAAATCCATGGACAAGAGCCTCACTTTCATCATGTATCATTAAAAGAAAATTTCACTTAAGAAAACAAAACAAAAAATAAACACTTATACACACAAACACACACACACATACAAGCAAAATAGAAGAATCTGATGCTGGAATGGCTTTGACTCAGACAACCATTGAGGAAGTTTCAGAACCTTGTAAGTTCACTAAAATACTGCAGCTTTCCCATAATACTCACTCTATGAATGCAGTCAACTTTTCTCCTAGAAAACAGAAATAATTCTCAAATTATACTAGGCATTTGAAGCCAAAGTTTAACATTTATTAATTGCCAATAAAGAAAATAATCGACAAAGAAAGTCATCTGAAGCCCATCCTGCTTAAGAGGATATTATTTCTAATATTGTAGGTTCATTTTTATTTCATAGCAATGTGATAAAATTGATTATGATTGAGGTCATGTGCTAAGTCAGCAAGGGGAATTTTCAGTACAAATACTGGTGTGTAATCAAATGCTACCTTCTCAACTAGGTCTACTCAAACCATCCTCCTCCATACACATCTAGCCCTTATCCTGACCTACTTTTCCCCAAAGCACTTTGTTTTCTAACATCTTACAAAATATATATACTTGTAATATGTATTTTTACTTATGTTTCTTCACAAAGACAAGGAGTTTTCTATATTTTATTTCCTGATGTATCTAAGAACCATATAATAGCTTTTCTGCATAAAACTAGGGAAAGTCAATCAAATTAAAGACTAAAATAGCTAAAGGGATTTTCTACACTAAAATAAGTAAACAGAACTGCATTGACCCTATATCAAGCCATAATCTAAACTTCTCTATCATTAAAAGAAGTCATAACCACGCATTACTCTAAACCATTTCAACACAGCCGCAGAAGTAACAGTGTTTAATCTGCCCTGGTGCCTGCGCATTAGAATACCACTAGATTTACTAAATGAGATACCTAGGTCATTTCATTTTTGTTTATTTTTACTTTGAATTTTAAAAGTCAAATAGTAGAACCTGCAGGTATAGTATATATGACTCTTTCTAAGATCCTCAAATTAAATAAAATTCTCACTCAGAAAATTTAAAAATACTGTGCCTTCTCTTTTTCTTGTTGAAGGTATCTTTGATTTATTAGGTTTAAAACTGTAGTGAAGCAAGAAAATTGCAATTATTGAAGAGGACCAAGATTTATTATTTGTTCTTTTTGATATGATGGACAGAAAATGAATCAAACTATAAGAAATGCATAATAAAATTACCAGTTTTTTGATGCTTTCCAAACAAATAATTACAAGCCTGAAAGAACATCAGTACTTGATAGATGGAATAACCCTGTTATTTACACATCAAGGTTTGTTTGACACTGAACAAAAACAGTACTGTTGACGGCTGGGCTCTTAAATTGTAATAAATATGCCACGCATGTTTCATTATTGAAACAAAGCAAAATATGCTTGTGTTTGTTGGTGGGTGCATTTACTTTTTTTCTGAGAATTTTCTAGACATTTTACATGTTATTATTAACTGATTTTGAATATACCACTCTGAATTAAAACACTAACTCTTACACCATAAGCCAAAGTGAGAATTTACACAAATGAGATAAATATTTCTAAATATTACTTCATGAAAGTATCATAAAAAATAAAAGTGAGCATTGGCATACTTCATAACATTGCAAAGGGTGATAAAGTTCAACATTAAACTTGATAAAATATTTTTTCTCACATATGTAATATAATTAAAACAAGATACTTTTGCTGCTATATTCTACTATTAATAAAATGGTGGCAGGGATAGAGGTAATCCAGGAGTTCAGCATGTAGACTTCCACTCACCAAGGCCAACCTGGCTATAGCCAATGCTGTGTCCAGTATGACAGCAGCTGAGACCCTCAGCCTGGCACCTTTCCTCACGGATGATCAGCCAGCTACTTGATAGCAAGTTAATTACACTGTACAGCTTGTGTTGTGGAAGTGATTTTTTTTTTTTCCTTATTGGAATGGCCATTTTCTCCATCTGTGGATCTGATTTTCCTGCATGCAGTGTACTTGCCACCATTTACTATCTGTGGACTTACAGAATGCCACATCTACTGGAATGGTATTCCACATGGCATTGCTTCTGATCAAGGAAATCACTTCACAGCAAAAGTAAGTGCAGCAATGGGCCCATACTCTTGTAATTCACTGGTCTTACCGTGTTTCCCTCCATTCTGAAGCACCTGGCTTGAGATAATGGTAGAACTGACTCTTAAATACTCAGTTACTATGTCAGTTAGGTGACAATATTTTGCAGGGTTATGGCAAAGTTCTCCAGGAGGCTGCATGTGCTCTGAATCGGTGTGCAATATGTGGCACTGTTTCTCCCACAGCCAGGATCCACAGGTCCAGGGATCAGAGGGTGGAAATATAAGTGGCATCACTCACTATGACCCCAGTGACCCACTAGCACAACAGTTGCTTCTTATTGCCATGACTTTATCAATTTCTGGGTTAGAAGTAGTAGTTCCAAAGGGAGGAATGCTTCCACCAGGAGACACAATAATGATTCCACTGAATAGGAAGTTAAGATTGCCACCCAGCCACTTTGGGTTTCTCATGCCTTTGTATCAGCAGGCAAAGAAAGGAGTTACCACTCTCGTTGGGTTGACTGATCCTAATCATGAAGGGGAAATTGGATAGCTATTCTACAATAGAGATATGGAAAAAACATGTCCGGAATACAGGAGATCACTTGGAATGTTAGTTTTACTATGACTTGTGATTAAAGTCAATGGAAGACTATAACTAGCCAATTCAGACAGGACTACTAAAGGTCCAGACCCTTCAGGAATCAAGGTTTGGATCACCCTTACCCACACTCCAGGTAAAGAATCACAACTATCTGAGGTGCTTTTTAACTCTAAAGGGAACATGGAATGCGTAATGGAAAAAGGCAGTTACCACCTGCCAGTGTAGGAGATGTAGGAGACAGAGGCTTGATCCCTGGGTCGGGAAGATCCCCTGGAGTAGGAAATGGCAACCCACTCCAGCATTCTTGCCTGGAGAATCCCATGGACAGAGGAGCTTGGCGGGCTATAGTACTTAAACTTTATAGGCTTAAACTTTCTCTGCAACCATGGGATTGCAAAGAGTCGGACACAACTGAGTGACTTAGCATATTGCACGTGACCACATCACCAGTTACAGAAATGAGAACTGTGATTACCATGAGTATTTCTTCCTTATTTTCTATGAATATGGTTATATACATCTATCTGCCTACCTATCTAGGAAATATCTGTTTTTTTCCCTTATTACACCCTTATCATATAACATAAGATGCACTGACTTTATATCACAGTATTTAAATTACAGGATATCACAGAGAAGAGTAAACATCACCCAAGGACTTTTTATCCTTTTCTGTCCAAAGGTTAGTGTGTTCTCAGTTGTATACTGAATAGGTGCATCATGTTAAACAGAAGTATGATACTGTTCTTTTCTTTAGAGGTTAAAAATGGAAATGCTTATGGGTGTCAAGTTGACAAAGGGTGGATTCATCATGACTAATTTATGTCAACTTAGCTAGGCCATGGTCTGTAGACATTAGGTAATATAGATTATTAGCCTTAATGTGGGCAGACTTCATCCAACAGACTGAAGCTCTTAAGAGAAAAGAGGCAAGTTCAGTTCAGTTCTGTCGCTCAGTCGTGTCCGACTCTTTGTGACCCCATGAACTGCAGCACACCAGGCCTTCCAGTCCATCACCAACTCCCGGAGTTCACTCAAACTCATGTCCATCGAGTGAGTGATGCCATCCAGCCATCTCATCCTCTGTCGTCCTCTTCTCCTCCTGCCCCAAATCCCTCTCAGCTTCAGAGTCTTTTCCAATGAGTCAACTCTTCACATGAGGTGGCCAAAGTACTGGACTTTCAGCTTTACCATCATTCTCTCCAAAGAACACCCAGGGCTGATCTCCTTCAGAATGGACTGGTTGGATCTCCTTGCAGTCCAAGGGACTCTTGAGAGTCTTCTCCAACACCACAGTTCAAAAGCATCAAATCTTCAGCTCTCAGCCTTCTTCACAGTCCAACTCTCACATCCATACATGACCGCAGGAAAAACCATAGCCTTGACTAGACGAACCTTAGTCGTCAGAGTAATGTCTCTGCTTTTGAATATGCTGTCTAGGTTGGTCATAACTTTCCTTCCAAGGAGTAAGCGTCTTTTAATTTCATGGCTGCAATCACCATCTGCAGTGATTTTGGAGCCCCCAAAAAATAAAGTCTGACACTGTTTCCACTCTTTCCCCATCTATTTCCCATAAAGTGATGGGACCAGATGCCATGATCTTTGTTTTCTGAATGTTGAGCTAGGTTGCATAATACCCCTTAAAAAAAGGGAGAATTTGTATCCAAACTGGCTTTAAATAGACTTAAGTTGCAATATTCACTATTTATCCCCTTGGTCTCCAGCCTGTTAGCCTACCCTATGGATTTTGGACTTGCTATCCTCCAAAATTATGTAAACCAATTTCTAAAAGTAACTCTCTCCCCACATTTGCAGACATACACACACACACACACAGCACAGAATATACATACTCCATATTGGTTCTGTTTCTCAGAGAATCCTGATTAATACAGGAGGCTATCTATATGTTATGGATGAAAAAGAAGTGTATGAGAATAGTTGATTAACTCGCTTCCAATTATCTGTCCAGTCTTATCACCAGGCAAATTACCCTCAAATAAGTTTTACCCCCCAAAGCTATGCTTCTTCATGCCTCTGCAAATTTTGTCTATTCTGCTACCATCCACTGGAATGTTATTCTACAACTACTCTGGAAATCTAATTCTTGTTCTTTAATGTTCAGCTCAAGCCGTACCTCCCAGCACGGTTCCTTAGCATCTTCCCCTATAGACCAATTTGAGTTGCTTGCTATTCCTACAGAATGGCAGTGGTTTGAAAATCATGCCCTCTCCATTATCAAAGTAAATACTAATGAACTTGTTTTATTGTTGGTCTGCTTTAGTGAGTTGTGAGCGCACATAAATTAGTAAATTGTTTTATTTCCTTAGTATTTTCAGCACCGATGGTATTGTACTATATGCTATAACTATTCACTCTTCTGATTTCTGAATGAAAATATGCTTAGGAAAATGATTTCAGCCATTATGTAGCTCTCCATCCTAATTACACTGATGATAATATGATATCCCTCCATCTCTGTTTCTAATAGGTTAGCCTTCTAGTTATTCATGTGTTTTATTCCATTATCACTAAAGTATTGTTATGTCCTGCTCTAGGATAAGAGAACATCTATTTTACACCATAAACTATTTTGTTTCCCAACCCTGACATTACGGCTGAGCTTGAATCAAACAATTTGTATTCTTCAGAGCCATGCAGGTAAAAAGCCAATGTAGCTACTGAATAAAATAAATGTCAACAGTGTTTAGTCACATTTCTGATGTAGGCAGAAATAAAATTGTCAAAACTGTCTGCATCTAATCCTAGGTAGAGAGCTCTGTTCCTATTGGCTTGAGGTTTTATGAAACTGTTAAAAAATATTGTTTAATAAATATTCTCTGTTAATTGGCCGGTCAGCTCAGTTTTCTCCACTGTAAAAAATCATCCCATTTCCATTTGGCTTCCTGTTGTATAAGTTTAAACTTTCTTGAATGTTTGTTTCATGCACTCTCTGTATTAATACTGAGAGCATTGTCAGAGCAAGTGATGGTAACGGTGAGAAACCCAGCATGATTTTAAGAAAATAAAAGTTATATAGGATATAAATTCCTCACTTTCCATTTACAAGAAAAGAAAGTTAAACAAATAAAGAGTGGTTGTACAATTTCAGATCAAATTAGGTAACGATGATATTGCAGTCATTAGAATTCACAGTGTTTGGGGGCTTTTAGACATGGGTAAACAAAGTTCCAAATATATTTTCATTAATCATCTCAGCTTCCTACCCACACCAAGGTAACATTTCAAATATATACTTTCCTGTGATTTGGTATCCCTTTATATAAAAAAATTGTGAAACAAATCACTCAGTGGAAAGTTTTTCCTTAGATCACTTCTATTGTCAAAAGAATTAAATTGTAGACTCATTTTCCTTAAAACATAACAAACCTATTTTTAAAAAATCTAAGAATCCAATTATCATGTAGTATATGCATATGAGATTAGGTTAGGTGAAATTGCAAATATTTAGAAAACTATATTAATACTCTACATTATATGAAATAGACAAAACTGGAGTTCACTTTTTCAAGTTCAATAAAAGTAAGTGTTAATAGAAATATTAATAGAAAGGAAGAGTAGGTACAAAATGGATGCAGTATTTTTTAAATAAAAATTTTATTTCCATCTCACCTAGCCAATACTATGATTATAATTTTCCTGTAGACTTGACCATATTTTACTGAAAGATCAATAAACAGAAAATCAAGCCAGGTAAATAGTTTAAGTTAAATTATATATAAATACATTTATTCTTATGAATATTTTTCAAAATCTCATGGACAAATATGCAAATATAACTTTGCTAAGAATCTAGTTTTACACTATATAGTCCTTCCTAATCTATATCATTCAGACCTTTCAAAGGGTTCAGCCATGGCTGAACTACCAAGAGTCATATTTTTTTTACCTAATATTTACATAAACATTATATGACTTTAAATGAATGCAGCCACTGGAGCTATAATGTTAGGAATTATTATAAAGTACTGTTTATAAACTGAGTAAGAGATTGTCCTAGGCACTGTCTCAGCTATTTCCTTGTAGGTTACATTCCAGAAGTACGTAGTCTAAATGTATAGTGTTATATATGTACTAAAACAGATAAATCTGAAGTTTTGCAATAGTAAGCAGTCATTCTACATGTTTTTGAGGGAAAGGCTGGTGTTTTTTTTTTGTTTTTTTTTTTTTGCTTTTCAGAGCCACTATATAGGAAACTGAGCTTAGACGGGGAAAAAGCACATGTCAAATAGTCTATCTTCAACCAGGTTTCTTCCAAAAAATGTAAAAATAAAAACAGGCATGCTTAAGTCCATTGTTATACAAATATACCAGCTATACACTGCTTCCCTGGTGGCTCAGCTGGTAAAGAAGCTGCCTGCAATGCAGGAGACCTGTGTTCGATCCCTGGGTTGGGAAGATCCCCCAGAGAAGGGAAAGGCTACCCGCTCCAGTATTCTGGCCTGGAGAATTCCATGGGGACGCAAAGAGTCAGACATGACTGAGGGACTTTCACTTTTACTTTCTTCCACTTTCATACTTTGAAAAATGCTATCTTGATGCTCTAGTGAAAGAGTAATACATGACAATCCTACTAAATTTCAGAAGTGAAGTACACAGTTCAAGAAACTTTAGCAAAATTTTTGCTAAAGAATACCTGTGATTAAAGAAACTGTACTTTCCTTCTAAGGCTTACAGAGCAGTGGATATCATCTCTTAATTCCATTCAGTTATTGTTATCCTCTAAATTATATTGAAATTATCAACATTTTCTATTTCAGCAATATCTTCATAACATGAACTTACAAAAATATCTGTTGGTATTATTTGTTGTCATTGTTCAATCACTAAGTCATGTCTGACTCTTTGCGACTCCAATACTTACTTCACTTATATTTTAAATTTTTGTAATATTTAATTTTGTTAAAATATATTTTCACAAAAAATATTCCAATCGATTTTTGAGGAGGAACTAAAATTTTTATCTCAGAATATTTTTAGATTGACAGAAAAGTTGAGGAGATAGTGAACTGTTCCCATATACCTGATAGCCAGTTTGCCTATATTAACATCTTAAATATATTAATACTGTATTATTATTTATGTATATACTCTATGTCTTGGACTTCCAACCTTATCATGGCCACCTCCAAACACAGAGCTGATAATTTGCACCCCCAGAAGATGGACAACTAGAGAAGACATTTTCAGTGTATCATAGCTAAGCTCTCAGAACAAAAATTTTAGGTGGAAAAATAACCTCGTCCAGTTTTATGGGTGACCCCAGCACTCAGATACTAGTTTGATGAGAATCACAAACTCAACCAGTCTACAAAGGCTAGCTCCAACAACAGGCTTATAAGCCTTGTGTCTGGTTTTAAACTGCGATTCAACCTGTGACTCTCGATTTAGCCTGTGATTCTCTTTTGGATGACATGCAACACTGTTTTACAGCACAATACAAAAACAGAAGCACAAAAGAGCAATAATGAATGAAACACAATTGCCTGTTTCTTCCAAGGATGCCAAACAAATTGAAACTACTAACAGATCCTGAGTGCCAATCTGAGACAATAACCAAGGCATTTAATGCAGAGAGACTAGAGTTCAAACCTGAAGCTGACTTAGTACATCCGAACAGGAAATCCATAAACCAAGAGTAACAAGACACCAGTGGCCCCTATGAATATCTGAATTTCATACCTGGTTGAGAACAAACTGACAGCAATTGGCAGTGCCGACTGTATCTCCATGGAACCGCCAGGAAAACTGTAGAAATAAAAAAGAGGCTATTTATTCAGAGCTTGCTGTACCTAGGGAATCAGCTGTTATGACTTAAAGATTTGGCAGAAACTCAAAGACAGGCAGAGGAGTAAAATAGACGGAGAGAGAAAGGGAGGAGTCTTCAAGAAAATTCCAGTTGCAGGTTGCTCATTCAGGGAAACTGCAAGTGGTTTGGCTTCTTGGGCTGGTTGCTATGTTGTCATCAATGGTCTGACCTCTATGGTATTTGTATATTCACCATTCCAATATGTTTTTCCAGGTAACATTTTGTCAAATTTAGTCATATTTCAGAATTATTTAACTGGGATAGATTAATACCCTTATATAATTTAGGCACTTCTGTATCAAATCAGTCCAGGTCTCTAGATAAACAGAACCAGTAGGATATGAAAGGAAATACACACACACACACACACAAACAAACAGACACACACACATATATGTATCCTTGACTGATTTCAGGGAATTGGATTGTGCTCAAAGATTGTCTTAAAAGTCCATAGGGCCCGCCAGCAGCCTGGAATTATCTGGTAAGAGTTCACACTGTAGACTTGAGGGGGAATTTCTTTTCTTTTCTTCAGGAAAACATTTTTTGTCTTAAGGCCTTTCAACAGATGGGGCTCATCCATATCATTAACAAAAATACTATTTAAGTCAACTGATTGCAGCTGTTTACCACATCTACAAACACCTTCATAGCAGCACACGTAGATTAGTATCTGGTTAACTGCCTACTATAGGTAAGGAAATTTGACACTTAAAACCTAAACATCACTGTTCTACAACCAGGAATATTCTTTCCATTTGATCAGTTCCCTCTTGAAAATGATAGCTTTATCATTGTAAGTGAAATTTTAGTATTTTTGTAGGTTTCATTTTTCCTATGTAATTTCTTCTGAAAATATGACAGGGTCTTTATAAAATGTATATTATGACTGGTTATTACAGTTATATTGGATAGCAATTTTAATGTAGCTATGTTGAACCAGCCACCTTATTGGAGAAGCAAACTTCATAAAAATGTTTTTCTGGATTTGGAAATGCAGGTGCATCATTTCTTGAATTATTTTTCATTATATAAAGAGACATTAAGAATTTAAGTTGTGACAGGTGCATTTAAATACCATTAGTCTCATCCAGCAGAGAAGGCAATGGTAACCCACTCCAGTACTCTTGACTGGAGAATCCCATGGATGGAGGAGCCTGGTAGGCTGCAGTCCATGAGATCGCTAAGAGTCAGACACGACTGAGCGACTTCACTTTCAGTTTTCACTTTCACGCATTGGAGGAGGAAATGGCAACCCACTCCAGTGTTCTTGCCTGGAGAATCCCAGGGACAGGGGAGCCTGGTGGGCTTCCATCTATGGGGTCGCACAGAGTCAGACACGACTGAAGCGACTTAGCAGCAGCAGCAGCAGTCTCATCCAAAATAGAGATAAAACCGCATGAGAATTATTTTTGTTAAAATCCTGGGAAATCTTTTTCTTGTTTTGATTGTTTTTCTTTTAGTTTTTATATGTGTAATAGAATACAGAATAACAGAATTGCTGGGTGTTTTAGGAGAAATATATCAAAATTTAGATTACTGGAGACATTTTCCTTAGTTAAATAGTACAGAAAGCAAGTGATAAGACTGAAGACAGAGGAATAGACACCATCTCCTGAATATTAACTTCTTCATAGCATGAAAATCCCTGGGACATACCTGCAGAGGGTGTAACTTTCCACAAGGCAATGAAACTCCATTGCACTCTGTATGAAGTTTAATTCCATTGGTCACATTTAACTCTTGATAACATGAACTCTTATTTTCCTTTCCTCAGATTTTACCATATGTTAGTAAAAAATGAATAATTAACCCACATTCAAATTTCTCAAGAATTTGAAAATAATTCTAAAAAATTACTTTTATTTTTGGAGAAGAGATACAATAAAGGCCAAAGACACAAATAGGGAAAAAAGTCTTAAAACTGTATTTCCTTTCATTATCATTTATTACTTTCCATAGACAGACACTTCCTAAAGATAATTCTAGAGTTATCTAAGTCTTAAATTCAGACACCCCCTCCCCCCAAAGTAGTAACATATGATAATAAAAATCTCCAAAGTTAGAACTTCATTTTGCATCACTGTCATTTCTACATGGTCTTGAAAGTAATATAGAAGTATGACTAAAGGAGAGAGCAATAGAATCACCATCTATATGGTTTAAGAAAATAGATAGTGTGGGAAAGAAACAGGATAACTGATAAAGGATAACATATGGGGCAAAAATACTGTGTGTGGTGGTAGAGAAGAGGGGTGAAGGGAATAAGAATATTTGAGGTTTTATATATATATATGTTGGAGATTGCGAGTGAAATGACACAAAGACACACACACAAGAGACGGACAAAGACACAACTCCGGCCGGAGGCAAAAGAACTGTGCAAGCAAGCTTGCGGTTTACTTTTATGTAGCCCCCCGGGCAGAATTCCAGACTGTATGACTAAGCCTTCTCAGTATAGCACATGTGCATAAATGTTATCGTACAGCAAAAGGGAGTGAAATTCCTGCTTACTGCAGAGTCTGTCCAGAGCCCTTTCTTCCTCCTTATCACAGGAAGGGAATGTTCCCTCGTTTGCGAGGGACCATTAAACTCAAGGTTGTGTCCAGTCTCCTTTGCAGAACATCTTGTTTGCAAGCACGTTCAGCCCAAGCAGAGAGTCCCGTTTGCAGGCACATCTCTGCTTTCCCTATTGTGGCCGCGTTAATTTCCTCATATATCTATATATATATATATAACATATATTCTGAAGTACCACAAGCAAGGTGCCACAGTAAAGAAAAGGAATTCAGACTGAACCTGTTTTTGAGTGCAATTCTCCAAATTAATGGATATTTTTAGTGTTATTGAAGTGGTCACTTTACGTAGCTCAGCCAGTTATTAAGAAAACCATGCCTTTTACTGAACCCATTTGAACAAGAATTATAAACAAAATACCAGCGAGAAGTATTTAATCAATGACTGTATTGGAGAGCACTTGCTTTACAAAGAGATATTCTTTGTAGATGTATTCTCACAGTGTTTTCATGAAGTCCCTAGTTTGCTGAGCTTGAATTAGATGCTTCTTTTTTAAGTTCCAAGACTTAAATCTCTGATGGGTAGCCATGGGTAAGCTACAAAGAAAGCGAGTCAAGTTCCACCAGAAAACCCACTGTCTACAGAAATATCAAGAGTAGGGCATCAATTTTAGCATGTAAGTGGAAATGCTTCTTGAGTAAGAAGATTTCAGTGATATTTCCTGAGTTTCTCCCAGGTGATAATGGTACAAGTGTCAGAGAAGTGGGGTTATAACACCCTAAATTTGTCTCCTCAGTCATCTATCTCTTTTTAACCTTAACCTTGAGGAATCAGTCTGGAAAATCTTACAAACCTACAAGATTTCTGGAAACCTTCCAAAGTACTAAAGAATAAATACAGGTTTTAAATTAGGGTTTCAGGATAAATATAGTTGTTTTTGATTGCCATCAATCATGTAAGATATTCACAGTAAATATTAGCCAGAAATATCGTTCTCCAATATTATTTTACTAAACTTATGATAAACAATCATTTTTCAATTTCAGCCAATTTGTTCTCATTTATCATCATCCCACATTAGGAAGACAAACATAAATGATCCATCTTAATAACACCAACAAAAGAGAGGATATGTAAATATAAACAAACTATTTTAGCATACAGCTCCCAAATTCTGACCTTTCTTTCTTAAACATACTTCCTTTCAAAATATACTTTCATTTCTTTGCCTATGCTATCTTTTCTCTACCTTCTATATTATTTGTATCCTGATATATTTGTCCATTAGTTCAGTTCAGTTCAGTCGCTCAGTTGTGTCCAACTCTTTGCAACCCCATGAATCGCAGCACGCCAGGCCTCCCTGTCCATCACCAACTCCCAGAGTTTACTCAGACTCACGTCCATTGAGTAAGTGATGCCATCCAGCCATCTCAACCTCTGTCGTCCCCTTCTCCTCCTGCCCCCAATCCCTCCCAGCATCAGAGTCTTTTCCAATGAGTCAACTCTTCACATGAGGTGGCCAGAGTCTGGAGTTTCAGCTTTAGCATCATTACATCCAAAGAAATCCCAGGGATGATCTCCTTCAGAATGGACTAGTTGGATCTCCTTGCAATCCAAGGGACTCTCAAGAGTCTTCTCCAACACCACAGTTCAAAAGCATCAATTCTTCGGCACTCAGCCTTCTTCACAGTCCAACTCTCACATCCATACATGACCACAGGAAAAACCATAGCCTTGACTAGACGGACCTTAGTCAGTGAAGTAATGTCTCTGCTTTTGAATATGCTATCTAGGTTGGTCATAACTTTTCTTCCAAGGAGTAAGCGTCTTTTAATTTCGTGGCTACAGTCACCATCTGCAGTGATTTTGGAGCCCAAAAAATAAAGTCTGACACTGTTTCCACTGTTTCCCCATCTATTTCCCATGAAGTGATGGGACCAGATGCCAAGATCTTCGTTTTCTGAATGTTGAGCTTTAAGCCAACTTTTTCACTCTCCTCTTTCACTTTCATCAAGAGGCTTTTTAGTTCCTCTTCACTTTCTGCCATAAGGGTGGTGTCATCTGCATATCTGAGGTTATTGATATTTCTCCTGGCAATCTTGATTCCAGCTTGTGCTTCTTCCAGGCCAGTGTTTCTCATGATGTACTCTGCATAGAAGTTAAATAAGCTGGGTGACAATATACAGCCTTGACGTACTCCTTTTCCTATTTGGAACCAGTCTGTTGTTCCATGTCCAGTTCTAACTGTTGCTTCCTGACCAGCATACAGATATTACCATACATATACAACTGTCAAATGACCAACCACCTGCACTTTTGCAGACACAGGATTGTGTATCTATAGTAAGCCACTTCTTGCTGACTAAAAAAGGCAAAATTGGTTTTTTAGAGCTTCCAAGGTGGTGGTAGTGGTAAAGAACCTGCCTGCCAATACAGGAGATGTAAGAGACACCACTCTCTGGGTCAGGAAGATCCCCTCGAGGAGGGCATGGCAACCCACTCCAGTATTCTTGCCTGGAGAATCCCATGGACAGAGGAGCCTGGCAGGCTGCAGTCCATGGGGTCACAAAGAGTCGCACAAGAATGAAATGACTTAGCATGCAGCACGCACAGCAAGCCCCCTTCCTGCTGACTAAAACAACAAAATTGTTAGACTCTATTTTCTCAGTCATTTTGCTATGCTTCTTACTGCTACTATGGATTATAGGCAGATCCTGCTACCTTAGCATAATTAAGTGACACACTCTAAAAGCAAGATCTCTGGCAATATCAATTTCAAATGCTTTTAAATAAGCAGATCTCATATAAAGGATGCACGTGTGTGTGTGTGTGTGTGTGTGTGTGTGTGTTAGTAACTCAGCCGTGTCTCTGCAACCCCATGGCCTGTAGCCCGCCAGGCTCCTCTGTCCTTGGGATTCTCTAGGCAGGAAGCAGGTTGCCATTCTCTTCACCAGTGAAAGATGCATAGTACTTTTAATTAAAGAACCATTAAAGCACATGTTTCTTGTGTATCTGCAGTACCTATGCTGTCTCCATCAAAGGAGAGAAAAAGTTTCTATGATCTCTAACTGGCTTATCTGACAAAGGGAATCATCTTGTCACCTGGGTCAGCGTGTTTTCTCGTTCTATTGGGACAAGAAAAAAACAAAACAAAAGCTAAAGACAAAATAAAATGTTAGAAAAATTCCTGCCATGACAATTCATCCATTTTACTTAAGCAAAGCGGGGGTACTACTAAAAGTTTTAGAAAAATAAAAGAGATGCTGCATTGCTAATGTTTTTTAAACATTATAAACACATACAAATTCAATCTTGAAAGTGCCTTGTAATTGGTAACACTAAAAACACTATATTTGGCCTTGATCCTCTAAATAAAAATAATTAACCTTACAAGTGAATACATCTATGTTAGATCATATGTGTGAGTATGAATCACTAAAAGTATTTACTATGAGAATTCTATGTGGAATATAAATTAAAGTCTGTTTGCCAGCTTTGAATCAGCTTGCTATTTGCAGAATCTGTGCCAAAGCATTCTGATTCTCTCACATATTGCAGATCAGGACACTGCATTAAATACTCTTTACTATATGTTAGTAAGATAATAGAATGATAAAAATTATTTTATATACACATTAGCATTTTGGGGGGCTCCAAAATCATTGCAGATGGTGACTGCAGCCATGAAATTAAATGACGCTTGCTCCTTGGAAGAAAAGCTATGACCAAACTAGACAGCATATTAAAAAGCAGAGTCATTACTTTGCCAACAAAGGTCCATCTAGTCAAAGCTATGGTTTTTCCAGTGGTCATGTATGGATGTGAGAGTTAAACTATAAAGAAACCTGAGTACCAAAGAATTGATCCTTTTGAACTGTGGTGTTAGAGAAGATTCTTGAGAGTCTCTTGGATTGCAAGGAGATCCAAGTAGTCCATCCTAAAGGAAATCAGTCCTGAATATTCACTGAAAGTATTGATGCTGAAGCTGAAGCTCCAGTACTTTGGCCACCACATACGAAGAACCAACTCATTGGAAAAGACCCTGATACTGGGAAAGATTAAAGGCGGGAGGAGAAGGGGACAACAGAGGATGAAATGGTTGGATGGCGTCACTGACTTGGGGGACATGAGTTTGAGTAAGCTCTGGGAGCTGGTGATAGACAGAGAGGCCTGGCATACTGCAGTCCATCGGGGTTGAAAAGAGTAGGACACAAGTGAGCGACTGAAGTGAACTGAACTGAACTTATTTACATATACATTAATCAGAGAATGACTGCTTTTTAATAGAATCTATTTCTCTGTGGGAAAGAAACCAAGATCTATATATCATATAATAAATTGATAGAGTAATTTAGGGACAGTTTTTAATACTTAATGGTAACTATATGAATTATACCACAGAAGTAACAGAATTATGTCTTTGAGACCAGTCCTTGCCATTCACCATCAGCACTCCAAATTCATTCTAAGCAATGTGTAACTGTTTTTAAAATTGGCTTTTGTGCTATTTTTATCCTTTTATTTCACAGAACATGGTCACTGTAATTCTGATTATTTAGTATAACTTTTGGATTGACATAGTAATATACCACAAAAAAGGCCAGGTATATAAGATTCTGGTATCCATCAAGGTCAAGAAAATAGGAAAACAGAAAGTGCATCCTTTTTTTGACAATGAATTTAATGTATGAAATTGTTTAAACAGGCATTGAAGGACTAGCAGGAGTAGCTCACACCTCTAGGGCAGAAAGAACAAAGAGAAGAATTTGAGGTTGTTAGAACTTAGGAGCTTACAGGAATCTCACATCTCCGAAAAAGAGGTGTCATGTATTGATGCTGATTTATCTAAGTGAGGGAGTACATTGGGGAATGTGAAAAAATCAAACTTAGGAAATGGAACCTACTGCCACTGGTGGGGTTTTGCTGAGACAGTGTCAATGGGAATGGGAACAGGCAAGCTTCTCCTTCCTCTACCTGCCTTTGGGCCTCCCTTCAGTGCCCCTTGGGGTAGAGCCTAAGAGAGATCCAGCTAGCAAAGGAGAAATGTGATTTCTAGAATCACAGGCCCAGCATCACAAAGCGTAACATGGAAGGATGAGTTAGAGCCAATACATAAGAGCTTAGTCATCAACACACTGATAGAAATCCCAGTTTTTCTGAGAAGTTCCAATGTATATATACTCAGGGTCCATTTTACTCTTAAATATGCCATGATATAGGTGACAAATTGTATGAGCAAGTCTACAAATAAAACTATAAACACAAATTAAATTGAAGTCTCCATGGTAAATAGAAGTCTCATAGTAAATGAAGTCTCATGGTAAATGGAAATCTCCATTGTTCTAGAGATGGCCACTTTCAATTTCTTCTCATCTGTTTGTACATGCTGCTTCCCACATCAAGAGTTGGAGTCTACAACCCCTCAACTTGAATCTGTGCTGATCACAGTAACTTGCTTGAAGAAATGAATATGGTAATAGACATTCTGAGGTTAGGTCATTAGAAAACCTTGCAGTATCTGTCTAGGTTTCTTGAAATACTTGCTCTTGGGACACTTTCAGCAAAACCCCAGCAACTGTGCTGTGAGATGTCCAAGCCTCCTAAAGAGATTGCATGTGGGTCTTTAGTGGACAGTCCAACTAAAGCCCCAGCTAAGAGCCAGCACTGAGTACCATGTAGTAACCCTTTCATGCATCCAGCAAAGTCAAGCCTTCTGATGATAACATCCCCAGCTGACATACAATTACCACACATGGGAGACCCAAGTGAAAACTGTTTAGTTGGACTACATTAATACATGTAAATATTAAAGGTAATAATAAATTGTCATTTTGAGATACTAGATTATAAGATGTTTATTTTTATAGTATACATAATTAGAATAGCCTATCTCTTTTATTTCCCAATGACTCTTCTAAGTGAGTTGTGACCCACCAAACAAATATCTCTATCTTCATCCAACTAATTAGGTTTACCAATAAATCTTGTTTTCCTGACTAGTTTCTTGTGTTTCCCCCTTAGATCAACAAGTAGATTATAAACATATGAAAGGAAAGGATCATGTCCTATTTTGCTTCTATATCTCCCACTTGATAAGCAAAAATTAACTATGTATAAGACGGTATTAGTCTCAGTTGCTATCACATAACCTTTAAACTCAAAATCTTAACTTTCATGAGTCAGCAGGTTGACTACAATTGGACTAATCAAGGTAAGAATTAACTACATAGTTCTGTTTCACAATGTGGCTCATCAGAAATGTATTCAGGCTTTGGGTAGAGGACTGCAACAGGTGCTAAAGCCATTTTCTTCTTTTGAAGGATCACTGGAGCACAAGAGGCGAACCAAATATCCCAGCACATTCAAGGCTTCTGCTTATATCACACCTGTGGTCATTCCACAAGCCAAAGTGAGCCACAGAGTCCATGAAATCAGTGGAGTTAAGAAATGTACTTTGTCCAAGTGAGAGCATGGAAAAATAAATATTTGCTAGACCAGATAGACTTTAATTATATATATATGTATATATACACACACATATATATATAACATTTATATATATATATATATACACACACACACATATATATATAAATAAAACATTACATCCAAAAGATAGAATTGTTCTCAAGTGCACAGTGATGGGATAATTTCCAGGGATATCACATTAAATCACACTAGACTCAAGAAGTCTGAAGTCATGTGAAACATCTTTTCTAATCACAAGGGTGTGAAACTAAAAATCAATCATTAGAGAAAAACAGGAAAATTCATAACACCTGGGACTAAACAACATGATACTGAGCAGCCGGTGAGTCATCAAAAAAAAAAAATTAAAGAAGTCAAAAAATATCACTTCAGTTCAGTTCAGTTCAGTTCAGTCGCTCAGTCGTGTCCGACTCTTTGCAACCCCATGAACTGCAGCACGCCAGGCCTCCCTGTCCATCACCATCTCCCAGAGTTTACTCAGATTCACGTCCATCGAGTCCATGATGCCATCCAGCCATCTCATCCTCGGTTGTCCCTTTCTCCTCCTGCCCCCAATCCCTCCCAGCATCACAGTCTTTTCCAATGAGTCAACTCTTCACATGAGGTGGCCAAAGTACTGGAGTTTCAGCTTTACCATCAGTCCTTCCAAAGAACACCCAGGACTGATCTCCTTTAGAATGGATTGGTTGGATCTCCTTGCAGTCCAAGGGACTTTCAAGAGTTTTCTCCAACACCACAGTTCAAAAGCATCAATTCTTCAGCGCTCAGCTTTCTTCACAGACCAACTCTCACATCCATGCATGACTACTGGAAAAACCATAGCCTTGACTAGAAGGACCTTAGTCAGCAAAGTAATGTCTCTGCTTTTGAATATACTGTCTAGGTTGGTCATAACTTTCCTTCCAAGGAGTAAGCATCTTTTAATTTCATGGCTGCAGTCACCATCTGCAGTGATTTTGGAGCCCAGAAAAATAAAGTCTGACGCTGTTTCCACTGTTTCCCCATCTATTTCCCATGAAGTGATGGGACCAGATGCCATGATCTTCGTTTTCTGAATGTTGAGCTTTAAGCCAACTTTTTCACTCTCCTCTTTCACTTTCATCAAGAGGCTTTTTAGTTCCTCTTCACTTTCTGCCATAAGGGTGGTGTCATCTGCATATCTGAGGTTACTGATATTTCTCCCGGCAATCTTGATTCCAGCTTGTGTTTCTTCCAGTCCAGTGTTTCTCATGATGTATTCTGCATAGAAGTTAAATAAGCAGGGTGACAATATACAGCCTTGACGTACTCCTTTTCCTATTTGGAACCAGTCTGTTGTTCCATGTCCAGTTCTAACTGTTGCTTCCTGGCCTGCATATAGGTTTCTCAAGAGGCAGGTTAGGTGGTCTGGTAGTCCCATCTCTTTCAGAATTTTCCACAGTTTATTGTGATCCACACAGTCAAATGCTTTGGCATAGTCAATAAAGCAGAAATAGATTTTTTTCTGGAAGTCTCTTGCTTTTTCCCTGATCCAGCGGATGTTGGCAATTTCATCTCTGGTTCCTCTGCTTTTTCTAAAACCAGCTTGAACATCTGGAATTTCAAGGTTCACGTATTGCTGAAGCCTGGCTTGGAGAATCTTGCGCATTACTTTACTAGCATGTGAGATGAGTGCAGTTGTGTGGTAGTTTGAGCATTCTTTGGTATTGTCATCAGAGACATGAAAAAAGAAAAATGCCATACCAAAATCTATTCAATGCAGCAAAAAGTGGATCTAAGAGAGAAGTTCTTGACAATATAGGTTTACCTCAAGAAATAAGAAGAATCCTCAGTTTATTCAGATTTTCCACTTGTTAATAATTCAGACCTGGAAGAATGTATATTTCTAGAAATTCATCTGTTTCTTCTAAGTCGTCCAATTTGTTGGCATGTGATTGTTCATAGTTTTCTTATGACCCTCTGTATTTTGTGGTATCAGTTATAACTTCTTTCTCATCTGATTTTGAGTCCTTTCTCTTGTTTTCTAGGTTAGTCTAATAAAGGTTTGTCAATTATATTTTTCAAAGAACCAACTCGGTTCCATTGAGTTTTTTTTTTTTTTTTGTAGTTTTTATTTCATTTACTTCCATTTTGATCTTTATAATTTACTTGTTTCTACTAATTTTAGGCTTTTTTTTTTCCTTTTCTAGTTCCTTTAGGTATAAAGTTGTTTACTGGGGACTTTTAAGTCTGATTTAATGTATCATTTAATTCTAAGGTTTCCTTATTGATTTCCTGCCTGGATTATCTATTCGTTTATGTAAATTAGGTGTTAAAGTCTCCAGTTTCAACTTCTCCCTTTGAGATTGTTACTATTGCTTTATATATCTTGGTGATCTTCTGTTGCATACATTTATAATGTTGCATCCTCTTGCTGAATCGACTCCTTTATCACTGTGTAGTGCCCTATTTGTCTTTTATTACAAATTTTGTTTTTAAAGACTATTTTGTCTGACTCATGTTTTGCTGTTGCTATTCAGTTGCTGTTAGTTGCTCAGTTAATATCTGACTCTGCGACCCCATGGACTGCAGCACACCAGGCTTCCCTTTCCTTCACTATCTTCCAGAGCTTGCTCAAACTCATGTCCATTGGGTCAGTGATGCCATCCAACCATCTCATCCTCTGTCTTCCCCTTCTCCTTCTGCCTTCAATCTTTCCCAGCATCAGGGTCTTTTCTAAAGATTCAGCTCTTTGCATCAGGTGGCCAAAGTTTAGCTACTTGAAATTTATTTTCATTTCCAATTCCTGAGGATATCTTTTTCTATCACCTCACTTTCCTTACGTGTGTGTCCTTTCTTCTGAAGTGACTCTCTTGTAGGCAGCATACAGATGGGCCTTGCCCTTTTATCCATTAGGCCATTTTAAGTCTTTGATTGACAAATTTGGTACTTTGGCCAGTTCCATCACTGGTTTGGGAAGATTCCCTGGAAGAGAAAATGGCAACCCACTCCATTTTCTTGCCAATAAGATCTCATGAACAGAGGAGCCTGGGGGGTGAGTGGGGAGGTTATAGTCCATAGTGTCACAAGAGTCAGATACGACTGAGCACACTTATACATGTGTCATTATTTTGTTCATTGTTTTCTGGCTGCTTTTGTAAATTCCTCCCTGTTTCTTTCCTTTTCTCTTTCTTCCTTTCCTTGTGTTTTGGTGGTTTTCTTCAGCATCATGCTTAGATTCCTTTCTTATCTTCTTCCACGTATTTAATATTTTTCCTTGTGGTAACTGTTAGGTTCGGTTATGATATCCTATGCAGGTCATAGCCTGTTTTAAATTGGTAGCAACTTCAATGTGAACACATTCAAAGGTTTATCTTTTTACTCTTTCCCCCACATTTTATACTTTTAATGACACGTTTTACATATTTTTATTTTATGCATCCTTTAACTATTGTAATTTTAGTTATCTTTACTACCTTTGTCTTAAATTTCATGCTTGCTTTATTAGTAAATGGTCTACTTTATTATATATTTACCTTTTCCAGTGAGATGTTTACTTCTGTACGTTTCCTTATTATTAATTAGTGCCATTCCTTTTTAGCTTAAAGACGTCCCTTTAATATTTCTTACTTAGTGACTGGTTTAGTGGTATGATGAATTCCTTTACCTTTTGCTAGTTACTCAAGGGGCGTCCCCTGTGTGGGCTGTGTGCTCTCCTCTTGTGTTGAGGTCAGGACTACCACAGGGCACTCGTGAGCAAAGTTGGTCCCCAGACTGGCTGTGAAGCCCAGACAAGGTGCAGAGGTGGGCGGGGCTCAGCAGAGGAAACTCCCTGGTGCTAACAGATTAGATGGAGAGTTTGTAAAGGCTCCTGACAGGCTCAACTTTGCAAAGTGGCCTGAAGTCATACAAATGGCCACTGCCAGTGACTCAGTCCCTTGGGAGTGTTCCAGCTGTTTCCTGCCTCCACAGTAGATACTTTAATAAGTGGATCCCTTTCACCCACAGTCCATGTGCTTTTCAATTTGCTGTTTTGGTGCTGGTTTTGGGGTCGAGTCAGTCTGTGCACAAGCACTTAACAAGCAGATTTTCTGTCCCCTGCAATTCCATAGTTTTCCTGGGTGTATTCAAAACCATGTATTTGAGGGGGCTCATCTCTACTGTGAAGGATCTATAGGGCTGGAATCCTCACAGCTCAGGGAAAAGGTCATAGCTTTGTGATGCCTCCTGACTGTGGGTTGCCATAGGAAGGGTGTGAGTTTTCGATAGGTGACCTCATATCTCACTTCTCCTGCTCATCTTCATGCTCTCCTTTGACCTGTTGTTGTGCAGGCTCTGCTTATCCACTTTTCAAGTCCCTTTCTGAGGCAATTAATCCATATGTAGTTGTAGCTTTGTTGTTTCTAAGGAGGAGGCTCTTTCTCCACTCCCATGTTGAGCCACACCTAACTTGAAATTTTGTTTCAGAAATACGCATCGGATACTGAATATTTTAGAGAAAAATGTTCATTGATATGGCTAGAATAAGACTATCAGAGTCATTATTTCCCCTCAGGCAAAAATAATACAAAATAATATACTGTTGATCTTTACAATAACAGCCATAGAAGTCGGTATCATAAATTTGTATTTTGATATAGTATTTACTATTAGGCAGTCTCATTTAAATGAATACTAATCAAATTATAAAGGTAAGCCCTTTAACACACTGAATGTATAACTTTTAAAAAGTAACTGTGCTGGGAAAAAATATATAATCTAGTATTGTACCATTTTTCTTATAATTCTGTAAAATCGAAATTGACTCATCAATGCCTTCAAGGTATACAATTAAAATATCTGAGCTCAGATATTATGAACATCCATATTGGTCCAAAATGAACACACAGAAAATATCAACCATATATATACAGCAAGAATAATAAATCATTAACTCCAAACACTTTGCATTTATGCCATAAATCACTGATTCAAGTAAAAGGATGCACTATTTTAATTCACAGTGAACTATGCAGGCGAGTCCAAGATTTATAAGATTATTCATGATAAATACCTTCGCTTCCAAGGTAATGATGTACCCTAAAGTATTAAAGATAAATAACTTTGAGGAAAAATTATTAATTTTATTTATCTTCACTTAGATTATATATTTTCATACTGTTCATACTGTTCATGGCGTTCTCAAGGCAAAAATACTGAAGTGGTTTGCCATTTCCTTCTCCAGTGGACCACATTCTGTCAGACCTCTCCACAATGACCCACCATCTTGGGTAGCCCCACATGGCATGGCTTAGTTTCACTGAGTTAGACAAGGCTGTGGTCCGTGTGATCAGATTGGCTAGTTTTCTGTGATTATGGTTTCAATATGTCTGCAGTCTGATGCCCTCTCACAACTCCTACCATCTTACTTGGGTTTCTCTTAACTTAGATGAGGGGTATCTCCTCACAGCTGCCCCTGCTGACCTTGAACATGGAGTAGCTCCTCTCAGCCCTCTGGCACCGGCACAGCCACCGCTCTTTAGGCATGGGGTAGCTCCTCTCGGCCAAGCTTCAAATCCTGAAAGATGATGCTGTGAAAGTGTTGCACTCAACATGCCAGCAAATTTGGAAAACTCAGTAGTGGCCACAGGACTGGAAAAGATCAGTTTTCATTCCAATCCCAAAGAAAGGCAATGCCAAAGAATGTTCAAACTACTGCACAAATGCACTCATCTCACACCCTAGTAAAGTAATGCTCAAAATTCTCCAAGCCAGGCTTCACCAATACATGAACCATGAACTTCCAGCTGTTCAAGCTGGGTTTAGAAAAGCCAGAGGAACCAGAGATCAAATAGCTAACATCTGCTGGATCATGGAAAAAGCAAGGGAGTTCCAGAAAAACATCTATTTCTGCTTCATTGACTATGCCAAAGCCTTTGACTATGTGGATTACAATAAACTGTGGAAAATTCTGAAAGAGATGAGAATACCAGACACCTGACCTGCCTCTTGAGAAACCTATATGCAGGCCAGGAAGCAACAGTTAGAACTGGACATGGAACAACAGACTGGTTCCAAATAGGAAAAGGAGTATGTCAAGGTTGTATATTGTCACCCTGCTTATTTAACTTCTATGCAGAGTACATCATGAGAAACGCTGGGCTGGAAGAAGCACAAGCTGGAATCAAGATTGCCGGGAGAAATATCAATAACCTCAGATATGCAGACAACACCACCATTATGGCAGAAAGTGAAGAGGAACTAAAAAGCCTCTTGATGAAAGTGAAAGAGGAGAGTGAAAAAGCTGGCTTAAAACTCAACATTCAGAAAACGAAGATCATGGCATCTGGTCCCATCACTTCATGGGAAATAGATGGGGAAACAGTGTCAGACTTTATTTTGGGGCTCCAAAATCACTGCAGATGGTGATTGCAGCCATGAAATTAAAAGACACTTACTCCTTGGAAGGAAAGTTATGACCAGCCTAGATAGCATATTAAAATGCAGAGAGACATTACTTTTCCAACAAAGGTGCATCTAGTCAAGGCTATGGTTTTTCCCGTGGTCATGTATGGATGTGAGAGTTGGACTGTGAAGAAAGCTGAGCACCAAAGAATTGATGCTTTTGAACTGTGGTGTTGGAGAAGACTCTTGAGAGTCCCTTGGACTGCAAGGAGATCCAACCAGTCCATTCTAAAGCTGATCACTCCTGGGTGTTCATTGGAAGGACTGACGCTAAAGCTGAAACTCCAATACTTTGGCCACCTCATGCGAAGAGTTGACTCATTGGAAAAGACTCTGATGCTGGGAAGGATTGGGGGCAGAAGGAGAATGGGACGACAGAAGATGAGATGGCTGGATGGCATCACTGACTCGATGGATATGAATTTGAGCGAACTCCAGGAATTGGTGATGGACAGGGAGGCTTGGCGTGCTGTCATTAATAGGGTCACAAAGAGTCAGATACGACTGAGCGACTGAACTGACATGAACTGAGATTACATATTTAAATATTTGTAGGCTATGCTGTGTCAAAATAGCACTAAAGGCTTTAGTGAAAATAGTGAAATGCTAGCAATCTTTTTTTCTGGTGAGAAACTATTGTTTTTGTCTCTATGTTTTTAATTGCATTTCCTTTATGATCTACAACAGGTATAACTAATCTATAGTGAAAAAAACTAAAAGTGAGACTTTCTGAATATGAATTGTTAAGAAAACATGTGTAGGAAATTTCCAGTGTGGAGGAAATGATCTATATTGTGTTATAGGTTTAGATTATATGGCTGTGTGTATATGTCACTCATTGAATAGTTCCACTTAGGTTAGAATTTGGGGTATTTACAGTTTGGGGTTTATTATGAATAAAGCTATTATAAATATCCTGGAATATTCATTTTCTTTCTTTTCTTTTTTTCTTAATTTGGCCACGTCACACAGTTTGTGGGATCCTAGCTCCCCAGCCAAGGATTGAACCCATACCTTCAGCACTGAAAGAGTAGAGTTCTAACTACTGGCCTGCTAGGGAATTCCCTAGAACATTTCTGGAAATGTTTGTACATACATATATACTGAGATATATATGTTGGTATATAAGCTAGCTATATTAGTCCACTAGAACTGCCAGAACAGAATGTTGCAATGACTTAAACAACAGAAATTTATTTTCTCATAGTTCTAGGAGCTGGAAATCCAAGAGCAAGAGGCTGGCAGGGTTGTTTTCTGGTGAGACCTCTCTCTGACTTCATATGGCCTCTCCTCTGTGTATGCACACTCCTTATCTCTGCCCCTTCTTAGAAAGACACCAGACCTATTGATCAAGGCCCAATTTGTTTAACTTCATTTAACCTTAAACACTTTTAAACACTCTATCTCCAAAGACAGGGGTTAGGGCTTCAAGGTATGAATGTACAGAGGGTGGGGGCCAGATCCAACCTATAACACTGGGTCATGGTGACTATGTTTCTTAATGAAAAAGGGGTATCTTGGAATTGCTCGGAGGGCAATTTGGATTAAGGCAGGCATAGGCTTTTGGAGCCTGGTAGGCTACAGCCCACGGGGTCACAAAGAGTCAGACACGACTGAACAACTTCACTTTCACCTTCAGGCTTTTATATGTCCAGGTCATAATTTTACAGGGGTTTTATTCCTACAGAACCTTATTGTGGAGTTTTTAACTTTAGTGGCTGCCTGTGTTTTATAATTCAAAATAAAAAAGCAATATAAGACACTATTCCTCAGACAGAGAGCACAACATCATTGGATAACCTATTGTAACAGTTATAACAGTGCTTCAGGGATGACAGCAATGATAACAAAACAATGTGTCCCACTGTTCCAATTCAAATACATATTACTCTTTCATAGTTTACTTAGCTTGGAATATATGCATTCAGAAAACAGGACAGTACAGAAGATGCTGCAGTCATTATCAACTTATCCAAGTACAGCAGAGGTTCTGAAACTTGACCTACTCTGGGCTGCATATCAAGACCACCTGGGGAGCTTTGAAAGACCCTATGCACATTCTTGTTGGTGTTCTTCGGTCACTAAGTCAGGTCCGACTCTTTGAGACTCCCTGGACTCCAGCATGACAGGCTTCCCTGTCCTTCACTATCTCCAAGGCATTGCTCAAACTCATGTCCATTGAGTCGGTGATGCCATCAAACCATCTCATCCTCTGTTGCCCTCTTCTCTTCCTGCCCTCCATTGTTCTCATCATCAGGGTCTTTTGCAAAGAGTCAGCTCTTCACATCAGGTGGTCAAAGTATTGGAGCTTCAGCTTCAGCATCAGCCCTTCCAGTGAATATTCAGGGTTAATTTCCTTTAGGATGGACTGGTTTGCTCTCCTTGCTGTCCAAGGAAGTCGCTCTCATTCTTAACCCAGACAAATTTAATCAGAATCTCCGAGGTAAGAACCATGCATCAGTGTTTGTTTAAAACACCCCAGGTGATTCCAACAGGTAGTTGTGACTGAGAACCACTGATCTACAGCTTCAAATAACTGCAGTTCACACTAGGGTAATTTTATTAAGCCTGATTAGTCACTCAACATTACTTTTAGATTCTTGCTGTACTCATCCTTTGCAAAGCACAGCTGATACATACATTAAAAGTAATATATCTCTAATTAACAACCTATATATACATAGAATATAATCCATTCAAAGGATAAATGTACATGTTTATTTAATGGATTTTTGTTCTATATAAGTAATGTCCCACATGTAGATAGTGCCAAAATATTAAATAAAAAACATTCAAACAAAAATTTTTTTTTAATGAAGTATATATTTCACTAAGTTTTGAGGCTTCCCCTGTGGCTCAGCAATAAAGAATCTGCCTGCAATGCAGGAGACTCGGGAGATGTGAGTTTAATCTCCGAGCTAGGAAGGTTCTCTACCCAGGAGGGCATAGCAACACACTCCAGTATTCTTGCCTAGGAAATTTCATTCACAGAGGAGCCTGGAAGCCCACAGTCCATGGGGTGGCAAAGAGTTGGACATGACTGAAGCGAAAGCATGCAGCTATGTTTCTCACTTTGAAAGAGAGTTGTAATACATAAACAAAAGGGAAGGTTAGACTAAACCGTGTCAGAAACATTAGAGTGAACTAATATTTAGCTTAAAATGTAGATATAAAAATAATTATATTAATAGATATATTGTTCATGTAGATTATTATGACTACATATATTTATAGCCTGTAGGTAAGACCGAGAAACAATAACATCCCATCAACAAGGATATCAGTGTCCAGATCTTAGTTTCCAACTATTATTCTCTAATAAAAAGAACCAAGTTCCTTGGAGAAATGACCAGTACTAGGGCTTGGGCATGCAAAATACAAAATGAGCTTTGAGCATCTTACTCCACCAGAGAGTAAGGAAGTATGCAAAATACAAGGGAAAGAGGACAGATTCGAGTAGCAAAGGAGCCACCTGCAAAGAGCTCTTTTTGGCCAAAGCTGGGACAACTTGAGCAGCAAAAGAAATAAGGAAGTTATTAGATTATACAGTACAAAGTAAATACACATGAGTTTATACTGAAATAAATGATTGACTGAATAAATGATGAGGAACAGATGGATATTTTTTACAGAAGAGATTTATTTCATATATGTATATATTCCATGCTTCAAGAGGGTGATGCTTATAGCACACACAGACACACACACACAAACACTCACACACACACACATTTTAGGCTGGGCTTGACTTAGTAACTTGCTTGCAAAGAACGAAGTAGGTAAGGGGAGAAATGAAAACTTTACACTGGAGAAAGCTGACAAATAACAATCAAGTGATGAAGCTTAATATCCTCAACGATGTTGTGTGTATATCACATACTCCTTGATACAGTGTGCTGAGAAGGGCACGTAACCTCTGTGGTATTCTTTGCATAAACCCATAAATTCAGACTAATCATCAAAAAAAAAACCTCAATAATCCAGGTTGGAGGATGTTCTGCACAATACTTGGTCAGTACTTCTCAACATTCAAAGTCATAAAAATACAAAGAAAGACTCAGAAGCTATCACTGACCAAAGCAGATGAGAAATAAATGCCATGTGGTGCTCTGGACTGGATCCTGGAACAAAAAGAGAACATCAGTGGGAAAACTGGGGACACTGAAACTCAAACTGCAGTCAGGAACACTGGAGTGGTTTGCATACCCTTCTTGAGGGGATCTCCTAGGGCTTGAACCCAGGTCTCATGTCTCCTGTATTTGCAGGCAGGTTCTTTGCCATTAGAGCTACCTCGGAAGCCCCCAAACTGTAGTTTAGTTAAAAGTAATTTACCAAGCTCACTTTATCAATTTTGACCACTGTACCAATGGAAATGTTAGATGTTAACTCTGGGAAAACTTAGACAAAGGATATACATGACCTGTCTCTACTATGATTGCCATTTTTCTGAAAATCAAACATTAGTTCAAAATAAAGTTTCATTTAAAAATCTATGTAATTAGAAAGATATTTCTCTCAGTATAAAAACATGACTAAACATATTGAACAATTACAGGTACCACAGAGATTTCTTCTTTCTCTATTACAGAGTATACTGTTTAAAACAAGGAAATGTGATAGTCATTAAAACCTAAATCGCTCTTGCACAATAAGTAAAATTGTATTTTATACTATTCCCAGTGCAGTTACTTAAATACATGTGCCAGGCTTGTTCTGGGCATGAATCAAACATTGAAACTAAAAACCCATTTAGATAAATATTACTTCAGAGCTTTCTGTCACTGTGTATCTGAGATTCCAAGTACATTGAAGCAGAGGGAGAAAATCAGTTGTCTAAATTCTTTGTCTTGTCACAGATTTATTAGATAGAATTTTGTTTCTCTCAACATCTCTTGAAACTGATTTTCATTTTGCAATATTATTTCTTTAGAAAAGAGTTTAGTTTAATATCACCACTGCTCCAGCATATATTGTTGCTATTGAATTTTATTCAGATCTTGAGAATCTCAGATAGAGAAAAGTTTCAGAAATTACCATTCAACTTTATTTAAGTTTTAATTCTATTGAATCACAGTGGGCCTAAAGATTATGTAAAAGACTGCTGAATAAAATTTAAAGCTTTAGCTAGTCAAGATCTAGATATTAAGAGTGAACTGAAAGGACTATTTAATAATTTAACATAAAAGGATGCGACAATCATTCTTTCACAGATTCATATAATTACAGGCAATTAAATGTACTATATTTGCTATAATTAAACAGTACTATATAACGAACACCTTTTTTCACAAATGCAGTACAACTTTTATTTTGGTTTTTGAGGGTATATATGTCACCCTGCTTATTTAACTTCTATGCAGAGTACATCATGAGAAACACTGGCCTGGAAGAAGCACAAGCTGGAATCAAGATTGCCGGGAGAAATATCAATAACCTCAGATATGCAGACGACACCACCATTATGGCAGAAAGTGAAGAGGAACTAAAAAGCCTCTTGATGAAAGTGAAAGAGGAGAGTGAAAAAGTTGGCTTAAAGCTCAACATTCAGAAAACGAAGATCATGGCATCTGGTCCCATTACTTCATGGGAAATAGATGGGGAAACAGTGTCAGACTTTATTTTGGGGGGCTCCAAAATCACTGCAGATGGTGATTGCAGCCATGAAATTAAAAGATGCTTACTCCTTGGAAGAAAAGTTATGACCAACCTAGATAGCATATTCAAAAGCAGAGACATTACTTTGCCAACAAAGGTGAGTGTAGTCAAGGCTATAGTTTTTCTAGTGGTCATGTATGGATGTGAGAGTTCGACTGTGAAGAAAGCTGAGCGCCAAAGAATTGATGCTTTTGAACTGTGGTGTTGGAGAAGACTCTTGAGTGTCCCTTGGACTGCAAGGAGATCCAACAAGTCCATTCTAAAGCTGATCACTCCTGGGTATTCTTTGGAAGGACTGATGCTAAAGCTGAAACTCCAATACTTTGGCCACCTCATGTGAAAAGTTGACTTATTGGAAAAGACTCTGATGCTGGGAGGGATTGGGGGCAGGAGGAGAAGGGGACAACAGAGGATGAGATGGCTGGATGGCATCACTGACTTGATAGATGTGAGTTTGAGTGAACTCCGGGAGTTGGTGATGGACAGGGAGGCCTGGAGTGCTGCAATTCTTGGGGTCGCAAAGAGTGGGACAGGACTGAGCGACTGAACTGAACCGATGTTTACATGATCTCCCACCTCTATCATATTCTTTTTCTCCTCATTCATTCTCTTACTGTTTTCTATGTCTACTTTAAATAATAGAATCACTTTTTTTTTACCTAATGAACAATGATATTCAACAGATAAAAAGAAAATAAATGTCAGAAGTCATTGACAGTTAAAAAAAAAACATAAATTTAACTAAACTTCTCATTCTGTAAGTACCTGCAGTGGACTGTTACTTTAGTGTACCATGCTTCCCAGATTTCCACCCTTACCTAAGCCCCCTCCTGTGACCTGATTTATCTGACAGAAAAAAAATTAGTAGAAGACACACTGTGTCAGTTCTGAGCCTAACCCTTAACTTGTCTGATATTCTTCCACTTTCTCCTGTTCGGAATGCTTGCTAGAATGCTCCATCTTGAAATCATGCTAGGAGGGAGCCCAATTAGCCACATGGAAGAGAACGAGGGCTCTGGACTGACAGCCCTTCTGAGATCCCAGTCAAGCCTCCAGATTGACTGCAGACACCCAAACACTCGATCAAAGCAGACAAACCAGTCAACCTACAGAATGATGGCGATAAACTGCTGTTTTAAGACACTAAGTTTGGGGATGGTTTGTTTTACAATAAAAGAAAACTAAAACAACTTTACAGTGAATACAGATTTATGAAGAACCATTGTTACACGTGGCTTTGAGGATGATCAGTTCTATTGTCAATGAGTCCCAGAGACAAGGAAAGATAAATGACAGTTTGGAAGTAGTCCAGAACAAACACTGAATATATGTTAATTCTTCTTGTGATTGTGTTCTTCTAAGAGGAATTAGGAGGCCTTTGACCAGTAATTTAGAACTATAGTACAGCACATTGCTACGGAAAATATAATTCTCAATTGGCAAAATTAGTATCATCTGGAAGCTTGCTAGAAATGCAGACTCTCAGGCTCCACAAAGACCTTATAAATTAGAATCTGCATTTTAGTGTGGTCCCTTTCCTTAACATAAATTTAAACTATGATATCACCAAGAATAATAACTTTTTTAAACTTGTGCTTGTATCTGTGTGTGAGAGAGAGACAGAGAGAGAGAGAATGATTGCCTACACATTGCCAAATGTTGTCTGTTGTCATTTGGTAGCTAAGTCATGTCTGTCTCTTTTGCGACTCCATGGACTGTGGCCCACAAGGCTCCTCTGTCCATAGGATATTCCTGGCAAGAACACTGGTGTGGGTTGCCATTTCCTCCTCCAGGGGATCTTCCCAATCCAGGAATCAAAATTGCACCTCCTGCTTGGCAGGCAGATTCTTTACCACTGAGGTACCTGGAAGGCCCCATATTGCACCATCATTTTCCATAAAAGCCTGGAAATCCAATGAAGGAATATCCTAACAGGATGCAGGAGTAAATCAAAGAATATTGTCCCTAAAGTGGAAATACCCATTATAACAATTCTGCCAAAACTGTCCTTTTACCTGAAATATTATCTTCACTTGAACCCTGTCTTGCTCTTGTGGATCATGGCAGTTAGTCACATGGTTGGAGAGGTTGTGGGAGAGAGGGTTGTGTATAAACCCAGGGTGAGATCATCTCCCATGGGTACAAATTAGGTTCTTCTAAAGGGGAGTGGAATGTGGGTGGAGACTCTCAGGGAGGGAAATGAGGGAGATCAAGATGAGACATCCTGTATGAAAATTCTGCCATTTTTATCTAATCCTGGAGTCCAGAAATATTTATATCTAACATTCAGCTTCTAGTTTTTGTTTCATTCATTTTGTTTTTGTTTGATATTTTATCTGGTTATTCTAAAATGTAAACACACAAATTCACAGTCTATGCAGAATTAATAACTAGGCTTTGAGGGAGATGACACCAGCATGGCACTATAGCACTAGATTGAAGGACAAAGTAGTCCCGGACCAGAACTCTTCAGTGCCCATCCCTAGTCTAATCTTTAAATATCACACTTTGTTATGTTTGTTTCACTTACTCTTTAGAGACATAAAACATTAGTAATATATCTAAACCTCCCAGAATTCTATCCCTGCCCTATGTCCCAAAGGAGCAACTTCTATGCTGAATATGTACAAATCATTTGTGTGGTTGCTCTTAAATTTTTTACAATACGCTACATTGTGCCTAGAGTAAGAGGTAGCTTTTAAGACTTACTAAATTATATGTAACATTTTTCAAGTTGCTGCATTCACTCATCATCGTATTCACTCACAGTGATATAGTTTATATACAGGCTTCCTCGATTCACAGTGGTGCTATGTCCTGATAAACCCATTGCTGTAAGTTGACAATACTGTAAATCAAAAAATACATTTATGACATCAAACCTAATGAGCATCATAGCTTAACCCAGTCTACGTTAAACATGCATAGAATACATGCAAATAGACTACTGTTGGATAAAACCATCTAACACAAAGCCTGTTTTATAATAAATTGTGGAATATCTCATGTAATTTATTGAATATTGTGCTGAAAGTGAAAAACAGAATGGTTACATGTGTATAGAATGGCTATTAAGTATATCTGCTGCTTACCATGGGGTCGCTAGAGTCAGACACAACTGAGTAACTTCACTTTCACTTTTTACTTTCATGCATTGGAGAAGGAAATGGGAAACCACTCCAGTCTTCTTGCCTGGAGAATCCCAGGGACAGTGGAGCCTGGTGGGCAGCTGCCTATGGGGTTGCAAAGAGTCGGACACGATTGAAGCAACTTAGCAGCAGCAGCAGCAGCAGCAGCAGCAGCAACCCTCATGACCACAGAGCTGACTGGGAGCTATAGTTCACTTTTGCTGCCCAGCTTCTGAGAGAATATCCTACAACATATCACTAGACTGAAAATTCCACTAAATTTCAAAGTATGATTTCTATTGAATGCATATCATTTCACACCAGTGTAAAGTTAAAAAAATCACAAGTAGAATGAACCATCTAAAGTCAGGAACCATCTGTAATTTATTTTAAACATAAGGTTGTATAGCATTTTATAAATACCCTATGATTTATCCATTCCTCAGCCAGGGACTATATCATATTTACACCCTTTACTATTACCAGCAGTGATGAAATAAACATCTTTACTCAGAATATCTGTGCATATGTAAGATGTTTTCTGGGCTTCCCAGGTGGCACTAGTGTAAACCAGAGCATGAAAAAATAAAGCAACCTTGACATCTGGTACTAACAGCTAGGCTATGATGTTCCTCGTTAACCAATTTTCAGTTCAGTTCAGTTCAATTCAGTTGCTCAGTCGTGTTTGACTCTTTGCGACCCCATGAATTGCAGCACGCAAACATCAAAATAATTTGAAGTCACTCTGTGTCCATAATGAACAAGGAAAAGATAACATTATAAAATTATGCCTCAGTTGACAAAAACTGGAATTTAGTGCAAACCACAAACATGATCAAGCATCTTCCTCTCCTGACATAGTAACTGCTCTTTCTTTATCCGTTAAATGTTACCCCCTCTCCTTTCTTTCTGTCTCCTATGTAAAAATTACTAAGTTACTCAATCATATCATTATTCCCACTTTCATCCATGACCCAGTTCAGGAAAAACTCCCCATGCAAGCACAAATCACCTAACCCAAGTCTAACTCCTATAGCCCTCACTCCAGTATCCTCTGTGACCCCCACGTTTTCCCTTGCAGTGCATCTTCCTCCTGAAACAAGTATTAAACCCAACTTTCTTTGACTACCGGTGTTACTGGTCATCTTTGGAGGACACTAAGAAAGGTTACCAATAAAGTGGGAATAGGGATACACACACATATACATGTACATACTTGGTACACTACTGCACACACTTAAAATATTGTACTGTTATAAACACTACATATTAGTGTAAAAAATAATAAACAGGGATCTCAGTTAAATAGAGTTGTTGCCTCACAATTATGGCAGAGCCCAGCAGGGAAAATGAAGACTTTTCCTCTCTCTGGGAAATGAGAAGCCCCAGAATTGTTGTTTCCTATAGCCTACCCAACTTTCTTTTCCTCTCTATTACAAACATGTTTGCCTTTCCCTGCTGTGTTTGGACTTGCACATAACTCACACGTGATTGCAGACCCCAAATTGCAATTCTCTGCTGATCCCCAATACACTCTTTGTTAGAGAAATACCTGGCAGTCTATCTATTTGTTCAGGTCGACATTAGACAGGGACATTGTAGAAGTAAAGGGAATAATTCACAAAGGATAAAAAAGAAAAACAGTCAACCAGATACCCAGTCAAAGCTACTATCATATTAAGGATATTATTTTAGTTTATTCTTAAGGTAAATAATATATAATTACAAAATGATTTGTAATACATTTTTTTTCACTTAAGACGTCAGGTTTTTTTCACATTATTTGGTGGAAAATAACTAATTCATAATATTGATATGAATATTAACTAGCGTCAATATTAATATATCTATTACATACTTTAATAGTTCCAAATTTCAACTTTCAGAGCAGAAATGCAATAGATACTTTTTATAGTATATGTAAATTAGTTTTGAATGACTCCAAAATCTTAATATTTTTCTTTTTCCAGATAATTTTCTTCCTAATTGGATTTTAGAAACCTATTTCTGTAGAAGAAAAACATTAACCTGAATCGAAGCTGTGCTGGCGGATTTCATGCATACTTAGTCATGTCCAACTCTTTGCAACTCCATGGACTGTAGCCTACCAGGCTCCTCTGTTCATGGAAATTCCCAGGCAAGAACACTGGAGTGAGTTGCTATTTCCTCCTCCAGGGGATCTCCCCAACTCAGGGATCCAGCCTAGGTCTCCTGCATCTCCTGCTTTGCGGGTGGATTTCTTATCCTGAATCACCAGGGAAGCCCCAGTTGAAGCTACTCCACCATTTAAGGTGGTGCTAGTGGTAAAGAACTCGCTTGCCAGTGAAGGACACATAGAAACCTGGGTTTGATCCCTGGATCAGGAAGATCCCTTGGAGAAGGATATGGCAACCCACTCCAGTATTCTTGCTTGGAGAATCCCATGGAGAGAGGAGCCCAGCGGGCTACATTCCAGGGGGTCGCAAAGTGTCAGATGTGACTGAAGCAACTTAGCACACACACAACCATTTAAACTTCTTCCTTCAAGTTCAATAAAATATTTTTCTTTTCTATTGACTCTCATTTTTTTGCTCTTTTCTTATAACTTGACAAGTGTTCATTTTTTAAAAAAAATTGTGGGATTTTTCTATGCATTTTCCGTAACTAAACAATTTACACCATATAATCATTTCCTGTCATTCAAATGTTAGAAAGAAACATGTCATAGTAACTTAGCTACCTGGGGTTAGCATATTTTTCAATGAGCTTTTTTCATATCTTTACATTTTTTTTCTGATAAGATTAATATATATTCTATTTTTTAAGTCATGGGAGGACTTTTTCTTCCGAATATTATCTATAATTCATTTTACCATTATGTCATTAATGATGACTATGACACTATAAACATGTGTCAGTGATGCTTAGCTCTTGGGACTTTTGTATCCATCACAGTGAACTTTCCAAAGAGTTCCAATGTCCTGCCTCAGGCTGTCACCTGAAGACAGGGTTATATGTACATTCTTAATAGACTAGAAATTCCGAAGACCATTGCAGAAATCAGCACCATAGCTGCCTGAGAATTCACAGACATCTGGCATGAAGTGTTTTTGTTTACTTATTTTTAATACAATACCATAGCTAAAGAAGGACATAAGAATTTTTTGATAAAGGTGCCACAGGGGATGTGTTAATTTCTTCTTTTCTACAGCGATTCACAGGTGGGCAGAGTCAGACTATCTTTCTCTGATCTGAACAAAGGCACTTTAGCTGCAGGCAGAGGGGCAGGGTTCCCTGAGGTGAGTCATTCTGGATGCTTATAGCTACAGACAGCATCTTTTTAGTGACTGTAGCCACAAAAGCAAAGGAGAGCAAAGGTTAAAGTAAAAGAAACAGATCCAACCATGGAGTAAGATTTTGTTCTTCCCTGTTACAGGAATGAAGAACAAGTAATCAACAGAAGACCATATCTCTTCACTAGCTCCCATTCCAGTAATCTCCCAAACAAACTGTGACCAAACCATGGGAACAAGAGAACATCGAGAGGAAGATCACAGAGTTAGAGTCAGGGAGCCTGCACGCCGTGGGGAATGGTGATGACTCTGATGCTCTGTCTCAATGATTATCTGAGGGTACTTCCCTCCTTTCCTTTAAAACTTTCATGGTTGAATAAAATCTTCAACAGTGGTGCTTCGGGGACACCAAGTCTGCTACCTCCACAGATTGCTGGCATTCTGATTGAAAACAACTTTCCCCTCTACCTACATTTATGAGTTTGATTTTGTAAGCAGTGAGCAGCAGGACCCAATTTATTTGATAATGTAACAGCACCTCTAGTTCTCTGATGTGTAGATTCAAAAGCTACTGTTGGTGAATAAATGCTTGCTGGGCCTTGCAGAGAACCTGGGACGCAGAGTGGACTCTGATCACTAGGCCCTGGCAGATTTCCTCCTCCATACCTATCCCAGACTGTTGCAGGAAGAGGGACACCTTTCAGGGCCCGAAACTGGATTCTTGTCTAACACGCGGAAATGAATTGTCCAAGGAGACACATGTGCTGACAAAGCAAGAGATTTTATTGGGAAAGGGCACCTGGGTGGAGAGCAGTAGGATAAGGGAACCCAGGAGAACTGCTCTGCTGCGTGGCTCACAATGTCAGGTTTTATGGTGATGGGATTAGTTTCCGGTTGGTCTTTGGCCAATCATTCTAATTCAGTCTTTCCTGATGGCGCACGCATCGCTCAGCCAAGATGGATGCTAGCGAGAGGGATTCTGGGAAGTGGATGGACATGCAGTGTCTCCTTTAGACCTTTCCTGAACTCTTCCGATTGGTGATGGCTTATTAGTTCCGTATTCCTTATCAGGATCTCCTGTCATAAAACAACTCATGCAAATAGTTACTATGGTACCTGGCCAAGGTGGGCGGTTTCAATCAGTGAGCTTCCCCTAACAAGACTGCTTGCAGACATTTCTGGTAAAAGCCCTGCTCTAGGAACAGGTCCTCTACAAATTCTTTTAGGCAGTTAAGGGAAAGGTCTTTTGAATCTTGATTGTTTTCAGCTTGAAAGAATGCACACACCAAAGAGATATTTAAGGGTAGCCAATTTTGCTCCTCTACAGATTCAGTCCACAAAATATGATATGGATATGAATAGATATCACTATTCACAGTGATTGATCACTAGAGGACTTGCTGGGTTTCCCAGGTGTGCTAGTGAAGAGACTTCTGCCTACCAATGAAGGACAAACAAGAGACGTGGATTTGATCCCTGGGTCATTAAGATTCCCTGGAGTAGGAAATGGTATCCCACTTCAGCATTTTTGCCAGAAAAATTCCACAGGCAGAGGAACTTGGCAGGCTACAGTCCTCAGGGCTGCAAAGAGTTGAACACGAGTGAGCGATTGAGACCATACGCACATACATAGGACTGCTATAGGAATATATATAGTAAGGGATCATTGTCCAATGATACAACATAAAGAGAAAAGTGTGTATTTGGTCATTTATTCAACAGCATCACTCATTCTTCTGCATGGTGGGAAAGCTACCAATCAGTACTTTCAAACCTCTTTATTCATAGAGATCTCATTTTCATATATTTTTTCCCATCTTTTTCTAACCTCTCCACTTGTTCAATCAGAAATACAGAACGTTTTTTTTTCTTTTTGAATAGTGTGTTTCTTAGCTATGCAAGCGGTGTGCCTTCTTGCATAGGAAAATATATTAATACTTCAAGCTTTCTGAATGGTATTTCAAAAAGGAGAGGTGGAAGTATTTAATCAGAAATGTGAAACAATTTCTCCAGTTTCTCACTTCTCAAATTAGTACAAGAGAAAAAAAAATATTTTTTTGCACACATACCTTTGTTTTCTTGAGTATTTTGTTCCTCAGACAGTCTGATTCCCTACATTCTATGAATTAACTGTATTTTTCCACCTTCAGGAGCTCATCAGATGTCAGTTTTACTGACAGCTGTTCCTTTATTTTCTACAAAAAAAGAATTAATTTAATGTTCTCAAGTTATTCTCTTAAGGATCTCTCTGATAATTAAGTTAATCTGTTTTTCAGACGAATTTTTTTTTTTAATACTGGTCTAATACTTGCTATTTACTTATGTTAAAACTAGACTAACTGGCTGTTGAGACTTTTTAAGTAACATTGCTGCTTTTTTGTAATTACAAGTATAAATTTGGCCAAAATCTAGTTAGACTAGAAATTAAAAACTTATTTCTAATAAAAGTTTAAAGCAAGTTATAATGTTCTAATCTTAAACCATTCATAAATTGGTTTACTCTAGACCTGGGTTTGAACCCTGGGTTGGGAAGATCCCCTGGAGAAGGAAATGGAAGCCCACTCCAGTATTCTTGCCTGGAAAATCATATGGACCATGGAGCCTGGTAGGCTACCATTCATGGGGTCGCAAAGAGTCAGACACGACTGAGCAACTTCACTTTACAAATCTTAAATCATTTATAAATTTAATATCCTTAGTAAATAGAGCATCTTTGATTTTTATGACTGAAGAAAATGATTTTTATAAATCTCCTTCCTTTCCACCAAACATGCTTTTTGAAAAAATACAGTATAAAAATCATTCAATTTACCTCATAAAAAGAATTAGATTTGGGTATTCTCAGATTTTATGTTTGTCAACAACCCTACTGCATGCAAAAATTTTAATAGTAATTCCAAGTTTATTGATGATAGCTTTAGAGAGGTACCAAGTCTTCTTCAAAGGAATAGCAGGTAATTATACATAGATAAGCCTAGAAATCTGTTGGATCATTGAAAAAGCAAGAGAGTCCCAAAAAACATCTATTTTGCTTTATTGACTATGTCAAAGCTTTTGACTGTGCGGATCACAATAAACTGTGGAAAATTCTGAAAGAGATGGGAATACCAAAGCATCTAACCTGCCTCTTGAGAAACCTACATGCAGGTCAGGAGGCAACAGTTAGAACTGGACATGAAACAACAGACTGATTCCAAATAGGAAAAGGAGTACGTCAAGACTGAATATTGTCACCCTGCTTATTTAACTTCTATGCAGAGTACATCATGAGAAATGCTGGGCTGGAAGAAGCACAAGCTGGAATCAAGATTGCTGGGAGAAATATCAATAACCTCAGATATGCAGATGACACCACTGTTATGACAGAAAGTGAAGAGGTACTAAAAAGCCTCTTGACAAAAGTGAAAGAGGAAAGTATAAAGTTGGCTTAAAGCTCAACATTCAGAAAACTAAGATCATGGCATCTGGTCCCATCACTTCATGGGAAATAGATGGGGAAACAGTAGAAACAGTGTCAGACTTTATTTTTGGGGCTCCAAAATCACTGCAAGGTGGTGATTGCAGCCATGAAATTAAAAGATGCTTAATCCTTGGAAGGAAAGTTATGACAAATCTAGATAGCATATTGAAAAGCAGAGACACTACTTTGCCAACAAAGGTACGTGTAGTCAAGGCTATGGTTTTTCCAGTAGTCATGTATGGATGTGAGATTTGGACTGTGAAGAAAGCTGAGTGCCAAAGAATTGATGCTTTTGAACTGTGGTGTTGGAGAAGACTCTTGAGAGTCCCTTGGATTGCAAGGAGATCCAATCAGTCCATTCTAAAGGAGATCAGTCCTGGGTGTTCATTGGAAGGACTGATGTTAAATCTGAAACTCCAATACTTCGGCCACCTCGTGGGAAGAGTAGACTCATTGGAAAAGACTGTGATGCTGGGAGGGATTGGGGGCAGGAGGAGAAGGGGACGACAGAGGATGAGATGGCTGGATGGCATCACAGACTTGATGGACATGAGTTTGAGTGAACTCCAGGAGTTGGTGATGGACAGGGAGGTCTGGCATGCTGCGATTCATGGGGTCGCAAAGAGTCAGACATGACTGAGCAACTGAACTGAACTGAAGCCTAGAAATAAGCAAGTAGGTTTAAATTTATATGCATGCTAAGCCAGGCATCTATGATCAGAAGAGAATTAAGTGAAAAGAAGTGAAGTGAAAGGTGTTCAGTTGTGTCCAACTTTTTGTGACCCCATAGACTATACAGTCCATGGAATTCTCCAGGCCAGAATATTGGGTAGCCAGTCCCTTCTCCAGGGGATCTTCCCAACCCAGAGATCAAACCCAGGTCTCCTTCTTGGCAGGCAGATTCTTCATCACTGAGCTACCTGAGAATTAAGAGACCTCTAAAATGTATGACATTTTGATTGATCTCAACTTCTGAAAATCTTTTGAGAATGACAAAACCATTTCTAGGTTTGAACGAAATTAGACTGACCAAATATTTTGACCACATGTATATAGCATGGTTATTCTGAAATGTCTGGAATTTGTTATTATGTGTTACATTTGATTCTCAAATATCAATATAAGACATTTGTGAAACACTCTTCAGTTCAGTTCAGTCGCTCAGTCGTGTCCGAATCTTTGTGACCCCGTGAATCGCAGCACGCCAGGCCTCCCTGTCCATCACCAACTCCCAGAGTTCACTCAGACTCACGTCCATCAAGTCAGTGATGCCGTCCAGCCATCTCATCCTCTGTTGTCCCCTTCTCCTCCTGCCCCTAATCCCTCCCAGCATCGGAGTATTTTCCAATGAATCAACTCTTCGCATGAAGTGGCCAAATATTGGAGTTTCAGCTTTAGCATCAGTCCTTCCAAAGAACATGCAGGACTGATCTCCTTTAGAATGAACTGGTTGGATCTCCTTGCAGTCCAACAGACTCTCAAGAGTCTTCTCCAACACCACACTTCAAAAGCATCAGTTCTTTGGCGCTCAGCTTTCTTCACAGTCCAACTCTCACATTCATACATGACCACTGGAAAAACCATAGCCCTGACTACAGACACCTTTGTTGGTAAAGTAATGTCTCTGCTTTTGAATATGCTATCTAGGTTAGTCATAACTTTCCTTCCAAAGAGTGTCTTTTAATTTCATGGCTGCAATCACCATCTGCAGTGATTTTAGAGCCCAGAAAAATAAATTCTGACACTGTTTCCTCTGTTTCCCATGAGGTGATGGGACCAGATGCCATGATCTTCGTTTTCTGCATGTTGAGCTTTAAGCCAACTTTATACTTTCCTCTTTCACTTCCATCAAGAGGCTTTTTAGCTCCTCTTCACTTTCTGCCATAAAGCTGGTGTCATCTGCATATCTGAGGTTATTGAGATTTCTCCCAGCAATCTTGATTCCAGCTTGTGCTTCTTCCAGCCCAGCGTTCTCATGACTCTTAACTGTCCATTTCCTTTAATTCTTAATTTTTTCATGCTTTTTTGAATAAAGAAATAAAGACGAAAGAACTGATGTATATTTACACATGCCAAGTGCTATGAGAAAGCAGATAGAAACTCCTCTCTGTACCCCTAGATAACCATGGACTGCAAAATTAGATTTTACAATGTTATTAAAATTTTTCTTCTCTAAACAAGATAAATGTTGAGTCAAAATAAATAAGACCTGTTTCTAAAGCAGTTGCCTTAAAAATAAATAAGCCAATGAAAAGTCAGTCCTGATATCTCACGTAACCCTGTGGGGTAGGTATACAGACCAATGAGGTTCAGGCTATGGTACCTAGCATGTGGATATGACTGAGGAATGCTGTGAGAAAAGTGAGTTCTGAACATAGAATGAAAGGGCTTCCATAACACATGGTTTGTTCTCACAAAACTGTGTCACTCCCCACTTCTAAAACAGCAACTGGATATAGAGGCCAATTTGAAAGATCCCAATGCAGTTCTAAAAAGAAGTGCTTGCATCTTATCTATTGTCATCCCTACCTATCTAAAAGAAATCTGCTCAAAAGTGTTTCACTGTGGTTCCAAAGTAGACAGTAAGGGCAGGAGGGGGGCTGACTTCACTTCTTATTTGACCACCCTAGACAAACCATTATGCTTCTTTCCTTCCATTTATCATTTATATGCAGGCACTCTGCCAAGAACTAAAACACGATCCTTTATTTAATGTATCACAAAAGCTTATCTATTAGACACTAATACTGTAATCCCCACTTAAAGAAGAGGAAAACTAAACTAGGAAGAATATGTAACTTGCCAAATGTACCCTGATATTAAATTTTGGGGGTGGGGGAATTTAATTCCCGGACTGATTTGAAATCACGCTCTTAACCAGGGTCATTTAGTCATCATAATTAACCCTAAAAGGAGGTCACATTTTTCCTAGATTGGAAGATGAGGAAACTGAGAGTATGAGAATAGTGCCTTGGCTGAATCAGGAGAATTTAGAAATTATAGAGAGAAGTTCCTTCCTCCCTTCCCTCCTGCCAGCCGTTTCTTGATTGCTCACCCTATGTAACATTGACACCCAGTGACTCTTTAGAAATATGCTGCTTTTAAGGGAAAGTGAAATATACTTTTAAAAAGCTATTTTCATTGTGTTACTGTTCATGTTATTTTATTTAAAACCTGTTTGAGTTTATTCCCCTAATTCTGGCCTACCTAGTTATATTTCATATTTCTTGGGAGACGGTGGGTCACATCTACTTTACTCGTTCCAATGTCTTATGAGTACAGGTCCTTGGATGCTGGATGTTCCTTATAGAACTCAGAGAGCATTTGTGTACAATCACGTCATCTGCTTACACAGGTCCCCATCTTAGCATCTTCTTGATCTTTTTTATTTGCTTATTGGCATATTTGGTGTCGTAACCATCAGAATTTTTAGTTATAAGAAACTACTTATTGGATTTAATCAGAAAAGGAAGACTAATGGAAAGAATATTGGGTAGTTTTCACGACCTCCAGGAAAGCAGGATATCTCTGGGAAGGTTCAGACCAATTAAGAGGTGAGTCAATTAGACCTATAGCAGAAGACCCTGTCCCTCAGCTCATAACATGGGCACACACAGGCTGCTGGCCCCGCAGGCAGGGCCACTCCTGAACCTGGATGCAGGTGCAGTTGGTGCTCCTGCAAATGAATAAGTACGCATTAAGTCCAAAAAGTGCAGGGCTGGAGGAAACATAACCAAATCTAGAATGATTTTCTATTTTTCTGGGGAATACACAGTAATGAATGAAATCCATAGAACTGTTAGGTAGTTAATAGAATAGAAAAAGGAGTCCAAAATGGCAGTGGCTAAAAGACAAAAAATGGAAAAGCCCATGAAAATAGAACAAGGAAATGTCTGACGACTGGAGTGAGGATCTCAGGTAAAACAAACAGCCCTCTTGGTTAGCCCCATTTACATAGGGCAGACTCAGTGGGGAGAGGACTAATGTATAAATGGAGGAAGGATTGAGGCTCTCTCTTCTCTTCATCTTTTGGGTCAGCCTGCCCTCACTCCTCGAGGGTGTACTATACTTTGTTTTTCCTAATAAAACTGAGGTGTAACACTGGTGCACCTGTCACTTCAAACTTTTGCTGTGGCAAAACAGAACAGGAAATTACATATTCCCTCAACAGAACCTATGATCTTATTCACTGGATCAGATATCAGCAAACTTTTTCTGTAAAAGTCACATAGTATTTCAGGCTCTGCAGGCCATAGAGTCTCTGTCACAGTTACTCAACCACTTTTATAATACAAAAACAGTCATAGATAATGCATAAATAGATGAGTGAGGCTGGACTGATAAAACTTCGTATTTGAACAGTAAAATGTGAAGTTCACATAATTTTTGCATGTCACTGAGTAGTCCTTATTTTTTTTTCAGCCATACAAAAACAGGGCTAGATATGACGTGCAGGCTGCAGACTCGCAACACCTGCATCAGAAAATTACAATCCCTTTCATTAGTGGGGATCTTTAAATACACTACCTGAATTACAAATGCACTCACACTTCAGGCTCAGGTTAGCTTTATTTTCAAATACCTATGAAAGGTTGTTGCTGAGACCTGAAAGACGCCAGGATTCTTGGCCTCTGGAGAAGAGGAATTGAGTCTGGAGCCAGTGACAAGGCTTGATCACTCGGATCTTTTGTGTAATAAGGTTTATTAAAGTATAAAATAGATAAAGAAAGCTTCTGACATAGTCATCAGACGGGAGCAGAAAGAGTGACCCCCTGCTAGTCTTTAGTTGAATGTTATATAGCTACCAGCAGGCTGCTTATTAGAGACAGGGAATGTCTCAAAACTCAGAGACTGGCCCCAGACCCCACATCCACAACATGCATTTTGAGATAACATTGACACAAGGTGAGTCATCCTGGGCCATAAAATGATTGACATGAATCTTGAAAAAAGGCAGTTTTCCAAGTAAATATATAGTTTCATTAACATGCTGCTGCTGCTGTATCGCTTCAGTCGTGTCTGACTCTGTGCGACCCCATAGATGGCAGCCCACCAGGCTCTGCCATCCCTGGGATTCTCCAGGCAAGAACACTGGAGTGGTTGCCATTTCCATCTCCATAGATTAGGAGAAAAATGTACGAGTAAGACAAACTGGTTTGTTGAGCCTTATTGGTTCTGTCTTAAGCAGAATCGACTTGAAGACAGACAGAATTTAGGGTAAATACATAATTCATTAACATAGCTTAAGAAAAATATTTCCATAAGAAAAACGCAATGCTTAGCTCAAGGTTTGAGAAAAGTTAAATTAGTTCAGCTGGAACCAGGTGTCATCATGGCAACACAGAAGTTTAAGAGAAACACTCTTTTAGATTTGCATAGAGAAGGGATGAAAATCTGACACTTGTAGTTTGTTTCCTCTTTCTGCTTAAGAAAAAGATAAAAAACATCTGACACTTGCAGCCTATTTCCTCCATTTGGAGACCCCAAGCCTTCCTGCCTGTTACCCGCTCACCTAGAATTTTGCTTTTGTTTAAACAACAAGTGTTCAGTTCATTAAAGTTACCAACTTTAAAAAGGGTCTCTTTAGGCTATTAAATTCAGCAAGATAGATTTTCTTCTCTTTACAAGAACAGTATATTTTAAAAACCACTTTTTAGGGTGTTTGGATTCATTTTACAGTATTAAAGAAATATCTTCAAGTGTTAAAAAGCACACCACATTCAAATGAGTTTGCCTAAACAGGAAGAACACAAGCATCATCCTACTTAATTGAAGTTATTCACAATCAGGTATCAGCTGAGTGTGAGACCTACAAATACAGACATGCATATTAAGTATTCTCAGTGAGCCATTTTTAAAATAATTATTGTATCTTCAGCTGTAACAGTCAAAATGAGATTATCTAATCACAGACACATATAACACCTACCGAGGTTTACCACAGAAAAGAAATTTTATCTATCCATAAAATGTATGTTGGTATTATCCATTTATCTTTAATAACCCCTTAGAAATGATGGGAAAAGTCAATTTTCAACCCAATCCCAAAGAAAGGCAATGCCAAAGAATGCTCAAACTACCACACAATTGCACTCATCTCATATACTAGCAAAGTAATGCTCAAAATTCTCTAAGCCAGGCTTCAACAGTACATGAACTTTCAGATGTTCAAGGTGGATTTAGAAAAAGCAGAGGAACCAGAGATAAAATTACCAACATCTGTTGGATCTTCAAAAAAGCAAGAGAGTTCCAGAAAAACATCTATTTCTACCTCATTGACTATGCCAAAGCCTTTGACTGTGTGTATTATAACAAACTGTGGGAAATTCTGAAAGAGATGGGAATATCAAACCACCTGACCAGCCTCCTGAGAAATCTGTATGCAGGTCAAGAAGCTACAGTTAGAACTGGACATGGAACAACAGACTGGTTCCAAATAGGGAAAGGTGTACAGCAAGGCTGTATATTGTCAACCTGCTTATTTAACTTAAATGCAGAGTACAACATGAGAAATGCTGGACTGGATGAAGCACAAGCTGGAATCAAAATTGCCAGGAGAAAAATCAATAACCTCAGATATGTACCCTTATTGCAGAAACTGAAGAAGAACTAAAGGGCCTCTTGATGAAAGTGAAAGAGGAGAGTGAAAAAGTTGGCTTAAAACTCAGCTTTCAGAAAACTAAGATCATGGCATCTGGTCCCATCATTTCATGGAAAACAGATGGGGAAACAGTGGAAACAGTGTCAGACTTTATTTTTCTGGGCTCTAAAATCACTGCAGACGGTGACTGCAGCTATGAAATTAAAAGACCTTTGCTCTTTGGAAGAAAAGCTATGACTAACCTAGACAGCATGTTAAAAAGCAGAGTCATTACTTGGCCAACAAAGGTCCGTCTAGTCAAAGCTATGGTTTTTCCAGTAGTCGTGTATGGATGTGAGAGTTGGACTATAAAGAAAGCTGAGTGCCGAAGAATTGATCCTTTTGAACTGTGGTGTTGGAGATGACTCTTGAGAGTCCCTTGGACTGTAAGGAGATGCAAGCAGTGCATTCTAAAGGAAATCAGTCCTGAATATTGGAAGGACTGATGCTGAAGTTGAAACTACAATATTTGGCCACCTAAGGTGCAGACTTGACTCTTTGGAAAAAATCCTGATGCTGGGAAAGACTGAGGGCAGGAAGAGAAGGGGACAACAGAGGATGAGATTGTTGGATGGCATCACCGACTGAATGGACATGAGTTTGAGTAAGCTCTGGGAGTTGGTGAAGTACAGGGAAACCTGGCGTGCTGCAGTCCATGGTGTCACAAAGATTTGGACATGACTGAGTGACTGAACTGAATTGAGGGATGATGGGATCCTAAGGTTTGAATGTCATGTGAATGTCATGTCATTTACATGTTTCATATATCTACTATCAATAAGAATAATCATTATGATATTCTAGTTGCATTTTGGATAGCTCACATTGGTTCCTCTGCATGCATCTGTGCTCATTTGCTCAGTCCTGTCCAACTCTTTGCAACCCCGTGGACTATAGCTCGCCAGGCTCCTCTGTCCATGGAATTCTCCAGGCAAGAATACTGGAGTGGGTTGCAATTTCCTCCTCCAGGGGATCCTCCCTACCCAGGGATTGAACCCGTGTCTTTTGCATATCTTGTATTGCAGATCGATTCTTTACCTGCTGAGCCAACAGGGAGGGCTCTGTTCATCTGACTTTTGATTAAAATTCTGATGTCGTTCTATTAAAGCTAGCTGAGATGAACGAGGAAATGTAATGCTCAGAGTTCTGTTTTCAGTGTAGCTTTTTCCTCTCCATTCTTCTTTATGGCCACCTATGACTGTCGCTAACATATCCCACAGAGTGTGACTCAGACTCAGTTTCTCCCCGAACTCAGCTGCGTAGTCAAGGAAATATTCCATGAAACAACAGCTGTGCACTGAGGGAGAGCCAGCAGCGTGGCAGAACAGACATTTGGAAGAGCCTGCTTATGCCAACTACTTACACATGCTGAAGCCCTACAGTAGGGATGCTGGTTGTAATCAAGTTTATGACTAGATGGATATGACAACATAATGAGCCACAAATTTATCTGCTGTCAAGTAGTTAACTCTTTAGGATATGTGAGATAGTAGAAGCAAGGCAAGTGCATTTCTGAGAAACAGAATGGCTATTAAACCCAAGAAAGTTCGGCGTCATTTCAAAACACTGGTGCCTTTCTCTGTAATTTTCCTATTGTGTTTTGTTACAGATTCTATACAGTATCACAATCAGCCACAAAACTTCTGACTACCATGGATCATAAAGGATGAGTTGGTACAGATTATAGTGCCGTCTAGACTCATTAAAATATCCTTATCAATCAAAGCTAGCAGCATTTTAGGACACTAGGTAAATAGTATGAGCAACACACTCAAACTTAGTATGTGTTGAACACAAAATCAAAGATTTCAACGTAATGTTTCTATTGCTTAGAATCAGAACCAGTGACTCACTTTAGTGATGATATCCTTAGGTGCTCCATTATAACAAATAGCAGAAATTTTACTGAAATATGTATTACCATTAGTTCCTGCTGCTTTCTGCTCGCCAGTGCTCATGATTAGTGTGTATTATTAAAATAGTGAATCAGCATGATACCATGTCGTGTAAGAGGGAGATTGTCGTTATAACTGGCGACTAAATTGTGGAACAGAAACTGTTGTGGTCTACTGGTGAAGATTCATGATGGTGAATGTGCATCGCTATCCCTATTGGGTGCAAATTACTTTTAAGTTTCAAGTCTTCCTGGAAGAGGAAAACAAACAAACAAAACCAACGAGGTCACTGGTTTCATTTTAGATATCTAAGTCTACATTACCTATTCCTGAAAGAATATCACATTTGGTGTTCACTCTGCAATTAAAGTCACCACTATATTAGACCTAAAACATCCCATCATCATTTTCCATGTCTCATTTATTTTCTGTAATGACCAAACTGGAGAAGTAAATATCAATGTGATACCAAAAATCACATCTGAACCTTTCAAGCCTTGGATAATTACACTAAGCTCACCATCCTCTCTTCAATGTGACATTATTTTTTCTTTTATCATTTAAAAAAGGGAAATCTAAGGACTTCTAGAATCTTGCAGCCTTTATTTTATTCATCTTCATTCTTTACTTTATTCACCTAGGCAGTCAATGGGATGATACTGATATAGCTTTCTGAGGAGATACATGTATATATTAGTCAGTTCAGTTCAGTCACTCAGTCGTAACTCTGACCCCACGGATTGCAGCACACCAGGCCTCCCTGTCTATCACCAACTCCTGGAGTTTACTCAAACTCATGTCCATTGAGTCGGTGATGCCATCCAACAATATCATCCTCTTTCATCCCCTTCTCCCACCTTCAATCTTTCCCAGCATCAGGGTCTTTTCAAATGAGTCAGTTCTTTGCATCAGGTGGCCAAAATGTTGTAGATTCAGCTAAAGCATCAGTCCTTCCAATGAATATTCAGGACTGATTTCCTTTAGGATGGACTGCTTGGATCTCCTTGCAGTTCAACAGACTCTCAAAAGACTTCTCCAACACCACAGTTCAAAGGCATCAATTCTTCGGCACTCAGCTTTCTTTAGAGTCCAACTCTCGCATCCATACATGACTACTGGAAAAAACATAGCTTTGACCAGACAGACCTTTGTTGGCAAAGTAATGACTCTGCTTTTTAACATGCTGTCTAGGTTAGTCATAGCTTTTCTTCCAAGGATAAGCATCTTATAATTTCATGGTTGCAGTCACCATCTGCAGTGATTTTGGAGCCCAAAAATATAAAGTCTGACACTGTTTCCACTGTTTCCCCATCTATTTCCCATGAAATGATGGGACCAGATGCCATGATCTTAGTTTTCTGAATGTTGAGTTTTAAGCCAACTTTTTCACTCTTCTCTTTCACTTTCATCAAGAGGCTCTTTAGTTCCTCTTCACTTTCTACCACAAGGGTGGTGTTATCTGCATATCTGATGTTATCAATATTTCTCCCAGCAATCTTGATTTCAGCTTGTGCTTCTTCCAGCCCAGCGTTTCTCATGATGTACTCTGCATATAAGTTAAATAAGCAGGGTGACAGCCTTGACGTACTCCTTTTCCTATTTGGAACCAGTCTGTTGTTCCATGTCGTTCTAACTGTTGCTTCCTGATCTGCATACAGATCTCTCAAGAGGCAGGTTAGGTGGTCTGGTATTCCCATCTCTCTCAGAATTTTCCACAGTTTGTGGTGATCCACACAAGGCTTTGGCATAGTCCATAAAGCAGAAATAGATGTTTTTCTGGAACTCTTTTGCTTTTTCAATGATCCAGCGGATGTTGGCAATTTGATCTCTAGTTTCTCTGCCTTTTCTAAAATCAGCTTGAACATCTGGAAGTTCACAGTTCACATACTGTTGAAGCCTGTCTTGGAGACTTTTGAGCATTACTTTGCTCACATGTGAGATAAGTGCAATTGTGTGGTAGTCTGAGCATTCTTTGGCATTGCCTTTCTTTGGGATTGGAATGAAAACTGACCTTTTTCAGTATAATTTTATTTATATTGTATCATATCATATTTAAGAGCCAGATATTCAGAAACTGAGAGAATGGTCATAGAAGTCTTTGGAGAAAATGATTCATAGTATATATCGGTAATACTATATAGCTAGGACCTGCCTCAAGAATACCTGGTCATTCTTTCAAGGCCTGTGAATCTGTAAAGAGACTCGGGTTTTAGAATCAATTACCAGTCATGAATTTCAAGCATTATGAAAAAAGACATGCCTTTTCCTGCAAATTGGGAATCGAGTGGGACATTAGCATTTAGTGCAATCTCAGGAATTCAGGGGACAAGAAAAATTATCCCATCAGGTTGGGCCCATCTGATAATCATACATGTCCTACTAAGTATTGTTAATTAATAGATGAACGCTGATAAAGTAATTTGGCGAATGTAGAGGTGAGCATTTTTTCCCCAAGTAGAAAACTGGTACAGACATTTATAAAAGTAAAGCAGTATTAAAATATTAAAGAATAAAACAGGAAACATTATAGCTGAATAAAATATTAGAACATGGTAAATAGTTATACAAATCATTAAACATGGGTAAATTACACATATATTTGGTGATAGTCCTTGTAATGAGTGGAATAGGAGCTGTTTAATGATATGACCAGAATGGATTTGCCAATTCTTTGCATCAGTAGCTCTGAATTCTAAATCATGGATGATTGTTTCTGACTAGCCAAGGTCAAGTTAAAGCTTGTTCATGTTGCAAACAGTCCGTGTGTATGGATGTGTGGAAGGGGGAAGACTGAAGGGACCTGAAAATCAAAGCATCTTTCCTTTAGTTATAATGGGTGGTGACCTCTCTTTTCCTATAGTAATCCTCTAGAACTTAAGTTTAATGAAGGCAGTGACCTTGCCTACATTATTCCCACTGCATACCCACTCCAACTGCCACACAGTTAGCAATCCATAGATTTGTTAAACAAATTGATTTGTACATGAACAAATAATAGCAATTGCCTAAATATATTGACGATTTTCAGATGTTTGGGAGCCAGAAAAATGACAACTGCTACATGGTGTTTTCAATATTGTTTTCTCTACATTAAACAGTCTTTCTGATGGTGCTGCACGTATCTATGTGCCGCGTGCTCAGTCATGTCAGATTATGTGTGTCCCATGGACTGTAGCCTGCTGGGCTCCTCTGTCCGTGGAGTTCTCCAAGCAAGAATATTGGAATGGGTGGCTATTTCCTCCTCCAGGGGATCTTCCTGACCCAGGCAGGGATTAAAGCAATGTCTCCTGTACTGTAGGCAGATTCTTTACCTGCAGAGCCATCTATAGTAGTAGCCGCGTTAGTCACTCAGTTGTGGACTGTGGCCCACCAGGCTCCTCTGTCCATGGGATTCTCCAGGCAAGAATACTGGAATGGATTGTCATTCCCTTCTCCAAGGAGCCATCTATACTCCCACCCCCCAAATCACTCTCTTTCTCACTCTGATCTAGTCTGGCAGACAAAAAAATAAATAATTAATCAAAGTGGGCTGAATATTTGGGCATCACAAACTCATAAAGACTCCTTGCTCTAGAGATTAAGTAGGCAATAAGCAACTGTTCATATGATTTTTTATAAATAGAAATATATATGATATTTTATAAATATGGTCTCTCCTATCCTTCAGTGACTAAGTATGAATAAAATAATAACATCTAAATATATATATCTCAGTGTTTGCCTTTGGTATGTTTATTTTTTATTGATCGTATATAATTTAATCAAGTATTAATTTAATATCTATTGTGTGAATGTCTCATGTTTTTATTATCTTTAAACAGTTCAATCTTTTAATACATACTTTTGTTTTCTTATGTATTCTGTTTTCTAACAAAAGGGGAATACACAAACTATTTTAATAATTTAAAATAGGGAACAGATATTTAAAATATTATAGACAATTTTAAATAAATAATGTCAGAATCCAGTTGAGAATGTCAAGATACTATGCAATAAATATTCAATGACTGAATTGTATATTACACAATTTTTAGTATTATCACTATTAAGCTACCCAATTCAACTTTCCAAAAACATCCGTCCACTTTGCCTAGCTGATAGGGGCTGCCCCCTCCACCTACAAAAGTTAGGGAGAGTAAAGAACAGAAAACATACTGTTACTACTGAAGCATTTAGAAAGAGGATGGCTAGCAGAATCATGCTGAAAACAATTAGCTTTCCCAAAAAAACTGTAATAATATTATATGTTAAGAGTTAATGTGAAGGTGTGGGTCACTCCATTAAGATAAGAAATGTCACCCAGCACATTGGGATCAAATAAGTAAGCACTGAACTCTATCACAAAATGTGTCCAAATGCAAGCAGAAAAAACTCCTTGACAGAGCAGTACAGGACTCTAGCTATAGATGGACTAGACGGTTTCTAAAGTGCCTCTTAACTCTGAGAGGCTGAGTTGGGTTAAGTATAAACACCTCTGTGAATCAAGACCATCTCAGCCTCCACTGTGTGTTCTGTGATTTCATTGTTCTCAGGCTATTACGCGCTGACATTGCAGAGTCAATGTAACTCAGTGGATCTTCACACAAAAGAACGGCTTAAATTTCGTCACTGTGGTTTACAGTTTCTAACACACTTTAACACACGTTTATATATGAGGTTTTATTTCATTTTTGCCACAACTCTGCATAGTAGAGAACAGAGCTGTTTTAATTTCTGTATAATAAATTTGAAAATTAAGTCCTTGCTAGAAGGAGAGTGGCTTGGCCCAATTTCCATAATTAACAATTCATAGAATTGAGGCCAGACCATAGTTCTTTCCCCTATATTTTCTGCCTTTGAGATTTGTACCTGATACAATCTTCCCACCTCATCCTACCTTTATTTTTTCCAGGAATGGTAGAAGAATGTCTTTAAAAACTACGTTTCTCTTGAAATGTCCAGCGTCTATTAAGTGTCACTTTGTTATCTGTAATTTTATGCTTGCTCTAAACTAAGAAAATGCAGACATTAACCAGGTAATGAACTGTTTTATCTCTGATGCCAAATAGTCTATGTTCTATTTGCCTCCTTTTAAATTTGCTGCTTCATTGCTTTGTGGAGAGACCTGGCCTTAATCTGTAAGAGCGGGCTGCCAGCAGTTAGTTGGAAACCAATTTGCCTTAGCTTTTGCATGGCTAGTGTTTTATATTTGAAGTGGTATTGACATAGCACTTACAGCATTTGATAACTCAACTGCACTGACAGGAAAAGTTAACTGAGGGAGGAAAGGACAGCTGGGAACGTGGCAGTGCACTGCTGTCTAACCAGGTGTTGCTACAGAATGAGCTAGAAGCTTTGCAGGAAGGAAGCCACCATGATGAATCGGCTTGCACAGGATCAGAGAACATCTGCTGCTCTGCGGCCTTTATATCCTTTTATATGTTGCCAATACTCTCCTACATTCTCTGTGATATGTTTTGGGGAGTTGAAAAAACATAAGGGCTTTAGACAGAAGCAAAGCAAATTCTACATTATTGAACTTCCTTTTCTCTCTGAGGAGAGAATCTGTTTACTTTATTGTTCTGAGAAAGTACAATAAGCACACATGAACACAACCTGAGTTCCCATGGCACACTGAAGCCTCTAAGCTTCTTAGCTCAAGTCTTGGCTACACCTATATGCAAGCTCTACAGTGTGGCACTCTGCCATTTTAACTTCAGTTCAGCTGGTGGAGTCCGACTCTTTGCAACCCCATGAGGGGCAGAGTCTCCTTTTTGTACGCAAATGAAGTCACCAGTAAGTACTCAAAACGGTAATTTAGCAGATGCCTGGCAACCACAGGTTGTAATAAAGGTAAGCATATGGGCAGGGCCTCCAGGGATGCCAAGCTTCAGAGGCTGTGGGGAGCCTGGAAAGCTGAACAAACCCTGTGCACACTGGAGGGGCCCTGAGTGGTCCCACACTGCGTGCTGAGTCATGTTTCTCTGAGGCTGTCCTGTGTCCTGTGGTCTAATATTTTGCCAACACCTGACCTTATGGCATGGGCAGCAGCAGAGTCTGAGATAAATGGAAAGCCCAAACATCAGTAGAGGTAGAATGAAGTATCTATCATTTTAGAGACTTTAAAACAGTGAGAACCCAGAAAAGCCAACTCAGGCCTGAGCATTTAGGAAATGTGTTCATAAAATTAGAAGTCAGAGGTAGAGAAGGTTCTAAAAGGACACACAGTGGGATCATTTTGCTCCCTGCTCTGTCTACCTCAGCATCAGCTTTATCCCAAGGCTGTACTGTCCCTCCCCACAGTGCTTACAATATGATCTCTATGGCAATTAGGGGATCAGATAAACTGAAAAAAGAGATGTAATCCTCACCAGAGAAAAAAACATTACCCGTGTGTGCGTATATGCTCAGTCATGTCCAGCTCTTTGTGACCCCATGCACTGTAGCCCAGCAGGCTCTTCTGTCCATGGGATTTTATAGGAAACAATACTGGCATGGGTAGCCATGTGCTTCTCCAGGGGATCTTCGTGATGCAGGGATGGAAACTGCATCTCCTGTGTCTCCTGCAATGAGCAGGTAAATTCTTTATCAACTGAGCCACCTGGAAAGCAGCCAGGAACAACTAACTTTTCAATGAATTACCTCAGCAGAACATAAAGGGAAACAACAACAATCAACTGCCTAATTTCTAGTGTGGTCTTGGAGGTGAGAAGCGAACTTTCCAAGGTCACTCATTCTGTGAAAGCCTATTACTTATAGCTCATTATTTAAAACTGGAAATAACCCAGCAAAATAGGTATTATTAACCCAGATGATAGAGACGAGAAAGTTAAGGCTCAAATGGAATGGAAAACTGATATATATGGTCATGGGCTTCCTAGATGATTCAGCGATAAAGAATCCACCTGCCAATGCAGGAGATGCAAGAGAATCAGTTTCGATCCCTGGGTCAGGAAGATCAGGAGGAGAAGGAATGGCAACCCACTCCAATATTCATGCCTGGAAAATCCCATGGACAAAGGAGCCTGGCAGACTACAGTCCATGGGGTTGCAAAGTCAGACACAACTGAGCTACTAACCACACACACACACACATATATGGTCACGGATATACTATCATCATGACACACTTCTCCAGACTCATTAGTTGGAAGAGAATCAAACACTACAAAAAAGAGAAAACTACTCTTGTCTTTAACAAAGATTCACTTCATTAGGGAAACCACAGTTTCCCGTACTGGGATATACAAATTAGGAGGAAGAAATAGCTTCTTACTAATGTGGCAAAATCAAGGAGGGATAATTTGAGCTGGGAATTAAAGAACAGTGGGAATCAGAAGAGACAGAACTGAGAAGACAAGCATCTAAAAGGACAGATTCAGTTCAGTTCAGTCGCTCAGTTGTGTCCAACTCTTTGTGACCTCATGGACTGCAACACACCAGGCTTCCCTGTTTATCACAAACTCCCGGAGCTTACTCAAACTCATGTCCATTGAGTCGGTGATGCCATCCAACCATCTTGTCCTGTGTTACCCCTTCTCCCCCTGCCTTCAATCTTTCCCAGCATCAGGGTCTTTTCAAATGAGTCAGTCCCTCGCTTCAGGTGGCCAGACTATTGGCACTTGAACTTCAGCATCAGTCCTTCCGATGAATATTCAGGACTGATTTCCTTTAGGTTGGACTGGTTGGATCTCCTTGCAGTCCAAGGACTCTCACGGGTCTTCTCCAACATCGCAGTTCAAAAGCATCAATTCTTCGGGACTCAGCTAACTTTATGGTCCAACTCTCACATCCATACATGACTACCAAAAAAATCATAGCTTTGACTGCTGCTGCTGCTGCTAAGTCGCTTCAGTCGTGTCTGACTCTGTGCGGTCCCATAGACAGCAGCCCACCAGGCTCCCCCGTCCCTGGGACTCTCCAGGCAAGAACACTGGAGTGGGTTGCCATTTCCTTCTCCCATGCATGAAAGTGAAAAGTGAAAGTGAAGTCGCTCAGTCGTGTCTGACCCTCAGCGACCCCATGGACTGCAGCCTTCTAGATGAACCTTTGTCAGCAAAGTAATGACTGCTTTTTAACGTGCTGTCTAGGTTGGTCAAAGCTTTTTTTCCAAGAAGGAAGCAACTTTTAATTTCATGGCTGCAGTCACCATCTGCAGTGATTTTAGAGACCAAGATAATAAAATCTGTCACTGTTTCCATTGCTTCTCCATCTATTTGCCATGAAGTGAGGGGACTAGATGCCATGGTCTTCATTTTGTGAATGTTGAGTTTTAGGCCAGCTTTTTCACTCTCCTTTTTCCCTTTCATCAAGAGGCTCTTCAGTTCTTCAGTTTCTGCCATAAGGATGGTGTCATCTGCATATCTGAGGTTACTGATATTTCTTCCGGCAACCTTGATTCCAGCTTGTGCTTCACCCAGCCCAGCATTTCTCATGATGTACTCTGCATACAAGTTAAATAAGCACAGTGGCAATATACAGCCCTGATGCACTCCTTTTCCCAATTTGGAACCAGTCTGTTGTTCCATGTCTGGTTCTAACTGTTACTTCTTGCCCTGAATACAGATTTCTCAGGAGGCAGGTAAGGTGATCTGGTATTGCCATCTCTTGAAGGATTTTCAACAGCTGTTGTGATCTACATAGGCAAAGTCTTTGGTGTAACCAATAAAGCAGAAGTAGATGATTTTCTGGAACTCTCTTGCTTTTTCAATGATCCAACAGATGTTGGCAATTTGATCTCTGGTTCACCTTTTATAAATCCAGCTTGAATATCTGGAAGTTCGCAGTTCACGCATAGTTGAAACCTTGTTTAGAGAATTTAAAGCATTACTTTGCTAGCATGTGAGATGAATGCAATTGTACAGTAGTTTTAACATTCTTTGCAATTGCCTTTCCTTGAGATTGGAATGAAAACTGACCTTTTCAGTCCTGTGGCCACTGCTGAGTTTTCCAAATTTGCTGGCATATTGAGTGCAGCACTTTCACAAAATCATCTTTTAGTGAAATAGTTCAACTGGAATTCCATCACCTTCACTACCTTTGTTCGTAGTGATGTTTCCTAAGGCCCACTTGACTTAGCATTCCAGGATGTCTGGCTCTAGGTGACTGCCCACATCATTGTGGTTATCTGGGTCAGTAAGATTTTTTTTAATAGTTCTGTGTATTCTTGCCACCTCTTCCTAATTATCTTCTGCTTCTGTTAGGTCCATACCATTTCTGTCCTTTATTATGCCCATCTTTGTATGAAATGTTCCTTTGGTATCACTAAGTTTCTTGAAGAGATCACTAGTCTTTCCCATTCTGTTGTTTTCCTCTATTTCTTTGCATTGATCACTAGGAAGGCTTTCTTATCTCTCCTTGCTATTCCTTGGAACTCTGCATTCAGATGGGTAATGGGTATGTATTTCCTTTTTTTCTTTGCCTTTAGCTTCTCTTCTTTTCTCAGCTCTTTGTAAGGCCTCTTCAGACAATCATTTTGCCACTTTGCATTTCTTTTGTTTGGGGATTAACTTGATCACAATAAGCAAGAGGGGAACACAGAGGTCAGGTTTGGCAACTGGAAAGTAATCTAGTCTCCTAAAATGTAGAAAAATCACAGTGTGCCAGATATTTCTTATTGCTTCACATTCTCTACACTCATCTCTTATTTGGCAAAGACTTCAGCAATTAGCTCCAGTAATTTCTGACCAGCACAGGCCAGATTCTGGTAAGTGTAACTCAAGTGTGTCTGTCCTGGCCACCTACTAAGAGTCTCATTTTCTGGCCTGAGGCTTTCCAGCACTTGGACCTCAGATGACTGCAGAATTCCTTGGTACTCAGCTGCTTACAACTCAGAGGTCTGGAAGAGTTAACAAGGATAGCAATCCTTTCCCAATAAAGCACTAAAGATTTTGGCTAAACACTTATCCCATCCATTCTTCCAGCTGATGAATTTTAGCTACACACCATAACATTTCTCTGAAGTCCTGTAATCACAAGGTCAAGGTCTCCAACTCTAATCTGCTTGCATCCTACCCCAGAATTTACATATCTGTCTCTCCCACTAATCCTGCAAGGTATCATGGTTTCAAAATTCAGAAAGATTGAATAAATAAAAGCATGACAAATAGTGGTGCCATTTAGAGAACAGAAATAAGCTAGAGGAATATCAGATATTAAAGAGAAGACTTTGCTTACAGACTTTCTAAGTTTGGAAAGTAAGTTATTCACATAAAGGTGCTAATACAATATAGATTTGCTTCATATTGAAATTAAATGGGGAAAAAATGACAGTGTAATAGGAAAATGGTAGTTGAAGTGACCTAATCATCAGTGGAAGACTATATACAGAGAGATTCAAACAGAATTTGAAATAAGAGAAAGAATCATCAAACATTATAGATAAGATCTAGACCTGCATAAAATTATTTTTAAGAGACAACGGGGGTAATCAACAGGTATACAAACACAAACACACACACACATACACATAATGATGCAAGTTAAATAGTGATTTTTGGAAAGCTATTTGAAAGCAATTTCAATTTTTTTTTTCTCAGTAAAATAGAATAAGACACATTTGAATATAAAGAATGTTTTAAAAATTGTGATGAGAGAAAAATAAAGCATTAATTTCACTCTAAGATGAAATCTCTTCCCTTGACCCTTCTCTGCCTCAGTTTCACCTTCCTCTAATTTCTCTCCATTCATTGGCAAGTTTCTATGAACACAAAGAAAAACTCTACTAACTTTGGCTAGGGCTACTCTTTCACTACTTGATACCCAGTCACCTATACCTCAAACTTTGAAGTCCTTTTAAATCCCAGATTTTTCTTCTCTGATTTTCAACTAAACACCAGGAACTCTGGATATTTATTCAAAGAAAACAAGAATAACTCAAAAAGATATATACAACCCTACATTCAATGCAGCATTATTTATAATAGCCAAGATATGGAAAAAATGTAACTGTCCATCCATGGATGAACGGATGACAAAAATGTGGTATATATGAAAGTGTTAGTTGCTCAGTTATGTCCAGCTTTTTGAGACCCCCATGGACTGTAGGTTACCAGGCTTCCCTGTCCATGGGATTTTCCAGGCAAGAATACTAGAGTGGATTTCCATTCCCTTCTGCAGCGGATCATCCCAACCCATGGATCCAACTTAGGTCTCTTGCATTGCAGAGAGATTCTTTAACAGCTGAGCTCTCAGGGAAGCCATGGAATATATAATGGGGTATTATTCATCCATAACGGCCCCCATGTGGTTCAGCAGTAAAGAACTTGTCTGCCAATGCAGGAAATAACAGAGATGCAGCTTCCATCCCTGAGTCGGGAAGATCCCCTGGAGAAGGAATTGGTAACCCACATCAGTATTCTTGCCTGGAAAATCCCATGGACAGAGAGGCTTGGGGCCATATAGTGCATAGGGTCACAAAGGGTCAGACGCAACTGAGAATGCATGCCTCATTCATCCATAAAAAAGAATGAAATCTTGTCATTTGCAACAACATAGATGAAATGTGTACCTTAGGGGCACTATGCTAAGTGAAACAAGTCAGACAAAGAAAGACATATATTATATGATTTTACATGTGGAATCTAAAAACAAAGAGAAAAACTGTAATAAAAAAAATAATAATAATAAGGCCAAGCTCATAAACAGAGAGAACACATTGGTGATTGGCAGAGGTGGAGGTTGGGGGTGGTGGGTAGGTGAAAAGAGTGAAGGGGGTCAAAAGGTACAAACATCCAGTTATAAAAATTAAGTCATAGGGATATAATATAAAGCATGGTGACTAGAGTTAAAAATGTTGTTGTTTAGTCACTCAGTCATGTCTGACTCTTTAATAAGGTATTTTTTGCATATTTGAAAGTGGCCAAGAGAGTAGATATTAAAAGTCTTCATGATAAAAAAATCTCTACTTATGTTTGGTGACAGAAGTTAACTAGACTTATCATGGTGATCATTATGCAATATGTGGGAATCATTTTGCAAAAGATTGAATCATTATGCTATACACATGAAACTGAAACTAATATAATGTCAGTCACTAATAGCACAATCAAAAAAAAAGAAAACTAGGACCAATATATTCTACAATGATCCTTGGATTTTTTTTTCTGCAAAAGTTAAATAACTTTTATTATTCATAGTCATTTCCTTACTTTCATCCTATTTACTCTCATCTAGATTATTATTATGCCTTCCTAAAGGATCAATTTAATGTAAGTGTTACTAATCATAAAATGTCAGTAGTAGTGTGATACTTCCTCTGTTGCCTAACAAATTAATACGTAATCTTCTGAGTTAAAAAGGAAATCTCTGTTGTAAAATAAGCCCAATAACTTCCAGATCTTGTCTTACATTTCTTTCAGATTTTTATTTTACAAAGCTGGCAAACAATATGACCAGCTGTTATTTGGAATTATCCCACAGTTTTCAACAGTTCCTTCTCAGCTCAAGAAATCATCTTTTTCTGGAGTGCTCTTGTCTCACTCTTAACCTTAATTATTCCCTGTAATAAGTATAGCCATTCCCCAATCCTTTAAAATCCTTTTCAGTTGCTTTCACACTGATACCTTTTTTTTTAAACTACAGGCATGAACTTCACCTTTAGATTAAAGGGTTTTCCCTTTTTTTAAATCATATAAAGAACACAGACTTGAACCTTGTCACAGTGATTATTTATTCCTTGTTTTGAAAGTATATATCAAAGTGTAAAAATATATTAAATTTAAGAGTGAATACTCCTGTAATGTACATTTTGATGGCTACTTCCTTGAAAGAAATGCTAGATCTTTTCCTTATTTTTCCCCTATCAAAGTGCCTCATGCAAATTTAAGAATTCAATAAACATTTTGTGAATTGGACAATGTTTTACTAAAGCAGGATACACATGTGTTCTGAGAACTTTACTCTCTATAAAATGATAAGATTTAGTGTTTCAATACTATAATCTTTTTACTTAACATTATTTTAGGCTTCCCTTGTGGCTTAGCTGGTAAAAAATCTGCCTGTAATGTGGGAGACCTGGATTTGATCCTTGGGTTGGGAAGATCTCCTAGAAAAGGGAAAGGCTACCCACTCCAGTATTCTGGCCTGGAGAATTCCATGGACTGTATAGTCCATAGGGTCACAGAGTCGGACATGACTGAGCGACTTTCACTTCACTTCACATTATTTTATATTGTTTTAAATTATATGTGGGACCTCCACATATTTAACTTATATGCAGAGTACATTATGAGAAATGCTGGGCTGGATGAAGCACAAACTGGAATCAAGATTGCTGGGAGAAATATCAATAACCTCAGATATGCAGATGACACCACTCTTATGGCAGAAAGGAAAGAAGAACTGAAGAGCCTCTTGATGAAAGTGAAAGAAGAGAGTAAAAAATTTGGCTTAACACTCAACATTCGGGAAACTAAGATCATGGGATCTGGTCCCATCACTTTCATGGCAAATAGTGGAAACAGTGACATACTTTATTTTGGGAAGGTCTAAAATCACTGCATCAGGGACGACAAAGGATGAGATGGCTAGATGACATCACCGACTCAATGGACATGAGTTTGGGTAAACTCAGGGAGTGGGTGATGGACAGGGAGGCCTGGCATACTGCGATTCATGAGGTCACAAACAGTCAGACACGACTGAACAACTCAACTGAACTGAACTGAACTGAAAATCACTGCAGATGGTGACTGTAGCCACGAAATTAAAAGACCCTTGCTCCTTGGAAGAAAAGTTATGACCAACATAGATAGCATATTAAAAAACAGAGACATTACTTTGCCAACAAACGTCTGTCTAGTCAAAGCTATGTTTTTTCCAGTAGTCATATATTGATGTGAGAGTTAGACTATAAAGAAAGCTGAGCACCAAAGAATTGATGCTTTTGAACTGCAGTGTTGGAGAAGACTCTTGAGAGTCCCTTGAACTGCAAGGAGATCCAGCCAGTCTATCCTCAAGGAAATCAGTCCTGAATATTCATTGGAAGGACTCCAATACTTTGGCCACCTGATGCGAAGAGCTGACTCATTTGAAAAGACCCTGATGCTCAGAAAGATTGAAGGCAGGAGGAGAAGGGGACAACAGAGGATGAGATGGTTGGATGGCATCACCTACTCAATGGACATGAGTTTGAGTAAACTCTGGGAGTTGGTGATGGACAGGGAGGCCTGGTGTGTTGCAATCCATGGATCACAAAGAGCTGGACACGACTAAGCACCTGAACTGAACTGAATTGTGGGACCTCCTCAGGCAATGAGAAAATTGTTTCACTAATTGTACCATAAACTTAAAACTTGTTCAGTCCAATTTGTTGATGAAATTCTTTGCATCTGGACTACATTTGTTGAGTTTCACTATAATAATCATATCATGAGCTAAATTATTTATCTTTTTATGAAAGTATAGTTTAATAAGAAAAACGTACAAATAAGTGAATGGCTGTATTGTACTTAGACGCATTTTCTTTTGCTCATTATTTTCCTTGTGAGATTCATAGTTTTTTTTAAGTTTTCATAGTTGCATAATATTCATTCTATGAATATACAGAGTTACTCATTTTATTGTCATTTGATTTTGATTTGTAGCACTTCATAAATATTGGTTTTTGTGTGTTTTTTTCCTTTACAGATTGAAAGTTTGTGGCAAACCTGCCCTAACTAAGTCTGCTGCCTCCATTTTTCCATACCATTTGCTCATTCTGTGTCTCTGCCTCACATTCTGGTAACTTTCTCGCTACTATTACATTCATGGTGATCTGCAGTCAATAACCTTTGATGCAATCTGTTGTAATTGGGGGCACCAGGAATCTCACCCATACGAGGACAACCTTAACTGGTAAACGTTGTATGTGTTCTGACTGCACCACTGCCCAGCCATTCCCTAATTTCTGACCCTCTCCTTGGTCCTTCCAATTCCCTCTGACATAACAATATTGGAATTCGGCTGACTAATAACTACAAAGGCCTCTAAGTGTTCAAGAGAAAGAAAAAGTCAATCAGTGCAGCAAAATTCATTGTTATCTTATTTTTAAAAATTGCAACAGCCACCCCAATCTTCAGCAAACACCACTCAGGCTAGTCGGTGGTCATCAACACTGAGGCCAAGCCCTTCACCCACACACAAAACAATTATGACTCTAGACTCAGATGCCAGTAGGCCTTATTTTTCGCTCTTAAATTTTTTAAATTAAGGTATGTACATTGTTTAGACAATACTCTTGCATGCATCACAGACTACAATATGGTATAAACGTTACTTTCATACAAACTGGGAAACCAAAAGATTCATGTGACTCACTTTATTGTCATATTTGCTTACCATGATTATAAGAGACAGAACTCACAATTTCTCTGACAGATCCCTGTATCATGACTTATTTTATAGTTTATGGAATTCTGCTTGGTCTCCAATGGGAAGCTATTACAAATAAAGCTGCCACAAACATTCTGGCATATGTGCTGTATGGCACAAACACATGCACTTTTGTGGTCTATGTGTATCTGGGAGTGATATGCTTTAGTGAAAGCAACTCTTCTGCCCCTTTCCAGTTTGTCCATTTCTGTTCCCCTTAAACCTAAATTATAAAAATGAGATCACTAGGTAACATGTAACCTAACTCCTGATTTATGCTTTACTAAAGGCACATAACACTTGCCTAACCTTTGATTCTTTCCTAGATTAAAAAAAGTAGGATTGAAGAACTAAGTAGTTAAACAATGACTGGTTCTCAATCCCTATCAGCCCCTTAGCAATCCTGCAGGCAGACCACAGGGGCAAGACAGTAACTGAAGAAATAGCGTGAGGATTCAGGCAGCCTGCATTCACAAAAAATGTTGCTGAACTTAACCTTTTGCCTCAATGATTAACTGAGATTACTGCCCTTCTTTTTCCCTTTGAACACTGCCATGGCTGAGCAGAATCTTGGGAGCTGGTTTTGGGGGACACAAGTATGCCTTCTCCCCAGATTGCTAATGTTCTAACTAAAGCAACTGTTCCTTCCTACCTACACAGGCTTCTTGAGTATTGACTTTTGAATGGCAGGCAGCCAGACTTGAGTACAGTAACATTAGTAAACTGCATGCTTAGTAGCTCACTCATGTCCAACTCTTTGCGACCCCATGGACTTTAGCCCCCTGGCTCCTCTGTCCATAGGGATTCTCTAGGCAAGAATACTAGAGTGAATTGCCATGCCCTCCACCAGAGGATCTTCACAACTCAGGGATCAAATCCAGGTCTCCCACACTGCAGGCAGATTCTTTACTGTCTGAGCCACCAGGGAAGTAAAGCAATATATAACTTTTGAGTTTTGGAAGATACTGATAATTTTCCAAAAAGTTGAACTAGTTTACATTATTACAGTTTGGTAGAATTTTACGCCAGTTGATAGTATCACCTACAGAGTATGAGATTTGCTATTGCTTCACATTCTTGCCTATATTTTCCACTGTCTATTTTAATTTTTCATGTATTTATTCATTTGTGCCATATTTGTTACCATTCAGTTGCATGTGCAGTGTCATTTCACGGTAATTCCAGCTTGGATTTCTCTGATGACTAAAGAGTCAAACATACCTTCATGTATCTATTTGCTAATGCCATCTGTCCATTGAATTCTTTTGCCCATCTTGTGGACTAGCTTCTTTCTACCTTTTGATTTATATAAGTTCTCTATGCTTTCTAGGATTTCCCTGATGGCTTGGATGGTAAAGAATCTGAAATCTGGGAGACCTGGGTTTGATCCCTGGGTTGGGAAGATCCTCTGGAAAAGGGAATGGCTACCCACTACAGTATTCTAGCCTGGAGAATTCCGTGGACAGTAGAGCTTGGCTGGCTACAGTTCATGAGGTTGCAAAGAATGGGACATGACTGAGTGACTAACACTTTCACTTTTCATGTTTTCTAAGCTCTTTGTTGGTTATAAACCATGGAAATATATTGCCTGTTATGTAGCTTGCAATTTAACCAATACCTTAATGGTGTCAATTAATGAAAATATCTTAGTTACAATGTATCTCTTTCCAATTCATGCACTTTTGTGTTCTATTAAGATTACTTTCTTAACCTATGTTCATGGAAACATTCTCTCATAAATTATACTTTTTAAAGCAAACTATTAAAATGGACTATGTTGCACTTGGTTTCTTTTCCTTTGGATCTCGAATTGAGCATTTTTCAACACAGCTTCTAGTATTTTACAGTTATAAATGTTCACATAGAAGCTGTGATTCTATAGCAAGTATTTGTATTGAATTTATCTATTTTTTTCCAAGCTATTGACAGAAAATGAAGTTCTATAACTTAGCTTTCAATTGAATTGTAATAGCTCCATTTAAAATTTCAAAATGTGGATATTCAAATGAAGCTTAAACAACATAGATTTTTAAAATTATTATTACTTGAGAACTCAACTATTAGGAATTATTTGCCTTTTCCAGAATGCTACTTTGGCAGTACCTAAAATTGCTTAATTTTCATTATAATACTATCGCTCAATGTCTTCTAAAATCAGAACTAATGCCACTATGAATAGTAAGTAGGTGTTACCATTTAAACAAAATTCTAGCAGGTTAATGGCATGCCTAAACAAATTTATGATTGGTAAAATGAATACTAATCACACACATATAATTTGTTTCATTTTTCAAACATCCAAACAATAGTATAAATTAATGGCTAATGTTGATCACCATGACAGAACTGAAGCTATTTACCTGAAAAATGGTGAGGTAAATGTTGAGAATGTAAGTGGCAAACACAGTTTTCATAAACAGTGACTAAATCTAAATGTCTTACTATTTATCATGTTAACCTTTTACTGTAGTGGTTCTCAAAACTCAGAATACATAAAAAGCCCAGGGGAGCAGGTTAAAAGTACAGATTTCCCAAGTCCTACACTTAAGAATTTTAGCTCCACAGACCTGATGTTGGGTCTAGATATCTGAACTTTATATGATACCTCAGGAGATATTGATATAAGCAATGAATACCAAATCCCTTCAGGGTTGAACGTGACCTGAGTAAATCTATAATATAACAGGAGTCCATTTATTGACATCCTTGAGGTTCCTATTTATCTCCTGCTCACCCTTTCTGCACACTTCTTTATGGTACTGACATTGACCAAGCCTGGGCTCAGCAATATTGTGTAGCAAATGAGTCTCTCTCCTACCTGAGAATGAAATCTCTAATGAAACCCCCTGCAGAAACATCTCCAAAATTACATTCATTACTATAAAAAGTTTTCTTAAAAGTATTTTAAATGTTAATAGCTGATACACTTATTGATATTTTACTATCTCCCCAAAGTCATTTCTATGTTAAGAAAAACTTGAACTTTTAATAATTTGATAATGTAATAAAAGTTCTCCTAGAAACTTGTCAGAATTGTAGATAAAGGAAAAATGGTAAATAACAAGATTCTCATATTTTCTTGTGTGTGTGTGTGTGTGTGTGTGTGTGTACATTGATATGTCCTACAGAAGTAGAAAGTTTGGCTCTGTACAACACTGAATATTAAGTCACTATGATGACAGGGAGCCTGACTTGGAGTTGGTCTTTAAATTGGGGTTTATAGGTTCTATGATAGGAGTCAGAGGAGGCAGGTTTGAGGATATCGAAGAGAATGTATATGGAGTCCCTGGAGAAGCAAATTCACACAAAAGGTATACTTTTCTCACCATGAAGCCATAAGTATGATGTATCTGCTAAAACTGAACAAATATGAATAGAGTCTGAGAATTATAGTAAATGACTGAATAGTTATTATGAAGAAGAGAAACTTTTTCATTTGCTTTCTCGTTTTGTTGTTATTGTTTCTCTGGTTGATTTTGTTTGTTTTGTTTACATCAGGGGCAAACAATTTCCTGGTGAAGTAATCCAGTTGAGTGAATACATAGAGAGGGGTGCCAATCTATGGGTCTGTGATTGACTATAACTGTGCTTTGCAGCCTACAAACATGAACAGATGTTGTGGCTGACAGTGTTGCTCTTTGATGTTAGGTTAGAGAACAGTTGAATTAGAAAGAAAGGCAGCAAAAGCAATAAAATTTACGATGAACACACAAACAGAGGATAAAGGGAAAGAAGTAAAAATAGGGATAGTTTAATACTGAGACAGACAAGAAGGATAGACTTTAAGGGCAGTATACAAAGTGAGATCAGTCAGACAAAGATAAATACTACCTGATATCACTTTTACATGGAATCTATAATAGCTGAACTCGTAAAGAAAGTAGAATGGTGTTTACCAAGGGATGGGGAATGGGGAAAAAGGGAAGATGCTGGTCAAATGATACACACTTAAAGTTAGAAGATGAGTAAATTCTGAGAGTCTAATGTGATGTGCAACATTGTGATTACAGTAAATGATACAGTATAAAACTGGAAGTTGCTAAGAGACACAATCTTAAATGTTTTTAACATTAAAAAAAAAGAAACAATAATTATGTGACATATTGGACATGTTCCCTAGCTCTACGGGGGTTATCATATTGCAATATATAAATGTATCAAATCGACATGCTATGCATCTTAAATTACACAATGTTGTATGTTAGTTACATCTCAATAAAGATTTTGATAGCACCAACTTGCATTTGAAGTGAAAGTAAAGCATAGAGAGAACAAAAAACGTTGGAGGTTGTGGATAGAAATTTGAGTATTTGTTGTTACAATTTCACATTAGTTGTTCTAGCTGTGTTCATTGGGCCAATGATCCAGTCTAGAGGATTACTATCCATGTGTGATTTAGAGGTAAGGGGAGAACGGATCTAATGACAGTGGAAGAATGATGGAAAAGAAACGGCAGTGGAGAAGAAAGATGATATCAACCTCCACTTTTTAAAATTGACCAAGAGGCTTTTTTCTCAAGACATTTTATGAAGAATTTGTGCATAATAGAATGCACAAATTTCAATAAAGAAAAATGATTTATAAAACATTTTGTGAAAAAGATATGGGTTAGAATGAGATGACAACTCTGCCCTCTGTCTCACACTCCTGCTATCAGTGCAGAGAAATACTGGATTACAACTAAAAACCATATGTACCAGGGGTTGCAAGAAAAAAAGATCCTCAGGAGCCAAATGAAAAAGTAACTCAATGAAGATATGCAAGCTGACTCTGACAGCCTATTTCCACTGGCCTACAAATAAAAATCCTAGTATTTTGCAAATGTGGCGGATGAAGGAACAAGTTGACCAGCACCATAAGAAAACACTCCTGTAAGACATTTTCAGAAGGTAAAGAATCTTCCTGTCATGCGAGAAACCCAGATTTCCCTGGTGGCTACAGCACATAGGGTCCCAAAGACTCAGACATGATTGAGTAACTAACACTTTCTTCTTTTCAAGACATTTTATAAGGCCATTAGTCTGGTGTCTCCAAAAATCAGTCATATAAAAAGGGTTTGTGGACTCTTTGAGAGAGAAAGAGAAAAATCAAATGCAATGTTCTTGTTTAAAAAATTAAAAGCTTCAAAATAATATTTTGAAACAATCACAGAAATTTCATCAAAGGTAGGAGATTAAAGGAATGTCTGTTAATTAGAATATCAGCAATTGTTAAACAAAAGTAGTATATACAAAACTCTCATCACACCATTCTTTTTTATATTCTTCTGTTTAATAACTTTCAAAATAAAAATTGCTAACAAAAGAAGAAAAGTAAAATAAAGTACAATGCTATCAATAATTAGCTATTCTGAGATAATTTTCATTTTAGAAAATTTGATTTAAATTTTAAAATAAAGTTAAAATTGAAAATTAATTCTGGTAAATATCTCTTTTTTAACAAGATAGTTGCTTTGTAGGTATTATATTAAATAATAATATTTAGCACAGATAAAATATACAGTATATACTGGAAGACTAATCCTAAAGTTATGGGAATTTTTATGCAACTATGTTGTTTATACCAAGCAATATATTTTGCTTGATTTCAAGGCAAACTTTAAAACCCTCTCAACATTTTGTTTAAATTAGTTTCCTGCCAGAATCACTCTGCTTTAGGTATTCAACTGTTATTTCTTTCATGATCTCTCTCTTTTAAAAAAAAATTAAATTTATTTATTCTAATTTGAGGCTAATTACTTTAAAATATTGTATTGGTTTTGCCAGACATCAACATGAATCCGTCACAGGTGTATACGTGTTCCCAATCCTGAACCCCCCTCCCCACTTGCTTTATTATGAACTTTTCATCCAAAGTATTTAAACTAAATTTTTACTTTGGGATTATCACATTATTAAAACTTCATATTTTAAAGATACTCTTTCCTCATACCAACTTACTTAGTGTAATATTGACACGTTTTGCTATATTGATTATACTCATCCTTTACATGCTTTTTACTAGCGTGGATGTAACCTACAATAATCCATGATGTACACTTTCTTAAAAATTAAAGTATAATTGATTGGCAACAATTCAGGTGTACAGTGACTCAGTTAAACATACATGCTTTTCAGATTCTTTTCCATTTTAAGTTTGAATATAGTTCCCTGTGCTATACCGCAGGTATAGCAGGTTGTTTATATCTATTTTATATATAGTAGTATGCCTCTGTTGATCCCAAATCCCTAATTTATCCTTCCCTTCTTTTCCCTTTGGTACCCATCAATTTGTTTTCTATGTCCATGAGTCTATTTATATTTTGTAAATAAGTTTCTTTTTGTCTTTTTTTAGATTCCACATATAAGTGATATCATATGACATTTATCTTTCTAATTTACTTCAATCAGTATGATAGCCTCTAAGATCATATATGTTGCTGCAAATGGCATTTTTCATCCTTTTTTATGGTTGCATAACATTCATACCATATACTCTTATGCAATGTCTTTTCTTAAAGTAACTGCCATAGGATTCTTGTTTCCAGTAGTTGTTCAGTGAGTGACTCTCCTGTGGAAAGCTTTCATTTTATAGTAACAAGCATACTTTCTAGCTTTATTTATTCAGCGTTTGTTTATACACTAATCTTAAGATATAAATGAGTAAATCTAATTTAATTTTCAATATCATTATACTCATGTAATTTAATTGGATTATAATAACAACTTCAATTTTCTTCACCTATCATACGTTACACTGGACTAATCCAGTAGAGGAAACGGGTTTATGCCTGAATAAGCCCTAAGAATACATGATGTTAGCTTTTTACTATCTTTATGATGTGATTAAAAAGACAAATCTAAAAAAATGAAAATTATATCATTACTGTACAAGCCTACACTTATGTCACAATATCATGGCCTTAACTGAATTGATCAGTGAAGACTAGGCCAGTGCTGTTCAACTGATTTTTCTGAAATGATGGCAAAGTTCTATAACTGTACTATCTGATTTAGTTTGAGCATTGAGTACTTGAAATCCGGCTTGTCTGACTGAAAAACTTGGGTCACTCGGGTCATTCCTTCTTTCAACTACAGACACCAAGGCTCACAGAAACATTTCCTCAAGGATATGAGAAATCTACTGGAGGTTCCTATTATAACTATTTTAAGAGAAAGGAGAAACAAACAGAATAAAGGGAGAAAATGTAGCTCTACCCAAGAGGGAAAACTTCAATTATCTCTGCTGCCAGAAGAAAAGCACTCCTCACTTTGGCAACAGTGGGAGGCAAAAAAAAAAAAAAAAAAGCCTGCCTATACATAACCCACCCAAATGCCTGAAATGGAATCCAACCACTTAACATCATCTGTTAACTTATGCCAATCTGCAGTCACCCTTCTATTTCAAGGGGGCCTGTTAAGAAATCAATCCTAATCTTTTGTAGATGGAAATGGTACCAGCCACTTCTATAAGTCAATGTATTTATTTGATTATGTTTTTAAATGAGGAAGATTAATACAAACAAACAGAACTAATTCCCGAGATAAGAAAGATCAACGTCTGTTTTTTTAATAGAGCAGAATGCATTTACTCAAGAATGACTAGTTGATGAGAAAAGTTTGATTATTTTGCTATTTGGCTTTCAATAAATCTGAATGATTTCTTGAAGTCACAGTAATGTTAATACCACAGAACAAACACCATGACAAAGGGGCCCTCTTCTATTTTCCCTTTCTTTTCCGTCAATTACATATGGGGTACTATAGATGGAAGACATAGCAGTTATACAGACTGAATGAAATGTTATTGTCATTACACTAATATCACCTAAGGGAAACTATTCCAAAAGGTAAACTTTAAACCCATTAAAATCGCTCACATCAGTGATATTTAAGAAGATAACATATCTATAAATTAAGCTTAGTCAGTAAAGAATCTGCCTGCAATGCAGGAGACCTGGGTTTGATTCCTGGGTCAGGAAGATCCCCTGGAGAAGGAAATGGCAACCTACTCCAGTATTCTTGTCTGAAGATTCTTAGAGACAGAGGACCCGACAGGCTACAGTCCATGGGATAGCAAGAGTTGGGACATGACTTAGCAACTAAACCACCACCAAATTAAGTACAGACCACTAGGAAAAAATAAAAATAAGAGAACAAAATATTATAAGGAATTAGTATATGTAACTACTGAACTAAAATATAATAAAATGGTCCCAGATAAGAGACAAGCTACTAATATAAGAGGCAATATAAAAATCTCCACCAGAACTTAGAGCATAAAGATATAATTAGGAAACAGAAGAGAAAAACTAATACTCATGGACTCTAATTTGGTCGTTGAGCCCAACATCTGCTTAACGGCAGTTTCAGCAAACTCAGGGGAACATTTAAGAGGAGAAAGTTCTCAAAGCTTGAAAAAGATTGAATTGAAAGAAACCACATAGACCAAGGAGGATAAATGACCAGAACACTATATTTAGATAAAATACTATGAAATTTTAATTTCAACTGTTGTAGCCACGCGTTCCGGGAAACAAACTCACTCAGAAGGACAATGCAGAGAGTGGAGTGCAGTTTATTACACTGCAGGCCCAAGGCAGAGTCTCCTCTTAGCCAAGGACCCTGACCAGTTTTTGTGAAAACCTTATATACCCTAAGTGTGCTTGCTCAAACCCACCTCCCCAAATTCCTTGAAACTATTCAGGACAAGGTAAAAGAGAGATATGATCAAAGTTAACCCATGATTCATGTGTCACGAGACAGATGAACAGTAGACATTTACCAATAGGACTGCGGTCATATCCTGATAAACATAATGGAATTTACCACTTTGTTCTGTTACAGAGATAATCAGCATATTCTTTTAGGCAATGGAGAGTCCAAGTACAAGACCTGAGGCTCTTTTATCAGGGGGGCTGGTTTTCCATTAGTATGCCACTTTTATAGACACCAGTCACAAAGTTCAGAGTCCATTGGGAGGGCGACCACACGTGTAGCCTAATGTTTGCAGCCTGGCCTAAGATGGAGTCCAGCTCTGTCTGTTTCCTCCTTTACAACCATTAAAGGAAAACTGAATATTTTTTAAAAGAAAAACAAAATTTCCTAGAAGAGTAAATTTTAAATTAACACCATATTTCTATTCAGCACAAGTGAATTACAAAAACAAAAATTTACATTAAAACCAGAATTTTTTGTCTGGTCAATTTTTCTATAAAATTTGAAAGCAAAATGAAAATATGTATAGATAAATATGAGTTTTAAATTATTCCAAAAACAAGTTTTAAAAAACTGGAACTGGAATCAAGAATTTTGAGCACCTAGGATTAAAAAGCAGAAACTGCTGAGTATGTTTATGAAGTGGGATTGACAGCTAAATTCTGATGCTGAAAATATACTTCATTAGTGATAAAGAGTTGCATAATTATAATAGTATTTCATTCTATTTATTGATTCTCAATTTTATCATCAACCTAGAAGTAAAACACAAGTTAAAATTATACTTTTTAGCAAATAATCAAAATACCATATGCTAAGTATCTGTTTATAAACATTATACATACTTTAAAATATATAAAATAAATACAATAAAACATATTATAGAAGGAACAGTGGGATAGGATAAGAATCGAAGAGGAAGTCTATTATAGAACACAATTTTCCAAAAAGGGAGAATAGAAACTGTTTACACTGATAAGAAATTTAAAAATAAGTATATTTAAAGTTATGACAAAGTCTGGCTGCACAGACCAAAAAAGAACAGTAGCTCAGTAAGTATGGAAAGAACATCATCTCTAATTTTAATTTATTCACTATTTCAATATTGTAACACACGCATGCGTTACTTTTATAATTATAATATCAATTACTTACTGATATCCTAAAGTATGTAATTCCTATTTTAAAATGGCGTTGATATGCTAAACTTTTCACAGAATTAAACTTTTCACAATTCAAAACCAAATCAGTGTATGTGTTCATTTATGAAGGTTTTGTGCCATATTCAAGGAGTTCTCAATGTTTGGTTAACATATTTAATTAAGCAAACACTCATTAAGAACATAATTATAACTGGAGCTCAGGTTTTTTGAGCACAGGCCACCTGTTCTCCTTGCTTGCACTCAATATGCTCAGTCACGTCCAACTCTTTGTCACCCCATGGACTGCAGCCCACCAATCTCCTCTCTCTATGGAATTTTCCAGCCAAGAATGCTGGAGTGGGTTGCCATTTATTACTCCAGGGGATCTTTCCAACCCAGGAATTGAACTCAGTCTCCCGTGTCTCCTGTATTGGCAGGCATATTTTTTTTACCACTGAGCCACCTGGGAAGCCCTCTCCTTGCTTGGCCCTGCTATAAAGATTTCTCTGCTAAAAGAAAACAAAACAAAACTCAAAGCTTGACTATAACTTATTTTCTTAATCAGGATGTCTGGATGTATTAAAATTATCCTCTGCAGCAAAAGTTGGCAGATTTTTTTCTATAAAGGGCCAGACAGTAAATATTTTAGGCTTTCTGGGCTATAAGTTTTTCATCACAACTACTCACCACTGCTGTTGTAGCTTGTAAACAGCCATGGACAATACTTAAAGAATGAGTGTTACTGCTGCTAAGTCGCTTCAGTTGTGTCCGCCTCTGTGCAGCCCCATAGACGGCAGCCCACCAGGCTCCCCCGTCCCTGGGATTCTCTAGGCAAGAACACTGGAGTGGGTTGCCATTTCCTTCTTCAATGCATGAAAGTGAAAAGTGAAAGGGAAGTCGCTCAGTCGTGTCTGACTCTTTGTGACTCCATAACTTTCAATAAAACTTTATTTACAAAAGGAAGTGGAGAGCCAGCTTTGACACTCAGGCCTTATTTTATCAACACCAGTAATTCAGACTTGTCAGCTTTCCTTCATGCCTATTTTCTTGTTACCTACTTGCACAATTCTGACACATTATAACATACATGTCAGTATTAAATTGCTGGGTATATTGTAGCAAAATCATGTACTAGTAGGTATAAATCATTGACAGTTGTCTCTGCTTCATGCTGGGCCCATACGACTTTCCTAGTTTTCTCTCATTATTTAATAGATTTATAACTGGTTTCATAATCCAGTCCCTTTACACTGATTAGAAACAGAAAGCTTTATCACACTGACCATTCAGAGAATGTGATCCACATTTTATTTCATTTTGTCTACCTGGAAAACTCACTTGTGTTCAATTCTAATTTCTTGCTGCTTGTAACAAGAGGCCAAAACAGATTGTGAAGGCTTTTGTGTTATTTCTTTCAAACCTTGCTATATTAAGATAAAACGATGAGCATTGTATTTCAATTGAGTCACTAACAGAATGATCTTAGTTTCTATTCAGAAAGCTCTGGTACATTCTCAGATATAGATGATAGATAATAGGCCTACAATAAATACTTTCTACCAGTTTGATTAAACTGACAAGACCAGGAGATAAGGAAGTTCCACATCCTCTTATTTTCCTGTTTAGTCCTTGGGGTGTTTTGTATTATAGCATTGTTGCTGTTTCCTCTGATAAAGTCTGGTGAAGGTATTTATGGAAAGACTGTGATATGCTCAGAAGACAACTGACAACAACTTGAGACACACAATGAAGCTGAAAATTTCTAAACAGAAATGTATGCTGATGCTAGGATAAGAGTCATCTGAACACACTAAGGGCTTCTCTCGTGGCTCAACTAGAAAAGAAACCGCCTGCAAAGCAGGAGACCTGGGTTCAATCCCTGGGTTGGGAAAATCCCCTGGAGAAGGGAAAGGCTACCCACTCCAGTATTCTGGCCTGGAGAATTCCATGGACTGTATAGTCCATGGGCTTCCCTCAGTTAGAAAAGAATCTGCCTGCAATGCAGGAGACATGGGTTAGATTCCTGCATCAGGAAGATCCCCTGGAGAAGGAAATGGCAACCCAGTCCAGTATTCTTGCTGAAGAACCCCATGGACAGAGGAGCCTGGCAGGCTACAGCCCATTGAGTCTCAAGAGTCAGACACAACTTAGCGACTTTCACTTTCAGTTTTTGGGCTTCCCTAGTGGTTGAGCTGGTAAAGAATCTGCCTGCAATGCAGGAGACCTGGGTTCAATCCCTGGATTGCGAAGATCCCCTAGAGAAGGAAATGACTATCCACTCAGGTATTCTGGCCTGGAGAATTCCATGGACTGTATAGTCCATGGGGTCACAAAGAGTTGGACACAACTGAGCAACTTTCACTTGAACACACTAATGTTTGGCTTTAATGATAACACCACAGAGGCACATTATAGTGAACATTTCCTTTACTTCTCAGAATTAAAAAGTGTGTATATATAGATTTTTATCCAAGAGTGTTATATGGTTCTGCCCTCTAAAGTTTAGCGAAAAGGTCTGGTTGTAGCCACACGTTCTGGGAAACAAACTCACTCAGAAGGACAATGCAGACAGCGGAGTGCAGTTTATTACACCGGCGGGCCCACGGCAGAGTCTCCTCTTAGCCAAGGACCCCGACCAGTGTTTGTAAAAACCTTACATACCCTAAGTGTACGTGCCCAAATCCACCTCCCCAAATTCCCTGAAACTAGCCTGAACAAAGGAAAAGAAAGATACAGTCAAAGATAACCCATGATTCATGTGCCTTAGGCCTAGGTAGTTAACAGTGGACAATTATCAATAGGCCTGTGGTCATACCCCAATAAGCATAATAGAATTTATGATTCCATTTGGTTACACAGATAATTAGGGTATTCTTTTAGGTGATGGAGAGTCTAGGTATGAGCCCTGGGGCTCTTCCATCTGGGGGTATGGTTTTCCAGTTGGTATATCATTTCCTTAGATACGGGCATATAGATCAAAGTCCACAGTCCAGCCCAAGATGGAGTCCTGCTTTCAAGACGGAGCCTGTTCTGTCAGTTTCCTCCTTCAGTCTGTCTTCAGGTACTGGAAACTTAAGTCCTCACAGAAAAGAGGCTGGGTTCATAGTAAGAAGGATTAGAGTTGAAAAGACTTGTATTACACACACTCATTCTTGCATCCCCACAAACATCTAAGCTGCAGACTGGAATGTCACTCCTCTCTATTTACTGAATCCTTATAATTTTTCTTCTCCCAAAGTCGTATGGCTTAAAAGTTGGATTAAAGCTCAACATTCAGAAAACTAAGATGATAGCATCTCATTCCATCTCTTCATGGCAAATAGATGGGGAAACAGTGGAAACAGTGACACACTTTATTTTGAGGGACTCTAAAATCACTGCAGATGGTGACGGCAGCCATGAAATTAAAAGATGCTTGCTCCTTGGAAGAAAAGCTATGACCAACCTAGATAGCATATTAAAAATCCTCTGCTTTGCCAACAAAGGTCCATCTAGTCAAAGCTATGGTTTTTTCAGGAGTCATGTATGAATATGAGAGTTGGACTATAAAGATAGTTGAGTGCTGAAGAATTGATGCTTTTGAACTGTGGTGTTGGAGAAGACTCTTGAGGGTCCCCTGAACTGCAAGGAGATCCAACCAGTCCAACCTAAAGGAAATCAGTCCTGAATATTCACTGGAAGGACTGATGCTTAAGCTTAAACTCCAATACTTTGGCCACCTGATACGAAGAGCTGACTCATTTGAAAAGACCCTGATGCAGTGAAAGATTGAAGGCGGGAAAAGTGGGCAACAGAGGATGAGATGGTTGGATGGCATCACTGACTCAATCGACATGAGTTTGAATAAACTTCGGGAGCTGGTGATGGACAGGCAGGCCTGGCATGCTGCAGTCCATGGGGTCACAGAGAGTTGGACATGACTGAGCAACTAAATTGAACTGAAAGTTGTATACTCTGCTCCCACTTCTGTAAGATCCTCACTTTGCACATACCACCAAAGTGCAAAATATGTGGAGTTTTTTGTCCTTCTAGAAAGACGTATTTCTCCTCTTTTGGTAAGCAGGGGTGAAGACTGGTGTATCCTAAAAATGTATTTAGCAGCTATATGTGTGCTTTGTATTCCTTCCATTTATAGCCCAATATCTCCTGTCTTTTCTTCTTTCACTAGGAGTAAAAAATCTCTCAGAGATTTTGTAGGTTTGACTCAGAGTTTGACTCAGAGTTTAACCTGGAGAATGGTGACTTCTCAAGGAGTAGGAACAGACTATTATCATTTAGTTTGCTCTAGCACAAAAGTTTTGGAGAAGGCAATGGCACTCTACTCCAGTACTCTTGCCTGGAAAATCCCATGGACAGAGGAGCCTGGTAGGCTGCGGTCCGTGGGGCTGCGAAGAGTTGGACACAACTGAGAGACTTCCCTTTCACTTTTCACTTTCATGCATTGGAGGAGGAAATGGCAACCCACTCCAGTGTTCTTGCCTGGAGAATCCCAGGGACCGGGGAGCCTGGTGGGCTGCCGTCTATGGGGTCACACGGAGTCAGACACGACTGAAGTGACTTAGCAGTAGCAGTAGCAGCACAAAGGTTTACATCTTTAATTTGGAGAGGAAAAAGTTGCTTACTGCCAACAGAGACAGGCTGTCTCTCTTATCCACCTCTGAATCAACCACTACATTACCACATCCTCTAAAATCTCATATTATTTTCTACACTTGGGGCTTTGTGACACATCGTGGGGATATGGCCAAATAATGCTACTAGTCCAATTTGGAGGTTCTCGCCTCTCTGAGATTAAATCAGGTATTGCTTTTCCATTTTGCAACAAATGGAAAACTGTTTTTAAGTCCCATTTTCAAACTCTAAACTGGCTCTGAAATATCTGATTAGAGTTTATTTACAAGAATTGTAGTGTTACTACCTGCAAGCGAAAAATTCTATGAAAGGTTTAGCCCACACTGAAGTTATTACTGCTGGGAACAATTGGCACTGGGACTTTAAAATAGCAAATCCATCAATCAATGCATATGTATTTTCTTAGAGACATACCTAAATAGATAACAATAAATATGGGAGAAAGGATAGCTTTATATAACATAACATATTTGTTTAGAACTTTATAGATCAAACAGCAAAAATTACCAAGAATTTAGGTCATATGAGTAAAAATATTTGTTCTATTAAATAAAAATATATCAAATTCTGTCTCTAAGAACAGAGCCAACTTTCCTGTATATGTAGAACATTTATATAAAATCGACTCACTTCAAAACTTAAAAGTAATACAAGCAACAAAAGTTAATAACAAAAGTATATACAAGGTAAAGGAAAATATCATTTAGGGGGGAAAATTTATCTAATGTCTAAATCAGTGAGTAAAACCAAAAGTTAGTTACAGTTTTTAAAGATAAGCAATAATGAGAACAAAACATGAAAATGTGTAGAATTTTCCCAAAACTGTGGTTTCAGAGAAAAATGTATATTTAATGATTTTTCTTATTAAATAAGAAACTATGATCATTAACATTAACTAAGATTCAAATTAAAAGTATAAATCTTAATGTAAATTGCAGTTTTTAAGGATATAAAAATAAGAACAAAGCCTACTAAAGCTTATTAACTTTTCCCAAAACTGTATTCAGAGATAAATATGGCATTTAATGATTTTTTTATTAAACAAAAATAATACTAACCATAACTAAGTTTGAGTTTAATTTTAATAATTATAAGCCAATGTTATTGATGTATATTTGAGCAATGTTAAGTGACATATAAATACATATATCATGTTTATAAAAAAGGGGACAAAGGCAGTATCATGGAAGAATTTACGATTTCAGGTAATATATGTTTTTTTCCATAAGCAAGCATAATCCAAAAAGCAAAGATAAAAACTTTACATATTTAGAAAGACTATATATTTTAATCATGAATATAATTTAAAATGTGAAAAAAGTATTATCCATTTACTTGAAAAATATAAAAAGTATAATTTTAGACAGGTATATTATGCATACAGTATATTACGTATATACTGTATGCATATATTTCCTCACATGCCCTCCAAAATGTTTAAAATGAAATAGAAAAATAAAATGTTTAAAATGTTAAAATAAAATGTTTAAAATTAAATAGAAAAAATAAAATGGAAAAAATAAAGACATTTAAAGATGAGCAAAATCTTTCCTTATGTTAACTCTAGCACTGATAATTCCATTAGACAAGATTTCCAATTTTTGCTACCAGTCCACAGAGTTCCCCTAGAAGATAAAAACAAACCAACAAAAACTACTATAATCCTCTCAGAGAGTGAACTTTCCAATTTTTGCTACCAGTCCACAGAGTTCCCCTAGAAGATAAAAACAAACAAACAAAAACTACTATAATCCTCTCAGAGAGTGAACTGATCTCTATGACTAAACGGTTACTACACAATTCCAATGACAATTCCCAGGCCCCATAATTATGACAATAAGAAATACACTGATAAAGTTATGTGGACCCAGAAATGAAGAGTATTCTGGTTGACAAGGCTAAGAACCAACTGTTTTTTGATCAATGAAGAATGCCACTGCTGGAAAAAAAAAAAAGATTTTTACTGTTTCTGACCAGCATATGAAGTAAATGATACGGAAGAGTTATCACTATGAGTTTTTCCAATATTATAAACAGGAAATTTTACATGCTCTTTATTTTTAACCAAATATTTTATTGGGAATTTTCAGGTTTTACATTTACCCGTTGGTTTCTATAAAGTATGTGTTAAAATGTCTTTCTGTTTGTGAAGTTCAATCATAGGCTAATACCTAGAATGAAGGAGAGGCCAAGATGAAAAGATAGAAAAAAAACTGTAAGAGATAACGGTGAAAACAAGAAACAGGTCCATAGGGAGTGGGAGTTAAGAAGTTGGAAGTTGTTGTTGGAAAAGGATAATAAAATTATAGAACATGATCCTGATTTGACCATTACTGAAGCAGACTAGAGATAATTGAGGAATATGAAGCAGTCCAGAAATTGTGACGGTACAGTGTTTCAGGGTCTGTTCAGAAGAAACAAAGATTTTGGAAATGAAAAGGAAATGAAAAAACAGACAATCAGCACATAGGCAAAGACAAAGATTCAATCGGCAAGTTAGGAAAGAGAGTCACTTCCCCAGTTTAAAGCAGAAATGAATTGAGGTATGGAAAATATAAAATAAAACGATAGAAGTAAAGAATAAATGTTTAAGTATAATATCTTATTGGGTTTCCCAGATGGTACAGAGGTAAAGAATCTGCTTGCCAATGCAGGAGATGCAATAGATACAAGTTCGATCCTTGGGTCAGGAAGATCCCCTGGAGAAGGAAGTGACAACCCACTCCAATATTCTTACCCAGAAAATTACATGGACAGAGGAGCCTACAGTCCATGGGGATGCAAAGAGTCAGACACGACTGAGAATGAGCACATACACATGCCCCACCCCACCAACACACACACAATCTTATTCACAGGAAGTTCAAAAAGAAAGAAAGAAAAATAGTAAGAAACTTGTGAAAATTTTATAGTAAAGGATTCCCAGAACTAAAGTATGCTATGTTTTTTCATAGTGCATATTTAAAAGGAACAAGGTAGTATGAAAAATAAATTAAGAGCAATCTTTTCTACCTACATGAGAGTAAAATTTCTGAAATCAAGGATAAAGTGAAGCTTATTAAATATCTCGAGACTGACAAAAATACCTATAGTTAATTAGCATAAATTTGATAACTGATTTATCTTTAACAATACTGTAGGCAAAAAAATGCATACAAAGTGGAAAAAAAAAACTTGGAAAATAAAAGTAAATTTCTAGTAAAGTAATATTTAAATAGTGGTTATTCTCAGACATATAAATGACTCAGAAAGCTTATCACCCAGAGACCCTCTCTGAAATGATTATTAAATGCTATCCAAGAAGAAAAATATATATATATATACAGGAGGAAAATTAAGACATATGAAGTAAGTAACTGAATTTTTTATTGCCTATCCAATAACAATAGCATTCTCCCATAAAAGTCCAGAACCAAAAGGCCAAAGGTTAAAATTTTGGAGCTGTGCTGGGCAAGATAGAAAAGAAAGGTTAGAGGTAGAAAGTAGCAAAAGGAAGAGAAATATTAAAAATAAACACAGACACAAAAATATGCTAAGGGACAGAATAGAGATAATATTTGTATTTAGAATTTGGAAATAAAACAATAGAAAAATATGTATCAGATAAATATTAACCAAACAAGAGAGAAGAAGAAATAGGATGAGGAGAAGCAGCAGCTAATGTGCCAATAAAAGGGACAATGATAAGCTTCATAATTAACATATTTAGCTTCACAAATTAACATATAAAACAGATCAACATTAGAAAGCTTTTATTCACATAAAAGCTTCACAATTAACATATAAAGCAGATCAACATTAGAAATTATATAGTTACATACCTTTGAACTTGCTATTTCAAAGAATTTATACCCAAGGAATAGAAAATAAAAAATATTTATCACATAATAAAAATATTATGAAACATTACCCACATATTACAGAAAAGTGGCTATCTGAAGAAATTAAAAATTTTAATTTTACAGGATAAATTCTCAGTTTACAATGCAATGTAATTAGAAATCAATAGTAGAAAGACAATTTTCATAATCCCATAGACAGAAGAGAAAACCCACACATATTTCACACTGCTGCTGCTGCTAAGTCACTTCAGTTGTGTCCGACTCTGTGTGACCCCATAGACGGCAGCCCACCAGGCTCCTCTGTCCCTGGGATTCTCCAGGCAAGAACACTGGAGTAGGTTGTTATTTCCTTCTCCAATGCATGAAAGTGAAAAGGGAAAGTGAAGACTCTCAGTCATGTCTGACTCTTAGCGACCCCATGGACTGTAGCCTACCAGGCTCCTTTGTCCATGGGATTATCCAGGCATGAGTACTGGAGTGGGGTGCCATTGCTTTCTCTGATATTTCACACACTCACTCCTTAATACTCTAAGGATATACAGGAAATCTATGGAAGTTTTGGAAAAGAACTCCAGTGAAAGCACCCCAAAACAAAATCTGCTGGAACAAACTAAAATATACCTATCAGGAAATTTTAAAGGGATAAAGAAAAACAAAAGAGCTAATATGATTAACTACAGAAGATAGAAAAAGTACCGTAGATAAATAAACCACTTTATGTTTGAAAACATGTAAGAAAAGATTAGTAGTGAGAGAAAAGAAAACAACCTGAATATGCAAATACATATATATATACAGAAAATGATAACTACAGAAAATACGGGCAGAGGCTATAAGGAGGCAATTCCTAGGTGAAACGTAATGATGCCACTCAGTGTCAGGAGTACTCAAAGAAATGCACACTGAAACAAGGAGAAAACATTTTTCATCCATTAGACTGGCAAATTTGAAAGTGTGACTGCACCAAAGTTTGAGGGTATGGGGAAAAGAGAAACCCAAATATGCTGCCAGTAAAGCTATATACCACAAAGTATGAAAGAACAATCGGGTAATATAAGTAAAGGGAACATTTACCTTTATAGCCAAGCAGTACTCTTAGATTTACACCCTAGGGAAATCTGTATATATACACATGGAGATAGGGGTAAAGTTGTTCATTGTGGCATCCTCAGAAACAGCTTAACATGCTTCAGTTGGATCAGTGGATAGATAAAATGGGGCATGACACAAGCCGTAATACTATGTAATTAAAGAAATAGATTTCAAAATCTATTGATTTTTTTCAACATGCTTTTGTGACCCTATGGACTGTAACCTGCCAGGCTCCTCTGTCATGGGATTCTCCAGGAAAGAATACTAGAGTGGGTTGCCACGCCCTCCTCCAGGGGATCATTCTAACCCAGGGATTGAACCCATGTCTCTTACGTCTCCTGCACTGGCAGACAGGTTCTTTACTATCTGCGAAGCCCTTTTTTCGGCATGGGTTACCTCAAAAAGTAGATTAAAAAGTTGCAGTAGAACATTGCATTAAATCAAATAATTTTTAAACCACACATAATACACATTATTACTTACTTGTATGCACATTTGTATATAAATATAGAGATGGAGGACTAGCAATTTAAGTATTTTATTTGTGATAATGTGTTTTAATGATGAGATGGAAAGTTATGGATACAGGAGATTAAAAACAAAAGTATGGGGTCTGAATAAGAAGGATGATAAGGTGAATCAATATAAATCTACGCATCTAGATCCAACATGAAATAACTACTTCAAATGCATTAAAAATATGCAGTATGAGCCAAAGAAAATTTTGCTTTTGATAGCCAGGAAATATATGTATGTATACCTATTGCATAATAAACTTCAGATTTTGTTTTCTGTATCTATTAATCTATGAAATGACTGTGAATATGACATTGACAAGAATGTACTGTGGACATACATATATATGTACATATATGACATTTTGCAATATTTCCAGCCCATATAAAACAGAAATATAACAAAATTGAAGCGTTGTTCCTTGTGTCTACAGAGTACGCCAGATGGCTGGCTCAAGGCTGAGTTGTAATTGTGCGGAAGACACTGCTGACCTTAGACATCAAAATGTAGGAATTTTACTTTTTCAGGTAACCCAACAACACAATGGGAATTTAAGTGGACCCACTGAAATTCAAAAAACAGAACTTCCTTCAAATAAATGGAATAGAATGGTTTAAATTCAGGCTTAATAGAAGGCAGTAACATTTCTAAGTGAATGACTAGAAGAGTTTTCATGAGGAAATGGATGTGTACTCCAGTGTGGAGGATTTGATTAGATACTTATGATAATGTGCTTTAGTAATTACATCCAGACAGGTGCTGAGCAGAAGTAATTAAAAAACAAAACAACTTTGAAGATTCTTTTAGATTAAGGTTTAACTAATATTAGTAATACTGAGATAAACAAATTCCATAATCATCCTGTGTGCTGCAAATGACTGATAAATTAATGAATGAATATTGGTCCCATTTCCACAGCTTCCCCAGACCCTTTCCTGCTGCTATTTCTTATGCCTGTGGCTAGGGACATCCCTGATCACTTCATCTCTTCTCCTGGTCTTGATGTTGCTTCTTTTGCTGCTTCATAAGATAACTTTTCCAGTTGCCCTAAACTCTGGGTACATGCTCAGTGTATACATGAAAAATTTTTGTCATGATAATATCTTCTGATTCAATAATTAAAATCTTCCTATTTAGCCAAAATGTATTTAAAATTCATTTAATAAGACAAAAATAGGGCCCAATTAGTTTCTGACAACCTCTAATACAATTGTTGGATTGTTTTTGACTTTATATAATCCTCATACTATAATATCCTGATTCAAATTCTTCCAAAGACTGGCTGTAAAGAAATTCAGTGTGGCATCACACAGGACATTCCAAGTCATCTGTTCTCATCGGCGGTCCGCACATGTTCCTGAAGCTCCTAAACCAACCTGAACCGCTCTTCTTGTTCCTCCCCTAAATGATTCTGTTTCACATCAGGTAAACCAATTTGGAGCTTAAGGATTGTGCTTCCCGCCTGATCAGTTTCTGTTCATTCTCACTGGTAGTTATCTCTTAACCTTGGAATATCTGATTAGGCACCTGGGTTAAAAGAAATTAATCTTATCCCCTTGCCCTCAAATTTCTGAGTCCCTTGAGTAACATATAAACAATAAATATTTCCTCTTAACTTCAAATTTATTCTGCATGTATAAAGATTAAAATTTTAAATTTAATCTTTATGTATAATCAAGAAAAGTGTTAAAATTTAATCTTAATGTATAATCAAAGAAAAGTGTGGCCTCTAGTGTGGCAGTAGGCCACAATAGGAATGTCATGGGCTATTGATAAAACAAATTTCAAAATATTAATCATTAAAGAGCATTTAAAACATTACAATATAGGAGCCCTCTTCCCTCCATTTATTTCCCTAACACACAGTCTACAATCTAGACAAACCAAACTATAGTTAATTGAGTATGTCTATGTTTTGTTTATGTCTAGTTTTGAATTTGTCTATGTTTTGCATCTGCTATTTCTTATTCTAGTAATGCAAAAAGGAGAAAAAAAGCTTAAAACCTTTTAGATTTTGACTTCCAATAAGATGTGTATTTTAAAGACCAACCAACCACACACAAATATATGAATATATGAGTGAATATAGGTATAAAAGAAAAAAAACTTTCACATAAAAATCCTTAATCTTATTACATGATACATCTCATACTTTCATTTATTTTAAAAATTGATTACAATTTAATGGACTGATTTTGTGAATTTTAAAGTATCATGTCACTAAACTAAGGAGGAAACAAACCCAAAAGAATTGACTTATCTTTCCACTTAGGTAGTCTCTGCTTCTTATCATCATTGTCTTTAGTGTCTACCTATAGTATAGATATCAAGCTTTATTAAAATTTGCTTGACCATTATCACCATGCACTCTTTAGATTGGAGTCCCTTTAAATTCATCTTTGAATCTCCAAATCTCAGTATGGTGATTGACATATAAGAGGCATGTAACAAATGTTTCTTCATTGAATATAAGAACACTTATGGACTTCCCTGCTGGTCCAGTGGCTAAGACTTTGTTTTCCAATGCAGGGGGTACAAGTTTGATTCCTGGGTCAAGGAGCCAAGATCCCACATACCTCATAGGCAAAAAACCGAAACATGGAAGCAATGTTGTAACAAATTCAATAAAGACTTTTAAAATGCTCCACATTGAAATAAAACAATCTTAAAAAAAAAGAATACTTAAAATATTCCCTCAAACATATTTCAAAAGCCTAAAATGAAAAATCATGAGAAAAAAAAAATCATGAGAAATGTTGGGCTGGAGGAAGCACAAGCTGGAATCAAGATTGCTGGGAGAAATATCAATATCTTCAGACATGCAGATGACACCACCCTTATGGCAGAAAGTGAAGAGGAACTAAAAAGCCTTTTGATGAAAGTGAAAGAGGAGAGTGAAAAAGTTGGCTTAAAGCTCAACATTCAGAAAACTAAGATCACGGCATCCGGTCCCATCACTTCATGGGAAATAGATGGGGAAACAGTGGAAACAGTGGCTGACTTTATTTTTCTGGGCTCCAAAATCACTGTAGATGGTGATTGCAGCCATGAAATTAATAGACACTTACTCCTTGGAAAGAAAGTTATGTGGCTGTACTAGTTTGCATTCCCACCAACAGTGTAAGAGGGTTCCCTTTTCTTCACACCCTCTCCAGCATTTATTGCTTGCAGATTTTGGATTGCAGCCATTCTGACTGGTGTGAAATGGTACCTCATTGTGGACTTGATTTGCATTTCTCTGATAATGAGTGATGTTGAGCATCTTTTCATGTGTTTGTTAGCCATCTGTATGTCTTTGGAGAAATGTCTATTTAGTTCTTTGGCCACTATGGAGAACAGTGTGGAGATTCCTTAAAAAATTGCAAATAGAACTACCTTATGATCCAGCAATCCCACTGCTGGGCATACACACCGAGGAAACCAGAATTGAAAGAGACACATGTACCCCAATGTTCATCGCAGCACTGTTTATAATAGCCAGGACATGGAAACAACCTTTGGCCCATTTTTTGATTGGGCTGTTTATTTTTCTGAAATTGAGCTGCATGAGTTGCTTGTATATTTTTGAGATTAGTTGTTTGTCAGTTGCTTCATTTGCTATTATTTTCTCCCAATCTTGAGAAAGAAGAATGGAACTGGAGGAATCAACCTGTCTGACTTCAGGCTCTACTACAAAGCCACATCATCAAGACAGTATGGGACTGGCACAAAGACAGAAATATAGATCAATGGAACAAAATAGAAAACCCAGAGATAAATCCAAGCACCTATGGACACCTTATCTTCGACAAAGGAGGCAAGAACATACAATGGTTTAAAGACAATCTCTTTAACAAGTGGTGCTGGGAAAACTGGTCAACCACTTGTAAAAGAATGAAGCTAGAACACTTTCTAACACCATACACAAAAATAAACTCAAAATGGATTAAAGATCTAAACGTAAGACAAGAAACTATAAAACTCCTAGAGGAGAACATAGGCAAAATCACAGCAAGATCCTCTATGACCCACCTCCCAGAATACTGGAAATAAAAGCAAAAATAAACAAATGGGACCTAATTAAACTTAAAAGCTTCTGTACAACAAAGGAAACTATAAGCAAGGTGAAAAGACAGCCTTCGGAATGGGAAGAAACAATAGCAAATGATCTCCTTCAGAATGGACTGGTTGGATCTCCTTGCAGCCCAAGGGACTCTCAAGAGTCTTCTCCAACACCACAGTTCAAAAGCATCAATTCTTTGGCACTCAGCCTTCTTCACAGTCCAACTCTCACATCCATACATGACCACTGGAAAAACCATAGCCTTGACTAGACAGACCTTTGTTGGCAAAGTAATGTTTCTGCTTTTTAATATGCTATCTAGGTTGGTCATAACTTTCCTTCCAAGGAGTAAGTGTCTTTTAATTTCATGGCTGCAGTCACCATCTGCAGTGATAGTGGAAATGTAGCATTTACATTGTATTAGATAGCATAAGTAACCAAAAATGGTTTAGAGTAGATGTGAAGATATGCAAATTTGACACTATTTTATATGAGGGGATTAAGCACTGCAGATTTTAGTCTCTGCAAGGTGTCCTGGAACCAATCCCTATTAGAGACCAAGGGATGAGTGTGAATTCTTTTTCCTAATCTCTCAGCTGTCAGACTAGCATAGAGAAGAAAAGAATACTTCTAAAAAGTCATAGCCCAGTAAAAAGATATTTTATGGGTATTTGATGCAAAACCACCAAGTATATCTTCCAAGAGATGTACTTACTTGATGGACACACTAAATCAGAATTACAAAAATCTTAAGCTCAAAGTTAACTTTGAAATTTAAATAAAATTTGCAAATAGTCAATACATATATTGACATGGAAAATTTTTCAAGCATATATTGCTTTTATCTTTGGGGAAAAAAAGAATAAAATTAATATATTACAGTACCCATGTGACTACAAATACACTGCACTTTGGGGAAACATGGAGTACGTTGCTTGAAATTACTATCATCATCAAAGTTCAGGCTGACAGGAAGTCTATCAATGTCATGATTTTAACTGGATAATTAGTAGTCACATCATGTATTCTCTAGTCAAGCACAAGGCTGTACTGCAGTATATAAGGCACAAATAAACACATTCATAGGTAATTATCACAGTTAACTGTGGAGAAGGAAATGGCACTCCACTCCAGTATTCTTGCCTGGAGAATCCCATGGATAGAGGAGCCTGGCAAGCTACAGTCCATGGGGTTGCAGAGAGTTGGACACAGCTGAGCGACCAACACACACACACATCACAGTTAACTGTAGAGTTTTGATGTGCGTATAAATAATACAAATTAGAAGTAAAATTACCCTACAAAGCTGAAGATTATGTTTTTAAGACAATATATTAAGAAATGCATAGACCATGAAAGTACACTTCAACGAATTTTCACAACCTGCGCATATTTATGTTTGAGCAGACCTCTCAGCACCAAGGCTCTCACATGGCCCTCCTAGTTTCCTTACTTCCACTGTCAAGAGTGGTCTCCACCCTGACCTGTATCACAAACTATTGGATAGTTCTCTTTCTATATTTTATATAAATTGAATCAGTAATTCATGCTTTTGCATAGGGTTTCTTTGGCTCAATATTTACGAGATTCATCTTATTATGCCTTAACATTCCATTACATGAATATAGCAAATTTACTTACCCATTCTACCAATGATATACATTTGGGCTGTTTCCAAATTGGGCAAATTCAAACTGTGCTACTATGAATATTCTCCATATCTTTTGATGCATATATGAGGCCTGACTAATAAGATTTGCACATGACTAACTTTTGTAGAAACAATTGTGCTTTTTTCTGCAATAGTTTTCCCAAATTATGTTCCTGACAGAAATGCACAAAGTTTTTAATTACTGTACATATTGACCAAAAGGACTGCCAATTATTAGGTTTTTAAAAATTTTAGCCATTCTGATAGATATGCAGTTGTATAACATTGTCAGGTTAATGTGCATATTATTAAAACTTAAGTGAAATAAATCTTCGTATTTATTGGCTACTTATTTTTTTGCCACACTCCAAAAGTCAGTTTTTGATATATTGTGTATGAGCTATTTGATACATATTGAAAATATCTTCTATTTCTGTACATTGTGCTTTTACTTTCTAATGGTCCTTGTGACAAATATAAATAAATAAATTTATCTTCTCTGATGGCTCAGAAGGTAAAAAATCTGCATACAATGCAGGAGACCCAGGATTGATCCCTGGATCAGGAAGATTCCCTGGAGAAGGAAATGGCCACCTACTCCAGTATTCTTACCTGGGAAAATCTCATAGTCACAGGAGCCTGGGGGCTACAGTTCATAGAGTCACAGGGAGTTGGACACAACTTAGCAACTCATGAATCCTATCCATGCTGTACGATTATTGCCTTCCATTCCTTCCTTAAAATATCTTTGCTGAACTCAAGGTCCTGATGATATTTTCAAGTTATCTTAAATAAATTCTATTGTTTTAATTCTTACATTTAAACATCCAATTCATTTGGAATTGACTTTTGTGTTATGATATAAGGTAGAAGGAAAGATTTACTTCTGTTTTCAGATTTTTCTAGGTAACTAACCAATTGACACAATATTCTTAATTAAAAATACCATCTTTTCTTCAATCCATTACATTCTCATCTTTAAACTAAACAGCAGTTCTATATCTGTGGGTCTGTTTCCTGTCATTCAGCTTTCTTCTATTACTGTATCTGTGTATTCTCAAACCAATAATAGACATTACTAACCAGTTTTATAATTAGCCTTTATGACTGGTTGTGTACCTCCTTTGGCTTAATTCTCATGCTTATGGAATACTGTGGCAGATAGCATTTTAAGATGGCCCATTAAGTTTCCCAACCCCTGGAATACATACTCTGCACAGTACCCTCTACATGAGCATGGGCAGGACCTGAGGATATGATGGATTAATGGCTCCCTTGATTAGCTTATGTTATATAGAAAAAATGAAAGGATTGTCATTCTCATGATTACATGACCTTATATAAGACTATCATGTAGAAGAAATAAGTATCAGGTATTGTGAGAGCCATGCAGTTAGGCAGTGTCTAGGAGCTGAGAGGCACCTGAGGCTAAAGGAAGCAAGAAAATAGGGACCTCAGCCTCACAGCTACAAGGAACTGAATTCTGACAACAACCTGAATCAGCTTAGAAATGTATCCAACCCTAGTCAGTCCTCCAAAGGAGCATGTAGTCTGGCTGACACCCTGATTGTACCCTTATGAGACTTAAAATTACAGAACCCACCTGAGCTGGATCTGGTCTTCTGAACTACAGAAACTGTGAAATAACAAGTGAATTTTGTTTTAAGCCACTGTTTGTTTTAACGGAAGCAAAAGAAAACTAACATAAATAATTTGGCTTTTTTTGGTCATTTTCATTTCCATATAAATTTTTAAATCACCTTATCAATTTCCATTTTAAAAACCTGCTGAAAACTTGAATGGAATGGTATTCAATTTGTAAATAAAACAGAGGATACTTTTTCCTATTAATACAACTTTGGTTTATTCAGCTTAGAAGACTTACACCTTGTGTTAGAGTTAGCCTAGTTGTTTAATTTTCTATAGATGCTATGGATTTGAATATTTCAGTTTTATGTGATAATTATTTTGAGAGTATAAAAAGTATTTTTTTTTAAAAAGAGATCTCCTTAAGAAAATTAGAGATACCAAGGGAAGTTTTCATGCAAAGAGGGGCAAAATAAAGGACAGAACTGGTATCGACCTAACAGAAGCAGAAGATATTAAGAAGAGGTGACGAGAATACACAGAAGAACTATACAGAAAAAGATCTTACTGACCCAGATAACCATGAATGTGTGGTTACTCACCTAGAGCCAGACATCCTGGAATGGGAAGTCAAGTGGGCCTTAGAAAGCCTCACTACGAACAAAGCTAGTGGAGGTGATGAAACTCCAGTTGAGCTATTTCAAATCCTAAAAGACGATGCTGTGAAAGTGCTGCACTCAATATGCCAGCAAATTTGGAAAACTCAGCAGTGGCCACAGGACTAGAAAAGGTCAGTGTTCATTCCAATCCCAAAGAAGGGCAATGCCAAAGAATGCTCAAACTACCACACAACTGCACTCATCTCACACACTTTCAAAATAGTGCTCCAAATTCTCCAAGCCAGGCTTCAACAGTATGTGAACTGTGAACTTCCAGATGTTCAAGCTAGATTTAGAAAAGGCAGAGGAACCAGAGATCAAATTGCCAACATTCGTTGGATCCTGAAAGAAGCAAGAGATTTCCAGAATAACATCTACTTCTGCTTTATTGACTACGCCGAAACTTTTGACTGTGTGGATCACCACAAACTGTGGAAAATTCTGAAAGAGATGGGAATACCAGACCACCTGATCTGCCTCCTGAGAAACCTGTATGCAGGTCAGGAAGCAACAGTTAGAACTGAACATGGAACAACAGACTGGTTCCAAATAGGAAAAGGAGTATGGCAAGGCTGTATATTGTCACCCTACTTATTAAACTTACTTATATGCAGAGTACACCATGAGAAATGCTGGGCTGGATGAAGCATAAGCTGGAATCAAGATTGTGGGAGAAATATCTCAGATACACAGAAGACACCACCTTTATGGCAGAAAGTGAATAGGAACTAAAGAACCTCTGATCAAACTGAAAGAGCACGGTGAAAATGTTGGCTTAAAACTCAGTACTCAAAAAACATAGATCATAGCATCCAGTCCCATTACTTCATCGCAAATAGATGGGGAAACAATGGAAACAGTGACAGACTTTCTTTTCTTGGACTCCAAAATCACTGCAGATGGTGACTGCAGCCATGAAATAAAAAGACGCTTTTTCCTTGGAAGAAAAGCTATGACCAACCTAGACAGCACATGAAAAAGCAGAGATATTACTTTGCTGACAAAGGTCCACCCAGTCAAAGCTATGGTTTTTCCAGTAGTCATGTATGCATGTGAGAGTTGGACCATAAATAAAGCTGAATGAGAAAGAATTGATGCTTTCGAACTGTGGTGTTGGAGAAGACTCTTGACAGTCCCTTGGTCTGCAAGGAGATCCAAGCAGTCCATCCTAAAGGAAATCAGTCCTGAATATTCACTGGAAGGACTGATGCTGAGGCTGAAGGTCCAATACTTTGGCCACTTGATGTAGAGAACGTGTTCACTGGAAAAGCCCCTGATGCTGGGAAAGAACGCATATGTAGAAGGGGACTACAGGATATGAGATGGTTGCATGGAATTACCAACTCAATGGACATGTGTTTGAGCAAACTCCAGGAATTAGTGATGGACAAGGAAGCCTCCCGTGCTGCAATCCATGGAGCAACCAACAAAGACTGGACACGACTGAGCAACTGAACTGAACTGAATATATGTCATTACTGGTATAAATTTTCTTCTGAAACACAAAGGAAATAATACAGGTCAAATGAAAATAAAGGAAGGTTCAAGGAATGTAGAGTTTTCTGTTTTTACTTTAGTACTGCAGATGTCAAGGGAAAGATCAAAGATCCCTCCAGAAATGTTGATTGAAATCATAGCATAATAAGATTGGAATGTTTGATTAAGAAATTGCATTTAAATCTATTGTGATCTTGTCAGCCCTAGAAAATAAATCATCCGCTACTTTAATAAGGTTATTTTTCGCAGTATGCAGACTACATTAGGACATAGGGGCAACTAATTAAAATTTCTCATGCAGAATGTACTGCAGGTTTGTATTATAACAAGACTCTCATGGGCATAAAAACATGAAAGCAATCATAGGTAAGAAAGTTAACTTAAAATTTAAACTGTGAAGCCATGAATTAAATTTAAAAACAAAGTAAAGGGCAGAATCAACAATGTCTCTAAAGTTTTAGCCTGTGTAAATATGATAGAATGGGGTAGCTCTGTCATCAGTGGAAAGAAGGACTTCAAAGAACAACTGTCTTAAATGAGGGTAGGAATGGTGGAAATAAGAAGATAAAAAAAAGATTAAGTATTAAAAAGGCTTCTATACCCCCTCTATTTGGTTTAAGATCGATTTCTTAAATGGTAAGAAAGGAGCAGGGGCAACTCTTGCTTGCAATTGCTCTGAAATGAGTCAGACACCAAAGATAAGAAATTGGGTATCATAAGATTGGCAAAATAAAATACAGCTTACAAAAGCAGGTTTCCACAAAGCCAGACAGAGGGTTGAAGTGAAAATTTAGACTGGACATGTTTCTTAAGGAATCAAGAAAGCTAAAGATGAGCAGTGAGAACTTGTTTAAGAACACTATGGCAAACAATGGGCTTCCCCCAAGTCTTTCTAAAAACGAATATCTCAATTTGAAGGAAGTCAAGTCTCTACTTCCAGTACCTCTGTTTTGGAATTATGAATGTTCCTCTAGTTAAAGCTAGAACATTTTCAAGGGTATGGGTAGTTCTGAAGCTACTTTAGATATATACTGTGTGTTAAGTCACTTCAGTTGTGTCTGACTCTTTGTGACCCTATGGACCATAGCCTGCCAGGCTCCTCTGTCCATGGGATTCTCCAGGCAAGAATACTGAAGTGGGTTGCCATGCCCTCCTCCAGGGGATCTTCCTGACCCAGGGATCAAATCCATGTCTCTTTAAGTCTCTTGAATTGGTAGGTGGGTTCTTTGCACTCAGTTCAGTTCAGTTCAGTAGCATCCAGCTCTTTGCGACCCCATGAATCACAGCACGCCAGGCCTCCCTGTCCATCACCAACTCCCAGAGTTCACTCAAACTCACGTCCATCAGGTCGGTGATGCTATCCAGCCATCTCATCCTCTGTTGTCCCCTTCTCCTCCTGGCCCCAATCCCTCCCAGCATCAGAGTCTTTTCCAATGAGTCAGCTTTTCGCATGAGGTGGCCAAAGTATTGGAGTTTCAGCTTTAGCATCAGCACTTCCAATGAACATCCAGGATTGATCTCCTTTAGAATGGACTGGTTAGATCGCCTTGCAGTCCAAGGGACTCTCAAGAGTCTTCTCCAACACCACAGTCCAAAAGCATCAACTCTTTGGTGCTCAGCCTTCTTCACAGTCCAACTCTCACATCCATACATGACCACTGGAAATACCATAGCCTTGACGAGATGGACCTTTGTTGGCAAAGTAATGTCTCTGCTTTTTAATATGCTGTCTAGGTTGGTCGTATGTTTCCTTCCAAGAGTAAGCATCTTTTAATTTCATGGCTGCAATCACCATCTGCAGTGATTTTGGAGCCCCCAAAAATAAAGTCTGACACTGTTTCCACTGTTTCCCCATCTATTTCCCATGAAGTCATGGGACCAGATGCCATGATCTTCGTTTTCTGAATGTTGAGCTTTAAGCCAATTTTTTCACTCTTCTCCTTCACTTTCATCAAGAGGCTTTTTAGTTCCTCTTCACTTTCTGCCATAAGGGTGGTGTCATCTGCATATCTGAGGTTATTGATATTTCTCCTGGCAATCTTGATTCCAGCTTGTGTTTCTTCCGGTCCAGCGTTTCTCATGATGTACTCTGCATATAAGTTAAATAAGCAGGGTGACAATATACAGCCTTGACGTACTCCTTTTCCTATTTGGAACGAGTCTGTTGTTCCATGCTCAGTTTTAACTGTTGCTTCCTGACCTGCTTATAGGTTTCTCAAGAAGCAGGTCAGGTGGCTGTGTAATGCCAGCAAATGTGGAAAACTCAGCAGTGGCCACAGGACTGGAAAAGGTCAGTTTTCATTCCAATTCCAAAGAAAGGCAATGCCAAAAAATGCTCAAACTACTGCATAATTGCTCTCATCTCACACGCTAGTAAAGTAATGCTCAAAATTCTCCAAGCCAGGCTTCAGCTGGAGAAGCCAGGTTCAGTGGACCGTGAACTTCCTGATGTTCAAGCTGGTTTTAGAAAAGGCAGAGGAACAAGAGATCAAATTGCCAACATCAGCTGGATCATCAAAAAAGCAAGAGATTTCCAGAAAAGCATCTATTTCTGCTTTATTGACTATGCCAAAGCCTTTGACTGTGTGGATCATAATAAACTGCAGTGTGCTGCAATCCACGGGGTCACAAAGACTCAAACACAACTAAGTGATTGAACAACAACAATATGTGTGTGTGTGTATGAAATCATCTTAGGTATCCAGAAATATATACGCAACATAGAATAAACATAGCCTCAACTATTTTTACTTATAGTCACCTGTACATAGTCATTGATTCTATTTATCACTCATTTATTATCTATAATATCTCAGGCATGTGCTATGTTCCTATTTTATAACTATATACAATATAGAAATGTTTTATTTCCTGACTCATGTTTTTGTAGGGGAGACAGATATTAAGTAATATAAGTGAAATATATATTCAGATTATGATAATTACTAAGAAAAAAATGGAAATGTATCATGATATAATAACCTGACTAGGTTGATAGGTTAAGAGTGGTCTCTTAAATAAATTGATTAGGAATGACAGACTTCTCTCGCCTGGATACCTAGAGGAAGTGAGAGAATAAATCATTTTCTAGCTAAGGAAGTGGGTTTAAGACTTTGTGAACAAGGCCTAGAAAAAGACTTTGCATATGGGACAACAGTAAGAAAACCACTGTTTCTGGATCTTAAAGCAACAGGGGATAGAAGGTGAGTGGTGGATTTTGAAATTTAGAAGTAGGCAGAAAGAATTTTGTGAAATATTCAAAATCTGGATTTTACTTCAAAGCTTCTAGCAAAGGCTCAGACTAATCAGAGATTAAAAATCTGCAACTTAGTTCATGCAGAAGAGAACAAAAAATCAATTCCATCTTCTTAAAACTAGAATCACATTTTCTTATATGCAAGAACATTTTACTTTGGGGGATAAAATTTCAAGTATCAAAACTGAACAGAAGAATATTAAAAAAAAATTTTCAATTTGGATTACATGGAAATTAATCCCCCACCCATTTCAAAATAGCCTGGACCACTTTCCACATTATATTTTTGAACACAAATATCACTAGAAATATGTACATATCTAAGGAATATAAATATCCTCTGGCTGCAAAAAATAAATATTTTCATTGCCAAAAACATTATTTATGAATAATGTGTTAGACACTGATTTTTCTTTACTTTGAAAGAGAAAAAAATTCATTAAATGAGTATTTCCAAAAAGCTCTAAATTGTACCCTACATTTATGAGAGCTGTTGGATGATGTTTAACTCTGTAGAGGAGTATTTCAAGTCATTACCTCTTTAACAATGCCTTCATTGTTCATGGTTCTCTAAGAACAGCAGGTATTAGTTAACAAATGGATGTATTCAGTAACTTTGTTGCCATTTGTGCCTTTCTTCATGAGCTGATTTTGTAAAGGTTATGATAAATGGTCATCTGTTTCTATTCCTCATTAGGTTATTTCTGAATTCACTGTTTCCTGGTCTCAAGGATGATTGCAGGAAATATGACCATAAAATGGTAGCTTCTCATTACACCTGGAAGCAGTAGGAGTATAGTATTTATAATCTCATTATCTCAATGGATAGCTGTAGCTGTGCGTATGCTCTCATTATCTCTACTGGGGACTGTAATGATATATATAGTCTCATTTTCTGTGCTGTGGAATTGGACAGTTATACTTAAAATTGAGTTTTCTGCACTGTAAGTAATATGAGGTGGGCGGATAACTATTTGAAAGCTCATCCAGCTTCCTATTATCTTATTAGAGTGTTCATTTTCCGTTTACATTTGATATTTGCTCCTGAAAGTTTTACATGTAAAAATTCTGGCAAAAGTAGACAAGAAAATGAATCAAATAAAAGTACCAAAAAATACTAGCTAAAGAATGCAAGACAAACCAATCATGGATAACACCCTTTCCTCTCTCTACCTCTGTCCTATGTCGACCCACAAGACTGTCAATTAGGCAAAATACAAAGGAGAAATAACTCAGTAACAAGTTCACATGACAAACAAACGATATTTTAGTTTTGAACTTTCCTGTTCTCATTGCAATCCCTTAGCCATCAACTTTCTTACATAAGGCATTATGGAAAATACAATTTGCTTAAAATAATCCAAAATAAAACAGTTTGGTTTTAAGTATTTTCATAAACATGAAGCTATACAATCTCATAACATTTTAAAAAGCTCAGAAGGAGGGACAAAGAAAACCCACAGTTCACATAGCTTATAAATTTTATCTCCAAATAAAACTATTCCAAAATAAAACCAAAAATAGGCAAAATTTTAGACTTAAAAGGCTAAATGGTGATACATGTTTCCAAGTAGTCTCCTATTATGTTATAAGCAAATGACATCAGTGTAGACAGTTTCAGTATTTCTGGTTGGGTCTAACTCAACAGGTTTGAGAATAATTATATAACTTCTCTTTTCCAAATTTATATTCAATTCTGGAAACCTTACCTGCTCATATTAACAGGATATCAAATCTCTCCTTATTTAATTTCTACATTAAGATTATATGAGACATCAAAGATGAGAAATTTTTCTTTTTTTTTCCTATTCTAGTCTATGTAAGATTAGACACATAGAATTTGTACCTGATATTATTTTAGATTTCAAATATTTTAATGGTTATAGATTGTAACTTTTCTCCTTAAAAATATCATTACATTCCCCACCCAAAAAATTAACTAATCTACCCTTACCAAATATATTTCAATAAGACTTTTTTCACTATTTTCAATCCTTTCCATACATAGGTTGTATTTCTAACATTATATATTTTCCTTGCTTTGATTCAACAAATAATTCACTATTTAACTAAACTCTTCAGAGGAACAACTTCAGAGAGCCTAATAAAACTTTTGTTTCCTATCTCATCAAGTATATTCTTGTATTTATTATCCCTTCTTTCTATATTATCCATGTCTATTTTTCTTTATCTAATGACTTATATGGGAATATTTAGATTATTAAATTGTGATTATTATTATTTGTATATATTTAAAGCTATAGCTTTGTTTTAAACATTGCTATGTTACTTCACATATTACTAAATATGTTATTTTTAAATTTATTCTTTAGCATTAAGTATATTACTAAACTTTATATTTTAGCTCTGTTTCCCTCTTTACTATTTTAGATATTATGTATTCTATTTCTTTGTCTTTATGGATAGCAATAAATTTTGAACCTACATATTTGACATAAAAATTTCAAGTTAATATAAAAAGATCTTAGAAAACTTTAATTATCACCTCATGTCTTCTTTGATGATTTTCCCATTACTTTAATTGACCTTGTTTACACACTTCAAAAGTCAAACTGTACTGGTAATATTGTACAGGAGGCAGTAAACAAAACCACCCCAAAGAAAAAGAAATGTCAGAAGGCAAAATGGTTGCCTGAGGAAGCTTTAGAATAGCTGAGAAAAGAAGAGAAGCAAAAAGCAAGGGAGAAAGGGAAAGATATACCCAACTGAAGGCAGACTTCGAGAGAAGAACAAGGAGACAAGAAGGCCTTCTTCAATGAACAATGCAAAGAAATAGAGGAAAGTAACAGAAGGGGAATAACTAGAGAGCTCGTCAAGAAAAATGGAGACATTAAAGGAATATTTCATCCAAAGACGAGTACAATAAAGGACAGAAATAGTAAAGCCCTACTAGAAGAAGAAATCAAGAAAAAAATGGCAAGAATACACAGATGAACTGTACAAAATATTTTAATGACCCAGATAACATTGAAGGTGTGGTCACTCACCCAGAGCCAGACATTCTGGAGTGTGAAGTCAAGTGGGCCTCAGAAAGCACTGCTGCCAATAAATCTACTGGAGATGATGGAATTCCAGCAGAGCTATTTAAAATTCTAATAGATGGTGTTATTAAAGTGCTGCACTCAATATGTCAGCAAATTTGGAAAACCCAGCAGTGACCACAGGACAGGAAAAAGTCAATCTGCATCCCAATTCCCAAGAAGGGCTGTACTAAAGAATGTTCAAACTACTGGAAAAGCATGCTTATTTTCCATGTTATTAAGATTATGCTCAAAATCCTTCAAGCTAGGCTTCAGCACTAGCTTGAAGAACTGTGAACTTCCAGATGTGTACAAGCTGGGCTTAGAAAAAGCAGAGGAACCAGAGATTAAATTGCCAACATTTGCTGGATCATAGAAAAAGCAAGGGAATTCCAGAAAAATGTCTACCTCTGTTCCATTGACTACACTAAAGCCTTTGACAGCGTGGATCATAACAAACTGAAAAACCCTCAAAGAGATGGGAATACCAGAGCATCTTACCTGTCTCCTGAGAAACCTGTATTTGGGTCAAGAAGCAAAAGTTAGAATCTTATATGGAACAACAGACTGGTTCAAAATTGAGAAAGAAGTATGACAAGGCTGTTTATTGTCACCCTGTTTATCTAACTTATACACAGAACACATCATAAGAAATTGCCGTGCTGGATGATTTACAAGCTAGAATCAAGAGTGTCTGGAGAAATATTAACAACCTCAGATATGCAGATGATTCTACCTTAATGGCAGAAAGGAAAGAGGGAACTAGAGAGTCTCTTGATGAGGGTGAAAGAGGATAGTGAAAAAGTCAGCTTAAAACACAGTGTTTAAAAAAAAAAAAAGATCATGACATTCAGTCCCATCATTTGCTGGCAAAATACAAGGGGAGACAGATTACTTCTTCTTGGATTCTAAAATCACTGTGGATGGTGACTGCAGCCATAAAATTAGTGACTGCTTCTTGGCAGGAAAGTTATGACAAACCTAGACAGTGAATTAAAAAGCAAAGATATCACTTTTCTGACAAAGGTCAGTATTGTCAAGGTTATGGTCTTTCCAGTAGTCATGCACAGGATGTGAGAGTTGGACAATAAAGGCGGCACAGGGCTGAAGAACTGATGCTTTTGAATTGTGGTGCTGGAGAAGACTCTTGAGAGGAGATCACACCAGTCAATACTAAAGGAAATTGACCCTGAATACTCATTGGAAAGACTGATGCTGAAGCTCCAAAACTTTTGCCATCTAATACGGAAAAGACCCTGATTCTGGGAAAGATTAGGCAGAAGGAAAGAAGGTGACAGAGGATGAGATGGCTGGATAGCACCACCGATTCAATGGACATGAACTTGGGCAAACTCCCAGAGATGGTGGGGGACAGGGAAGCCTGGTATGCTGCAGTCTGTGGGGTCACAAAGAGTCAAACACAACTTAGCAATTGAACACCACCACCACCACATACTTCAAAATGAGTCACTATTTTCATTTCTTATATAGATTTAACTTTACTAATGAGAGGGTAACAGGCAGGAAGGCCAGGGGTCTCCAAACAGAGGAAATAGGCTACAAGTGTCAGACTTTTTTTTTAATCTCTCTTAAGAGGCAGGAGGAAACAAACTAGTTATATATTTTTTCCCTTTCTCTATACAAATTTAAAAAGAGATTTCTCTTGAAATACCGTGCTGCCATAATGACACCTGGTTCCACCTGAACTTAACTTTTCTCAAATTTTGAGCAAACCAATGCATTTTTCTCATGGAAATGTTTGTCTTAAGCTATGTTAATGCACTATGCATTAACCCCAGACTCTGTCTTCAAGTAGCTTCCACCTAAAGGCTCAGAACTAACTTGATAAACCAGTATGTTATAATCAGACATTGTTCTCCTAATCTACCTAAAGGAAACTATTTGTAAGGTAATCTGCCTTTCTACAAGATTCAAGTCAATTGTTTTATGGCCTGAGGATGACTCACCTGGTGACAAGATTATCCCAAAATACATCTTGTGGGTGAGGGGCCTGGTGCCATTCTCTGAGTTTTAAAACATCCCTTTTTTTCATCAACAGACTGCTAGTAACTGCATAGCATCCAGCTAAAGACTAGCAAGTGGGTACTCTTTCTGCCCCCTTCTGATGTCTACGTCAGAAGCTTTCTCTATCCCTTTTATGCTTTAATAAAAGTCTATTACACAAAAGTTCTGAGCGATCAAGCCTCTTCTCTGGCCCCGTATTGAATTCTACTCCTCCGGAGGCCAAGCATCCTGGCGTCTTTCAAGGTTCAGCAACAACCTTTTACTAATTTATTAGTTCATTTCCTACTTGCATCTCATTTCTTTCTTTGGAATAAATTTCTTTCTTCAGAATTATTGTTTTCAGGGATGACAGACTCACTCAGTCTTTACTTAGTGGAAATATGTTTACTTCACCCTCAATCCTGAATGTTAATTTAACTGGGTGCAGAGTTTTCAGTTGACAGCTATTTTATCTTATCAGTTTTAGCATTTTAAGTTATGTTTATTTTTCTTTTTTTTTTTGGATTCTTCTTGTTGTTGATCTATCTCTTGTCAGGTTAAATTGTAATAGTAGGTCTTTTCTCAATGTCATTCATAAGACTTTTTCATTTTTGTGTTCTGCAGTTTCATGACAATATCAAAGGGTGGTTTTATGTTTACATTGTTCTGCTAAGGATTCCTTGTATTTGTTGACTGTGAAAATGCTTTTTATTAACTTCAGGAAATTTTCACCTTGTATACCAGCATACATTTACTTTCACTAATTCTAATACCTTCCCGAATATGATGTTTGGAACTTGTCAACCTATTTTCCGTGTCTTTTAACATTTCACTTACTTTCCACTTCAATATTTCTCCAAACTGCTTTCTAATTCATAAGTCAGATCAGCTCCAGTTAACTTATTCTGTTTTCAGCTGTATCAATCTGTTCTTTAATTGATCCACTAAATTTTTCTTAACAATAATGTTGATTTTCAATCATTTCTAGAGATTACAGTTGGTCCTTTTGCAGATATGATTTTTCACATGTACTATGGGCTCGATAAAGGACAGAAATGGTCTGGACCTAACAGAAGCAGAAGATATTAAGAAGAGGTGGCAAGAATACAAGGAAGAACTGTACAAAAAAGATCTTCATGACCCAGATAATCATGATGGTGTGATCACTCATCTAGAGCCAGACATCCTGGAATGTGAAGTCAAGTGGGCCTTGGAAAGCATCGCTATGAACAAAGCTAGTGGAGGTGACGGAATTCCAGTAGAGCTGTTTCAAATCCTGAAAGATGATGATATGAAAGTGCTGCACTCAATATGCCAGCACATTTGGAAAACTCAGCAGTGGCCACAGGACTGGAAAAGGTCAGTTTTCATTCCAATCCCAAAGAAAGACAATGCCAAAGAATGTTCCAACTACCGCACAATTGCACTCATCTCACATGCTAGTAAAGTCATGCTCAAAATTCTCCAAGCCAGGCTTCAGCAATACGTGAACCATGAACTTCCAGATGTTCAAGCTGGTTTTAGAAAAGGCAGAGGAACCAGAGATCAAATTGCCAACATCCGCTGGATCATCAAAAAAGCAAGAGAGTTCCAGAAAAACATCTAATTCTGCTTTATTGACTATGCCAAAGCCTTTGACTGTGTGGATCCCAATAAACTGTGGAAAATTCTGAAACAGATGGGAATACCAGACCACCTGACCTGCCTCTTGAGAAACCTATATGCAGGTCAGAAAGCAGCAGTTAGAACTGGACATGGAACAACAGACTGGTTTCAAATAGGAAAAGGAGTACATCAAGGCTGTATATTGTCACCCTACTTATTTAACTTCTATGCAGAGTACATCATGAGAAACACTGGGCTGGAAGAAGCACAAGCTGGAATCAAGATTGCTGGAGGAAATATCAATCACCTCAGATATGCTGACGACACCACCCTTATGGTAGAAAGTGAAGAGGAACTAAAAACCCTCTTGATGAAAGAGAATGGTGAGTGAAAAAGTTGGCCCAAAGCTCAACATTCAGAAAACGAAGATCATGGCATCTGGTCCCATCACTTCATGGGAAATAGATGGGGAAACAGTGGAAACAGTGTAAGACTTTACTTTTGGGGGCTCCAAAATCACTGCAGATGGTGACTGCAGCCATAAAATTAAAAGGCACTTACTCCTTGGAAGAAAAGTCATGACCAACCTAGATAGCATATTCAAAAGCAGAGACATTACTTTGCTGACTAAGGCCTGTCTAGTGAAGGCTATGGTTTGTCCTGTGGTCATGTATGGATGTGAGAGTTGGACTGTGAAGAAGGCTGAGTGCTGAAGAATTGATGCTTTTGAACTGTGGTGTTGGAGAAGACTCTTGAGAGCCCCTTGGACTGCAAGGAGATCCAACCAGTCTATTGTGAAGGAGATCAGCCCTGGGATTTCTTTGGAAGGAATGATGCGAAAGCTGAAACTCCAGTACTTTGGCCACCTCATGCGAAGAGTTGACTCATTGGAAAAGACTCTGATGCTGGGAGGGATTGGGGGCAGGAGGAGAAGGGGATGACAGAGGATGAAATGGCTGGATGGCATCACTGACTCGATGGACGTGAATCTGAGTGAACTCCGGGAGTTGGTGATGGACAGGGAGGCCTGGCGTGCTGCGATTCAGGGGGTCGCAAAGAGTAGGACACGACTGAGCGACTGAACTGAACTGAACATCCTCGAGGTTTAATGTATAAATCATTTGGGTGAAGATACTTTCTATTTTTTTTTTTTTTAATTGGGAGGATAATTGCTCTACAATGCTGTGTTGGTTTCTGCCATACAACAATGTGAATCAGCCATAGGTATACGTATGTCCCCTCCTTCTTGAACCTCCCTCGTGCCCCACCCCATCCCAGCCCTCCAGGCTGTGACAGAGTACCTGGCCGTGCTCCCTGTGCTATTCAACACATTCCCACTACTTATCTGTTTTTTATGGTGATGTGTATGTTTCAGTGCTATCTCTCAAGTCTTCCCACCTTCTCCTTCCCCAACAAGTCTGTGTCCACAAGTCTGTCCTCCATATCAGTATTTCTATTCCTGCCCTGCAAATAGGCTCATCATTACTATTTTCCTAGATCCATATATATATATATACACATACATATATATACATACACACACACAATATTTTTTTTCTCTTTCTTATTTCATTCTATATAATCAGCTCTAGGTTGGGTGAAGACATTTTTCAAAGAATAATATTTCTCAACAATGAGGAAAGGAGTAATAATAAGAGTTAATAATGTGACAATAATGACAATCTTATCATAAAAGTTAGTTTCTCAGTTTCCATCCTTGCTTCTCTACAGCCTTTGTTCAAGAGATCAACCAAAATGATATTGTAAAATTATGTATTAGATCACAATACTCAAGTCGTGACTATCCCATCTCCTCCATTACATTTAATAAGATTCAAGTCTTTCCTATGACTTACAAAGCTCTACATGAGCTGGTTTCTCAGCTGTGCCATGCACACTGCCTTCCTTGAAAATTTGCTTATGTTTGGCCTTCTGCTAGAACATTCTCCAAGGTATTCTCAGTATATTCAAGCCTTTGCTAAAATGTCATCTCATCCAAGATGTGAAGTTAAATCAATCCCCCCAGTTTAGCACTCACTTGTTACTCTCTATCACCTTATAATGCTACACTTATTTTTGCAACATTCATCACCATTTACGTATTGAGTTTCTACTATATGTTAGGCTGAAGGAGGAAACAGACTGAACAGGCTCCATCTTGAAAGCAGGACTCCATCTTGTGCCAGACTGTGGACTTTGAGCTATATGCCTAATATCCATGAAAATGACATATCAACTGGAAAACCAGGCCCCCTGGATGGAAGCGCCCCAGTGCTTGTACCTAGACTCTCTGTTGCCTAAAGGAATATCCTAATTATCTGTGTAACTGAATAGAATCATAAATTATATTATGCTTATTGGGGTATGACCACAGGCCTATTGATAATTGTCCACTGTTAACTACCTAGGCTTAAGGCATATGAATCAGGGGTTAACTTTGATTGTAGCTTTCTTTTCCTTTGTTCAGACTAGTTTCAGGGAATTTGGGAAGGTGGGTTTGGGCACATACACTTAGGGTATATAAGGTTTTCAGAAAAACTGGTCAGGGTCCTTTTGTGTAGTCCACTCGGCATCCTCCAGATCTGTGTAGTATGTGCTCTTCACCCTCATGTGGTAGATCCAGGGAGTGACACCTGCAACTTTAACTGCGGTAGGGCTAGTTAGAACAACAGTATATGGACCCTTCCAATGTGGGGCCAAGGAGTCATGTTTCCAGTCCTTGACCACACCTGATCCCTGGGCACAAATTCATGAATCTGTTCCCCAAAGGGGAATGGCACCCTTTCTTGTACAGACTTAGTTACCTGATTTATTACCTTACCCAGTTGTTCCATCTGCTGTGAAATCTCATCTCCCCTTACCTGAGGAAAATTTGTTGATACCTGTTTTATTATGGGAGGGGGCCTCCCATACACAATTTTGTACAGAGAAGAGCCAAGGGACTGTGGGGTCATCCTGAGTCTGAGCAGAGCCATCGGAAACAAGCCCACCCAGGAACAGTCAGTCTCTAAGATCCACTTGGAGAGTGTCTTTAAGTGTCCAGTTGGTTCCTCCCACCATCCCAGAACTCTGGGGCCTATATGCGGTATGTAATTTCCACTTGATGTTTAAAGTTTTGCTTAATTGTTATACTAAATCAGCTATGAAAGCCGGGCCATTGTCCGATCCAATGCTGATAGGAAATCCAAATCTGGGAACTATCTCCCTAAGCAGGCACCAGGCTACTTTTGATGCTCTTTCAGTCTGGGTAGGAAAAGCTTCTACCCAATCCAAGAACATACATACTATGACCAGCAGGTAATGGTAGTGTCGGTGAGGTTTCATTTCAGTGAAGTCCACTTCCAGGTGTTCAAAGGACAGCGTGCCTTTTAGCTGAATCCCTGGAGGTTTCTGTCTGCGCTGAGAGGCAGCATTGACCTGTGAGCAGGCAGTGCAGTTCTGAGATTTTGTCTGGGAGAGATGGATACAATCTAGGAGGTCCAGCTGAGGTGGAATTCTGGGGGCATCGACCAGAGGTCTCCATTGCTGGGATTGGAGCCTGCTGAAACAGCAGCTCTACGAACTCCAGGAGAGCTGGTAGAAGAGCAGTGGCTGCTACAGGAACTTCACCTGGCCCTGGATTGAACATTAAGGCAGCCTCTGGTCCTGGTGGAGCACTGGGAGGCGGGCACTTCATTATCCAGCATGGGGGAGGGGTCAGGTCATCCCTGTCCAAATCCTGTAGAATTTCCTTTTTTTTATCATCGGTCAATTTTTGTGCCATTAATATTTTTCCCTTTCCCTTCTGGATATAGAACCTTGTCCAAGTAGGAGGGTCTTGAGCTAAGCCTAGCCGTGAGTCAATATACGGACATTGATCCAGGTGTCCTGGCTCTCCTGTGACTGCTGTATAGACTGCTTCCACTATTTTTAAGTTCATGGTATTCTCTGGTGGCCATCCTACTCCCATAGGGGGCCATTCGACCTCACAGAGTACGTGGAGGTGGATAGGCTTCATCTCCACCCCATAGTCTCCTCCAAATCCCCTCTTTAAATTTTTAATCATGCTTTTTAATCATGCACTCCAATACAGTTGCCTTAGAGTCACTTGCTCCCATCTTGCTTACCTTCTTGGACATTCTTCTACTTCTACTTTTTGTTCTGTCTACGAAGTTCTCAGTACCCTGTGTACTTCTGATATTTCAACTCAATGACACTTAAATTGCCATTCTGCCTCCTTCCTAATCGGGGTGAGAAGAGCCTTACCTGCCAGATCCCAGAGGGAGAAGGGGGATAGGCATGTCTTCACCTGCCAGTCAGCACAGCCAAACCAGAACACCATGTGATCCAAGACTGTTTCTCCTTTAACTTTTAAAGTCCATTCTGCCTTGGTGGACTTTATCAGGTGTGGATGAAAATACAGATGGGTTAAATATCCCATATCCCAGGCCGTCTCTGGAAATGCCAATTTGTACTCATTTATGTATCTCCCTCATTCTAGCCTGACAATTCAGGGCATCAAGAGTGTCAAGAATTTCATAGCAGATGAGACACCTCCTTGGAGAGGGCAGAATACGAGCACACAAAAACGAAATTTCTTCTCCTAAAAATCCCCTGGCAATTTCTTGGTATACTTTTCCCCAAGACGGTGTGGACACCACCTCCTAAATGACTTTCACAAATTTCCTGCCTAAGCCCTAACATGCTTGTCAACCTGTGTACCAAGCACTTGTTCAGTTCAGTTGCTCAGCTGTGTCAGACTCTTTGTGACCCCATGAATTGCAGCACGCCAGGCCTCCCTGTCCATCACCAACTCCCAGAGTTTACTCAGACTCACATCCATCGAGTCAGTGATGCCATCCAGCCATCTCATCCTCTGTCCTCCCCTTCTCCTCCTGCCCCCAATCCCTCCCAGCATCAGAGTCTTTTCCAATGAGTCAACTCTTCGCATGAGGTGGCCAAAGTACTGGAGTTTCAGCTTTAGCATCATTCCTTCCAAAGAAATCCCAGGGCTGATCTCCTTCACAATGGACTGGTTGGATCTCCTTGCAGTCCAAAGGACTCTCAAGAGTCTTCTCCAACACCACAGTTCAAAAGCATCAATTCTTCAGCACTCAGCCTTCTTCACAGTCCAACTCTCACATCCATACATGACCACAGGAAAAACCATAGCCTTCACTAGACAGGCCTTAGTCGGCAAAGTAATGTCTCTGCTTTTGAATATACTATCTAGGTTGGTCATAACTTTTCTTCCAAGGAGTAAGCGTCTTTTAATTTCATGACTGTAGTCACCATCTGCAGTGATTTTGGAGCCCCCAAAAATAAAGTCTGACACTGTTTCCACTGTTTCCCCATCTATTTCCCATGAAGTGATGGGACCAGATGCCATGATCTTCATTTTCTGAATGTCGAGCTTTAAGCCAACTTTTTCACTTTCCACTTTCACTTTCATCAAGAGGGTTTTTAGTTCCTCTTCACTTTCTGCCATAGGGTAGTGTCATCTGCATATCTGAGGTTATTGATATTTCTCCCAGCAATCTTGATTCCAGCTCGTGTTTCATCCAGTCCAGCGTTTCTCATGATGTACTCTGCATATAAGGTAAATAAGCAGGTTGACAATATACAGTCCTGACTCACTCCTTTTCCTATTTGGAACCAGTCTGTTGTTCCATGTCCAGTTCTAATGGTTGCTTCCTGACCTACATACATATTTCTCAAGAGGCAGGTCAGGTGGTCTGGTATTCCTATCTGTTTCAGAATTTTCCACAGTTTATTGGGATCCACACAGTCAGAGGCTTTGGCATAGTCAATAAAGCAGAAATAGATGCTTTTCTGGAACTCTCTTGCTTTTTTGATGATCCAGCGGATGTTGGCAATTTGATCTCTGGTTCCTCTGCCTTTTCTAAAACCAGCTTGAACATCAGGAAGTTCATGGTTCACGTATTGCTGAAGCCTGGCTTGGAGAATTTTGAGCATGACTTTACTAGCATGTGAGATGAGTGCAATTGTGCGGTAGTTGGAACATTCTTTGGCATTGTCTTTCTTTGGGATTGGAATGAAAACTGATCTTTTCTAGTCCTGTGGCCACTGCTGAGTTTTCCAAATGTGCTGGCATATTGAGTGCAGCACTTTCACATCATCATCTTTCAGGATTTGAAATAGCTCCACTGGAATTCCATCACCTCCACTAGCTTTGTTTGTAGTGATGCTTTCTAAGGCCCACTTGACTTCACATTCCAGGATGTCTGGCTCTAGATTAGTGATCACACCAGCATGATTATCTGGGTCGTGAAGATCTTTTTTGTACAGATCTTCTGTGTATTCTTGCCACCTCTTCTTAATATCTTTTGCTTCTGTTATGTCCAGAACATTTCTGTCCTTTATTGAGCCCACCTTTGCATGAAATGTTCCCTTGGTATCTCTAACTTTCTTGAAGAGATCTCTAGTCTTTCCCATTCTGTTCTTTCCCTCTATTTCTTTGCATTGATCGCTGAAGAAGGCTTTCTTATTTCTTCTTGCTATTCTCTGGAACTCTGCATTCATATGCTTATATCTTTCCTTTTCTCCTTTCTTTTTCACCTTTTTTTCTTTTCACAGCTATTTGTAAGGCCTCCCCAGACAGCAATTTTGCTTTTTTCCATTTCTTTTCCATGAGGATTGTCTTGATCCCTGTCTCTTGTATAATGTCACAAACCTCATTCCATAGTTCATCAGGCACTCTATCTATCAGATCTAGGCCCTTAAATCTATGTCTCACTTCCACTGTATAATCATAAGGGATTTGATTTAGGTCATATCTGAATGGTCTAGCGTTTTTCCCTATTTTCTTCAATTTAAGTCTGAATTTGGCAATAAAAAGTTCATGATCTGAGCCACAGTCAGCTCCTGTTCTTGTTTTTGTTGACTGTATAGAGCTTCTCCATCTTTGGCTGCAAAGAATATAATCAATCTGATTTCAGTGTTGACCATCTTGTGATGTCCATGTGTAGAGTCTTCTCTTGTGTTGTTGGAAGAGGGTGTTTGCTATGACCAGTGCATTTTCTTGGCAAAAATATATTAGTCTTTGCCCTGCTTCATTCCACATTCCAAGGCCAAATTTGCCTGTTACTCCAGGTGTTTCTTGACTTCCTACTTTTGCATTCCAGTCCTCTATAATGAAAAGGATATCTTTTTTAGGTGTTAGTTCTAAAGGGTGTTGTAGGTTTTCATAGAACCATTCAACTTCAGCTTTTTCAGCATTACTGGTTGGAGCATTGACTTGGATTACTGTGATTTTGAATGGTTTGCCTTGGAAACGAACAGAGATCATTCTGTCATTTTTGAGATTGCATCCAAGTACTGCATTTTGGACTCTTTTGTTGACCATGATGACTACTCCATTTCTTCTGAGGGATTCCTGCCTGCAGTAGTAGATATAATGGTCATCTGAGTTAAATCCACCCATTCCAGTCCATTTTAGTTTGCTGATTCTTAGAATGTCGACATTCACTCGTTTGACCACTTCCAATTTTCCAAGCAATCGTTGCCACCTGACTATTCCAGGCTCCTGTGGGTCAGTGTCCCTTCTAATCCCTCCCAGGGGGGTGATCAGGCCCCTTCTTCCACCCTACCAGGTGGGTTCCTCCTCACCTGAGTGCTCAGTTCCCATGCTGCCGTCCACTACCTGCTAATGTGAAAGGTCCGGACATTGAGAAGCAGAATCCTTCCAGAAGGGCAAGACACCTTCCCTCTCTAGATTTGAGCCACAAAGCCTCGGAGTAGTCCCAAATGGGACTTGTCTCCTCAAAGTGAGGAGTTTCCTGGCCAACACACCAAATGTTGTAGCCATGCGTCCTGGGAAACTAACTCACTCAGAAAGACAGTGCAGATAGTGGAGTGCAGTTTATTACACTGGCAGCCCAAGGAAGAGTCTCCTCTTAGCCAAGGACCCTGACCAGTTTTTCTGAAAACCTTATACACCCTAAGTGTACATGCCCAAACAGAAAAAGAGATGAAGCTCTACAATCAACTGCTGCTACAAGGACTTGCTGGTATCATACAAAGAGGTATCTGTGCTATAATTAAAGTTGAATGTTGTGTATATGTTCCTGATTTATCTGGCTATATATCAGCCACCCTAGATGACATGAAAGGTCAAGTAAAAGTTACGTCTGATGATAACCTTCCTTTTTGTACTTCAGTCCTATCTTGGGTGAAGGGTGATTGGTGGAAAACTATATTTATCGTGGTTATAGTTGCCTTGATAGTTCTGCTTTGTGGACCCTTTATTTCACAATGTATTATGAACTTTGTAACTCAAAGGTTGATGCTGTTCTCCCAAATTGGAGGTCAGAGAGTCAGGGTGCAATATATCCCTATGAATGATGCTCACACTATGAGTTAAGAGTATCAAGAGCAGGGAATGAAGGAGGAAAGAGACAGAACAGGCTCCATCTTGAAAGTAGGACTCCATCTTGGGCCGGACGGTGGACTTTGAGCTATATGCCCAGTATCTATGGAAACGACATACCAACTGGAAAACCAGGCCCCCTGGATGGAAGCGCCCCAGGGCTCATATCAAGACTCTCTGTTGCCTAAAAGAATGCCCTAATTAACTGTGTAACTGAATAGAATCATAAATTCTATTATGCTTATTGGGGTATGACCACAGGCCTATTGATAATTGTCCACTGTTAACTACCTAGGCTTAAGGCATATGAATCAGGGGGTAACTTTGATTGTATCTTTCTTTTTCTTTGTTCAGACTAGTTTCAGGGAATTTGAGGAAGTGGATTTGGGCACATACACTTAGGGTATATAAGTTTTTCAGAAAAACTGGTCAGGATCCTTGGCTAAGAGGAGACTCTGCCTTGGGCCTGCCGGTGTAATAAACTTCACTCCACTATCTGCATTGTTCTTCTGAGTGAGTTTGTTTCCCAGATTCCATGGCTACGATAAGGCGATGCTCTAATGGCTAAGCAAAGCAAACAAAAATCCCTTCTCTCATAAAGCTTACATTTTAATTTCATATCAGATGACATATGTTTATTTTTTATTGCCTATCTTCTGCCATAACCATCCCCCCTGGAAACTTGATGTTTTTATCTCCCATTTTTACATACTAAGCCTTCAGAAATGCATCAATTATAGTTCAGGTAAACTACTCTGGCACTGGTTTTCATGGAAGTTTTAGTTAGTAGGTTTCCACTTTCATAAGCCATAATTCCCTGTATTAGCCTGTCAATCTCTCCAATTTGAGGAAGGGGGCAGCGGTTTACCCTGTGACCTCATTTCTCTTATAGATCTAAGAAGAGTTGTTGATGTTTTACTTTCTTTCAGTATTTTACTTGCTGTTAGGAAAGAAGTGATGTTTTCTACGCTTTTCACATAACAAACTGGAAACTGGAAGTCTGCTTAAGGTTTTTCAGAAATATATTTTTCCTAATAAAAACAGGAACACAAACACACACACACATAATTATACACAAGAAATAAATGTATATACCGTTGTCTTTATCACCTATCCCTCAACATCCTTCTTCCTGATTTTGAATGGGTTTAGAATGTGATGATCGGAGCTGCTGCAGACATCCTATAACCAGGAAGCTAGACTTTGCTGACATGCTAAAGATGACAGATCAGAAAGATGAATGGAATTTAGACCCAGAATTTGATGTCTGTGCTATATCTTGGACTGTCCATCTCTGGATTGTTGTTATGTGAGATAAAAATAGGCCTCTGTTATCTTGTTAAAGTCACTTTTGATCAGTTATTCTGTGACTTAAGAAGAACTAATGTTAAATCAGCCAGTTATGGCCTCTTTCATTTCAAACTATTAAATCAATCATCTATGTTCTGCTTCCTCTCTGTAATTCCTCCTAAGATTATATTTTGGGAGCTATAGGAAATATTTCTTTGTTCTTGAGGTCTCTGAAAACGTAGAGTTCCATCTTGCCACTGTTTCTGGCCCTTTTAGGTCCCTGCTACCAAGTGGCTGGTGAGGATCAGTTTCTGCTCAGCACATCTGCTCCTTCTGATCCTGGAAGCATTAGCATTTACTCTCCACTTCATCACTGTTCACCTTTTTGCTGTTTGAGAAGAGTTTACTCTATCCTAGGTAAGCTCCACAGGTCACTTTGGGTTGACTCTGCCTCATTTCAGCTATTGTCAGTGCTTCATATCCCTTGGATTTTGACTGTGACTTCTACTCAAATCCTATCAAGGAAGGGATCTCCTTGTGCTGTCGACCACATAATCACATCTCGCTACATGACTAATGAGGGAACTCTCTGATACTTTTGTGTTACAGGAAACAATGAACTTCAGGGGAACTCAAGGAATCCAAAAGAAGGCATTCATGGTGGCTAAACACTCCACACTACAGATACTATTCATGTGTACTTATCCCATATTGTCATAGTTCAGTAATTTTCCAAAGTACAAAATAGATAGCTGAGGAATAAAAAGGCCCTTGGTTTTGACTTTGCCCACAATTCTTTTAAATATTCCTTCAGTAACATCCATTCTGATAAGGGCAAGGAGGAAGGAGGATACATTTATCTCAACACTTGCCACCCTCCCTCCATGTTCCTTCTTCTTAAAATTAATTAGGAACCAAGAAAGTAGACTTTGTACTTTTTTTTTTTCATCCAGACTTCCTTAACACTGTATCTTTCACACTCCTGCCTCTTCTTCAGTATTGTAATGATAGAATGATACTGAGAAGCATGATTTATGAGGAAAGAAGTGAAAAATCTTAGCAGTTAAACAATGCAAGACAATATTCCTTAACCATAGCAACTTAAATTGATAAAGACTAAACTAATTGACAGGGAATTTGTTGGGCAGATAGTGGGTAGCTCAAAAATCTAAAGGGAGTGCTTTACAACTAGCCAAAAGAAAACTAAGAGTAATTGAAGGGGAAATGAGCACCAAGGTAAGTTCTGTGCTGTTCTGTATTTGGTTGCTCAATTGTATCTGACTCTCTGTGACCCCATGGACTGTAGTCTGCCACACTCCTCTGTCCATGGGGAGTCTCCAGGCAAGAATACTGGAGTGGGTTGCCATGCCCTCCTCCAGGGGATCTTCCCAACTCAGGTATCAAATCCAGGTCTCCTGTGCTGCAGGTGGATTCTTTACCATCTGAGCCGCCAGCAAAGCCCAAGAGTACTGGAATGGGTAGCCTAGCCCTTCGCCAGGGGATCTTCCTCACCCAGGGATTGAACTGGCGTCTCCTGCACTGATAGGTA